>NW_027362767.1:187227465-188427465 GCF_046119375.1 Phyllobates terribilis
CTGAGCTGATGGCACTGCTGGACATCTTTCAATTACAAAGGGAAGTAAGCAAGGTGTCTCATCTGCTGCACTAAGCTCCTTTAGCTGAGCACTAGGTCTTCAATGTTGTCCATTTCTTGGCGCCCGCACATCTTGAAGCCCCAGTCAACTATGAAATCTTTTCCTGGTAGAGACCTTGAGTGTTGATGCAGTGCTCAGTCTTGCCATGCTGTACAACCTGTGACATGAAACGATCTTTCACATCACCACCTTTGTTGCAGAGTTTGGCAGCTCCTCACCCAGTTTTAAACTACACAACTGTTTCTGTTTCAGTTTATTATTGTTTTACCCAACATGTGAAATTTTTTATTATTTTCACTTGTTTGGTATGATTGGTTAATAATGCATTTTAATATACTGAGTTTGTGTACCACAAAGAATTGATGCTGTTTCGAAGGCAAAGGGTGGTTATACCAAATACTAATTTGAGTTAGATTTTTCTTTTGATCATGTTGCATTTTGTTGATTGATAGAAAAATAAACTATTAAATGCTTCTTTTTTTGAAAGAACCCTTATTGTGCAGCTTTGCACAGTGTAATACACACAGACCTACCTTTGGTCTTTCTATAACTGTACAATGTAATAACTGAGCTCTATGGGTTACTACATGGCTACCGAGCAGAGGCTGTGACTAGTGAGAAGGCTGGAGCCTGTGCGGCTCCTAGAAGAACACGGAAGTGATCGCTACAATCACACTCATTTGGCTTCCAAGGGAAATTATGCCATATATAGTTATTCCTTCCTACCGTAATGCAAGTCAGTACGTTTGATGGGGATTGGTCCTCTAACACAGGGGACACTGAAATCTCTCTTCTCAAGACCCTAGCAATAAAAGCCCCTGAGTAACTAACTAAGCACCATATGAGTCATGAGTAACTAAGCACCATGAGTCATGAGTAACTAACTAAGCACCATATGAGTCATGAGTAACTAACTAAGCACCATATGAGTCATGAGTAACTAACTAAGCACCATATAAGTCATGAGTAACTAACTAAGCACCATATAAGTCATGAGTAACTAAACACCATATAAGTCATGAGTAACTAACTAAGCACCATATGAGTCATGAGTAACTAACTAAGCACCATATGAGTCATGAGTAACTAACTAAGCACCATATGAGTCATGAGTAACTAACTAAGCACCATATGAGTCATGAGTAACTAACTAAGCACCATATGAGTCATGAGTAACTAACTAAGCACCATATGAGTCATGAGTAACTAACTAAGCACCATATGAGTCATGAGTAACTAACTAAGCACCATATGAGTCATGAGTAACTAACTAAGCACCATATGAGTCATGAGTAACTAACTAAGCACCATATGAGTCATGAGTAACTAACTAAGCACCATATGAGTCATGAGTAACTAACTAAGCACCATATGAGTCATGAGTAACTAACTAAGCACCATATGAGTCATGAGTAACTAACTAAGCACCATATGAGTCATGAGTAACTAACTAAGCACCATATGAGTCATGAGTAACTAAGCACCATATGAGTCATGAGTAACTAAGCACCATATGAGTCATGAGTAACTAAGCACCATATGAGTCATGAGTAACTAACTAAGCACCATGAGTCATGAGTAACTAAGCACCATGAGTCATGAGTAACTAACTAAGCACCATGAGTCATGAGTAACTAACTAAGCACCATGAGTCATGAGTAACTAAGCACCATGAGTCATGAGTAACTAACTAAGCACCATATGAGTCATGAGTAACTAAGCACCATGAGTCATGAGTAACTAACTAAGCACCATGAGTCATGAGTAACTAACTAAGCACCATATGAGTCATGAGTAACTAAGCACCATATGAGTCATGAGTAACTAACTAAGCACCATATGAGTCATGAGTAACTAAGCACCATATGAGTCATGAGTAACTAAGCACCATATGAGTCATGAGTAACTAAGCACCATATGAGTCATGAGTAACTAACTAAGCACCATATGAGTCATGAGTAACTAACTAAGCACCATATGAGTCATGAGTAACTAACTAAGCACCATATGAGTCATGAGTAACTAACTAAGCACCATATGAGTCATGAGTAACTAACTAAGCACCATATGAGTCATGAGTAACTAAGCACCATATGAGTCATGAGTAACTAAGCACCATATGAGTCATGAGTAACTAACTAAGCACCATATGAGTCATGAGTAACTAAGCACCATATGAGTCATGAGTAACTAACTAAGCACCATATGAGTCATGAGTAACTAACTAAGCACCATATGAGTCATGAGTAACTAAGCACCATATGAGTCATGAGTAACTAAGCACCATATGAGTCATGAGTAACTAACTAAGCACCATATGAGTCATGAGTAACTAACTAAGCACCATATGAGTCATGAGTAACTAACTAAGCACCATATGAGTCATGAGTAACTAAGCACCATATGAGTCATGAGTAACTAAGCACCATATGAGTCATGAGTAACTAAGCACCATATGAGTCATGAGTAACTAAGCACCATATGAGTCATGAGTAACTAACTAAGCACCATATGAGTCATGAGTAACTAACTAAGCACCATATGAGTCATGAGTAACTAACTAAGCACCATATGAGTCATGAGTAACTAACTAAGCACCATATGAGTCATGAGTAACTAAGCACCATATGAGTCATGAGTAACTAAGCACCATATGAGTCATGAGTAACTAACTAAGCACCATATGAGTCATGAGTAACTAAGCACCATATGAGTCATGAGTAACTAACTAAGCACCATATGAGTCATGAGTAACTAAGCACCATATGAGTCATGAGTAACTAAGCACCATATGAGTCATGAGTAACTAACTAAGCACCATGAGTCATGAGTAACTAACTAAGCACCATGAGTCATGAGTAACTAACTAAGCACCATGAGTCATGAGTAACTAACTAAGCACCATGAGTCATGAGTAACTAACTAAGCACCATGAGTCATGAGTAACTAACTAAGCACCATGAGTCATGAGTAACTAACTAAGCACCATGAGTCATGAGTAACTAACTAAGCACCATGAGTCATGAGTAACTAACTAAGCACCATATGAGTCATGAGTAACTAACTAAGCACCATATGAGTCATGAGTAACTAACTAAGCACCATATGAGTCATGAGTAACTAACTAAGCACCATATGAGTCATGAGTAACTAACTAAGCACCATATGAGTCATGAGTAACTAACTAAGCACCATATGAGTCATGAGTAACTAACTAAGCACCATATGAGTCATGAGTAACTAACTAAGCACCATATGAGTCATGAGTAACTAAGCACCATATGAGTCATGAGTAACTAAGCACCATATGAGTCATGAGTAACTAACTAAGCACCATGAGTCATGAGTAACTAACTAAGCACCATGAGTCATGAGTAACTAACTAAGCACTATGAGTCATGAGTAACTAACTAAGCACCATGAGTCATGAGTAACTAACTAAGCACCATGAGTCATGAGTAACTAACTAAGCACCATGAGTCATGAGTAACTAACTAAGCACCATGAGTCATGAGTAACTAACTAAGCACCATGAGTCATGAGTAACTAACTAAGCACCATGAGTCATGAGTAACTAACTAAGCACCATGAGTCATGAGTAACTAACTAAGCACCATGAGTCATGAGTAACTAACTAAGCACCATGAGTCATGAGTAACTAACTAAGCACCATATGAGTCATGAGTAACTAAGCACCATATGAGTCATGAGTAACTAACTAAGCACCATATGAGTCATGAGTAACTAACTAAGCACCATGAGTCATGAGTAACTAACTAAGCACCATGAGTCATGAGTAACTAAGCACCATGAGTCATGAGTAACTAAGCACCATGAGTCATGAGTAACTAAGCACCATGAGTCATGAGTAACTAAGCACCATGAGTCATGAGTAACTAACTAAGCACCATATGAGTCATGAGTAACTAACTAAGCACCATATGAGTCATGAGTAACTAACTAAGCACCATATGAGTCATGAGTAACTAAGCACCATATGAGTCATGAGTAACTAAGCACCATATGAGTCATGAGTAACTAAGCACCATATGAGTCATGAGTAACTAACTAAGCACCATGAGTCATGAGTAACTAACTAAGCACCATGAGTCATGAGTAACTAACTAAGCACCATGAGTCATGAGTAACTAACTAAGCACCATGAGTCATGAGTAACTAACTAAGCACCATATGAGTCATGAGTAACTAACTAAGCACCATATGAGTCATGAGTAACTAAGCACCATATGAGTCATGAGTAACTAAGCACCATATGAGTCATGAGTAACTAAGCACCATATGAGTCATGAGTAACTAACTAAGCACTATATGAGTCATGAGTAACTAACTAAGCACCATATGAGTCATGAGTAACTAACTAAGCACCATATGAGTCATGAGTAACTAACTAAGCACCATATGAGTCATGAGTAACTAACTAAGCACCATATGAGTCATGAGTAACTAACTAAGCACCATATGAGTCATGAGTAACTAAGCACCATATGAGTCATGAGTAACTAAGCACCATATGAGTCATGAGTAACTAAGCACCATATGAGTCATGAGTAACTAACTAAGCACCATGAGTCATGAGTAACTAAGCACCATGAGTCATGATTAACTAACTAAGCACCATGAGTCATGAGTAACTAAGCACCATGAGTCATGAGTAACTAACTAAGCACCATGAGTCATGAGTAACTAACTAAGCACCATGAGTCATGAGTAACTAACTAAGCACCATGAGTCATGAGTAACTAACTAAGCACCATGAGTCATGAGTAACTAACTAAGCACCATGAGTCATGAGTAACTAACTAAGCACCATATGAGTCATGAGTAACTAACTAAGCACCATATGAGTCATGAGTAACTAACTAAGCACCATATGAGTCATGAGTAACTAACTAAGCACCATATGAGTCATGAGTAACTAACTAAGCACCATATGAGTCATGAGTAACTAACTAAGCACCATGAGTCATGAGTAACTAAGCACCATGAGTCATGAGTAACTAACTAAGCACCATGAGTCATGAGTAACTAACTAAGCACCATGAGTCATGAGTAACTAACTAAGCACCATGAGTCATGAGTAACTAACTAAGCACCATGAGTCATGAGTAACTAACTAAGCACCATGAGTCATGAGTAACTAAGCACCATGAGTCATGAGTAACTAACTAAGCACCATATGAGTCATGAGTAACTAAGCACCATATGAGTCATGAGTAACTAAGCACCATATGAGTCATGAGTAACTAAGCACCATATGAGTCATGAGTAACTAAGCACCATATGAGTCATGAGTAACTAAGCACCATATGAGTCATGAGTAACTAACTAAGCACCATATGAGTCATGAGTAACTAACTAAGCACCATATGAGTCATGAGTAACTAACTAAGCACCATATGAGTCATGAGTAACTAACTAAGCACCATATGAGTCATGAGTAACTAAGCACCATATGAGTCATGAGTAACTAAGCACCATATGAGTCATGAGTAACTAACTAAGCACCATATGAGTCATGAGTAACTAAGCACCATATGAGTCATGAGTAACTAACTAAGCACCATATGAGTCATGAGTAACTAACTAAGCACCATATGAGTCATGAGTAACTAACTAAGCACCATATGAGTCATGAGTAACTAAGCACCATATGAGTCATGAGTAACTAAGCACCATATGAGTCATGAGTAACTAACTAAGCACCATGAGTCATGAGTAACTAACTAAGCACCATGAGTCATGAGTAACTAACTAAGCACCATATGAGTCATGAGTAACTAACTAAGCACCATATGAGTCATGAGTAACTAACTAAGCACCATATGAGTCATGAGTAACTAACTAAGCACCATATGAGTCATGAGTAACTAACTAAGCACCATATGAGTCATGAGTAACTAACTAAGCACCATATGAGTCATGAGTAACTAACTAAGCACCATATGAGTCATGAGTAACTAAGCACCATATGAGTCATGAGTAACTAAGCACCATATGAGTCATGAGTAACTAACTAAGCACCATGAGTCATGAGTAACTAACTAAGCACCATGAGTCATGAGTAACTAACTAAGCACTATGAGTCATGAGTAACTAACTAAGCACCATGAGTCATGAGTAACTAACTAAGCACCATGAGTCATGAGTAACTAACTAAGCACCATGAGTCATGAGTAACTAACTAAGCACCATGAGTCATGAGTAACTAACTAAGCACCATGAGTCATGAGTAACTAACTAAGCACCATGAGTCATGAGTAACTAACTAAGCACCATGAGTCATGAGTAACTAACTAAGCACCATATGAGTCATGAGTAACTAAGCACCATATGAGTCATGAGTAACTAAGCACCATATGAGTCATGAGTAACTAAGCACCATATGAGTCATGAGTAACTAACTAAGCACCATGAGTCATGAGTAACTAACTAAGCACCATGAGTCATGAGTAACTAAGCACCATGAGTCATGAGTAACTAAGCACCATGAGTCATGAGTAACTAACTAAGCACCATGAGTCATGAGTAACTAACTAAGCACCATATGAGTCATGAGTAACTAAGCACCATATGAGTCATGAGTAACTAAGCACCATATGAGTCATGAGTAACTAAGCACCATATGAGTCATGAGTAACTAACTAAGCACCATGAGTCATGAGTAACTAACTAAGCACCATGAGTCATGAGTAACTAACTAAGCACCATGAGTCATGAGTAACTAACTAAGCACCATGAGTCATGAGTAACTAACTAAGCACCATATGAGTCATGAGTAACTAACTAAGCACCATATGAGTCATGAGTAACTAAGCACCATATGAGTCATGAGTAACTAAGCACCATATGAGTCATGAGTAACTAAGCACCATATGAGTCATGAGTAACTAAGCACCATATGAGTCATGAGTAACTAACTAAGCACCATATGAGTCATGAGTAACTAACTAAGCACCATATGAGTCATGAGTAACTAACTAAGCACCATATGAGTCATGAGTAACTAACTAAGCACCATATGAGTCATGAGTAACTAAGCACCATATGAGTCATGAGTAACTAAGCACCATATGAGTCATGAGTAACTAAGCACCATGAGTCATGAGTAACTAACTAAGCACCATGAGTCATGAGTAACTAACTAAGCACCATGAGTCATGAGTAACTAAGCACCATGAGTCATGAGTAACTAACTAAGCACCATATGAGTCATGAGTAACTAAGCACCATATGAGTCATGAGTAACTAAGCACCATATGAGTCATGAGTAACTAAGCACCATATGAGTCATGAGTAACTAAGCACCATGAGTCATGAGTAACTAAGCACCATGAGTCATGAGTAACTAAGCACCATGAGTCATGAGTAACTAACTAAGCACCATGAGTCATGAGTAACTAACTAAGCACCATGAGTCATGAGTAACTAACTAAGCACCATGAGTCATGAGTAACTAACTAAGCACCATATGAGTCATGAGTATCTAACTAAGCACCATATGAGTCATGAGGAAGTAACTAAGCACCATATAAGTCATGAGGAAGTAACTAAGCACCATATGAGTCATGAGTAACTAACTAAGCACCATATGAGTCATGAGTAACTAACTAAGCACCATATGAGTCATGAGTAAGTAACTAAGCACCATATGAGTCATGAGTAACTAAGCACCATATGAGTCATGAGTAACTAACTAAGCACCATATGAGTCATGAGGAAGTAACTAAGCACCATATGAGTCATGAGGAAGTAACTAAGCACCATATGAGTCATGAGGAAGTAACTAAGCACCATATGAGTCATGAGGAAGTAACTAAGCACCATATGAGTCATGAGTAACTAACTAAGCACCATATGAGTCATGAGGAAGTAACTAAGCACCATATGAGTCATGAGGAAGTAACTAAGCACCATATAAGTCATGAGGAAGTAACTAAGCACCATATGAGTCATGAGTAACTAAGCACCATATGAGTCATGAGTAACTAACTAAGCACCATATGAGTCATGAGGAAGTAACTAAGCACCATATGAGTCATGAGGAAGTAACTAAGCACCATATGAGTCATGAGGAAGTAACTAAGCACCATATGAGTCATGAGGAAGTAACTAAGCACCATATGAGTCATGAGGAAGTAACTAAGCACCATATAAGTCATGAGGAAGTAACTAAGCACCATATGAGTAATGAGTATTGTTCAAGTGCACCCCAAGGTCTGTGCATTCTACGCATTATGGAGAGGGGAATATTTCTCAAGACCTTAACTAATATTTAAACTGTAAGTGCAGCAGACCCAGCTGTAAGCAATGGAGTAAGCAGGTAACAGGGCTGCAATCAGCAGGTAACAGGGCTGCAATCAGCAGGTAACAGGGCTGCAATCAGCAGGTAACAGGGCTGCAATCAGCAGGTAACAGGGCTGCAATCAGCAGGTAACAGGGCTGCAATCAGCAGGTAACAGGGCTGCAATCAGCAGGTAACAGGGCTGCAATCAGCAGGTAACAGGGCTGCAATCAGCAGGTAACAGGGCTGCAATCAGCAGGTAACAGGGCTGCAATCAGCAGGTAACAGGGCTGCAATCAGCAGGTAACAGGGCTGCAATCAGCAGGTAACAGGGCTGCAATCAGCAGGTAACAGGGCTGCAGTAAGCAGGTAACAGGGCTGCAGTAAGCAGGTAACAGGGCTGCAGTAAGCAGGTAACAGGGCTGCAGTAAGCAGGTAACAGGGCTGCAGTAAGCAGGTAACAGGGCTGCAGTAAGCAGGTAACAGGGCTGCAGTAAGCAGGTAACAGGGCTGCAGTAAGCAGGTAATAGGGCTGTAGTAAGCAGGTAATAGGGCTGTAGTAAGCAGGTAATAGGGCTGCAATAAGCAGGTAATAGGGCTGCAGTAAGCAGGTAATAGGGCTGTAGTAAGCAGGTAATAGGGCTGCAATAAGCAGGTAATAGGGCTGCAGAAAGCAGGTAATAGGGCTGCAGTAAGCAGGTAATAGGGCTGCAGTAAGCAGGTAATAGGGCTGCAGTAAGCAGGTAATAGGGCTGCAGTAAGCAGGTAATAGGGCTGCAGTAAGCAGGTAATAGGGCTGCAGTAAGCAGGTAATAGGGCTGCAGTAAGCAGGTAATAGGGCTGCAGTAAGCAGGTAATAGGGCTGCAGTAAGCAGGTAATAGGGCTGCAGTAAGCAGGTAATAGGGCTGCAGTAAGCAGGTAATAGGGCTGCAGTAAGCAGGTAATAGGGCTGCAGTAAGCAGGTAATAGGGCTGCAGTAAGCAGGTAATAGGGCTGCAGTAAGCAGGTAATAGGGCTGCAGTAAGCAGGTAATAGGGCTGTAGTAAGCAGGTAATAGGGCTGCAGTAAGCAGGTAATAGGGCTGTAGTAAGCAGGTAATAGGGCTGTAATAAGCAGGTAATAGGGCTGTAATAAGCAGGTAATAGGGCTGTAATAAGCAGGTAATAGGGCTGTAGTAAGCAGGTAATAGGGCTGTAGTAAGCAGGTAATAGGGCTGTAGTAAGCAGGTAATAGGGCTGTAGTAAGCAGGTAATAGGGCTGTAGTAAGCAGGTAATAGGGCTGCAGTAAGCAGGTAATAGGGCTGTAGTAAGCAGGTAATAGGGCTGTAGTAAGCAGGTAATAGGGCTGTAGTAAGCAGGTAATAGGGCTGTAGTAAGCAGGTAATAGGGCTGTAATAAGCAGGTAATAGGGCTGTAGTAAGCAGGTAATAGGGCTGTAGTAAGCAGGTAATAGGGCTGTAGTAAGCAGGTAATAGGGCTGTAGTAAGCAGGTAATAGGGCTGTAGTAAGCAGGTAATAGGGCTGTAATAAGCAGGTAATAGGGCTGTAGTAAGCAGGTAATAGGGCTGTAGTAAGCAGGTAATAGGGCTGTAGTAAGCAGGTAATAGGGCTGTATTCGGCATCTATGTAAATACCTGTGGTGTGAAAGCAAAAATATTCTGGCGTATAGTGTAGAGTTTGGAAGTTCCCAGGACGCCCATATTCCTGTAGGGTCTTCCGCTCAGTTTCATCTTTTTGTTGCGCCCTCCATTACAAAAAAAAAAAAATAATAATTATCACAAATGACATAAAAGTGCATTAAACCAAATATGAAAACTAATTGGAGCTATAGAATAGTATGAAGAATTATTGTGGGGGCAGCAAATGGTAAGACACAGGCAAGCAGTACCAAGTCATTGCTAACGGTTTACCTGCGCCAGGAAAACATTCAGCAAACTCCAGTGTAGTTTAGACCATACAAGTATATAGAAAAAGAAAACCATCTACATGGAACCAGACAAATTGGAAAATGCCATTTACCTGCGGGCACAGGGCTAACCTGCCGCGGGCACAGGGCTAACCGGCCGCGGGCACAGGGCTAACCGGCCGCGGGCACAGGGCTAACCGGCCGCGGGCACAGGGCTAACCGGCCGCGGGCACAGGGCTAACCGGCCGCGGGCACAGGGCTAACCGGCCGCGGGCACAGGGCTAAGCTGCCGCAGGCACAGGGCTAAGCTGCCGCAGGCACAGGGCTAAGCGGCCGCAGGCACAGGGCTAAGCGGCCGCAGGCACAGGGCTAAGCGGCCGCAGGCACAGGGCTAAGCGGCCGCAGGCACAGGGCTAAGCGGCCGCAGGCACAGGGCTAAGCTGCCGCAGGCACAGGGCTAAGCTGCCGCAGGCACAGGGCTAAGCTGCCGCAGGCACAGGGCTAAGCTGCCGCAGGCACAGGGCTAAGCTGCCGCAGGCACAGGGTTAAGCTGCCGCAGGCACAGGGCTAATCTGCCGCAGGCACAGGGCTAATCTGCCGCAGGCACAGGGCTAATCTGCCGCAGGCACAGGGCTAATCTGCCGCAGGCACAGGGCTAATCTGCCGCAGGCACAGGGTTAATCTGCCGCAGGCACAGGGCTAATCTGCCGCAGGCACAGGGCTAATCTGCCGCAGGCACAGGGTTAATCTGCCGCAGGCACAGGGTTAATCTGCCGCAGGCACAGGGTTAATCTGCTGCAGGCACAGGGTTAATCTGCTGCAGGCACAGGGCTAATCTGACCCTCTCCATTTTTTTGAGGTGGGGTGAAGGAGGACCATTTAGGACTTTTGTCCCATGATTTCCATGTATGCCGCTGTGTGACGGATACTTGCCAAGCCGGGCGTATATGTGGCTGAGGATCCTGGCGGGCTGCACCCTGATGGGCTGCACTTCGGCCACGGCCTCCACCTCCATACCGTGCTGGAGAAGGATTTCCCGGATCTCTTCAGTCTCCGCCAGGATGCAAACTGTGAAGACACAGAGGTGGGATTAGTGATCATGGATTCCACCATGCTGAGGACGGCGCCTTACATGCTGCAGGCGATCAGCTGCTCGACTTCTGGCTTCTAAATCTGAACATCTCAAAATCAATCACAATTTGAATAAAATTACTTAACGACTTAAATGAGAGTGTCTGTACGAGGGTTTAGTCAGTTACTTGGCTCATGGTACTCATATTGTGCGCTTTATTTCTTTTACTCACTTATATAGCGCCATCATATTCCACAGCGCTGTACAGATATTATCGCTGCCCCCATTGGGGCTCACAATCTACAATCCTTAACAGTCAGTCTTTGGATTGTGGAAGGAAAATGGGGAGAACCCAGAGGAAATTCACACAAGTACAAGGGAAAACATACAAACTCCCTGCAGATGACGTCCTTGGTGAGATTAGAACCCAGGACCCCAGAGCTGCAAAGCAACCACTGAGCCACCCTGCTGCCCTACATATAACACAGTGATAACCACTGAGCCACCCTGCTGCCCTACATATAACACAGTGATAACCACTGAGCCACCCTGCTGCCCTACATATAACACAGTGATAACCACTGAGCCACCCTGCTGCCCTACATATAACACAGTGATAACCACTGAGCCACCCTGCTGCCCTACATATAACACAGTGATAACCACTGAGCCACCCTACTACCCTACATATAACACGGTGATAACCACTGAGCCACCCTGCTGCCCTACACATAATACGGTGATAACCACTGAGCCACCCTGCAGCCCTACATATAATACGGTGATAACCACTGAGCCACCCTGCAGCCCTACATATAACACAGTGATAACCACTGAGCCACCCTGCTGCCCTACATATAACACCGTGATAACCACTGAGCCACCCTACTACCCTACATATAACACGGTGATAACCACTGAGCCACCCTGCTGCCCTACACATAATACGGTGATAACCACTGAGCCACCCTGCAGCCCTACATATAATACGGTGATAACCACTGAGCCACCCTGCAGCCCTACATATAACACAGTGATAACCACTGAGCCACCCTGCTGCCCTACATATAACACAGTGATAACCACTGAGCCACCCTGCTGCCCTACACATAATACAGTGATAACCACTGAGCTACCATACAGTGCTACCCACTGAGCCACCCTGCTGCCCTACATATAACAGTGATAACCACTGAGCCACCCTGCTGCCCTACATATAACAGTGATAACCACTGAGCCACCCTGCTGCCCTACATATAACAGTGATAACCACTGAGCCACCCTGCTGCCCTACACATAATACAGTGATAACCACTGAGCCACCCTGCTGCCCTACATATAACACAGTGATAACCACTGAGCCACCCTGCTGCCCTACATATAACACGGTGATAACCACTGAGCCACCCTGCTGCCCTACACATAATACAGTGATAACCACTGAGCCACCATACAGTGCTACCCACTGAGCCACCATTTACTGTTCCTTTAGTTTCACACCCACACACAGATACTTGTCACTTGACTTTGCTCAATGATTATCCTCCACCCATTTGAGGTGTGGTAGATCGGCTCACTCGGCTACACACGGAGGAAGACTCAGGAACAGTGTCTCTAAGTCTCTTGTTGGTTTATTAAAACATAAACCAAAATAAAATTCATCAAATCAAACACGGCCCTTCTGGCATAACAGCAAAACAAAAGAAAATGTAGAGCATAGTCTATGTCCTCGGGAACCCGGCCGCTCAGGGTTTAGAACAGCACACGGTCCAGGTGAGAACAAACACAAGCTCCTCACTCTGGAGTCAGCCAGATACACTGAACAACACCTGATTCAACAGGCTGGCTATTCATATCCCAGACCAAACGCCGGGGTGGAGATATGGTGAACAGCCTCCCACCCGCTCTACAGCTGTTCACATAAAACCTAGCCCATTAAAAATGGCTGATTAACTCATCTCAGCACTTAGTGTGCTGGTGCAAACTTCCAGGTTTCAAATCACTGAAGCTACTGGCGTCAGTAAAACATATCTCCCCTCCAGTACTTTGTCGCAGAGGGTATTTGCACATGGCGTCTCTTACAGGAGGATTCTGCTCAGAACCCACCTGAAAAAGCGCCTCATAAAATGAACACTGTTCACAGCCATGTCAAAGCCACAATACTGTGCACACACGCCGTCTTATCTCACTTCTCTTAACCCCTTCAGGGTTAAGAGAAGTGACATTTTACTCTTCCGCTCGAAAGCCGACGCTCTCAATACAACGACCTATAAACAATGCAAGATACAATGAAATATGTCAGCTCACAGAGTGTTCTGGTATAATATATTACCATAACCCTGAACAAAAATATCCAATCCAAGGAATTAAAGATAGAAAATAAAGAAAAAAGGAGTTTCTAATTGGGCGACCCTCTATGGGCCCAAGTCATCAAGAGCGGCACATTCACAATGGTCTTGATGAGGGGGTGTTCTGGAGTCAGACGCTCCTTATTCATCAATCAGAAGCTTCTGACAAGTGGCGATCGCCTCGGCTTCTCACCACAAGTCTTACTCTCATCAAGGACTGGAGTCTCGTGTGAGGAACGCCACAGCTGCTCATGGATTACACCAGTCTTGTAGATCCTACAAAGGAAGGTGTGTCCATTACTAATAATTAGCAACTGGATCATTAAAAGGGGGATTTATTACTAACAGGGTCTTTACAAGTACAGAGATCAGAGAAACCCAACAGAGGCAAGGGGACAAGGAAAGGGAAAAGGTAGGAGCAGACGGCGGTGAAAGATGGCAAGTGCTGACCTTATATATCAGCCGCACAGCAGAGCAAAGCCCGCACATCGCCCACACGGCGGAGCGCAGCCCACACGGCGGAGCGCAGCCCACACATCGCCCACACGGCGGAGCGCAGCCCACACATCGCCCACACGGCAGAGCGCAGCCCACACATCGCCCACACGGCAGAGCGCAGCCCACACATCGCCCACACGGCAGAGCGCAGCCCACACATCGCCCACACGGCAGAGCGCAGCCCACACATCGCCCACACGGCAGAGCGCAGCCCACACATCGCCCACACGGCAGAGCGCAGCCCACACATCGCCCACACGGCAGAGCGCAGCCCACACATCGCCCACACGGCAGAGCGCAGCCCACACATCGCCCACACGGCAGAGCGCAGCCCACACATCGCCCACACGGCAGAGCGCAGCCCACACATCGCCCACACGGCAGAGCGCAGCCCACACATCGCCCACACGGCAGAGCGCAGCCCACACATCGCCCACACGGCAGAGCGCAGCCCACACATCGCCCACACGGCAGAGCGCAGCCCACACATCGCCCACACGGCAGAGCGCAGCCCACACATCGCCCACACGGCAGAGCGCAGCCCACACATCGCCCACACGGCAGAGCGCAGCCCACACATCGCCCACACGGCAGAGCGCAGCCCACACATCGCCCACACGGCAGAGCGCAGCCCACACATCGCCCACACGGCAGAGCGCAGCCCACACATCGCCCACACGGCAGAGCGCAGCCCACACATCGCCCACACGGCAGAGCGCAGCCCACACATCGCCCACACGGCAGAGCGCAGCCCACACATCGCCCACACGGCAGAGCGCAGCCCACACATCGCCCACACGGCAGAGCGCAGCCCACACATCGCCCACACGGCAGAGCGCAGCCCACACATCGCCCACACGGCAGAGCGCAGCCCACACATCGCCCACACGGCAGAGCGCAGCCCACACATCGCCCACACGGCAGAGCGCAGCCCACACATCGCCCACACGGCAGAGCGCAGCCCACACATCGCCCACACGGCAGAGCGCAGCCCACACATCGCCCACACGGCAGAGCGCAGCCCACACATCGCCCGCACATCGCCCACACGGCGGAGCGCAGCCCACACATCGCCCACACGGCGGAGCGCAGCCCACACATCGCCCACACGGCGGAGCGCAGCCCACACGGCGGAGCGCAGCCCACACATCGCCCACACGGCGGAGCGCAGCCCACACGGCGGAGCGCAGCCCACACGGTGGAGCGCAGCCCACACATCGCCCACACGGCGGAGCGCAGCCCACACATCGCCCACACGGCGGAGCGCAGCCCACACATCGCCCACACGGCGGAGCGCAGCCCACACATCGCCCACACGGCGGAGGGCAGCCCACACATCGCCCACACGGCGGAGGGCAGCCCACACATCGCCCACACGGCGGAGGGCAGCCCACACATCGCCCACACGGCGGAGGGCAGCCCACACATCGCCCACACGGCGGAGGGCAGCCCACACATCGCCCACACGGCGGAGGGCAGCCCGCACATCGCCCACACGGCGGAGCGCAGCCCGCACATCGCCCACACGGCGGAGCGCAGCCCACACGGCGGAGCGCAGCCCACACGGCGGAGCGCAGCCCACACATCGCCCACACGGCGGAGCGCAGCCCACACATCGCCCACACGGCGGAGCGCAGCCCACACGGCGGAGCGCAGCCCACACGGCGGAGCGCAGCCCACACGGCGGAGCGCAGCCCACACGGCGGAGGGCAGCCCACACATCGCCCACACGGCGGAGGGCAGCCCACACATCGCCCACACGGCGGAGGGCAGCCCACACATCGCCCACACGGCGGAGGGCAGCCCACACATCGCCCACACGGCGGAGGGCAGCCCACACATCGCCCACACGGCGGAGAGCAGCCCGCACATCGCCCACACGGCGGAGAGCAGCCCACACATCGCCCACACGGCGGAGCGCAGCCCACACGGCGGAGCGCAGCCCACACATCGCCCACACGGCGGAGCGCAGCCCACACATCGCCCACACGGCGGAGCGCAGCCCACACATCGCCCACACGGCGGAGCGCAGCCCACACATCGCCCACACGGCGGAGCGCAGCCCACACATCGCCCACACGGCGGAGCGCAGCCCACACATCGCCCACACGGCGGAGCGCAGCCCACACATCGCCCACACGGCGGAGGGCAGCCCACACATCGCCCACACGGCGGAGCGCAGCCCACACATCGCCCACACGGCAGAGCGCAGCCCACACATCGCCCACACGGCGGAGCGCAGCCCGCACATCGCCCACACGGCGGAGCGCAGCCCGCACATCGCCCACACGGCGGAGCACAGCCCTCACAGCGCCCACACAGCGGAGCACAAACCTCACAGCGCCCACACAGCGGAGCACAAACCTCACAGCGCCCACACAGCGGAGCACAAACCTCACAGCGCCCACACAGCGGAGCACAAACCTCACAGCGCCCACACAGCGGAGCACAAACCTCACAGCGTTACCAGAACAGAATGAATGCAGAAGCAAAACACCACAGGGGATGTTTACAGGCCAACGTTCCTCAGCAGTCCTCATGGCATGACCCTGTGCAGATCAGATCTTTCAGCTTCAAGTGTTTGACGACTTTTGGAGGAATCCAGAAGTCACTGATGTATTTGACTGACTTCTATAGGGCATTAATTCCACTGATCACATTGTATTTTGCCCATGTTGGCTTCCAGCAGGAGTCGCGCCCGGTCCTGCCCCGGCTGCACCCAAGCCATTCATTCAGGGAGTTGTATATACCGTCGTTGTGGAAAGTTCTCTCACAGTAGATAGATGATGGAAGCCGGCGTCCGTGTGAATTCCTAATTACTGAGTATTCGTAGCTACATACGATGAAGGCCGTGTTGCCAGACTTAGGACGCTGCATGATCTCCCACTTATCCAGGTGGATTTCGTACTTCCCACATGAACTTGATATAAAGATACTGCAGCTTTTGGTTGGAGTTCTCTCGGCTTTCAGTTGTCCGGCGGGGACTCCTATTTCCACTATTAGCACACATTGAGGCCTGCATGCTTCTTGAGGAACCAGAATGATGCTGTACCAATTGTGGAACTACAAGTCACAGCATCTCCAGCTGAAGTCCATGGGAAGTGTGGAACTATACCGTGCAGGATCTTCCATTTGAAGGTCACACACTGATACAAGGACCGCACCAGCTCCAAAAGAGAGGAGGTCCCCTAACAAATTGAAGTACTTAAACCTAACTCCCGAACCGGACTCCTTATATACTGCTAACTACTTACCTCTGCTTAATAAGATTAGAAACACCCTAAAGAAATACAATATTCCGGTGTTATCGTGGATTGGTGGAGCTAACGTTGTTAAAACATATTTTCCCGAAGATTTTTTTTATACCATGAACATGATGCCCGTAAAACTCCCCGATTCCTTCATTTCATCCTTACATCAAATCGTGTCCCAGTTCATATGGAAACACAAAAATGGCAGATTATCCCTTAAAACCACAATGAAACCGAGAGAAAGGGGGGGACTGGGACTCTCAGATTTCCGCCTCTATTACTCGGCAATCCACCTCACCCGCTGGATTAACTTAGTAAAAGCTTAACAAGATAACAGTATCTCTAATATAGAACTTATCATGCCGGGTGCAGATGTTCATTGCTACCGGTGGACATCGAAACATCCCTCTCCGGGTAAGCGAGACGAAATAACCAACGCAACCCTTTCACTGAGACGTACCCGCATACCAAACCAACTGCCTTACTGCCACTTTCTAGAAAATATCCCGCTAAAAGTATTACCGTGGCTGGCAGACCCCCAATATAAGGAGATCTAGATAGATAGATAGATAGATAGATAGATAGATAGATAGATAGATAGATAGATAGATAGATAGATAGAGGAATTATTAACCAACTTACCAATTTCACATTATATAGACGACCTACCTGCATACCGGGAAAGCTGGCTGGCAGTAAGAAACAGACAATCGTTCACCTTCCTTATGGAAGAACATATAAACTACACTATGTCACAATTTAAAACAGCACTCAAACACAAACTTTGGCTCGAACCATTTGTTAGACTCACGGGCACCATAACTAAACTCACTTCCAAAATTTATGCAAACCTGACCAACCCAATTGAACAGCGCACCCCAGTATATATCATTTCATTGGAAAAGGAGTTAGAGACTAAATTTTCCTCTCAAGACATACCTCGCATTCTAGCAAACTCTCACGGATTTTCAAGGTGCACACTACTACAGGAAAATACTTTTAAGATAGTGACCCGCTGGTATTATACCCCTGAACGCCCCCAGACATCTCCTGCGGCCCCGATCTCAACCACTACTTGAGCCAATTGCCCCAGACCAAAATCAATATGCCACGATGATGGAAACCATTAGTGGTTGGAAGGACACTGACGTTAACCATCACAGCCGATAAGCTCGCACCCTCCCTTGACAAACTTAATTTGATGTTTTTACTGAACTTCACATGACATCTAATTCTATCATACACGACCTGCTCGCCTTGGACTCTGTACCCCAAAGTTCTTCCCCATTCCACCCTCCCGCTCTTCCTTTCTTGTTAAAAAAAAAAATGAAAGTAAATGTTTCTTATACATTTTGACTCAATAAGTAATAATTGGAACAACATTTACTGTATTTGGTATCGCTTTATTATTATTATATGTATACAAATTCCTTAAATCAAGATTTGAAAAAAAAAATTAACTCATTTAACCCCTTTACCCCCGAGGGTGGTTTGCACATTAATGACCAGGCCAATTTTTACAATTCTGACCACTGTCACTTTACGAGGTAATTACTCTGGAACGCTTCAAAGAACCCCCTGATTTTGAGATGTTTTTTCGTGACATATTGTACTTCATGATTGTGGTAAAATTTCTTCGATAGGGAAGAAGCGAAATTTGACTTTTTGAATGTAAAATTTGTTTGAATAATTAGCGGATGCCATGTCGTGTTTGGAGAGCCCCTGATGTGCCTAAACAGTGGAAACCCCCCATAAGTGACTCCATTTTGAAAACTAGACCCCTCAAGGATTTTATCAAGGGGTATAGTGAACATTTTGAACCCAGAGGTACAACACAGAATTTGATAACATTAGGTCATCATATTGAATAAGTTGTCCTTAGTCTTGAGCGCAAGTGCTCGCTACTTGAGGATGCATCGGGTACTCAGGTATGCACCATGTATCGTGGGTGCTCAAGTGACATGCTCGAGTCCCCGCCCGCATGTGTCACGGTTATTAGACACCCCAAAAAAAAACATGCGGTGATCGCTCATGCATGGCAGGCAATCCCCACAAGGTTTTTTTGGCTGTATAACTGCTGCAAAACATTTGGGGCGGAGACTCAAGCATGTCACTCGAGCACCCGCGATACTCCGTGCACACCCGAGCACCCAATGCAAACCCAAGTAGCGGGCACTTGTGCGCAACACTAGTCGCCATATCGTCATCATTTTTTTTTCTTAACTTTCAAAAAAATTTCAACCCTAATACAACCCCAACCCTAACCCTAGCCCAACCCTAGCCCCAACCCCAACCCCAACCCTAGCCCCAACCCTAGCCCAACCCCAACCCTAGCCCAACACCAGCCCAACCCCAACCCTAGCCCAACCCCAACCCTAGCCCAACCCCAACCCTAGCCCAACCCCAACCCTAGCCTAACACCAGCACAACCCCAACCGTAGCCTAACACCAGCGCAACCCCAACCCTAGCCTAACACCAGCCCAACACCAGCCCAACACCAGCCCAACCCCAGCCCAAGCCCAACCCTAGCCCAACCCCAGCCCAACCCCAGCCCAACCCCAGCCCAACCCCAGCCCAACCCCAGCCCAACCCCAGCCCAACCCCAGCCCAACCCCAGCCCAACCCCAACCCCAGCCCAACCCCAGCCCAACCCCAGCCCAACCCCAGCCCAACCCCAGCCCAACCCCAACCCAACCCCAACCCAACCCCAACCCAACACCAGCCCAACCCTAAAGTTTATTTTTTAAACCATTCCTCGTGTGGTATAATTGATTAGACAACTTTATTCTTTGGTTCGGTGCGATTACAGCGATACCAGATTCATATTAGGTTTTCTAGGCAGACTAGTTTTTGCATCACCATATTTTTCCATATTTCGGCCGACAGTCATGTGACAGCTGGTTTTTGGCGGGACGAGTTGACGTTTTTATTGATACCATTTTTGGGCACGTGACATTTTTTGATCGCTTTCTAATAAGATTTTTGGGAGGCAGAACAAAAAAATAACAACTGAGGAATTGTTTTTTTTTATGCCGCTCTGCGTGTGGTGAAATTGATAAGGCAGCTTTATTCTTCGGGTCAGTACGTTTACAATGGTACCACATTTAAATCTTTTTTATGTTTTGGCGCTTTTACACAAAAACTATTTATAGAAAAAATTATTTTTTTGTATCGCTTTATTCTGAAAGCTATAACTTTTTATATTTCGGTTGATGGAGCTGTATGGCGGCTTGTATTTTGCGGAACATGATGACGTTTTCAGCGGTACCATTTATTTGCATTCGTTTTTTTATCACGTTTTCTTGCATTTTTTTGTTTGGTGTATGATAAAGCATTGTTTTTTTTTCTTTTTTTTAACCGTATTCACTTAAGGTATTAACCAGTGGGACAGTTTTATATGTCAGGTCGTTCCGGACACGTACAGTATTTTTTAATATATTTTTACAATTTTTTTTTTTTTTTTTTTTTTTCACTTTCCGACACTTTTTGGACTTTTACACGTTATCCCACTATGGGACTTTCACTTTTTACATTCTGATCGCCTGTATAGGGTAGAGATGCAGCAGCATCCTTGTGCTATACAGGCTGTCAGTGCTGCACAGGCAGAAGTTACTTTGATCACGCACTGCACATGACCATAGTAACTTCCTGCTGTCTGATGACCCGGATGTTGTAATGATGACATTGAGTCACCATGACAACATCTGAGAGCCGCCACAGACAGCGCGGGACACCGGTAGAGGAGGTAAGTATCGGCGCTTACCTCCCCTTGCCCCCGACTTAGATCGCAGCACTTTGGGGATTAATGTGCAGGGAGCGGTGCGGGACCGCTCCCTGCACATAGCACCGGGTGTCAGCTGTAACAATCAGCTGACACCAGGCTGTGTGGGCGCGATCACCATATGAAGTAATAGTACGTCATTGGTCCAATTGGCCCAGGTCACCATGACATACTATTACTAGTGATGAGCGAGCATGCTCACCACTGCTCGGTACTCGCCCGAGCATCTCAGTACTCGAGATGCTTGGAGCTCGCCGAGTACTTGCGCGATGCTCGGGGGGAGCTCGGGTCCCCGTCCTGCATGTCTGGAGCTATTTAGCGCACCAATCATGCAGGGATTGTCTGCCACTCACTGTAATGTCACAGCCATGGTGGTTGTGGCATTACAGTCACTACCCAATTCGATGGGAATAGTGCTCACAGTGAAACATGAAAAGCCGGCAATTCATCAGCGGCATACACCGGTACCCGACAATTTAGAACAGAAAGAATAGAGCTTCATACATAGATTAGATAGATAGAAACATGTCAGTCACATATATATGAAGTACAGTGACAGTGTTGATTACTGTACTTGTCATTTAGTGTTAAAATAAAGGATTTATTTAAAAAAAAAATAAATAAATAAATAGTGTTTTCATGCACCTGTCTCTTTAAAAAAGCAGGCCGGCAATTCATCAGCGGCATCTATCGGTACCTGACAATTTAGAACAGAAAGAATAGAGCATGCCTGCGCTTCTCAGTGTCGGCGGGATGACAGGCTGGATGGCAGCTTTCTGCAGCGATCCAGCCTGTCATGTGAATGTAGCAGAGCTGGAGCCACCCTGGGAACCATGGAAAGGTAAGGATGAGGTTGCTTTATTATTTTCCTTTCATTGCAGGAGACATTGGCTTCAGCTGGAATGGGCGTGATGGTAAGTATAGTTTAATTTAGAACAATAAAGAATTGTGTCTTTATTTCCACTAGAGGACTTTATTCTGGGTGTTTGTGCTTTTTTTAACTTTGACTATGTGGTTAGTAATGGGGGTGTCTTATAGACGCCTCTCCATTACTAACCTGGGCTTGATGTCAGCTGGCATTATAAGCTGACATCAACCCCAGCCCTATTACCCCACTGCCACCGCTACAGGGCAGTGGGAAGAGCGAGCCTAAGTGCCAGAATTGGCGTATCCTATGGATGCGCCATTTCTGGGGCGGCTGACGGCTGGCGTTTCTAGCCTGTGAGGGGGCCAATATTCACGGCACCCTTCCTGGGCTATTAATATCAGCCCCCAGCTGTCTGCCTAGCCTTTGCTAGCTATTAAAATAGGGGGGACCCCACGTCATTTTTTTTGGGGTCCCCCATTTTAATAGCTAGTAAAGGCTAGGTATTCAGCTGGGGGCTGATATTAGTAGCCTGTGAAGCTCCGTGGGTATTACCCCCTTCCCAGGCTTCAAAAATCTGCCCCACCCGTCTGCTTAACCTCCGCTAGAGACTAAAATTACGGGGAACGCCACACCAATTTTTTTTTTTTAATAAATCCTTTATTTTAACACTAAATGACAAGTACAGTAAGCAACACTGTCACTGTACTTATTATATATGTGACTGACATGTTTCTATCTATCTAATCTATGTGTGATGCTCTATTCTTTCTGTTCTAAATAGTCGGGTACCGGTGTATGCCGCTAATGAATGAATTGTCGGCTTTTTTAAAGAGACGGGTGCATGAAAATCGGAGGGCACTAGTGTGTTCCAATTGCCCTGCTATGTTTTTCATGCACCCTCCTATATACCCTGCCTGCCTGTCTGCCTGACGTTAAATTGAGCACCGTTTCCATAGATTCGGGCAATTTTTGACCTTCTGCAGACCGCCGGGGGGGACCACCACAAAAATGCTCGAGTTTCCCATAGACTTACATTGGGCTCGTTGCTCGGGTCGAGCACCCGAGTATTCCAATGTGCTCAACCCGAACATCGAGCACCCGAGCATTTTAGTGCTCGCTCATCACTAACTATTACCAAAAATATCAGAAAGGGGTTAAAGATTGATGACAGCAACACTTCAAAAATGTCGAATCGACAACGTCAAATAAACTATAGGCTGGAAAAGTAAGTGGTCCTAATAAAAAAACAGCTGGAGGGTCAATATTCAACTAAGAAAGATTGGGTATAAAAAAAACCATGTGGAGAGGCAGAGTCTCTCAGAAGCCAAGATGGTCAGATGTCACCAATCTGATCTACATCTAAAAATTGTGGAACAATTTGGGGAAAACGTTCCCTAACGCAAAACTACAAAGACTTTAAAGTTCCACCATCAACAGAACATAATATCAAAAGATTTAGATATTCTGGAGATATCAGGCTGCACTCGCCACGGGCAATTTCAGTAAAATGTCAGTAAAATGTGCTCTATTTCAGTTACAGAGTTGCTAACAGAGACATCAGCTGTTTGGCGGGTTTACACGCTTCTTCTGGCTCACACATCACGGGTACCACTTTTATGCAGAATATTCCACCCACATTATTTAAATGTATTACTATCAATTACTAATCAAAAGTTAGAAATATATAGAAAACACAAACATAATAAAACAGGAGACACTAACATACACTGCTGAGAAGAAATGGGCTTAGCCTTCTTTATTCATGGCCTCGTGGGAGGAGAGGTTCATTATCAATCCAACTAACCCCTTTTCCACTAAGTTGAAATGGTATGGTAGATATATAGATGATCTCCTTATATTGTGGTGTGGTAATACATGTGATAATTCTGAGGTTGCCACCCATCAAAAAAACAATGAGTACAATCTGTGGTTTACAGTCAATACCCCCACAATTCAGACTCCGTTTTTGGACATTCTTTTGACAGGTGACGATAAAGAGGGACAGGGGTCCACACTTCCCAAGTCAAGGGCTCCCTTCTCCTGCTGCTTCATACAAAGATTATACAGTTTTCCTGTGTACCGATTCCTGGCTTCCCTGACTACGCCACCTACTGGTGCTGCTCCTAGCGGTTGCAATATTTAACCCAGGTCAGTTCCTAACAATACTACAATCCTCCAGCTGTTGTCACCGCAGACACACCGCCTGAGCCATTCCTTAAGGCGAGTTTATGCATGCTGGGCGCATTTGTTCAGAGAAAAGCAGCTTCTGCAGAGAAAGTACCATTACTAACAACAGGCTGCGAGAAAGAGGTATAATCCCTCTACAGTTTCCACAGCACATAATAGAGTCGTATCTGAACCCAGGAATGTGTTATTGGAGGATAGAAACACAGGTCGGATGAGGCGTGGCTCAGGGGAGTCCAGTACCTTTTCTACACCATATAGTCTGCAATTTTGGCAATTTAGGATCAATATCCAAAAAAAAAAAAAAAAAAAAACGTTCTATTGCATGCCAAAATGATATTGTGGATAAAATTATCTCAGGTGGATGCAGGTATGTAGCCAGGAGGGGACAATCACTTGGAAATATACAGGCGCATCTCACTAAATTAGAATATCAATACACCAAAATTAATGAAGGCAAAAAACAACTATAAGACCCAAAGTTGAAAAATTGCCAATACTTTAATGAAATACATATTAAAAAATACCTACAATAATAATAAAAGCAAGACACACCACAGATGAAAAAAGTGGTGGGGTGCCTGGACCCATAATGTGTGTAAGCTGACAACTATGTCATTCAGATAGCTAACATAAGCATATAATTAGTAATCAATACAAAACACGGTATTCAATATCTCGAGCAACAGAGAAGAAATATATATATATACTTATCACAGAGAATAACAACAATCCATAAATATATGCTTTAGTAATTAGCAGATGCCTCTGTTGGTCCAATATCCCAGTACAGTCACATATATAAATATCAATGCCCAAAAGGACTATAAAAAAGACTGAGATATAACCATAGTTATCAATGAGCTCAGGTCAGAGGTCCAGGCACCCACCACGCACCCAACGCGCGTCTCGCACAGGAAACTCGACGAAGCATTTCCTGTGCGAAACGCGCGTCGGGTGCGTGGTGGGTGCCTGGACCTCTGACCTGAGCTCATTGATAACTATGGTTATATCTCAGTCTTTTTTATAGTCCTTTTGGGCATTGATATTTATATATGTGACTGTACTGGGATATTGGACCAACAGAGGCATCTGCTAATTACTAAAGCATATATTTATGGATTGTTGTTATTCTCTGTGATAAGTATATATATATATTTCTTCTCTGTTGCTCGAGATATTGAATACCGTGTTTTGTATTGATTACTAATTATATGCTTATGTTAGCTATCTGAATGACATAGTTGTCAGCTTACACACATTATGGGTGCAGGCACCCCACCACTTTTTTCATCTGTGGTGTGTCTTGCTTTTATTATTATTGTAGGTATTTTTTAATATGTATTTCATTAAAGTATTGGCAATTTTTCAACTTTGGGTCTTATAGTTGTTTTTTGCCTTCATTAATTTTGGTGTATTCTAGGTCGGTTTGGCCTATCAGATTTATTGGTGTCTACTAAATTAGAATATCATCAAACGTTAATTTATTTCAGTTCTTCAATACAAAAAGTGAAACTCATATTAGATAGAGTCATTACACGCAGAGGGATCTCTTATATAGAGTCATTACACGCAGAGGGATCTATTATATAGAGTCATTACACACAGAAGGATCTCTTATATAGAGTCATTACACGCAGAGGGATCTCTTATATAGAGTCATTACACGCAGAGGGATCTCTTATATAGTCATTACACGCAGAGGGATCTCTTATATAGAGTCATTACACGCAGAGGGATCTCTTATATAGAGTCATTACACGCAGAGGGATCTCTTATATAGAGTCATTACACGCAGAGGGATCTCTTATATAGAGTCATTACACGCAGAGGGATCTCTTATATAGAGTCATTACACGCAGAGGGATCTCTTATATAGAGTCATTACACGCAGAGGGATCTCTTATATAGAGTCATTACACGCAGAGGGATCTCTTATATAGAGTCATTACACGCAGAGGGATCTCTTATATAGAGTCATTACACGCAGAGGGATCTCTTATATAGAGTCATTACACGCAGAGGGATCTCTTATATAGAGTCATTACACGCAGAGGGATCTCTTATATAGAGTCATTACACGCAGAGGGATCTCTTATATAGAGTCATTACACGCAGAGGGATCTCTTATATAGAGTCATTACACGCAGAGGGATCTCTTATATAGAGTCATTACACGCAGAGGGATCTCTTATATAGAGTCATTACACACAGAGGGATCTCTTATATAGAGTCATTACACGCAGAGGGATCTCTTATATAGAGTCATTACACACAGAGTGATCTATTTCACGTGTTTAATTCTGTTAACGTTGATGATTATGGCTTACAGCCAATGAAAACACCAAAGTCATTATCTCAGTAAATTAGAATAATTTAAAAAAAACACCTGCAAAGGCTTTCTAAGCGTTTATAAAGGTCCCTTAGTCTGTTTCAGTAGGCTCCATAATCATGGGGAAGACTGCTGACTTGACAGATGTCCAGACGGCAGTCACTGACACACTCCACAAGGTCCCAGAGTCTGGAGGAAGAGTGGAGAGGCCACAATCCAAGCTGCTGGAGGTCTAGTGTGAAGTCTCCACAATCCGTGATGGTTTGGGGGGCCATGTCATCTGCTGGTGTAGGTCCACTGTGTTTTATCAAGAATAAAGTCAGCGCAGCCGTCTACCAGGACATTTTACAGCACTTCGTGCTTCCCTCTGCCGACAAGCTTTATGGAGATGGAAATGTCATTCTCCAGCAGGACTTGGCCCCTGTCCACACGGCGAAAAGTACCAATACCTGGTTTACACACAACAGTATCACTGTGCTTGATTGGCAGCAAACTCGCCTGACCTTAACCCCATAGAGAATCTATTATAGAGAATCTATGGGGTATTGTCAAGAGGAAGATGAGAGACACCAGACCCAACAATGCAGACGAGCTGAAGGCTCCTATCAAAGCCACCTGGGCTTCCATAACACCTCAGCAGGGCCACAGGCTGATCGCCTCCATGCCACAGGCTGATCGCCTCCATGCCACAGGCTGATCGCCTCCATGCCACAGGCTGATCGCCTCCATGCCACAGGCTGATCGCCTCCATGCCACAGGCTGATCGCCTCCATGCCACAGGCTGATCGCCTCCATGCCGCATTGATGCAGTAATTGATGCACAAGGAGCCCGACCAAGTATTGAGGCATTTACTGAACAGACATTTCAGATTTTAAAATCATTTTTCAAGCTGTTATAAAGTATTCTAATTTACTGAGATAATGAGTTTTGTGTTTTCATTGGCTGTAAGCCGTAATCACCATTAACAGAAATAAACACTTGAAATAGATCCCTCTGTGTGTAATGACTCTATATAATAGATCCCTCTGCGTGTAATGACTATATAATAGATCCCTCTGTGTGTAATGACTATATAATAGATCCCTCTGCGTGTAATGACTCTATATAATAGATCCCTCTGCGTGTAGTGACTCTATATAATAGATCCCTCTGCGTGTAATGACTCTATATAATAGATCCCTCTGTGTGTAATGACTATATAATAGATCCCTCTGTGTGTAATAACTATATAATAGATCCCTCTGTGTGTAATGACTATATAATAGATCCCTCTGCGTGTAATGACTCTATATAATAGATCCCTGTGTGTAATGACTCTATATAATAGATCCCTCTGTGTGTAATGACTATATAATAGATCCCTCTGTGTGTAATGACTCTATATAATAGATCCCTCTGCGTGTAATGACTCTATAATAGATCCCTCTGCGTGTAATGACTCTATATAATAGATCCCTCTGCGTGTAATGACTATATAATAGATCCCTCTGCGTGTAATGACTCTATATAATAGATCCCTCTGTGTGTAATGACTCTATATAATAGATCCCTCTGTGTGTAATGACTATATAATAGATCCCTCTGTGTGTAATGACTATATAATAGATCCCTCTGTGTGTAATGACTCTATATAATAGATCCCTCTGTGTGTAATGACTCTATATAATAGATCCCTCTGTGTGTAATGACTCTATATAATATAGGAGTTTCACTTTTTGTATTGAAGAACTGAAATAAATTAACTTTTTGATGATATTCTAATTTTGTGAGAAGCACCTGTAGCTGTCAAAATAGCGAGACAGCCGAGATCCCGACAAGTCTCTTAAAATTATAATTACATTACGTTTTTTTTAAAGTTTGCATTATTGTATATTCTTGGGAAATGTTTATATTTTGCTTCTATACATGTGCAGGAGGTAAGCGGTTTGATGAGACCGTGACCACCAACGCCACTCTTAAGCTCCATCTAATATGAAGGGTGTTCATATTTCAGCGATGGACAATTAACGCCTTCATTAACCAACCTTGAACCACCACATCTGGTTTGGGGACTGTAGAAAACCTTCTGTTGAGGGGATCAATCTCTCCAGGAGCCAGGAAGCCCTGTGCGGAGTGGGAGGAAGGTCAAGCATTCATCAAGGATCCATGGACAAAGTATAAAGCCCGTCATACACTTGTGTGACAAAGCATAGTCATTGTAATCTTACATCACATTGCTGCAGTGTTACTTTTACTCTACCATCTTCTCACCCATCCATTACCTCCTCTAACTTGTGACTCTTCTGTCTGCTTTCCTGACTTTTCAAAGTGTCAAAAGTGAAGAAAAACTGGAGTCAGAATTCAGGCGTCGTCAGTGAAGTCCCTTCAATAGGATGGCATAAGTTTATATATCCTACTCTTGTTCAAAAATATGTTTTTTAAAGGGAATTAAAGGGAATCTGTCAGCAGGATTTTATGCAATCTAAGAGCAGCATGATATAGGGGCAGAGACCCTGATTCCAGCAATGTGTCACTTACTGGGCTGCCTGGTGTCGTTTTCATAGAATCTTGGAGATGACAGACTCAGAGACCGACAAGACAATTGTAGATTTCATTTCTGTCTGGATTTTTTGGGGGCGGTGCGGGAGGAGGTCACCGTTTCAATGTTTTGTCTCACACAGCAGAAAATCCAGAAGTGACGCAGGGTAACACTATACTAGCACTCGTGCCGTCTTCAATCTCGCACTTAAGCAAAACTGTATAAAAACACAACTTTGTTTTTTATTGATCAGTGAAAACCATTAGACGATGGAACGGAGGAATCGGTGCACTGTGATGAGTAGAATTCTGTATAACCTCCAAACGCTAAAAGGCTAGTATGAGGACTACTAGTCACACTCACCCCAAATCCTCCTGGGCAAAGGCGCGCGTCAGGAGGGCCCGCTCCTCCTGCATGCTTTGCTTCTGAGCTGCTGGCTAATCAGCTCCTCTCAGAGTATTGCTGCGCTCAAATTTAAGGGGATATGAGGACCAAAGCTACATGCAGATGATACACTGCTACACCCAGACACATTTTTACACATTGTCATTACAGTTCATCTGGAACGTACTCCGGCGTTATGGGCAGATGGGGACAAAAGCCACCTGCTAACCCCGGAGCTAGCAGAGGAGACTTTGCCAGCTCCTGCTCCACCAGAGGGGGTTAATAACATGACGTACCTGGGTATTAAGGTGAGCAGACAGATAGAGCAGCTTTCTGAAGATAAACTGGTGTCCGGGGCGGCTGCACACTGGTGCAGAATATCTAGCGCTGTGGTACGCCGCCGCCCCACTCACCACGTGTTTCGCTCAGCTGCACCCAGTGGCGGTCCATCGCTCTGACCCGCTGTGCTCCTCTCCCAGCTCGGCTGCCTGTGAGACAATCTGTACAGGAATTTGTATCCATTCCTCTTCCCCGGCCCATCATCCGCCAGCAGGTGATATGTCGGGCGCCTCCACCCTCCATTCCTTCTGCTCCTCGTAGCGCAGTCTCTAGCTTCCTGTATTGGCGCATTTCTGATTTGTCTCACCGGTTAGTGACCCGGCTTACCTTCCCGCTTACCTCCTGATCTCTCCGCTCCTGACCTAGGCTACGAATAGTGAACCTGTGCGGCCTGTCCCGACCTCGGACCGCCCGACTACGCTTCTGTCTCACCCACCAGTACCCGGGGTCCTGGTGACTGCCCTGGAGTGGTGCCTGGTGCCTGCCGGCAGCCCAGCCGATCCTCCCAGTCAGAGGCCCTAGTGAAGACCCGGGAGACAGTTACGCCCCTCCAGGGTAAGCCCGGCCTGAGGCGCAGTGGGTCCACAAACCAGCATTACACGCTGGTTGGAGGGGTCAATCTTCTGAAAATGAAATTGCTACCCAAAATTGTCATTCCTTTCCATAATTCTCCTGTATGAGTCCCCAAGCGTTTCTTCACAGAAAAAGTCTTAAAATACTGTAGGTGGGCCCCTACGAGAACAAAAGTGGAGACTGTGCTTACCTACAGATGGGGGGTTAATTGCTGCCTCCATGTTTTTCTTATTTGCTATTACTTGGTGGAACAGTTGGCATGTCCCCATCGGTGGGCGTCTGCCTCTGAACACACTCCGGCAGTAAGATCGAAGCATAAGGTCCCAAACAAACCACAATGTTTATTTTCCCTAATGGCCAAACACCCAGTCCGGCAGATATTCCTGGACCAACGCGGTTACACTGACAGTGTGGTGTGACCCCAGATGAGAAGGATAAGGGAGTCACCAAACACAAAGCTGTGGCTGAATCTCTTCATCTAGATCTATAGTAGGGATTGTATTCTAGAGAGCAGTAGATGTTGAGGAGTGGAGGTCAGAGCGGAGGTACGCCCCGCACAGTGCCGCCCCCGCACAATGCCGCAGTGACAGACGGCCTAGCACCGTGCTAACCCTTCACTGCCCGGATACTGGGATGGACGGTGACAGATTTCAGTATTTGCTTATTTTTTCACAGCGGAGTACAGCACTTCAGAAGGGGACGGACAAGCCCTTTAATCTCACCATCATGGGGGCCTTACTCCGCTCACAGGCTTAGATAAAACACTATGCAACTTCTTTAAACATCTAAAAAAATAAATGTTGCCTTGAAGAAGCCTTCCAGCGATTAATGCAAGTGCACTGCACGAGGCCAGAAACAGTCTAGTCGGATTCTGGCCAAGGGGAGGATTTAGCATGACGCACGAGCTGCACTTCCGGGTGAACACTGGGGCGGGGAAATCTATGAGCGCCATAGTGCAGCTGTTTCTTGTATACCTATGCTTTCTATTGGCTGCATAAACATATAAAACACCTCACAACAGTCTATCCTACACCCTCTCTGAAGAAATGATTAGGTGAAACGCGCGTTAGAGGGGTGCAAATCCGGATAATTATAAAATCTTTATGGAAGTGTTTTTTTACATCTGATTGTCTCGATAGCACATGCTGGCATACTCCTACGGCATGTGTGGTTGGTATTTGCTACCCTACACCAATAATTTGTTCTCTGGAACAACGTAGTTCTTTAATTTTTTTACACACTGGTATTTGGTGTATTTCACATAGCTTCTAGAGACCTTCAGACTCTACTGTGATTTATATTTATCAGTGCAGAGCAGCTTCCTCCACTTTCTACAAGAATCTCACATGCGTGCTTTTGCCTGTAACTTGCTTCCTGTAGTGATTTCAGTCCCCCCTTCTTTTATAGGTTTTTATTATGTTTCCTGCATATCTGTTCAATAAAAACGTCCAGTCTTATTTGTATTTTGCATGGGACTTCCTTTTCTGGGTTTTGTGAAGACCTAATTTGTGTTGTATATTGGAATATAAGGAGGTCAACAGAAGCCTCATCCCTTATTGTATGCACTGTACTTCTCTGCAGGAATCCTTCAGCTACTTGGGTATTTTTTTTTTTTTTTTAACATTTTTATAGGTAGAGACTGAGATAATAGGGAATATTGCCAGTCCCGCAGCGCATGTGTGAAGCCGATGTCCTGGAGAGTCTGCTGCGAGAGAACTGCCTGTGGTCTCCATCTTGTCTTATAACTCCTGTGTCATGGTGATAAAGGAGCACTGCTGGCGGAGAAGTGTCACACTTCTATTCACGCCCCTATAGTTCCTATTGGCGACATATTTCACTGGGAACTTTACTTTGTCTGTGACACTACTGAGTACACCATACAAGGCTGTGCTGTACTGATTTCCCGAACACTTGTAAAACAAATCTTGTTAATTTGACATTCAAAAGGCATAGAAGAGTGGATTTCACTCAAGTATAATCAGATAAGCGAGGTTGTTCCTCAATTAAAGTGCATTTTAATTAATTAATAGATTTGGAATAAGTTCTACATCTGAATGTGTTAAAAAAAACTTTCCTGTGCCAAGATAATCTTATAAATGTCCCCCCTGCTATGTACTGTATTATTTGAGGTGTGTGACCCTGCAGAGCTGCTCCAGTTCAGGGCAGGAATGTATAACATCTCCTAGCCGGGGAAGGAAGCACAAGTCACTCAAGATACACAAGCATACAGATGACACCGCAGTGGCTCGCAGCTGCTACTTTTTGAAATTAAACAAAATTACCTGCCTGTTTTATCACAGGAGTAAGTGTTTCTGTCTAGTCTTAAACCCTTTTGAGCTCAAGTCAAATCAGAGGCGTAGGCGATCCGGGGCCACTGAGTTCTTAAGTCCCTGACATAATTTATGATAAAAGTTCAGAAGACTGAAAAAGTGGCAGAAACAAACAATCCTGTGATAAAACAGGCAATAAAATGTTAAAAGAAGCAGCCATGAGTCCCTGTTGTGTTGTCTGTATGCTCCCTTTATGCATCCTTCCCAGGCCCAGAACTGTGGTAACAGTTTTTAAGGTTGAAGGAAGACCCAGTCCATCTGGTAGGTGCTGACAATTAACAGGAGCGGCTTTACGTGGTTGGACACAGCAAATAATACACTACATTGCATGGGCACATTTATAAGATAATCTTACTACATCTAAGTTCCACATCCAATTGTGGAAATTATTATTATTCCCCTTGGAAGCAGCAAAACCACAAAGGAAAACATATGTTCACAAGGACTAAAGAAACACACATGAAACAAACTAAAACCTTAGTTTCCTCAATGTACACACCTTTTACTTGGATGACGGCTTTACACCCCCTTGCATTCTCTTAAGCAGCTTCATCAGATCATCACCTGGAATGGCTTCCAATGAACAGGTATGCCTTGCCAGAGTTCATTTGTGGAATACCAGTATACAGAAAGTGTTTGCAACCTTCAGGTGTATTCGACAGAAGCAATGTTGGTAGGCATATCTACAATTGTTCTAAGCCAGAATATGCCAAAAAACACTAAATTAAAGAGAAGGAACAATCTATTTCTTAAAGATTGGAAGGTCAGTCAATTTGGGAAATTACTAGAACCTTGAAAGTATTGTGTAGTCCTTAAAAAAACCATCAACCACTATGATGAAACTGGCTCTCATTAGGAGAGCCCCAGGAAATGAAGGCCAAGAATTACCTATACTGCAGAGGATAAGTTCATCAGAGTTACCAGCCTAAGAAATCACAAACTTAAGCCCCCGTCTCACATAGCGATATCGCTAGCGATATCGCTGCTGAGTCACGGTTTTGGTGACTCACCAGCGATGTCGCTGTGTGTGACACTTTGCAACGATCAGGCCCCTGCTGTGAGGTCGCTGATCGTTGCAAAGTGTCCTGGACCATTTTTTGTTCGCTGGCCTCCCGCTGGCCAGCACACATCGCTGTGTGTGACCAGCGGGACCAACGATCTGGCTGGTAACTATGGTAAACATCGGGTTACTAGGGGCACGCGCGCACTTAGTAACCCGCTGTTTACCATGGATACCACTCTGCTACGGTGCGCGGAGGCTCCCGCGCACCGTAGCAGAGTGGTATCCATGGTAAACAGCGGGTTACTAGGGGCACACGCGCACTTAGTAACCCGATGTTTACCATAGTTACCAGCCTGCTCCTGCTTGCAGCAGGCTGGTAACGGGAGCAGGACATCGTGGAACGATTCTTTCCACGATATCGCTGCTCCCCTGATCGCTGGTGACCCTGCCTGTTTGACAGCTCACCAGCGATGTATTAGCGATGCAGCAACGATCCCTGACAGGTCGTATCGTTGTCGGGATCGCTGCTGCATCGCTTAGTGTGACGGGGCCCTTACAGCATGTCACATGACAGCCCTCATAAATGATACACATACATCAAGTAGAAGACATCTCAACATCAAATGTCCTGAAGAAAATGTGAGAAGAGGGCCTCTATGGAAGAATTGTTGCAAAGTAGCCACTAATTGGGGCGGCAAACAAGACAAGATTTGTTTGAGCCAAACAGCAAAGATTGGACATTAGATCAGTTGAAATCTGTACTGTGGTCTGACGAGTCAACATTTAAGATTTTTTATACCAACTGTTATGTCTTTGTGAAACGCATAAATGGTGAGTGGATGGCTTCTACATATGTGGCGCCGACTGAGAAGCATGGGGGAAGAGGTGTGAGGATGTGGGGGTGATTCGCTGGTGACACTTGAGAAGATATTCCAAATTCAAGGCACACTTATCCAAAATGGCTACAACAGCACTATGCAACGACTCACCCTCCTATCTGGTTTCCCATCATTTATGCTGCAACAGGACAACGACCCAAACATAACTCCAGGCTATGTGAGCAAGAAGTGGGATGGAGGGCTGTGTCAGATGGTATGGCCTCCACAATCACCCCACCTCAACCCAATTCACATGGCTTGGAGAGAGTTGGACTGGAGAGTAAAAGCAGCCAACAAGTGCTCAGCACCTCTGGGAACTCCTTCAAGACTGTTGTCATTTTATGTGATGACCCGGTGAAGCTGCTGGAGAAAATGCTAAAGAGTTGTGAAGCTATCAGAGGAATAGGGTAGTACTGTGAGGAATCTAAGCTTTAACACATTCTGGTTTGTTTCACATGAGTTTCCTTACTCCTTTTTCCCATACGTGTAGTGACGGTTAGTGGTTTTGCTGCCTTCTGTCTGAATATACAATGTTCACATTTCATTAGAAACAAAAAAAGAAAGATGAACAGAAGTGTCCAAACTTTTGAATGGTACTGGATATCTTGTTAATGATAAAAATATGATTTATTCAGATGAGATAATTAAGATGTTTTTTCCATCCCTTGCCAGAATATTCTCACTGGCCAGAATATTAGTTTCCTGATGAGTGTTTCTGGTTTCACAAACCATCATCAATTCTTTGTTCATAATATGTAGCGCTACGAGGATATTGTCAGCCTCTATTCTGTAACATGTGAGTTCTGTGTAAAGTCCCCCCTTGCCCCAGTAACCAGCAGTCTAAGCATCAGGTCCTTTTATACCTTTTTCAAGGCTCTTCATTCTAGATAATGTTCGTACTGGACTTTGATGGTGATACTTAGAGTGGCCACTAGATGATCAGCACTTTACACTGGGTAAGTCATAGATTTAGTTTTTAGCAGTTGGGTTATTATTGTCAAACAGAGCCTCCCAAAGGGGTTTTCTCGCCTCTTTCTTTTGTTAGAGATTCTGCACCATGTCATGCTGTGATGCCGCATACTGGCTCTAGTTTTTCTCCACTTTGACACGGACTGTTCTCTAAACGGAACTCATGGAAGCTGCAGAACGGGGGCAAGAAAGGCACAAGACCTCTGTACAACCAGATATGGCCAACTTACCTCCGACATTAGACAGCCTAGGATATAAAGCGATTGTCCCCACATATGTGGCAGCTTTCCCAAGGGTACACGATCTACTGTGTGAGGATTCTGATACTCTTCCTCAACCTGCAAGTAAATTAGGAGTCTGCTTCATAAGTCAATGCTTAGAGCCCATCACGGGCCCACTGCTTTGCAGCACGCCTTACCCTGCTTTCTGGCACGCTGTAAAGCTCTGGCACCAGATGCACACCATGCGCTCCCTTGATGAGAACACTTTCCATCGCTTCTCTATATTCCTGCACCTGATAAAAACATTCACAAGAAGTAACACAAAAGCATAGGAGTAATCTGAGAAAAACTTGACAGTATGCCGTGTCCTACAAGTGTCTTACCTGCTCCTTATTACCAAAAAATATCCCATCCAGGATTAAATAGGTCCAGAAGAGCGGCCACTCACACTCAATGTTCTCAAAGAGCTTCAGCTCCGCTGGTTCATAGTACAACCTGCCGGGGTCCTGGGAGAAGAAAAAGGAGAATATTTAGGGAACATCCTTATGTCCAATACTAAGCATTTATAACCCCTCTCCGCCAGCCGTAATGACCCTAAAACCAATATAGCAAGAACTCTGGAAAGTTTCCACAAGCGTCAGTGATTCTTGTGACACATTGCACTTTATGTTCCTAGTAAGTCTAAGACCCCATGATTTGCATTTATTTATGAAAATATTAGAAAAAAAAAAAGACAAAAATTTAGGAAACTTCTCAATTAAAAAAAATATATATATGAGTTAAGAAATAACATTTACCACATTTCTACTTCAATCAGCTTCACTTTCTAATGGATTTTTGTTGGGATGTTAGACGGGGTTAAAAGTTTAGCAGCAATTTTTCATTTTTTTTATGAAATTTACAAAAAAATATATATTTTTTTATATTTCCACAAACAAAACCTTGTGAGGACATCATTTTTAGAGGGTCAGATGAGGTTTTCAGTGAGAGTTTATTTACATGTGACTTTTTTTTCCCCCATTTTATTTCATTGGGTGTGGAATTTTTGCCGGGTTTATTATTTCTATGTCGTTCCCTATAGGGATAAAATAATGTGAACGGGTTATAGGTCTGGTCTTATAGACTTGGAGATACTGTGAACTTTTTTTTACTTTTGTTTTTCATAAAAAATGCATTTTAATTGGTGAAACGTGTTTTGTAATTTTATCCTTCTTTAGTTTGTATAATTTTGTACCTAGTCCCCCTAGGGGACTTAACTTTTAGTTAACGGATCAGTGGCCTAATAACCTGCAACACTTTTACACTGCGGGGTAGCAGACCGTCACTATTACACTGACACGACACCTGCAGGGCCTAACAGGCCACCGTGCCGCCAGACTTTGAGGTCATTCTTTGACAGGTGTCATGTGTCCGTCATCTAATCACAAACCCATTGAATCAGTGCCAGAGGAGTGGAGTGGGCTCTATACGTCACACAACCCTCTGGACACAGCGACATCTACTGACTGTGGCATGTAGAGGGCTAATCAGCGAGGGACGATGCGGACACCAGCTCTGGCTGTTACTGCAGGAGCTCCTCTGTCAGTTGAGCCAAGCTCCCGATGGAGACGCACAGGAGGCGACCTCTATTGACTGTGGCATGTAGAGGGCTAATCAGCGAGGGACGGTGCAGACACCAGCTCTGGCTGTTACTGCATGAGCTCCTCTGTCAGTTGAGCCAAACTCCCAATTGAGACGCACAGGAGCTGTACTTCAATTTGCAAGACTCTCTTCTTGATCATGACAAATATGTAAATCATATTTCCAGAAGGTGTTAATGATCATATAGAGCTTGTTACATTCACATTTATTGCCAGATCAGGAGTTAATTTTTATCATATTTAACTAACAATATTTGTAAAATGCATTGATACCTCTTTTGGTGTTCGGTAGCCATCACGCAAGAAACGGCAGCAGCCATACCGTCCCTATATGAATGTGGAGAGAAAGAAAATAAGGACACAAGAAGACAGTGAGAGATAATACTGCCGAAAATGATAAGGATTCACATCTCCAGTGTGACCCATTTGTTGCCAAAATTGCCATGGCTATCACTTTGTAGTAAATGAGTCAAACTGAAATTTGACATAATACTTAGAAAATGGATTGTGCTGGCAGACCTGACGGTGGTGCAGAAAAATAAAGACAGTCTATAACTACTAAATAAAATCTCTTTACAAACATAGAAAACCACAAACTGAGAGGGTTTGCAAAACACCCCAGGAAGCGGTCTGCTCCGAATAAAGGCAGAGTATTAAAGGGGAGTCTCTAACTGTCTCTTGAGCAGCTGCGATATATGCAGTCTCCTCTCTTCCTTGCTTCTGGGGGGGCGGCTCTCCTCCAAGAGTGACAGCTCCGGTGAGTAGCAGAGCTGTAGTATTAAGAGCACTATAAAGCTCAGCACAAGTGCTGCTGTAGCACATTCAGCTATTAGCGGTTTGTTCTCAAGTCTTCACTGTTACCACATTATTTACACAGACATAACAGGGCACAAGGCTCAGAAAAGGGAGACCCCTGATTAGGAGAACTGCTCTGGAAAAAGCCTATGGTGGGGTCTGGTAATTCTGCAAGTTTTATAACAGCAGCTTGTCAGGAGCTGAGAGGGAGAAGGACAGAGGAGAGCAGATAACTTCTGTATAGAAATCAATAGCCTGAAGAGAGAGAGAGTTATGTTAGGAGCTAACTCCTCTCTCAAATTAGCTACTGCACTCTCAGCCAGGCACTAGTGGCCGAGCTCCATGGAAATAGCTGTATACTATGAAAGATAAAAGCGCTCATTGTAGGAAAATGATAGCAGATGGAAAAGTCTATTTAATTGCAAACATGTTCGTTTTCATGCTAAGTAATTAAAGCAATTAAATAATTTGAGAATACCCCTTTAAGTAACCTATATTTTGGGAATTTATCACTTGCAAAGAGATTTAATATGTACAAAAATTATTTGTAAGCACGTATGAGTGTTAAATCTAATTAAAGTAATTAAAAAAGTACACTGTGAAATTGGAGGTAATATGGTTTGTTTCTTAAACATAATAAAATAGATAAAGTGTTAAAATAAAACAGGGGATTAGAGTTTCTTTCCTGAGACTTCTAGAGTCTTGCTGAGGGCAGAATGGATGGATTTAGCTGCAGATTAGTCATTATTTTCATTCCTGGCATTGCAAAGGTTAAGGACCACAGCCATAGCATGCAACATAACAGGCAAGTGACAAAAAGTCGACTACGTGTGAATGTGTTCCAAAAACGGTCCCGTTGAATCTGCACTGAAAACGGACAACATATACGGCAGATACTAGATGGCCGAGCACCGATGCTGGGGAATGTGGTGGAGCGGACATGGATACGAAGGATGTGACACACCTGTAACTTGTCAATTATTTCCTGCTTGGTAATGTGGACCAGGTGATGATCCTCCACTGCAAAGGCTGGAAATGAAATGACAGACAGGACCCCGGCATCGATCTCCTTGGACGTGGAGGCTCGTGGAAGCATCGACTGCAGAATAGACTAATAGTGGAAAAGAAAGAATCCGTCAACTGCCAGCACTAAAAGGATAGGGGGTAAAAGAAAGTCATGTACCTGACAATGCTGGATTTCATCTGACAACACATGGACCACTGACTGAGGACCACCTTTAGCACCAAACAAATTCAGTTCATCTAATGTCTCGAGAGCAGCCTGGAAGACAGAATGCAAAGGGAAAGAATACAATATAGCGAGAGCCCAAAGGAAGAGAAAGCGATAAAGAAGTCAGGGAAAGAATACAATATAGCGAGAGCCCAAAAGGAAGAGAAAGCGATAAAGAAGTCAGGGAAAGAATACAATATAGCGAGAGCCCAAAGGAAGAGAAAGCGATAAAGAAGTCAGGGAAAGAATACAATATAGCGAGAGCCCAAAGGAAGAGAAAGCGATAAAGAAGTCAGGGAAAGAATACAATATAGCGAGAGCCCAAAGGAAGAGAAAGCGATAAAGAAGTCAGGGAAAGAATACAATATAGCGAGAGCCCAAAAGGAAGAGAAAGCGATAAAGAAGTCAGGGAAAGAATACAATATAGCGAGAGCCCAAAGGAAGAGAAAGCGATAAAGAAGTCAGGGAAAGAATACAATATAGCGAGAGCCCAAAAGGAAGAGAAAGCGATAAAGAAGTCAGGGAAAGAATACAATATAGCGAGAGCCCAAAGGAAGAGAAAGCGATAAAGAAGTCAGGGAAAGAATACAATATAGCGAGAGCCCAAAGGAAGAGAAAGCGATAAAGAAGTCAGGGAAAGAATACAATATAGCGAGAGCCCAAAGGAAGAGAAAGCGATAAAGAAGTCAGGGAAAGAATACAATATAGCGAGAGCCCAAAGTAAGAGAAAACGATAAAGAAGTCAGGGAAAGAATACAATATAGCGAGAGCCCAAAGTAAGAGAAAACGATAAAGAAGTCTTCTTACCTTGGCCATTCCTACAGAGCTGGCGTTTAGCTCGGCAATGCCCTGGTTCGTCTTGTCACCGCGTTCCCACATCCCAAAGTCCTACAGAAGACATTCCCCATTACATGGTAATGTAAGTGTCTCGTCCGCTTGTCTGAACAGTGCGCTCCCAACTTACCGCTGTCTTATACGCGGCTTCTATGTAAAACACCAAATTCTGGATAAAGGTCACTTCATCCAAAGTGTAGATTATATGGAGACCTGCATAGAATAATGAGAAGCCGTGGGGACAGAAGATATCCTTACCTGGTGACATTCACAGGATACCATACATAATATACCAGACGTGGTCACCTGTGCCAGGGACAGCAGATATAGTGACGTGGCATTAATATGATGCCATACAGTGGGGAAAATAAGGATTTGATACGCTGCTGGTTTTGCAAGTTTTCCCACCTACAAAGAATGGAGGGGTCTGTAATGTTCATCGTAGGTCACTTCACTTGTGAGAAACAGAATCTAACAAAATTCAGAAAATCACATAGTATGATTATTACATAATTAATCTGCATTTTATTGCATGAAATAAGTATTTGATCACCGACCAACCAGCAAGAATTCTGGCTCTCATAGACCTGTTAGTTTTTCTTTAAGAAGTCCTCCTACTCTGCACTCATTACCTGTATTAATTGCACTTGTTTGAACTCGTTACTTGTATAAAAGACACCTATTCACACAATCAATCACACTCCAACCTCTCCACCATGGCCAAGACCAAAGAGCTGTCTAAGTACACCTGGGACAAAATTGTAGACATCCACAAGGCTAAGATGGGCTACAGGACAATAGGCAAGCAGCTTGGTGAGAAGGCAGCAAATGTTGGCACAATTATTAGAAAATGGAAAAAACACAATATGACTGTCAATCTTCCTCGGTCTGGGGCTCCATGCAGGATCTCGCCTCGTGGGGTAAGGATGACTCTGAGAAAGGTCAGGAATCAGCCCAGAACTACACAGGAGGACCTGGTCAATGACCTGAAGAGAGCTGGGACCACAGTCTCAAACATAACAGTTAGTAACATACTACTCCGTCATGGATTAAAACCCTGCAGGGCACGCAAGATGCCCCTGCTCACACCAGCACATGTCCAGTCCCATTTGAAGTTCACCAATGACCATCTAGATGATCCAGAGGAGGCATGGGAGAAGGTCATGTAGTCAAACGATACCAAAATAGAACTTTTTGGTATCAACTCCACTCGCCGTGTTTGGAGGAAGAAGAAGGATGAGTACAACCCCAAGAACACCATCCCAACTGTGATGCATGGTGGGGGAAACACCAAACTTTGGAGGTTATTTTCTGCAAAGTGGATAGGACGACTGCACAGTACTGTAGGGAGGATGGATGGGATCATGTATCGTGGGATTTTGGCCAACAACCTCCTTCCCTCAGTAAGAACATTGAAGATGGGTCGTGGCTGGGTGTTACGCTCACGCCCGGACTGACTGGCGTGAGCGTGATTAGTGATCCCACTGTACCATGAATTGAGGAGTGCCTGGAGGGGGGTAACTAAGTATCAACCCGATCCGACCAAGGTCGCACAGCGGCTCAATCGACTCCGTGAACCAAGGAGGAACCGAGCAGAGGGACGAGGTGCTACTCCAGGTCAGACCCCGGTCACAGCTGTTGACCCACACCGGGGAATGCAGGAACAGGCAGGTTAGACTGGCATGTAGACAGGTGGGTACTGGCAAACACGGCTGGTATGCAGACAGGTGGATATTGACAGGCACAGCTGGTATGCAGACAGGTGGGCACTGGCAGGCACGGCTGGCGTGCAGACAGGTGGGCACTGGCAGGCACGGCTGACATGCAGAGAGGCGGGTATGGGAGGTAGAAACGCAGGCAGGATAGGGACCTGTACAGACTGGGACACAGGAAAGGAGCCGCAGGTGCGGTAGACGAGCTGAGCAGAGCAAAACCCGCAGATGCGGTAGACAAGCTGAGCAGAGCAAAACCCGCAGATGCAGTAGACAAGCTGAGCAGAGCAAAACCCGCAGATGCAGTAGACAAGCTGAGCAGAGCAAAACCCGAAGATGCGGTAGACAAGCTGAGCAGAGCAAAACCCGCAGATGCGGTAGAAAAAGCAGAGCAGAGCAAAACAAGCGAAGCAGAGCGGAACTGCCGGAGCGGTGAACAAGCAGAGCAAAAGGTGAAGGCAGACAGGACAGGGCTCTGTTCACATGGAAAAGACTGGAAAATACAGAAAGATGGTTAAAACACAGGAGGTAGATACAGAGGCAGGGAAAGGGGACAAGCAGAACCAGATACACACAAGGTACTTACAATGAAGTAGCGAGTGGACACAAAACTCACAAACAGAAGTACAGAGACAACGAGTTGGAGTTAGGTGCAATTTCAGACACTGCAGGCAAAGGGAAGGTACGGACATAGAGAGAAACAAGTAACGGGCTAGGACACTGTTCAGACAGGAACTGAACCGGGAATAAGATACAGGAACGAGCCTGGGAACTCAGCCCCCGGGGTGGCGGAAACAGACTAGAAGTCAGAGATACAGGTATCGGCCCTGGGTACTCGGCCCCCAGGGTGGCGGAAACAGAGTCAGGACAGGACCTGGCAACTAACAGTTGCACAGAACACAGACTGTAAGAAAGTGTTGCTCAGGCACCTCCCACTGGGTGGAGGGGGTTTAAGTATCCAGTGACTCACAGCAATAGGCTGGGGATGCACTAGGACTGTGCACACAGTAGCTATAAGAAACAAGCAGAAAGCCACGCCGACACCCTAAGCAATCAGACAAGAGACATGGACAGAGCAGGTACTGGAGCAAAGAGTGCAGCATGGACTGACCGGTAAGATTGCAGTCTTGCATGGTGGGAGGTGGTGCACTATGCAAGCACGCCGCCAGGGATGTTACACTGGGTCTTTGATCATGACAATGACCTGAAACAAGCAACTAAAGAGTGGCTCTGTAAGAAGCATTTCAAGGTCCTGTAGTGGTCTAGCCAGTCTCCAGACCTGAACCCAATTGGAAATCTTTGGAGGGACCTGAAACTCAATGATGCCCAGCAACAGCCCCGAAACCTGAAAGATCTGAAGAAGATCTGTATGGAGGAGGGGGCCAAAATCCCTGCTGCAGTGTGTGCGAACCTGGTCAAGAACTACAGGAAACGTCTGACCTCTGTAACTGCAAACAAAGGTTTCTGTGCCAAATATTAAGTTCTGTATCTATTGTGTCAAATACTTATTTAATGAAATAAAATGCAGATTAATTATGTAAAAATCCTAAATGTTATTTTCTGGATTTTTTTTTTTTTAGATTCTGTCTCTCACAGGTGAAGTGTTCCTACGATAAAAATTACAGACCTCTCCATTCTTTGTGGGCGAGAAAACTTGCAAAATCGGCAGAGTATCAAATATGTATTATATACAGTGGTAAAAATAAGTAATACGATACCAGATGTGGTCATCTGCGCCAGGAACAGCAGATATAGTGACGTAGCGTCCAGCTGTAAGTGCCCCCATTGGTCATCTCCCACAACAGTGGTACACGTGGAGGTGTTGTACTTGGCATGTAGGCAATCCCTCGTGCTCTGGCTGTATTTAAATTCTTCCACTTTCGACACCTAGATAAAAAATATATATAGTTAAATTCAGTTAGAAGTAAAATTCAGGGAGTTCTGGCAGTTTTTAAGCTTGCTGTATGGTAAAAGCCCACAAACTGTTCTGCAGCACACGGCAGTGACCACTACACATTGACTAGAGTTGCTCAGGGCAGTTCTGCTCCATGTGATTACATCCAGCCTCCGGAGCATGAAACAGTTAACTGGTGGGGATGTTGGGTGTCGGACCCCCACTGATCTGATACTGATCAGCTATCATTTGATTCCCATCGTAAGCTCCATGACGGCGACATTTCTTGTTTGGTCAGAGCGTGACGTCACACGCCTGAAACATGGCACGGCTGATATAATCTTATATCATGTATATAAAGTGTCAGGGAACGTAGTGCTATTAGCACAACATTCACAAGCCAGTCATGCCGCACCACAGCGCTGGTACTACAGACTCTGTGCTACGTCTACCTCCCCTGCAATCTGATGAGAAATTCTAATTTCATCTTTTATCCTAATTTAAAGGAGTAACCATTGTTGTAATTTTTATTTCAAAAATCAATAGTACATATGACCACAAGAAACTTTGTAATACATCTTATCACAGACATCGGCTTCTCTCGGTCATCTACTGAGAAAGGCGATGACAGTTGGTGCTGGTAAGGTTCTATGTAGAGGGGAGGAGCTGGAGGCAGAGCTCCGCCCTCAGTACACAGACTCCTAACTGCCATCTCCTCTCAGTAATGAACACTGTCTTGATTCTTGTAGATTGAGAACTTCTAATGACTGATCAGCTCAGGCAGAGAACGCAGCGGATGTCTCCGATCAGATCTATTACTATCGGCTCATTTTCAGGTGTATTATCGATTCTTGTAATAAAAATGAAAGCGACGGTTGCACTTTAATCTTTGCTCCCTGTGTTTCAGGCATTTCTTCTATACACCCTCTGTTTCTGGATGAGGTTACCGGCACAACCCATAGAAAGCTGCGAGTTACCATGTTAAATAGGAATTGAAATGATAAAAGCGTATTTTCAGGGATTTATACGTTACCACTAGGAATGAGTGAACTCGTGCATGTTCATCGGGTTCAGCAGAACTAGAGTTAAAAGTTCGGTTCGGTATCTGAAACCCATAAAAGTCAATGGCGACCTGAACTTCAGTGCTTTAAAATGGCTGTAAAATGGTCATAGTAAGGACTAAGACTGCAAAAGGAAGAAAAATTGGGGTAATAGCAGGATAAGTGCCCCGTAAACAAATTTGAACAGGGGAATAGTCACAGACGAACAAGGGGATGTCCGGCCAACAGCACAACACATTGATACAAACGGGATGATATAGGGGTAGGAAGGCCATAATGGTGCTGAGTGAGGAATGGGACACCTCCTGACACCAACCTGTGTCTGTCCCTAAGCTCCCCTAACACCCTAAGCGGGTCCTTCCCCTCACTGCCATCAAGTGCCTAGTCCCTGACTGTCACCTAAACTAACCCTGGCTAGTGCACGACCGATAAGGGCGCTAACCTTGTCACTATAGATAAATAACACAGGGAAAGATTATCAACTAGGGACTGGCAGCAAGAACAACTAAGAAAAACAACTTAACTTAAAACCTGCAGCAAAGCTCCAACAATGGCACCAGGGTACAGAACTCCTACATAGACTCCACGCCTCCAGCTGGTCTGAATAGAATCAACACTATAACCGACCGCCAGCTGATGGATCATATGGCTATTTAAAGGGAGGTGGGAGTGGTACCAAACATCAGCTGACAGTCCTAAAAAGGCTGCCAGCAAGAGACTAACATTAATCCTTGCTGGACCAAAGGAAAAAAAAAAAAAAACTACATTTAAAATTCCAGCATACCCAGAGCTGCCACCAATCCCCTAATGATTTGTGACAGGATTTACTTAAAATAGCATAGAATCCCCCCACAAAAAAGGAACAAATTTTGGGCCGAAATTAAAAGGTTTGTGAAGTGGATTGGATTAAAACATTTTTTTAAGATGCGGTCCTGTACCATAATGGCAGCACACACACGGATGGTACAGCAAAAAAAACTTTGAATGGTCATCAAATCAGTCAATTTGGATAAACATTTTTGAATGTTTGACTACAGATCACCGTAAAATTACGACCTGATAAAGGAATGCATGGAAAGCCCCTATGCCATGGTCTCTCTTCCGAGCGATCCTGTGCATTGAATTGGATGAGTTGGTTGACTAGGCAGGGAGGCCGAGGTGTCCTCTGGAGGCCATTCTCTCCACCTGCTGTTTCTGAGCCTGCCCACACAGCGAGCCGCTCTGCCTTCAGACCACCCCCCGGTGCCATACGGGCTCTGTACCATGGTGACCACGGGTAACAGTGAATCAGGGGTCTATCCGGAGGGGCAGCCTGATAATCGTGTACCACATCCAAAGGATGGACTGAAACTGCAAAATACGCATTAAATGAGTTAATTCTGCCTGTACGGTGGATCAGTGGTTAGCACTGTACGGTGGCTCAGTGGTTAGCATTGCAGCGCTGGGGTCCTGGGCTTAAATCCCATCAAGATCAACATCTGCAAGGAGTTTGTATATTCTCCCCGTGTTTGCATGCTTTTTCTCCGGGTTCAAAGACATACCGATAGGGAATTTAGATTGTGAGCCCCAATGGGGACCGCAATGATTTTAAGTGAGTAAAATAAATATATTTCTCACTAGAGATCACCGTAATAAACATGATTCTGTCAAAGAATGTAAGGAAGAAAGCTATCCAGATAGAAACTGTGGAAGAGATGTATGTGACCAGAATGAACATTCCCAGCAGATGACACTGACATGACACAACAAGAAACACAACATGATGGCAAAATACAAGAACATGATGGCCACCAGGGCTGTGGAGTTGGTGTCCATTTTGGTGGAGTCGGAGTAGGTATAAAACGGACCGACTCCTAAAATATATAATAAATTGGGTACAGCAGTTCAATGCAGTTTGTGGGGAATATTTTTTCATAAGAATTTGGGAAAGTTATGAAATGTCCTATAAATGTCTGTCCTATTCCTGATCTCAGGGTCTGGACTTTTAGCTGAGATGAATCTGTGCTGCAGTAAATTTATCACTTACACATGAGCCGTGTATGAGGGAGTCGGAGTCGTGGAAATTAAGGAGTCGGAGGTTTGGCTTACCGACTTCACAGCCCTGATGGCCACATCCCTTATTTGATGCTCTCTTGAATTTTTGAAGTGGTTTTTAGGCAAAGTACTGCTACAAACACGGCTGCACATTCGAAAAATTCATTTTTACGCACAGTACTATCACAGACACGGGTGCATAAGGCTATGTGCACACGATCAGTAATGGCTGTGGATTAGACACAGAGCACTTGTGCTAAGTGCAAACCTCAGAGGCCAAATCCCATGCCCACTATGCGCCTCCGTGCACCTGCGGACCACCCGGGGACATGAGGAGCTTCTTTCCAGACCGCAGCATGTCAATTCTCTTGTGGAGTCACTAGTCTGGTTCAATGTACACATGCGGATTCACCTGGTGCATATAACGCAGCATAGAGTATACTGTGTTCACAGTGCTGCCAATAACGACCGTGTGCACAAAACCTAACAGTAGAATAAGATGTTTACAGACACATCACTCACCAACAGTTGCAGATTAAGAAACTTTTGGTTATGCACCGTACTATCACAGACACGGGTGCAGAGTACAAACTATAGCTGCGTCCTGTCCCTACTAAGCAGAGCAGAAATAAAAAATAATCTACAACCAGGGCGCGGAGGAGGAGGATGTGGAAGAGGCAAGGGAGGAGTAAACAAACATTGGTTTTTGAACGTTTGTGGTTGTTTTTTTTTACTGTTTTTCTATTTATTTTTTTTTAAGTTGGTATTTTGGGGTTGGTTGTTTTTTTTTTAAAAAAATTATGACGGTATGAGGGCACCGGGAGTCCGCTCCGGAGACCGCGCGATGGCACCGGGAGTCCGCTCCGGAGACCGCGAGCTAATGAAGGAAGGTATAAAAGGTATAATAACTACAAGATTATTATTTTGTTTTACCCACATGTGATACTGACTCGCCCCCTGGGCCGTGGGGCACTCGGAACCGGGCAATAGGGAGACGATGGGGGTAGTAGTGGCAACCCGGTCCCGTGGCTCAGGGTGGTCAGACCAGTGGTAGTCCTTAGATGTTTTAAGTGATGTCCGACTACGCCACCCGTGGATTGCGGTTATTAGGAACCGCCACTGCAAGGCAGTCCCCTGAGATTGATGGTGTGTGCAGTTGAGATTGTATAACTCCCCACGGGAAGAGTGTAACCCCAGGGCAGTGCGGTGGATGGTGGGGATGATGGTGAAGAGTCCCAGTGCCGTTAGTGCTGGAGGAGTGAAAGAGTACACAGACAACGTACTACAGTCCAATGCCTTTTACTCACAGTTCAGATTCTCCGGGTCTCTTCTGTACAGGTAGTGACCACCCAAGCCGTGCAGTGTCCACCAGGTGAGGGGCTCGGTCAACCCCCAGGCAGTTCAGGAGCATGGCCCAGGACCCCCTTCTATCCTTTCTCTGGCCTGCCTTGCGTTTGTGCGGGTAAACGTGGGCCCCGTCCTCCGCTGTCCTATATGGTGCCTTCCTAGCAGGTTTAATGAGGTGTCGCACCAATAAATGATCACGACGTCCGGTCTTTGGCTGAGGGTAGTTTCTCCCCCACCAACTTGGGATCCAGTACCCTTAATCTGCCTGACCCTTCACCCTGGATTCTCGTGGTTTCTTAGGGTCCCTTCTGCCTTCTTGTTCCTGAGCCCCTCTGTTTCTCTCTCTCTTTCCCTGCTGTTCCTTGCCTCCTCTCCAGGCCTGCCTCGTGGAGCTGGGCCCAGACTGAGCCACAGCTCCCTGTCAGCCCTCTCTGGCTGAACTCCTTCTCTCACAGACAAGACAAGACCCAGAACTAAGATGGTGCCCACCTTATATACCTTCCCCTAGAACATGAGCCCAGGTGACCAGCAACCAATGGGCTCCTACCTACACTCAGGAACCAACCCCTATCTGCCCCTACAGCACTGGGTGTTCCACCCCCCTCCCCACTCCAGGCAGGGACATAGTCGGTCGTGCCTGCACTTCTGTCTAGTGGGAGCACCGTTGAGCTGTCCCTCGGAAATGGGGTGTGTGTGCTGTATGCAGCTAACCGAGTCCTGGTCCATACTCCATCCTTACCCGGGAGTGGAATATCACACCTCTGGACTGAGGTGCAATACCCCTGTAGCGGCCGAACCCTCGGGGCGCTACATTACAGTTACCCATCCATGGTGAAACACACACCTCTATGTATTTTGTGTTTATTTGTATTGCTGTAGTCATTTTTCATGTGTCCATGCTTGTATGTTATCCATGTTCTCCTTTTTTAAGTGTTAATTATTTAATTTAATAAAGAATAAATAAATATATGTTTTTCCATATTCTGTGGAATCCTTCTCTCTGTTATAGGATTTAGAAAAATGTTTAAAGGGAAAGTGTCAACAGTTTTTCCCATATAACCTATGGCCATCAACTAAATCGTTTGCAGCATTTAGCAAGCAGGCAGAGGCAGGAAGCCCCCTCTGCCCTTGGATCGGAGACCCCACGACGTCATTGCGGGGGCCCGATCACTGCTATGGTGACAGATGGTCATGATGACATCCGGGTCACCAGAGATAACAAATCTGCGAGATCATGCTCAGTGCATAATCTAGCAAGTTTGCCTGTCAGTGCAGCGCTGACAGTTTGTACAGCACAGGGATGCTCCAGCATTCCTATTCTATACAAGCGATCAGCCTGCAGAAAGTGAAAGTCCCATAGTGGGACTAAGAAAAAAAGTGGAAAAATGTCAGAAAGTGAAAAATGTTTTTTAAAATAAAGTAATATATATATATATTACCCACAAATAAATATTTTTATGGAAAAATAAAAATAAAAAAAAAAACTACACCCATTTGGTATCGCCACGTCCGGAACAACCCAACCTATTATAAAGCAGTCCCACTAGTTAACCCCTTTAATGAACACTGTAAAAAACTAAAATAATAAAAAGCAAGACAAAAAACTATGCGTTATCATCATACCGCAAAACCAAAAGTGGAATAAAACGCGATCAAAAAGATGGATGTAAATAAAAATGGTACTGCTGAAAACATCATCTTGTCATGCAAAAAAACAAACCGCCATCAGCGGAAAAAAAGTGTGAAAATGTAAAATCTGGGGTTAAAATTTTTGTGGCAAAAATGTAATTATTTTTTTCTTCACTGCCCAATGGTATAAAATGCTGTGACGCACATTTGGTGTCAATAAAATCACACATCAAATTTTAGGGTCTATTTTCTCCTGTTACCCAAGTGAAAGTGAAAAGAAATTGAGTCTAAAGTAACATTTTTGTGAAAAAAAAGTTAAATGTTTATAAAAATTAAGTTTCAAAATTGCAAAAATTTTCCAAATTTTCGCCAAATTTCCATTTTTTTTTTTCACAAATAAACGCCAATCATATACAAGAAATTTTACCACCATCATGAAGTTAAATATGTCATGAAAAGAAACAATCTCAAAATCAGGGGAATCCGTTGACGCGTTCCGGAGTTCTCTCAAAGTGACAGTGATCAGAACTGTGAAATTTGGACTGGTCAAGAAGGTGTAAATAGACTTGGGATGTAAAGGGGTTAAGGACCCGGGAAGTTTTTGGTCTTGAACCGAGCAAAAATGTAACCAAATAAAAACAATAACGGAATTGCCATTTTTTGTGCCCCAAAAGGGTATAAAAAAAATCTACAACTCGTCCTACAAACAATAAGCCATCATACAGCTTGGTTCACCAAAAAATAAGAAAAAATTACAGCTCTCAGAATATGGCGACGAAAAAAAAATACTTCTTATATAAAAAGCATTGTGTGACAGCAGCAAAACCTAATCGCACCGACCCGAAGAATAAATCCGCCTTATCACTTACACCGCACGGTGAACTAAGCAAAAATAAAAATAAGAACTATTCTGGTACTGCTGTCTATTTGTTCATTCTGCCTCCCAAATATCAGAATAAGGCTCTGGTCACATTTATCCTGCGCTCTCTGCTGAGCGCTTACGTCAAGGTTTCTGTGTAAATTCCTCAAAACCGCGATTCAGACAAAACCCCAGACAGAACCACTCACTTATAAGACAGATGGAGGCACTTTGGACTGGTCTCTGATCCAGCGGCGTCCCATCATTTTAGGAATCTTTTTAGCGCACAAGTGTGGACGACCACAGATCTGTGAACTCCTAAAAAGATGGAGACCACCGGAGCAGGTGCCAAACGGAGCCCAAAGTGTCTCCATCCGCCTCATTATGGTAGGTGGTTTCGTTGGGGGTTTCGTCAGAATCACAATTTTGTGTGATTTACACAGAAATCCCGAGGTAAGAGCTCAGCGTAGAACACAAGAATGTGATCCAGCCTTATCCTGGGAGTGATCAAAAATTATTATGTACCCCAAAAGGTTACCAATAAAACCCCTAATTTATCCCACACAACACCAGCCCCCACTCAGGTCCGTCATCTGTCACTGGAACAATAGGGGGTCCCACATTACTTCCAGAACAAAGAGTCTGGAAAAGAGACATGGCTCCCTCCCTCTTCAAATAAAATCCAGTGAATTCTGCGCTCCCAAATCCTTCAGCCCCCTGCTCCTGAGCCCCTCTGTGCCTAAACCGCAGTAAGCGCCTACGTTTGGCATTATTGTAGTGGGGAGAGAGCACTTCATTTATGGGGTGTCTCCGGAAGCACAAGCCAGGCACAATGCATGGGGGCGCAACAATATATGGGGGCACTAGACTGGAGGGGGCACAATGTATGAAGGCACTACAATATATGGGGGCACTACACTGTAGGGGGCACAATGCATGGGGGCCCAACAATATATGGAGGCACTACACTGTAGGGGGCACAATTTGTGAAGGCACTACAATATATGGCGGCACTACACTGTAGGGGGCACAATGTATGAAGTCACTATAATATATGGGGGCACTACAATATATGGGGGCACTACAATATATGGGGGCACTACAATATATGGGGGCACTACAATATATGGGGGCACTACAATATATGGGGGCACTACAATATATGGGGGCACTACAATATATGGGGGCACTACAATATATGGGGGCACTACAATATATGGGGGCACTACAATATATGGGGGCACTACAATATATGGGGGCACTACAATATATGGGGGCACTACAATATATGGGGGCACTACAATATATGGGGGCACTACAATATATGGGGGCACTACAATATATGGGGGCACTACAATATATGGGGGCACTACAATATATGGGGGCACTAGACTGGAGGGGGCACAATGTATGAAGGCACTACAATATATGGGGGCACTACACTGTAGGGGGCACAATGTGTGAAGGCACTACAATATATGGCGGCACTACACTGTAGGGGGCACAATGTATGAAGGCACTACAATATATGGAGGCACTACACTGTAGGGGGCACAATGTGTGAAGGCACTACAATATATGGTGGCACTACACTGTAGGGGGCACAATGTATGAAGGCACTACAATATATGGAGGCACTACACTGTAGGGGGCACAATGTGTGAAGGCACTACAATATATGGTGGCACTACACTGTAGGGGGCACAATGTATGAAGGCACTACAATATATGGAGGCACTACACTGTAGGGGGCACAATGTGTGAAGGCACTACAGTATATGGGGGCACTACAATATATGGGGGCACAATGTATGAAGGCGCTACAGTATATGGGGGCACTACAATATATGGGGGCACAATGTATGAAGGCGCTACAATATATGGAGGCACTACACTGTAGGGGGCACAATGTGTGAAGGCACTACAATATATGGCGGCACTACACTGTAGGGGGCACAATGTATGAAGGCACTACAGTATATGGGGGCACTACAATATATGGGGGCACAATGTATGAAGGCGCTACAATATATGGGGGCGCTACACAGTAGGGGGCACAATGTATGAAGGCGCTACAATATATGGAGGCACAATGCATGAAGGCACTACAATATAAGGGGGCACTACACTGTAGGGGGGCACAATGCATGAAGGCACTACAATATATGGGGGCACAATGCATGAAGGCACTACAATATATGGGGGCACTACACTGTAGGGGGCACAATGCATGAAGGCACAATGCATGAAGGCACTACAATATATGGGGGCACAACGTATAGGCACTAAACTGGCAGATTTACAATTCTCCAAATTAAATAGCAGTCACTGTAGCTGAATTCATTGTGAGGTGTTACTACTACAATAGTCCTTTCCCTTCCCTTTCCTTTCCCTTCCCTTCTTAGCCCTGACGTGTGGCCTAACAGTGATTTCTGACGACATATAGGGCATCACCGCATTCAGGAGAAATTGCGCAATAAATTGTGGGGTGAAGTTTCACCTATTAACCCTTGTGTACCTGACAAGTTTGCAGCAAATGCAAAAATTACATTGTTACCACAAAAATGTCTTATTTCCACATCTCAATGTGGTAAAATTCTGTGTGACACTTGTGGGTTCACAATACTAAGTACACCCCTAGATGAATTCCTTAGGCAGGGACATATCCAATATGGGGTCCCCTGGGGGGGGGGGGTTTCTGCTGTTCTGGCACCTCAGGGGCTCGGCTAATGGAGCCCACAAACTATTCACATGGAATGTGCATTCTAAAAGCCGAGTATCTCCTTCCCAACCGATCCCCGCCATGTGCTCAAACAGTAGAGGACAAAAAATGGCGTATCATTGTGTTCAGTAAAAATTGCTCTCCAAACGCAAAATGGCGTCCGCTCTCAATTCCAGCCATTTTTGCATTCAAAAAGTCAAACAGCGCTCCTTCCTTTCCGAACCATGCCATGCGCCCAAACAGTAGTTTTCCCCCCACATATGGGGAATCACGTACTCAGGAGAAATTGCACAACAAATTAGGGGGCTTATTTTCTCCTGTTAATCTAGTAAAAATGAAAAATTTGGGGCTAAAATGTTAAATTTTTCCTTCCACGTTGCTTTAGTTCCTGTGAAGCACCTCAAGGGTTAATAAACTTCTTGAATGTGGTTTTGAGCACCATGAGGAGGGCAGCTTTTAAAATGGTGTCGCTTTTTGGGTATTTTCAGTCATATAATCCCTCACAAAGTCACTTCATATGTGATGTGGTCCTTAAAAAAATGGTTTTGTAAATTTGGTTGGAAAAATGAGAAATCGCTGGTTAACTTTTAACCCTTATAACTTCATAATGAAAAATTATGCTGATGTAAAGCAGACATGAGGAAATGTTACTCATTAACTAATTAGTGTGACAGATCTCTCTGGTTTCATAGAGCGATAGAATGTTAGAGTTGGAGGGGACCTCCAGGGTCCTCGTGTCCAAACCCCGGCTCAATTCACGAAACTCTCGTACACGTCTGTCCAGCCTCTGTTGGAAGACATAAAAATTAAAAGCTTGAAAAATGCAAAATTGTCATAATTTTCGCCAACTTTCTGATTTTTCACTAATAATCACAAGGTATATCGAAGAAATTGTACCACAATTATGAAGCACAATATGTCACGAAAAAAACTGTCTCAGAATCAGGGGGGATCCGTTCAAGTTCCAGAGTAATTACCTCAAAGCGATAGAGGTCAATAAGAACATAATTGGCTCAGCTACTAAAAGGTTAAAGCCCTACACAGGCAGCCTTCCCCCGTTATTAAAGCCCTACACAGCCTGCCTTCCCCCCGTTATTAAAGCCCTACACAGGCAGCCTTCCCCCGTTATTAAAGCCCTACACAGGCTGCCTTCCCCCGTTATTAAAGCCCTACACAGCCTGCCTTCCCCCGTTATTAAAGCCCTACACAGGCAGCCTTCCCCCGTTATTAAAGCCCTACACAGCCAGCCTTCCCCCGTTATTAAAGCCCTACACAGGCAGCCTTCCCCCGTTATTAAAGCCCTACACAGCCAGCCTTCCCCCGTTATTAAAGCCCTACACAGGCAGCCTTCCCCCGTTATTAAAGCCCTACACAGCCTGCCTTCCCCCCGTTATTAAAGCCCTACACAGGCAGCCTTCCCCCGTTATTAAAGCCCTACACAGGCTGCCTTCCCCCGTTATTAAAGCCCTACACAGCCTGCCTTCCCCCGTTATTAAAGCCCTACACAGCCTGCCTTCCCCCGTTATTAAAGCCCTACACAGGCAGCCTTCCCCCGTTATTAAAGCCCTACACAGGCAGCCTTCCCCCGTTATTAAAGCCCTACACAGCCAGCCTTCCCCCGTTATTAAAGCCCTACACAGGCAGCCTTCCCCCGTTATTAAAGCCCTACACAGCCTGCCTTCCCCCGTTATTAAAGCCTTACATAGGCTGCCTTCCCGCTTATCTGAAAACAAAGCCATTGTTTAAAATAGACCCCATACAGGTCAAACTCTGGCCCGCGACACCAAAACCACTAACCCTATGTGGGGCCCATTACTCTGTGTGGAGGACAGTGTGGGGCCCATTACTCTGTGTGGAGGACAGTGTGGGGCCCATTACTCTGTGTGGAGGACAGTGTGGGGCCCATTACTCTGTGTGGAGGACAGTGTGGGGCCCATTACTCTGTGTGGAGGACAGTGTGGGGCCCATTACTCTGTGTGGAGGACAGTGTGGGGCCCATTACACTGTGTGGAGGACAGTGTGGGGCCCATTATACTGTATGGAGGACTATGTGGGGCCCATTATACTGTATGGAGGACTATGTGGGGCACATTATACTGTATGGATGACTTTGTGGGGTCATTATTCTATATGGAGGACAGTGTGGGGCCCATTATTCTATATGGAGGACAATGTGGCGCCCCTTATTCTGTATGGAGGACTATGTGGGGCCCATTATTCTGTATGGAAGATTATGTGGGGCCCATTATTCTATATGGAGGACAGTGTGGGGCCCATTATTCTATATGGAGGACAATGTGGCGCCCCTTATTCTGTATGGAGGACAGTGTGGGGTCCATTATTCTGTATGGAGGACAGTGTGGGGCCCATTATTCTGTATGGAGGACAGTGTGGGGCCCATTATTCTGTATGGAGGACAGTGTGGGGCCCATTATTCTGTATGGAGGACAGTGTGGGGCCCATTATTCTGTATACTCTTTGGCCGTGACTTTGTCCGGGTTTTTCATTTTGGCCCTCTGTGTGTTTGAGTTGACGTCCCTGACCATTGATCCTATACTATAGGTAACCTTTAGCAATGGCTGTGTATAAGTTGCTATACAATTGCTGCTCCTGCAGAACAATGGACACCGGGTGTGATCTGAAGTCTACTACAATGGACTCCTAGATAAGAGACAATAATCACTGCAACATGAAGAGCAGAGAAAGAGAAAACCTGAAAATAAAGCAAACACCCATCCTAGGCCAAGAGCTATATATCTGGAGAGACCGCGGGGGTGAAGATATATACATATTATATAGCTTATATACAACCACATATACTCACACTGTGCACTCAGATATCAATAAAATATAAGCGCATCACTTTGTATCGTGCATACATCACAACAGGATTATTGAAAAAATAGGAATAATGACGATCATCGGGCCAAAATAAACTAAAAAATATAACTGACATACAGTGTCCAAATAATACCTATATACAATAGCCAAATACCAGCAGGCCCCGCAGGTTACCGCCGACCAGGAGCAGGCCCCGCAGGTTACCGCCGTCCAGGAGCAGGCCCCGCAGGTTACCGCCGACCAGGAGCAGGCCCCGCAGGTTACCGCCGACCAGGAGCAGACCCCGCAGGTTACCGCCGACCAGGAGCAGGCCCCGCAGGTTACCGCCGACCAGGAGCAGGCCCCGCAGGTTACCGCCGACCAGGAGCAGGCCCCGCAGGTTACCGCCGACCAGGAGCAGGCCCCGCAGGTTACCGCCGACCAGGAGCAGGCCCCGCAGGTTACCGCCGACCAGGAGCAGGCCCCGCAGGTTACCGCCGACCAGGAGCAGGCCCCGCAGGTTACCGCCGACCAGGAGCAGGCCCCGCAGGTTACCGCCGACCAGGAGCAGGCCCCGCAGGTTACCGCCGACCAGGAGCAGGCCCCGCAGGTTACCGCCGACCAGGAGCAGGCCCCGCAGGTTACCGCCGACCAGGAGCAGGCCCCGCAGGTTACCGCCGACCAGGAGCAGGCCCCGCAGGTTACCGCCGACCAGGAGCAGACCCCGCAGGTTACCGCCGACCAGGAGCAGACCCCGCAGGTTACCGCCGACCAGGAGCAGTCCACAAGGCCCACCATCAGGCCATGTTTTCAGGATTTCCTTACTATTGCACAGGTGATGGGATTACTGCATTTGTCACCTGAGGATACTAAGGAAATCCTGAAAACATGTTCTGATGGTGGGACTTGAGGATTGGAGTTGGGGAACCCTGCTGTAGGTTACTGATCACCGAGAGCAGATGCCACCGCGCGGGGTCTGTGCCTTCTGCTAGACCCCCCCATGTTACCTACCTGTCTGATCATGCACTGAAGAAGACCCCGCATCAGCTTCACCACGTTCTGTGGAGACACAACATCAATGCTCAGCGTTAGTGACGCAGCCATTGTACAATAGAGATGTCACTGCTTATACCAATATAGTAATTGTCACATTGATGGAGGTTTCACGGCTTCTCACACATCCCTTCACCAACCTCGATTCTCAGTACACGATATATATGGAGCTTCAATCACATCCTCACACTCCATGGGAATCGCTTTGGTATCTTACCGCCTTTGGTCGCCAGTCTCCTGAGACAGAAGAGCTCTTCATAATGCACAATCCCTCCAGCCGTGGAGATAGAAATGGGCCCCCTTGGCTCTAGGGCCCCTGGGGGGCTGCACAAATAACACCTATTGTATTTCCGCCCGTGTTCTGAGAGTAGATTAAAGATTTTTGTTTGAATCATTTCTCATTTCTTGGGTTTTGCTGTAGTTTCTCGTACTCTGAGCGGGGCATTTATCTGCACAGCTTCCCATGGACAGGTGAGTGCACAGTCGGCACGTCCTGCTCTGCCCTTATTCACACTGAGGTCGGCTGACACAAGGTGAGCATTTACTACTACATACAGGATAGGACTGTCCCAATGGGTACACCTTGATGTGGTGGGATGGCTTTTATGCTTTTTTTGATCAAAATAGCATTAACCAAGTACCCCATGTTATTTACATGTATTATTAGGGCAGTCACACACAGGGCACAGCCGGTCCGCGGCGGTCCGGGCGGCCGTGCTCGCCACCAGCGTACGGTCCGGGCGGCCGTGCTCGCCACCAGCGTACGGTCCGGGCGGCCGTGCTCGCCACCAGCGTACGGTCCGGGCGGCCGTGCTCGCCACCAGCGTACGGTCCGGGCGGCCGTGCTCGCCACCAGCGTACGGTCCGGGCGGCCGTGCTCGCCACCAGCGTACGGTCCGGGCGGCCGTGCTCGCCACCAGCGTACGGTCCGGGCGGCCGTGCTCGCCACCAGCGTACGGTCCGGGCGGCCGTGCTCGCCACCAGCGTACGGTCGGGGTGGCCGTGCTCGTCACCAGTTTTTAATCAGTGATTTTCACGGATGGATTAATTACAAAGCTTCTCCTTTGCAATGTTACATCCGTACAGCACAGACTGTACTGCTGTCATCCGTGTGCTGTACGGATTTTTCATGGACCCATAGACTTGTATTGGTTCTTGAGTTTTGCATGGACACACGGTCAGTGAACAAACATGGATGTGTGAACAGCACCATAGAGTATAATAGGTACATGTTCTAGCCATGAAAATGGATTCAACCCGGAGGTCTGAATGAAGCCTTACTCTGAGGATGGCTTTACACCCCCTTGGCATTGTCTCAAGCAGCTTCATCAGGTCATCACCTGGAAGGGCTTATAATTAATGGATATCCCTCGTCAGGAGTTCATTGGTGGAATCTCTGGCCTTCATAACACCACCAGGTGTCTTGCAGAAGTCCGGCTCCATACAGTGCTGAGCCACAACCACAACTGTTCTCAGCCAGAAGATGGCGATAAGAACACAACTAAGGAAAGAGAAATCCACTACAACTATGAAGGGACCGCAAGTGCAGTTCAAGTGTCAATCACTGCGATGGCGCTCATGAAGACCACCGCTGGAAAAACAAAAGGACCACCGCTCGAAAAGCAAAAAGGACCACCGCTCGAAAAGCAAAAAGGACCACTGCTGGAAAAACGAAAGGACCACAAATTAACTCTCAATAACTTATGTGTAGTGCACTGAGGGATGGGAGACGTTGCTCTGCCAGATGTATGATTCCGTCTGCCACTGTCATCAAGGAGCGTGACCTTGTTCCCCCCTGGTGATTTACATAGGCTACTGTTGTCCGATTGACCTGGTGACCCTGAATGTGAGGAAGGAAGCTCATCAAGGATTTCAGAACTGCCCAAAGTTCTTTTTGAGGATGCCCCCATCTCGTGGTATGCCCAATGACCCTGTACTGAGAGTTCTTCTAAATGACCCCCCCATCCAGAGCCGCTTGCATCGGTTGTAACCACAGGGTCTACTGGTCTGGACTACTGTATGCCTGAGGTCAAATTTTCCCTGTTTGTCCACCACGAAAGGGAATCTACAGCTTCTAGGGAAAGAGATAGCTTTCTTTCTAAATGCCCGTTGAAGGATCTCTGCGCTGACAGGACCTCCCATTGAAGAAGCCTCATATGCCCCTGAGCCCATCTGACTGCTTGGAGACAGGCCGTCATGGAGCCCAGGAGGGACATTGCTTATCTTAGGGACATTACAGGAGACTTTATGGCCTTCGAGACTAAGCCGATTACTTTGCGGACCTTGTCTTGTGGGAGGAAGCAGGCTTGGAGATGAGAATTCAGTGTAACGGGTCTGGGAGGCGGAACCTCTGAGCTACTATACAAGGGAGCGGTCCTTGTAAGGGAGCGGGTGGCGACCAGGCAGGCAGTCACAGCAGGTGACCGGGACAGTCTCTGGGTGTACGGGCAGGAGGTCACGGCAAGTGATCAGGGCAGTCTCTGGAAGAACGGGCTGGAGGTCACGGCAAGTGACCGGGGCAGTCTCTGGAAGAACGGGCTGGAGGTCACGGCAAGTGACCGGGGCAGTCTCTGGAAGAACGGGCTGGAGGTCACGGCAAGTGACCGGGGCAGTCTCTGGAAGAACGGGCTGGAGGTCACGGCAAGTGACCGGGGCAGTCTCTAGAAGAACGGGCTGGAGGTCACGGCAAGTGACCGGGGCAGTCTCTAGGTAAAGGGTAGGTACGACCTGTGATGGCTGAACCTCCAGGTAGGCTAGCAAGGCAGATGGAGGATGTGTGCTCCCAGGTGAGCAAGCGAGAGTCTCTGGAATAGCAGGTGGTCACAGCACGTGACGGCGAAGCCTCCAGGTAGGCAAGCAGGTAGGTAGCGGAGAAGCGCTCCCAGGTGAGCGGGCAAGAGTCTGGAATAGCTGGTGGTCACAGCACGTGACAGCGGAGCCTCCGGGCTGGCAAGCAGGCAGGTAGCGGAGAAGCGCTCCCAGGTGAGCGGGCAAGCTGGTCCATAGACAGACTGACCGGAGTTGTAAGGCAGACCGTCGGACCTCAGGCAAGCAGGCAGGTAGCTGATGTGCGCTCCCAGGTGAGCGGGCAAGTTGGTCCTTAGACAGACTGACCGGAGTTGTAAGGCAGACCGTCGGACCTCAGGCAGGCAGGTAACAGGAAATCAGGCAGGATTAGGACAGCAAGCTGGCAGGAATCTGGCAGGTAACTGGCAGGTAACTGGCAAGGGACCTGAGGGCTGAAGCAGAGTAGAACGGTGCAACAACATTGCTCGGGCACCTCCATTTTGGCGGAGGTGCCTTATATATGGTAAAGTCCTCCGGCCATTGGCCGGGGACTCCTTAGGACGGCGCGCGCGGCCCCTTTAAGAGGGAGGGAGGGCGCGCGCGCGAGCCCTAAGCACAGTGGCCGGGAAGGAGCGCGCGCTGCCAGCAGAGCGGGAGAGGGACGCCGGGCACGGAGCAGAGCGGTGAGGGGAACAGCGTCCCTGCCTAGCAGAGGGCAGGGACGCCGGCACTACATTCAGGATTAGACCCAGGAAGATTTGAGTCCTTGAGGGGGTTCATTTTGATTTTTGGGTATTTATCAAGCATCCTAGCCGGTGCAACATCGCCTTGGCTACTAGAAGCTGACTGGAGTAGTGGACTTCGGATTTTCCTATTACCAAAAAGTCATCTAAGTAGGGAACGATCACTACGTTTTTGAGTCGTAGAAAGACTGCTACCTCAGCTATTAATTTCGTAAATACTTTCGGGGCTATGGAGAGACCGAAATGCAGGGCAGTAAACTGAAAAGGACTCCGTTCCTCCTGAATGAACAGGACTACTCTCAGATATTTCTGGTAGTCTGGAAGGATGGCTATTATATGTCCCAATCCATCAAGTCTATTACTGCCATAAAGCAACTGTGGTGTAATAGCTTCACTGCCGAGCTTACAAACTCCATTTTGAAAGTCTGGTTCTCTATCAACTGGTTTAGACTCTTGAGGTTGATGATGGTCCTTAAGGACCCATTTGTTTTTTTATCATGAATAGAGGGGCATAGAATCCTGTTCCCCTTTGTGATATCGGAACTTCGAGAAGGACCCGTTTCTCTACTAGCTCTAATATCTCTGACTCCAGGGCTATCTGTTCTTCCTGGACCTTCCTCTTGGGGGTAATCACAAAGGTTCGGCAAGGAATCTGGCTGAACCGCATCTTTAGGCCACCACTCACAAGATTCAGAATCCAGGGATTTGACGTAATGGTTTCCCAAGCTGGAATAGTGGGAAAGCCTTTCCCCTACCTCCAGCCTGGCGTCATTGGGAAGATTTCTTAGTATTGGAGGATGGTCCTCCAAACATACAGCCTGACTCCTTTTTTTGATTTGGACTCCCATCTTCTCCTGTCTCCTGGAGGGCGACCCCGATTAAATTTTCTTCTCCGAAAACTAAATCTTTTTGAGTCCCCCGAGAATCCTGGGAAACCTTTGCTACTATCACAAGCCTTCTCTAAAAGGTAGTGCAGCTTCTGGCCAAACAGGAGTCTGCCGTCACAGGGTAGGGATCATAACTTATGTTTAGACTGTAGGTCACCCGGGCAACCCTTGAGCCACAAGGACCGTCTGGCAGGATTAGACAAATTTGCTGATCTAGCAGAGAGTCTAACTGAGTCCGCTAAAGAGTCTGCCAGGAAGGCTGAAGCGGCCTGCATTAGGGGCAGATTAGAAAGGATTCTATCCCTAGGGATCTTTTTATCCCTAAGCTGGTGTTCTAATTGTTGGAGCCACACCATGAGAGATCTTGCAACACAGGTCCCCGCTACCGCAGGCTTCAAGTCACCGCTACCGCAGGCTTCAAGTCACCACTACCGCAGGCTTCAAGTCCCCGCTACCGCAGGCTTCAAGTCCCCTGCAGCAGCTTCCCATGCGTGATGTAGAAAGGAGTCAGCTTTTTTATCAAGGGCATCTTTTAGGACGTCCAAATCCTCCAAGGGTAGGGATGTTTTTTTGGATGATATGGCAACTGGCGCGTCAACTTTGGGGATTTTATCCCAAGGCTCAGAGTCCTTCTCCTCAAAGGGATATCTTCTTTTAGAGAAGGAGGGTAAGGCCCCTGATCTTTCCGGCTTCCTCCATTCTCGGTCAATGAGGCCTTGACTTTTAGGGTTTACTGGAAAGGAGCGTCTTCTTTTTTCTCCAAGGCCCGCGAACATAGTGTCTTCACGGGATTTGGCTGCTTTTTCCTCCCTCAAACCCATGGTTGATCTGATCACTCTAACCAATTTGTCCATACCCTCAATTGGGAAATAGGGTCTACCGTTACCCAATGAAGAGGAGGACGACGAATCACTTAGCCATAGATCCTCGGACTGGGAGGAATCAGAGTCGAAGGAGATATCCTTATGGGATTTTTTTCTTCCCTCTAAGTAACCACTTTAGGGACCCTTGAAGCTCTGCGTGAACTATGGATTTTAGATTGGATGCAAAATCCAGAAACTTTCCGCTATGGTTTTATTAATACAGCTTGAGCAAAGGTGTTTTTGCCAATCTATGGGAAGGGGAATCTGGCATAGGGCACAAATCCTGTGCTTTAGCTTGGTGCTACTCCTCTTAGGCTCCTACAGAAGGAAGCACATAAGAGATTTCCCATTACTAAAAGGTGACATTCACAAAGATCACTCACCCCTGAAGTCACAAACGGGTACCGGATTCGGAAGCTGTAGAGCAATATGCGATGATTAATTTCTGGATGGTTCAGAGACGTCTGTCACCTTACTCCTGTGGCTGCCACTATGATGGCTTGAGCGGCTTCCATGTGAGAGGCGTCAGTCGGCCTCTTCCGTTGCTGAGGCGGGGGGGGGTTAGCTGCTGCTCCTGACTGTCCAGGTCAGCCATGGCTTACCAAGACCTACGTGCTGGAGCATGAGCAGCGCTTCTAGGAAAACCACCCCCCCTTTAAATAGGGCCGTCCAGAACCTCCTCCGGTTCAAGCGCCCACCCCCCTGAGCCCTCACCCCCAGCCGAGGCTTAAAAAAAAAAAACGGCCGGGAAAAATTCACAGGGCGCCGCCATCTGGGATCAGGCGCCGCCCCTGACGTCGCTTGGCTCGCCTCCCCCAGAGTGCACCGCACCGTCAGGCGCGTCATACCTGGAAGTCCAACGGAGGAGTGTGCGGCAGGGGTAGGGCGGCGCAGCGGTCTGCGGGAAGCCGGAGCCTGCCTCACCCTCTTGGACACAGGCCCCCCAGGGGAGCTGCAGACGCCGCTTCTGGAGCCTGGAACCCGATGCACAGGCTGGCGCCCGTTCTTCCACACCAGAACAGACCCAAGTAAACTGCATCTTCTTCCAGACAGGTTCCCATCAAGGACAGGAAACCAACTAAAGCGAGGGAGAGTTACCGCCCTTTTATTTCAGACGGTTTCCTGTCCTTGATGGGGTGGACCCCTGTCTCAAGGGGAGGGGAAAAAATGAGTCAACTAGTTGCTACATGTGGTGCCCGGCCTCTTGTTAGGCACACGTGGCGGCACACGTGGCAGAGACCCGTCCATCAACTAGAACACAAAGAAAATCTGACCAGCGGCTTCGCTGTTCTAATCTTGTTTCTGCATATGGTCCGCGGACAAACCTTCACTCTATATACATGTACCTGGCTGTGATCCTGCAGCCGGCCCTGATCATGCTGACCGCGCTTTGTGCAGTAGGAATCCGATGGCAGGCGGCCTTGAAATAAAATAACCAGCAAATGTTTGCACTAAGTTGCTTTCAAGATGCCAGTCTGTAAACTCCTACACCTAGTGGTCACCGTCTGACACACGAGACTGACACTGACCTTTACCAGGGGAACGAATGTGAAATGCTACACCCAGCCCAGCACATGTCAGAAAGACGGCGATGGTAAGACAGTGTCCGAGGAAAGCACTACAACACCACCCTCAGCGGTGGCACACACTCACCCATCATCTCCTCCATTCCCCAGTACACAACACTCAAAGTGCCAGCTTCATGCAAACAAGGCTTCTCTAACGAAGACCCCAGAGTGGGCAAAGAAGACCCCAGAGTGGGCAAAGAAGACCCCAGAGTGGGCAAAGAAGACCCCAGAGTGGGCAAAGAAGACCCCAGAGTGGGCAAAGAAGACCCCAGAGTGGGATCTGGTTTTGTGTAGATGCTAGGGAGCGCCCACATGACAGCACTATGTAGACCATTGCACACCAGTGTCCATAACATGACGCGGGACCATTAGTAACCCCGGCCATAGAATAGAATACAGGAAGGTCTAGAACACATCGTACCTGCTCCAGCTCATAGGCTTTGGCTTTGTCTTCATCCCGATCTGCGTTCTTCCGGTAAGCGAGACTGAGCCCCCAGACAGCGAGGATGGTGTAGACGTTGTCCCGCACCCATGCGTCTCTATGCTCACAGCTCGCAGGTAACAGGCCGGTCACTGGGTTCTGAAAAATCAGGAAAGAAAAGCGCATCAGCAAGTCAGAATGGTGGGCTCCACGAGCACGCGCAAGGGGTACGGGGCTCGTCAGCGGCCGGGCTCCACGAGCACGCGCAAGGGGTACGGGGCTCGTCAGCGGCCGGGCTCCACGAGCACGCGCAAGGGGTACGGGGCTCGTCAGCGGCCGGGCTCCACGAGCTCGCGCAAGGGGTACGGGGCTCGTCAGCGGCCGGGCTCCACGAGCACGCGCAAGGGGTACGGGCTCGTCAGCGGCCGGGCTCCACGAGCACGCGCAAGGGGTACGGGGCTCGTCAGCGGCCGGGCTCCACGAGCACGCGCAAGGGGTACGGGGCTCGTCAGCGGCCGGGCTCCACGAGCACGCGCAAGGGGTACGGGGCTCGTCAGCAGTCGGCTCCACGAGTACATGCAGGGGTACGGGCCTCGTCAGCGGCCGGGCTCCACGAGCGGAGGGGACGGATGGACGGGCGGGTCGGGAACTGGAGGCTTTTTGCCAAGAAGAATGGGCAGCTTTACCATCTGAGAAAATAAAGAACCTCATCCACAACTACCACAAAAGACTTCAAGCTGTCATTGATGTTAGAGGGGGCAACACACGGTATTAAGAACTGGGGTATGTGTACTTTTGATCAGGGTCATTTGGATGTTTTTGGTTGTCATTAAGATTTAAAAAGAGAAAAACACAATAAAAAGCTTCACCCAACCAATAACCATGAGTGGAGAAAAAGTTTTTTTTGTTCTGATTCATATTCTCTGAAACAAGACCAAGAAAGGGAAACTTCTGCCAGTTCAATGCAGTTTGTGGGGAATATTTTATTCATAAGAATTTGGGAAAGTTATGAAATGTCCTATAAATGTCTGTCCTATTCCTGATCTCAGGATCTGGACTTTTAGCTGAGATGAATTTGTGCTGCAATAAATTTATCACTTACACATGAGCCGTGTATGAGGGAGTCGGAGGTTTGGCGTACCGACTCCACAGCCCTGAAAATAAAATAGAAATCTTACAATAGTCACACCAGCCACTGTGGCTTTTTACACTTATACTTCCTTTTGTTTCAGGAAATAACATTTGTACATAACAGTAACAGTCAGATTTGGATCCTATATATTTGTATTGAAGAGTCTACTGATCATGTGCAAAGGTCATTGTACTGGAGGAGGAGGTGAGCTGTGACATCACCTATTGTGATGGGTGGATTGGGTGTTATCAGGTGGGTAGAGGTGTCACCTGTCACTGTACAGGAGGAGGAGGTGAGCTGTGACATCACCAATTCTGATGGGTGGATCCGAGGTCATCAGCTGGGTACCGAGGCAAGGCGAAACCCTGGGACAGGTTACTGGCCAGCGTGGCATGAGAAGTTTGAGACATCGAAGCGAGTTGACCAATAAACTGAAATCATCCTTCCGATGGCAGCGCAGTTTTAACCCATGTGATTCAGTCTTTTATATATAGTTTTGTCGGCACTTGTGAAAAGACCCATAATAATCTCAGATCAGCTCATAATCAGCCAACACTCCTTTACGGGTCCAGACTGAGCCACCTCCAGAACAGATGGAAACTATCGGCTCAGGATTCCCCTTCTGAGCAGATGACTGGTGAACACGGAAACAGTGCGAGCCAGCCTTCTGGATATATGATCTCAGGCCGGGTCTGACAAGTCCTGCGGCGGGGGCTATATTCAGCCACAGGCAGACCCGGGAGAATGGGCGGGAGGGGGGGGGGGGAAAGCAGACCCAGGAGAATGGGCGGGAGGGAGGGTGGGGGGGGAGCAGACCCGGGAGAATGGGCGGGAGGGAGGGTGGGGGGGGAGCAGACCCGGGAGAATGGGCAGGAGGGGGGGGGGGGGGGGAAGCAGACCCGGGAGAATGGGCGGGAGGGGGGGGGAAAGCAGACCCAGGAGAATGGGCGGAAGGGGGGGGGGGAGCAGACCCGGGAGAATGGGCGGGAGGGGGGGGGGGAAGCAGACCCGGGAGAATGGGCGGGAGGGGGGGGGGGGAAGCAGACCCGGGAGAATGGGCGGGAGGGGGGGGGGGGGAGCAGACCCGGGAGAATGGGCGGAGGGGGGGGGGGGAAGCAGACCCGGGAGAATGGGCAGAAGGGGGGGAAGCAGACCCGGGAGAATGGGCGGGAGGGGGGGGGAAGCAGACCCGGGAGAATGAGCGGGAGGGGGGGGGGGAAGCAGACCCGGGAGAATGGGCGGAGGGGGGGGGGGGGAGCAGACCCGGGAGAATGGGCAGAAGGGGGGGGGGGAAGCAGACCCGGGAGAATGGGCGGGAGGGGGGGAAGCAGACCCGGGAGAATGGGCGGAAGGCGGGGGAAGCAGACCCGGGAGAATGGGCGGAAGGGGGGGGAAGCAGACCCGGGAGAATGGGCGGAAGGGGGGGGAAGCAGACCCGGGAGAATGGGCGGGAGGGGGGGGAAGCAGACCCGGGAGAATGGGCGGAAGGGGGGGGAAGCAGACCCGGGAGAATGGGCGGAAGGGGGGGGGGGGAAGCAGACCCGGGAGAATGGGCGGGAAGCAGACCCGGGAAGCAGACCCGGGAGAATGGGCGGGAAGCAGACCCGGGAAGCAGACCCGGGAGAATGGGCGGGAGGGGGGGGGAAGCAGACCCGGGAGAATGGGCGGAAGGGGGGGGGGGGAAGCAGACCCGGGAGAATGGGCGGAAGGGGGGGGGGGGGAGCAGACCCGGGAGAATGGGCGGAAGGGGGGGGGAAGCAGACCCGGGAGAATGGGCGGAAGGGGGGGGGGAAGCAGACCCAGGAGAATGGGCGGAAGGGGGGGGGGGGGAAGCAGACCCAGGAGAATGGGCGGAAGGGGGGAAGCAGACCCGGGAGAATGGGCGGAAGGGGGGGGGGGGAAGCAGACCCGGGAGAATGGGCGGAAGGGGGGGGGGGAAGCAGACCCGGGAGAATGGGCGGGAAGCAGACCCGGGAGAATGGGCGGGAAGCAGACCCGGGAGAATGGGCGGGAAGCAGACCCGGGAGAATGGGCGGGAAGCAGACCCGGGAGAATGGGCGGGAAGCAGACCCGGGAGAATGGGCGGGAAGCAGACCCGGGAGAATGGGCGGGAAGCAGACCCGGGAGAATGGGCGGGAAGCAGACCCGGGAGAATGGGCGGGAAGCAGACCCGGGAGAATGGGCGGGAAGCAGACCCGGGAGAATGGGCGGGAAGCAGACCCGGGAGAATGGGCGGGAAGCAGACCCGGGAGAATGGGCGGGAAGCAGACCCGGGAGAATGGGCGGGAAGCAGACCCGGGAGAATGGGCGGGAAGCAGACCCGGGAGAATGGGCGGGAAGCAGACCCGGGAGAATGGGCGGGAGGGGGGGGGGGAAGCAGACCCGGGAGAATGGGCGGGAGGGGGGGGGGGGAAGCAGACCCGGGAGAATGGGCGGGAGGGGGGGGGGGGGGGGAAGCAGACCCGGGAGAATGGGCGGGAGGGGGGGGGGGGGGGAAGCAGACCCGGGAGAATGGGCGGGAGGGGGGGGGGGGGAAGCAGACCCGGGAGAATGGGCGGAAGGGGGGGGGGGAAGCAGACCCGGAAGAATGGGCGGAAGGGGGGGGGGGAAGCAGACCCGGGAGAATGGGCGGGAAGCAGACCCGGGAGAATGGGCGGGAGGGGAGGGGGGGGGGGGGGAGCAGAATCGGGAGAATGGGCGGGAGGGGGCGGGAGGGGGCGGGAGGGGGCGGGAGGGGGAAGCAGACCCGGGAGAATGGGCGGAAGGGGGGGAAGCAGACCCGGGAGAATGGGCGGGAGGGGGGGAAGCAGACCCGGGAGAATGGGCGGGAAGCAGACCCGGGAGAATGGGCGGGAGGGGGGGGGGGGAAGCAGACCCGGGAGAATGGGCGGGAGGGGGGGGGGGAAGCAGACCCGGGAGAATGGGCGGGAGGGGGGGGGGGGAGAAGCAGACCCGGGAGAATGGGCGGAAGGGGGGGGGGGAAGCAGACCCGGAAGAATGGGTGGGGGGGAAGCAGACCCGGGAGAATGGGCGGGAGGGGGGGGGGAGCAGACCCGGGAGAATGGGTGGGGGGGAAGCAGACCCGGGAGAATGGGCGGGAGGGGGGGGGGGGAGCAGACCCGGGAGAATGGGCGGGAGGGGGAAGCAGACCCGGGAGAATGGGCGGGGGGGGGGGGGGGGGGAAGCAGACCCGGGAGAATGGGCGGGAGGGGGAGGGGGGGGGGAAGCAGACCCGGGAGAATGGGCGGGAGGGGGGGGGGGGGAAGCAGACCCGGGAGAATGGGCGGGAGGGGGGGGGGGGGGAAGCAGACCCGGGAGAATGGGCGGGAGGGGGGGGGGGGGGGAGCAGACCCGGGAGAATGGGCGGGAAGCAGACCCGGGAGAATGGGCGGGAGGGGGGGGGGAAGCAGACCCGGGAGAATGGGCGGGAGGGGGGGGGGGAAGCAGACCCGGGAGAATGGGCGGGAGGGGGGGGGGGGAGCAGACCCGGGAGAATGGGCGGGAGGGGGGGGGGGGAAGCAGACCCGGGAGAATGGGCGGGAGGGGAGGGGGGGGGAAGCAGACCCGGGAGAATGGGCGGGAGGGGAGGGGGGGGGAAGCAGACCCGGGAGAATGGGCGGGAGGGGAGGGGGGGGGAAGCAGACCCGGGAGAATGGGCGGGAGGGGGGGGGGGAAGCAGACCCGGGAGAATGGGCGGGAGGGGGGGGGGGAAGCAGACCCGGGAGAATGGGCGGGAGGGGGGGGGGGGAAGCAGACCCGGGAGAATGGGCGGGGGGGGGGAAGCAGACCCGGGAGAATGGGCGGGAGGGGGGAAGCAGACCCGGGAGAATGGGCGGGAGGGGGGGGGGGAGCAGACCCGGGAGAATGGGCGGGAGAATGGGCGGGAAGCAGACCCGGGAGAATGGGCGGGAAGCAGACCCGGGAGAATGGGCGGGAAGCAGACCCGGGAGAATGGGCGGGAAGCAGACCCGGGAGAATGGGCGGGAAGCAGACCCGGGAGAATGGGCGGGAAGCAGACCCGGGAGAATGGGCGGGAAGCAGACCCGGGAGAATGGGCGGGAAGCAGACCCGGGAGAATGGGCGGGAAGCAGACCCGGGAGAATGGGCGGGAAGCAGACCCGGGAGAATGGGCGGGAAGCAGACCCGGGAGAATGGGCGGGAGGGGGGGGAAGCAGACCCGGGAGAATGGGCGGGAGGGGGGGGGAAGCAGACCCGGGAGAATGGGCGGGAGGGGGGGGAAGCAGACCCGGGAGAATGGGCGGGAGGGGGGGGGAAGCAGACCCGGGAGAATGGGCGGGAGGGGGGGGGAAGCAGACCCGGGAGAATGGGCGGGAGGGGGGGGGGAGCAGACCCGGGAGAATGGGCGGGAGGGGGGGGGGGAGCAGACCCGGGAGAATGGGCGGGAGGGGGGGGGGGAGCAGACCCGGGAGAATGGGCGGGAGGGGGGGGGGGAGCAGACCCGGGAGAATGGGCGGGAGGGGGGGGGAGCAGACCCGGGAGAATGGGCGGGAGGGGGGGGGGTGCAGACCCGGGAGAATGGGCGGGAGGGGGGGGGGGGGGAGCAGACCCGGGAGAATGGGCGGGAGGGGGGGGGGGGGAGCAGACCCGGGAGAATGGGCGGGGAGAATGGGCGGGGGGGAAGCAGACCCGGGAGAATGGGCGGGGGGGAAGCAGACCCGGGAGAATGGGCAGGGGGGGAAGCAGACCCGGGAGAATGGGCAGGGGGGGAAGCAGACCCGGGAGAATGGGCAGGGGGGGAAGCAGACCCGGGAGAATGGGCAGGGGGGGAAGCAGACCCGGGAGAATGGGCGGGGGGGGGAGCAGACCCGGGAGAATGGGCGGGGGGGGGAGCAGACCCGGGAGAATGGGGTGGAGAGCCCCACAGAGAGACCCCCCTCCCCAGGGGTGGAGAGCCCCACAGAGAGACCCCCCTCCCCAGGGGTGGAGAGCCCCACAGAGAGACCCCCCTCCCCAGGGGTGGAGACCCCCACAGACAGACCCCTGGCTCACCTGGTGGCAGAGGATGGTCTGCTGCACCAGCCGGGCGTATCGGTCCAGGCGCACCCCGGAGTTGCTGCGGCTCCTCATGACTGCGGCTCTGCCGGCGCCAGCAGCGGGGGACAGAGACTTGTGAGCAGCCGGACCGTGCTGGGGGCTGTGCACACTACGTGCGGCTCTCCGGAGCGGGACTCACACACTCGTCCTACTCCTCAGCCCAAACACAAGAAAGTTTCCTCCTTGTGTGTGACGCCCGGCCCCTCGGTGCCTGCTCCGCCCACTGCCGGGTGAGAGCGGCCAGGAGTGCAGCCGTGACTGGGCACTTCCTCCCTGCGCCCTGGACACGAGTCCTTCTCACTCACTGATTGGCTGATGTCCCGGACCGGGCGCAGCACCCAGCGTGGGAAACAGCGCCCCCACTGGGGACATGTAACGGGGTGCGTTATACAGACATGTGTGTGACGGGGGTGCGTATACAGACGCGTGTGTGACGGTGCGTTATACAGACACGTGTGTGACGGGGGTGCGTTATACAGACACGTATGTGACGGGGGGTGCGTTATACAGACACGTGTGTGACGGGGGTGCGTTATACAGACATGTGTGTGACGGGGGTGCGTTATACAGACGTGTGTGACGGTGCGTTATACAGACACGTGTGTGACGGGGGTGCGTTATACAGACATGTGTGTGACGGGGGTGCGTTATACAGACGTGTGTGACGGTGCGTTATACAGACGCGTGTGTGACGGGGGTGCGTTATACAGACGTGTGTGACGGTGCGTTATACAGACACGTGTGTGACGGGGGTGCGTTATACAGACGTGTGTGACGGTGCGTTATACAGACGCGTGTGTGACGGGGGTGCGTTATACAGACGTGTGTGACGGTGCGTTATACAGACACGTGTGTGACGGGGGTGCGTTATACAGACGTGTGTGACGGTGCGTTATACAGACACGTGTGTGACGGGGGTGCGTTATACAGACACGTGTGTGACGGGGGTGCGTTATACAGACACGTATGTGACGGGGTGCGTTATACAGACACGTGTGTGACGGGGGTGCGTTATACATACACGTATGTAACGGGGGTGCGTTATACAGACGTGTGTGACGGTGCGTTATACAGACACGTGTGTGACGGGGGTGCGTTATACATACACGTATGTAACGGGGGTGCGTTATACAGACGCGTATGTGACGGGGTGCGTTATACAGACGCGTGTGTGACGGGGGTGCTTTATAGAGGCGTGTGTGAGGGGGGTGCGTTATACAGACGCGTGTGTGAGGGGGGTGCGTTATAGAGGCGTGTGTGAGGGGGGTGCGTTATACAGACGCGTGTGTGACGGGGGTGCGTTATAGAGGCGTGTGTGAGGGGGGTGCGTTATACAGACGCATATGTGACGGGTGCATTATACAGATGTGTATGTGACGGGGGTGCGTTATACAGACATGTGACAAGGGTGCGTCATACTGACGTGTATGTGAGGGGGGTGCGTTATATAGACATGTGACAAGGGTGCATTATACTGACGCGTGTGTGATGGGGGTGCGTTATACTGAAGCATGTATGTGACGGAGGTGCATTATAGAGACGCGTATGTGACGGGGGTGCTTTATACTGATGTGTATGTGACGGGGGTGCGTCATAGAGACGCGTGTGTGACGGGGGTGCGCTATACAGATGTGTGTCTGACGGGGGTGCGTTATACAGACGCGTGTGTGACGGGGGTGCGTTATACTGACGCGTGTGTGACAGGGGTGCATTATACTAATGCGTATGTGATGGGGGTGCGTTTTACAGACATGTGACAAGGGTGCATTATACTGACGCGTATGTGACTGGTGCATTATACTGATGTATATGTGACGGGGGTGCGTTATGCTGACGCGTGTGTGACAGGGGTGCGTTATGCTAATGCGTATGTGACGGGGGTGCGTTATACAGACGCGTATGTGACGGGGGGTGCGTTATACAGACATGTGACGGGGGTGCGTTATACAGACGCGTATGTGACGGGGGTGCGTTATGCTGATGCGTATGTGACGGGGGTGCGTTATGCTGATGCGTATGTGACGGGGGTGCGTTATACAGACGCGTGTGTGACGGGGGTGCGTTATACAGACGCTTGTATGTCGGAGGTGCGTTATACATACACGTGTGTGACGGGGATGCGTTATACATACACGTATGTGACGGGGGTGCGTTATACAGACACGTGTGTGACGGGGGTGCGTTATATAGACACGTGTGTGACGGGGGTGCGTTATACTGATGCGTGTGTGACGGGGGTGCATTATATAGACACGTGTGTGACGGGGGTGCGTTATACAGATGCGTGTGTGACGGGGGTGCGTTATATAGACAGTGTGTGACGGGGGTGCATTATACAGACACGTGTGTGACGGGGGTGCGTTATACAGACGTGACGGGGGTGCATTATACAGACACGTGTGTGACGGGGGTGCATTATACAGATGCGTGTGTGACGGGGGTGCGTTATACAGACACATGTGTGACGGGGGTGCATTATACAGATGCGTGTGTGACGGGGGTGCATTATACAGACACGTGTGTGACGGGGGTGCGTTATACAGACGCGTGTGTGACGGGGGTGCGTTATACAGACACGTGTGTGACGGGGGTGCGTTATACAGACACGTGTGTGACGGAGGTGCGTTATACAGACACGTGCGTGACGGAGGTGCGTTATACATACACGTGCGTGACGGGGGTGCGTTATAAAGACGCGTGTGTGACGGGGGTGCGTTATACAGACGCGTGTGTGACGGGGGTGCATTATACAGACGCGTGTGTGACGGGGGTGCGTTATACAGATGCGTGTGTGACGGGGGTGCGTTATACAGACGCTTGTGTGACGGGGGTGCGTTATACAGACACGTGTGTGACGGGGGTGCGTTATACAGACACGTGTGTGACGGGGGTGCGTTATACATACACGTGTGTGACGGGGGTGCGTTATACAGACGCGTGTGTGACGGGGGTGCGTTATACAGACGCGTGTGTGACGGGGGTGCGTTATACATACACGTGTGTGACGGGGGTGCGTTATACATACACGTGTGTGACGGGGGTGCGTTATACATACACGTATGTAACGGGGGTGCGTTATACAGACGCGTATGTGACGGGGTGCGTTATACATACACGTATGTGACGGGGGTGCGTTATACAGACACGTATGTGATGGGGGTGCGTTATACAGACACGTATGTGACGGGGGTGCGTTATACAGACACGTATGTGACGGGGGTGCGTTATACAGACACGTATGTGACGGGGGTGCGTTATACAGACGCGTATGTGACGGGATGCGTTATACTTACACGTATGTGACGGAGGTGCGTTATACAGACGCGTATGTGACGGTGCGTTATACAGACGTGTATGTGACGGGGTGCGTTATACATAAACGTATGTGACGGGGTGCGTTATACAGACGTGTATGTGACGGGGGTGCTTTATAGAGGCGTGTGTGAGGGGGGTGCGTTATACAGACGCGTGTGTGACGGGGGTGCGTTATAGAGGCGTGTGTGAGGGGGGTGCGTTATACAGACGCATATGTGACGGGTGCATTATACAGATGCGTATGTGACGGGGTGCGTTATACAGACATGTGACAAGGGTGCGTTATACTGACGTGTATGTGAGGGGGGTGCGTTATACAGACATGTGACAAGGGTGCATTATACTGACGCGTGTGTGATGGGGGTGCGTTATACTGAAGCATGTATGTAACGGAGGTGCATTATAGAGACGCGTATGTGACGGGGGTGCTTTATACTGATGTGTATGTGACGGGGGTGCGTCATAGAGACGTGTGTCTGACGGGGGTGCGTTATACAGACGCGTGTGTGACGGGGGTGCGTTACACTGACGCGTGTGTGACAGGGGTGCATTATACTAATGCTTATGTGATGGAGGTGCGTTATACAGACATGTGACAAGGGTGCATTATACTGACGCGTATGTGACTGGTGCATTATACTGATGTGTATGTGACGGGGGTGCGTTATACTGACGTGTATGTGACGAGGGGTGCGTTATACTGACGTGTATGTGACGGGGGTGCGTTATGAAGACGCATATGTGACGGGGGTGCGTTATACTGACGTGTATGTGATGGGGGTGCGTTGTAAAGACACATATGTGACGGGGGTGCGTTATACAGACACGTGTGTGACGGGGGTGCGTTATAGAGAAGCATATGTGACGGGGGTGCGTTATACAGACGCGTATGTGACGGGGGTGCGTTATACTGACGCGTGTGACGGGGGTGCGTTATGCTGACACGTATGTGACGGGGGTGCGTTATACAGACGCGTATGTGACGGGGGTGCGTTATACAGACATGTGACGGGGGTGCGTTATACAGACGCGTATGTGACGGGGGTTACATTATACAGATGTGTATGTGACGGGGGTGCGTTATACAGACGCTTGTATGTCGGGGGTGCATTATACATACACGTATGTGCGTTATACATACACGTGTGTGACGGGGGTGCGTTATACATACACGTGTGTGACGGGGGTGCGTTATACAGATGCGTATGTGACGGGGGTTACATTATACAGATGCGTATGTGACGGGGTGCGTTATACAGACGCGTGTGTGACGGGGGTGCGTTATACAGACGCGTGTGTGACGGGGGTGCGTTATACAGACGCGTGTGTGACGGGGGTGCGTTATACATACACGTGTGTGACGGGGGTGCGTTATACTGACGTGTATGTGACGGGGGTGCGTTATACTGACGTGTATGTGACTAGGGTGCGTTATACAGACGCGTTTGTGAAGGGGGTGCATTATACTGACGCATATTTGTGCGTTATACAGACAACTCCTGCCAGGGGAGAAAAATGGTAAATGGGCGTGGATTGAGGTGTGGCCAGGGGCTTGGCCAAAATTTGCCACAGTGTGCGCATGGTCTGTCCCTCTTTCTCTTCTTCAAAAGTTGGGAGGTATGCCCCAGGGCCCGACTGCAGAGCTCTCTTGCTTTAATTGCAGGGCTGAAAGCAGGAGGTGGAGGGCGGAGCAGTAAGCTACAAAGCAGGGGACGCATCCAGGAAAGCAGGCGCCATGTTGTAAGCAGCAACTCTGCTCTGCTGGAGCTGATGGTCGGAACCTCCTCGCCTGCACTTACAGAGCAGTGAGTCATCCTCTGCGCTGCCGGACTTATTAGTGCAGCCAGAGGTGAAGAGGTGGTTCTTCTCCCAACTCCGGGCCCACCGAATCCTCTGGAGGTTCCTGACTGATCCTGGTTGTTTTCAACTATCTGCACCCCAAGGATGCAGATACTGTTGAAATTATGATAGGGGGATGGAGGGGTCCGCTGCTGTTTAACGTCGGGCCCCCCTGGCTCATGGGCCCCATAGCAGCTGTGTGGGCTGCCGCTATGGATGGTACGCCCCTGCCCAGCGCGATGACAGGGGTGACTTTATTCGGAGAGTCAGCACGAATACAGATGTAACTATTTTTTGGGGACCAGCACGATTACAGATGTAATTTTATTCTGAGGGCCAGCATGATTACAGGGATAACTTTATTCTGGCGGACAGGACAGTTAAAGAGGTAACCTTATTTTTGGGGCCAACTCGATTACAGAGGTAAATTTATTCTGAAGGTCAGCACGAGTACAGAGGTAACTTTATTTTGAGGGTCAGCATGATTGCAGAGGTAACTTTATTCTGGGTGTCAGCACAGTTACAGGGGTAACGTTATTTTGGGGGTCAGCACAATTATAGGAACAGCTTTATTTTGGGGGTCAGCACGGTTACAGAGGTAACTTTATTTAGGGGGTCAACACGGTTACAGAGGTAACTTTATTCTGAGGGTCAGTACGATTACAGAGGTAACTTTATTTTGGGGACCAGAACGATTACAGAAGTAACGTTATTCTGAGGATCAGCCCGATTACAAAGGTAAATTTGTTCTGGGAGTCTGCATGATTACAGGGGTAACTTTATTCTGGGGGGTCAGCACGATTATAGGGACATCTTTATTTTGGAGGTCAGAATGGTTACAGAGGTAACTTTATTCTGAGAGTCAGCAAGATTACAAAGGTAACTTTATTTTGGGGGCCAGAACTATTACAGAGGTAACTTTATTCTGAGTGTTAGCCCAATTACAAAAGTAAATTTGTTCTGGGGGTCAGGACCATTACAGAGGTAACTTTATTGTGGGATCAGCACGATTACAGAGGTAACTTTATTCTGGGGGTCAGCACGGTTACAGAGGTAACTTTATTTAGGGGGTCAGCACGGTTACACAGGTAACTTTATTCTGAGGGCCAGCACGATTACAGGGATAACTTTATTCTGGGGGACAGGACAGTTAAAGAGGTAACCTTCTTTTGGGGGCCAACTCGATTACAGAGGTAAATTTATTCTGAAGGTCAGCATGAGTACAGAGGTAACTTTATTTTGAGGGTCAGCATGATTGCAGAGGTAACTTTATTATGGGTGTCAGCACAGTTACAGGGGTAACTTTATTTTGGGCGTCAGCACGATTATAGGAACAACTTTATTTTGGGGGTCAGCACGGTTACAGAGGTAACTTTATTTTGGGGGTCAGCACGGTTATAGAGGTAACTTTATTTTGGGGGTCAGCACGATTATAGGAACAACTTTATTCTGAGGGTCAGCATGGTTACAGAGGTAACTTTATTCTGAGAGTCAGCACCATTACAGAGGTAAATTTATTTTGGGAGCCAGAACGATTACAGAGGTAACTTTATTCTGAGTGTTAGCCCAATTACAAAAGTAAATTTGTTCTGGGAATCAGCACGAATACAGAGGTAACTTTATTCTGGGGGTCAGCACGGTTACAGAGGTAACTTTATTTAGGGGGTCAGCACGGTTACACAGGTAACTTTATTCTGAGGGCCAGCACGATTACAGGGATAACTTTATTCTGGGGGACAAGACAGTTAAAGAGGTAACCTTCTTTTGGGGGCCAACACGATTACAGAGGTAAATTTATTCTGAAGGTCAGCTTGAGTACAGAGGTAACTTTATTTTGAGGGTCAGCATGATTGCAGAGGTAACTTTATTCTGGGTGTCAGCACAGTTACAGGGGTAACTTTATTTTGGGGGTCAGCACGATTATAGGAACAACTTTATTTTGGGGGTCAGCACGGTTACAGAGGTAACTTTATTCTAGGGGTCAGCACGGTTACAGAGGTAACTTTATTCTGAGAGTCAGCACCATTACAGAGGTAAATTTATTTTGGGAGCCTGAACGATTACAGAGGTAACATTATTCTGGGGGTCAGCACGATTACAGAGGTAACTTTATTCTTGGCGTCAGCACGGTTACAGAGGTAACTTTATTTTGGGGGTCAGCACGGTTACAGAGGTAACTTTATTCTGAGGGTCAGTACGGTAACAGAGGTAACTTTATTTTTGGGGTCAGCACAGTTACAGAGGTAACTTTATTCTGAGAGTCAGCACCATTACAGAGGTAAATTTATTTTGGGAGCCAGAACGATTACAGAGGTAATATTATTCTGAGGGTCAGCATGACTACAGGGATAATTGTATTTACGGCGTTGGCACTATTACTGGGATAATTTTATTCTTGGGCTCCGCACGAGTACAGAGGTAACTTTATTCTGAATGTCCGCATGATTACAGGGATAAATTTATTCTAGGATCAGCACGATTAAAGGGTTAACTTTATTTTGGGGGTCAGTACGATTACAGAGGTAACTTTCTTCTGAGGGTGAGCTTAATTACAGTGATAACTTTACTCTGGGGGCCAGCACAATTTTAAAGTTAAATTTATTCTGAGGGTCAGCACAATTACAGGGATAACTTTATTCTGGGGTCAGCATGATTACTTATGTAACGTTATTCCGAAGGTCAGCACGATTACTGGATTGAAGAATATTGGAGATATAATTCCATGTCAATCATTGTATCCTATTTGGCATAGGGTTATCAAGACCTTACATGTACAGTTGTAACTGGACACTTCTGCAGCCAAGGAGGGGGGAGGAGGCCAAGAGACAGTGAGTGACAAAAATCTCACCTAGCCAGCTTCAAACCAAGGAGTTAAACCCCCAGCAGCTAGCTGGTGGGCTACAACAGGAAGACCCCCTGTAGATCCAAGCCATGCGGTCCCTTTGTGTTAGACAGCTGTGATTCCATATTGAGTTATGGAAATACTATACACCCCAGCCATACACCAAATAGATTTTCAAAATACCAAGAACATGGGGAATGTCAGCCTGGGTCCCAGCCCAGTCTAGCACATAGGGGTAGGGAGATACGCAGCACAGCCGTTCGGAAACCCCTAGGGCCACTGTATTTGGTCTCCATGTGCAGCAGGGGTCCGGCTGGATCCGATGACACTGTCACAAACCCAGATCGGAGCCACGTGCCCCTGATCCTTCCTCACAACTTCCGTGAGTTCCGGGTTTTGGATAATGTGAAGCAAGCTTATAAATTTTATAGATTTACTCAAAAGAGCGATGCTAGGTACAATATATACAAGCGGTTACGAGATATATACAGGACACACCTTCTCATTTAAAGATTTTTCTGTATTTTCATGACTATGAAAATTGTACATTCACACTGAAGGCATCAAAACTATGAATTAACACATGTGGAATTATATACTTAACAAAAAAGTGTGAAACAACTGAAAATATGTCTTATATTCTAGGTTCTTCAAAGTAGCCACCTTTTGCTTTGATGACTGCTTTGCACACTCTTGGCATTCTCTTGATGAGCTTCAAGAGGTAGTCACCGGAAATGGTCTTCCAACAATCTTGAAGGAGTTCCCAGAGATGCTTAGCACTTGTTGGCCCTTTTGCCTTCACTCTGCGATCCAGGTCACCCCAAACCATCTTGATTGGGTTCAGGTCTGGTGACTGTGGAGGCCAAGTCATCTGGCGTAGCACCCCATCACTCTCCCTCTTGGTCAAATAGCCCTTACACAGCCTGGAGGTGTGTTTTGGGTCATTGTCCTGTTGAAAAATAAATGATGGTCCAACTAAATGCAAACCGGATGGAATAGCATGCCGCTGCAAGATGCTGTGGTAGCCATGCTGGTTCAGTATGCCTTCAATTTTGAATAAATCCCCAACATTGTCACCAGCAAAGCACCCCCCACCATCACACCTCCTCCTCCATGCTTCACGGTGGGAACCAGGCATATAGAGTCCATCCGTTCACCTATTCTGCGTCGCACAAAGACACAGTGGTTGGAACCAAAGATCTCAAATTTGGACTCATCAGACCAATGCACAGATTTCCACTGGTCTAATGTCCATTCCTTGTGTTCTTTAGCCCAAACAAGTCTCTTCTGCTTGTTGCCCGTCCTTAGCAGTGGTTTCCTAGCAGCTATTTTACCATGAAGGCCTGCTGCACAAAGTCTCCTCTTAACAGTTGTTGTAGAGATGTGTCTGCTGCTAGAACTCTGTGTGGCATTGACCTGGTCTCTAATCTGAGCTGCTGTTAAACTGCGATTTCTGAGGCTGGTGACTCGGATAAACTTATCCTCAGAAGCAGAGGTGATTCTTGGTCTTCCTTTCCTGGGGCAGTCCTCATGTGAGCCAGTTTCTTTGTAGCGCTTGATGGTTTTTGCAACTGCACTTGGGGACACTTTCAAAGTTTTCCCAATTTTTCGGACTGACTGACCTTCATTTCTTAAAGTAATGATGGCCACTCGTTTTTCCTTACTTAGCTGCTTTTTTCTTGCCATAATACAAATTCTAACAGTCTATTCAGTATAACTATCAGCTGTGTATCCACCAGTCTTCTGCACAACACAACTGATGGTCCCAACCCCATTTATAAGGCAAGAAATCCCACTTATTAAACCTGACAGGGCACACCTGTGAAGTGAAGACCATTTCCGGTGACTACCTCTTGAAGCTCATCAAGAGAATGCCAAGAGTGTGCAAAGCAGTCATCAAAGCAAAAGGTGGCTACTTTGAAGAACCTAGAATATAAGACATATTTTCAGTTGTTTCACATTTTTTTGTTAAGTATGTAACGGGTCCGGGAGGCGGAACCTCTGAGCTACTATACAAGGGGGCGGCCCTTGTAAGGGAGCGGGTGGCAGTCTCTGGGTGAACGGACAGGGAGTTACGGCAAGTGATCAGGGCAGTCTCTGGGTAAGGGGTAGGTACGACCTGTGATGGCAGGGCCTCCGGGTAGGCTAGCAGGCAGATGGAAGATGTGTGCTCCCAGGTGAGCAAGCGAGAGTCTCTGGAATAGCAGGTGGTCACGGCACGTGACAACGGGACCTCCGGGCTGGCAAGCAGGCAGGTAACGGAGATGCGCTCCCAGGTGAGCGGGCAAGAGTCTCTGAGATAGCTGGTGGTCACAGCACGTGACAACGGAGCCTCCGGGCTGGCAAGCAGGCAGATAACGGAGAAGCGCTCCCAGGTGAGCGGGCAAGCTGGTCCATAGACAGACTGACCGGAGTAGTAAGGCAGACCGTCGGACCTCAGGCAAGCAGGCAGGTAGCTGATATGCGCTCCCAGGTGAGCGGGCAGGCTGGTCCTTTAGACAGACTGACAGGAGTAGTAAGGCAGACCGTCGGACCTCAGACTGGCAGACAGGTAACAAGTATTCAGGCAGGAATCAGGCAGGTGACTGGCAGGTAACTAGCAGGAAACTGGCAGGTAACTGGCAACGGGACCTGAGGGCTGAAGCACAGGTGAGACACAGGTGCAAACAACATTGCTCGGGCACCTCCATTTTGGAGGAGGTGCCTTATATATGATGAAGTCCTCCGGCCATTGGCCGGGGACTCTTTAGGGCGGCGCGCGCGGCCCCTTTAAGAGGAGGGAAGCGCGCGCGCGCCCTAAGCACAGGGGCCGGGAAGGAGCGCGCGCTGAGAGCAGAGCAGGAGGAGGACGCCGGGACGGAGCGCGCGCTGACAGCAGAGCAGGAGGAGGACGCCGGGACGGAGCGCGCGCTGACAGCAGAGCGGGGAGAGGACGCCGGGACGGAGCGCGCGCTGACAGCAGAGCGGTGAGGGGAGCAGCGTCCCTGCCTAGCAGAGGGCAGGGACGCCAGCGCTACAGTACCCCCCCCTTTAGGCCCCCCCTTTTTTAGGCCAGACAGAAATTTAGCTAGGATGAGAGGGGCATGGATATTCTCCCGGGGCTCCCACGTTCTCTCCTCAGGACCAAACCCCCTCCAATCTACCAAGAAAAAGGTCTTTCCTCTTACCCTTTTGGTGGCAAGAATGTTCTCTACCTCAAACTCGTCCTCAGCAGAAACCGGAGCAAGAGGCGTACCTGTAGACTTAGAAAAAGAGTTAAGTACCACAGGTTTGAGGAGAGATACATGGAAAGAGTTAGGGATCCGTAAGTTGGCCGGGAGTTTCAATTTATAGGCCACCGGGTTGATCTGACTGATAACCTCCAGTGGGCCGATGAACCGAGGCCCCAACTTATAGGAAGGGATCTTGAGCCGGACATATTTGGACGAGAGCCAGACTTTATCCCCAGGACGGAATTGAGGAGGATCCAGACGTCCTTTGTCAGCGTGCCTTTTCAAACGCTCGGATGACAGAAGGAGTGCGGACCGGGTACTCTCCCATATGGAGGAAGACTCGCTCTCGTGATTGTTGTACGAGAATTCGGCCCATGGCAGGAGATCCACCCAGTCAGAATGGTGAGCATTAACGAAGTGCCGGAGGTAACTGGTCAGGTTCTGATTGATCCGCTCCACTTGACCATTAGACTGTGGGTGGTAAGCGGAGGAGAAGTCCAGAGTGACGTCTAGCAATTTACAAGTGGCTCTCCAGAAACGAGAAGTGAACTGTACCCCACGATCCGACACGATGTGACGGGGCAGGCCATGAAGACGGAAGATGTGGCGGATAAAGACTCTAGCCAGCTCGGGTGCAGACGGAAGACCTGGCAGGGGAATGAAGTGAGCCATCTTGGAAAAGCGGTCAGCGACCACCCAAATGACCGTACAACCGGCAGAGACGGGCAGATCAGTTACGAAGTCCATCGCTATATGCTGCCAGGGGGCAGCAGGTGCTGGCAGAGGAAGAAGGCGGCCGGCCGACAGGTGTCTCGGAACCTTGTTGCGGGCGCAGGACACACAGGCAGAAACAAAGTCCATAACATCCTTGTGCAGGTTAGGCCACCAGTAGTGCCGGGTAATAAGCTGGAGGGTCTTTTTCTGACCGGCGTGGCCAGCTAGTTTAGACGAATGACCCCAGTGTAGGATCCTCTCTCGATCAGGTACCGATACGAACGTCTTACCAGGAGGGAGACAATTTAGACTCTCGGGGGCCACCTGCATTACTCTGGCGGGATCGATGGGGCAGTCACATGGTCTATGAGGTGGTAATGTCTCTGCCTCCTCCATATCAAAGACATCAGCACAAGACCAATAAGGAATCGGAAGTCCAGGTAGATTAGCTGGGATAGGAGAGGGACGGACGGAATGGACGGGAACCAGACAGGTTTTATGACAGTCTTGTCCCCAGCGAAGGACTTCTCCGGTTTGCCAGTCAAGCACGGGTGCATGTCTCTGGAGCCAAGGCAGACCTAGCAAGAGGGCGTGAGAGAGTCCAGGCAGAACGTGAAGGGAGATACTCTCTGAATGCAGCATACCCACTTGCAGAGTAATGGATTCGGTGATGAATTGGATGGGACGAGATAAGAGGCCCCCATCCACGGCAACAACAGACAAGGGTACAGCCAGAGGTTTGGTGGGGATGCGGTATTTCTCCACCAGGGACAGTGAAATAAGATTTCCGGCTGCTCCAGAGTCAAGTTGGGCTAGTTCGGAATAACGATTCTCCCCGCAGATGATTGAGACAGACAGCAGCAGGGATGGAGAGGATTTATTTTTGTCTAGATCAAGTCCTCTGAGCGAACCTAGACACAGGCGTTCTCCCGACCTCTCCGGGCAGGCACGGATCCGATGCTCCTTACTGCCACAGTAGAAGCAGCTCCCCTCGGCACGGCGAAAGTCCTGACGGGATTTGACCATCTTGGTCTGGTCGACCTGCATAGGCTCAGGAGAGTGTACCTGGGGAGAAACGGAAGGAGTGACGGGTTTCAGAAAAGTAGGAACCAGACGTGGAAGCCCCTTTTCACGGGTGACCTCTTTGGCACGTTCCTGGAACCGTAGGTCAATCCGGGTGGCAAGAGTTATTAGGTCATCGAGAGTGGTAGGAATGTCCCGACCAGCAAGTTCATCTTTAATACGGCCGGACAGACCCTCCCAGAAGACGGATACCAGAGCTTCGTTATCCCAGGCCAGCTCCGAGGCAAGGGTACGGAACCGTATGGCATATTGACCCACGGTGAGGCTTCCCTGACGGAGGCGTAGCAGAGATGATGCGGATGAGGTCCTCCGTCCGGGTTCGTCGAAGGCTTTCCGGAAAGCCGTGAGAAAGGCAGGCAAGTCGGACACCAGGGGGTCTCCTCTCTCCCATAGAGGATTTAGCCAGGCCAGAGCCTCCCCGGTGAGATGGGACATGATGAATGCAATTTTGGCTCGGTCGGAGTTAAACTGGTGGGACAATAGTTCAAAATGCAGGGTGCACTGATTTATGAAGCCCCGAGCCAGGACGGAGTCGCCTCCGAAGCGAGGAGGTGCAGAGAGCCGGGGTCCGGAAAAGGATACCATGGTACTGGCCGTAGTTGCAGGTGGTGTTGTCAGAGTATCCAGGCGAGTATTGACATTCCGTAGGTGACCCAGGATGGACTCCTGTTGGGACCTTTGACGGGACAGTTCATGACACAGGTCCGTGAGCGAGGGAGCTTGGGTGCCACCGGGTTCCATGGCCCGAGCAAACTGTAACGGGTCCGGGAGGCGGAACCTCTGAGCTACTATACAAGGGGGCGGCCCTTGTAAGGGAGCGGGTGGCAGTCTCTGGGTGAACGGACAGGGAGTTACGGCAAGTGATCAGGGCAGTCTCTGGGTAAGGGGTAGGTACGACCTGTGATGGCAGGGCCTCCGGGTAGGCTAGCAGGCAGATGGAAGATGTGTGCTCCCAGGTGAGCAAGCGAGAGTCTCTGGAATAGCAGGTGGTCACGGCACGTGACAACGGGACCTCCGGGCTGGCAAGCAGGCAGGTAACGGAGATGCGCTCCCAGGTGAGCGGGCAAGAGTCTCTGAGATAGCTGGTGGTCACAGCACGTGACAACGGAGCCTCCGGGCTGGCAAGCAGGCAGATAACGGAGAAGCGCTCCCAGGTGAGCGGGCAAGCTGGTCCATAGACAGACTGACCGGAGTAGTAAGGCAGACCGTCGGACCTCAGGCAAGCAGGCAGGTAGCTGATATGCGCTCCCAGGTGAGCGGGCAGGCTGGTCCTTTAGACAGACTGACAGGAGTAGTAAGGCAGACCGTCGGACCTCAGACTGGCAGACAGGTAACAAGTATTCAGGCAGGAATCAGGCAGGTGACTGGCAGGTAACTAGCAGGAAACTGGCAGGTAACTGGCAACGGGACCTGAGGGCTGAAGCACAGGTGAGACACAGGTGCAAACAACATTGCTCGGGCACCTCCATTTTGGAGGAGGTGCCTTATATATGATGAAGTCCTCCGGCCATTGGCCGGGGACTCTTTAGGGCGGCGCGCGCGGCCCCTTTAAGAGGAGGGAAGCGCGCGCCCTAAGCACAGGGGCCGGGAAGGAGCGCGCGCTGAGAGCAGAGCAGGAGGAGGACGCCGGGACGGAGCGCGCGCTGACAGCAGAGCAGGAGGAGGACGCCGGGACGGAGCGCGCGCTGACAGCAGAGCGGGGAGAGGACGCCGGGACGGAGCGCGCGCTGACAGCAGAGCGGTGAGGGGAGCAGCGTCCCTGCCTAGCAGAGGGCAGGGACGCCAGCGCTACAAAGTATATAGTTCCACATGTGTTAATTCATAGTTTTGATGCTTTCAGTGTGAATATACAATTTTCAAAGTCATGAAAATACAGAAAAATCTTTAAATGAGAAGGTGTGTCCAAACTTTTGGTCTGTACTGTATATATATATACAGTAGTCAGACAAGTACAGTAGGGAAGCAGTAATACGATACATTAAAATAAAAAGGAATAAAAGTGAATATACCACACTTTCGTCAAAGGGTCTCTGGACATGGCAGGAAGGGTGCTGTCATGGGTCCAGAGCGGTTCCTTGGTCTTTCTGCACATCTGTAGCGACAGGTGACCCTCAACAGAAGATTCCTTCTCACTCTCAGAGGGACACATTTATTCGTAACTTGGGCAGGACAGAAAATAGGCGATTTACATGTAATCTCCTCTTCCATTCTACCAGGCATTTCATAATCCATTTCCCAGCAATATTCTCAGTGTAAGGTGCACATAGTAATTGATCTAACACAGGAGGTTCCCCTGACTTCAGAGGTATTCAATTAGCTATTCTTCATTGCCATGATTCAATTAGCTCCCCCATACTCTCGTCAGGAATAGGCGTTTGCACTACAAAGGTATGTAGCCTAGCTGACCTGTATTCAATTCTCTCCTGGCTTGTCACCCTGGTGTGATGTATGGAAGGGAAACAAATGCTTATGTCAATACTTTGTCCTCTGGGGTCCTTTGAAGTCAGACAGACTAGCATTCCTGCTGAGACCTTCATACCTGGGAATATGAAATAACTGGGAATATGAAATAACTGGGAATATGAATTTCCAGTCACTGGCCTCACCACAGACACCATAACCGGCTCCCTGGGACCGTGCATTAAGGAAATATAACCCATTTTAGTTTCTGGAGTTTTTAGCTGATTGAGGCCAGGGGTGGAGATTTAGGTCCAGCCCAGTGGGCAGGAGGGGGTGACCCAGAGAGGTTAAGAGGTCCTGCAGCTGTGGGAGAAGTCACCCAACAGGGGGACCACAAGCCTTCCATGTAGCAGCCCTCTCCCCGCAAGCCAGGCCTTCCATCTGACTGGTAACAGACTCTTAATATCTGCTTATATCTTTTGTACCACTACTATTGTGTTTGCTTCTCTGACCATTATGTATGTATAGCCCTTATGCATATAGTGTATTGTCTACTATGCCCTTAAGGCGATTAAATATATAATTTAACCTTGTGTTGCTCTTTTATCTTGATCCACGAATCCACATTTCCGTTGTTCAGCTTAATCGTTACGCTACCTGGGCTGCTTTCTGGCCCGATATAATTCCTGTTATGAACTGGGGCTTATATCTAATAAGAACTGGTGGCAGCTCTACCAGGATGACAAGGTTCTGTTTCGCTGGGGTCAGTGAGAGGGGCCTCTCAACCAGTCAGGAGTGTGAGCGAGTTTAGTGCCACGTCAGTGACTGCGTGGGCCACCTCTTCTCACTCCAGGTACCTTCTTGTACCCGTGCGGACAGGGGGTGTCTGTGTAGAACTGTACTAATCTGACCGTACGTGTTCTCGAGGGGTGCGGAACATCACGTTAGTGCAAAATGCGGATCCTTATCACGTGATACATCTGACGTAATTGTGACGTGAGGCGGGTGGCGAGGTGTGGATCCTTCACATGTGGTGGCAGCGGTGATCTCTCTGGTGCCATGACGCTGGTATTGTCGACTATCCGTGTGTTCTTGACTTATCTTTTTCCCCTAATCTCCTTTTGCACCCTGACCTACTCAAACCTCCCCTCTCCCCCCTTAGTAACCTTCCCAAAGAACCACAAACTCAAGAAAGGTTGGATAAATATCAGCCATAGTGGCCTTTTATTGTAGCACAAGACAAATATGGAAAAGAACATCAATGAGAAAAATGTGCTAAGGTCCTTGAAGTTCCAAAAGCTGGTGACCACAAAATAACTAACCAAAATTTACTCTCAGCCACTACCACAGGCGCAGGAGTACCCATAACCCCAAAGGTTTTATAAACGGATAACCGCCAAACCAAGGGCCCGACGTTCCTTTGTTGCCGTAAGCCTCAGAAATCACCAGACCAAAGCCAAGCTATCCCAAGGGATTCAAGTCTTGATGAGTCCCCTGAACAATTTTGCCAACTTCAAGGACTTAGATACACACCACCACGAGAGCGTTTGACCTCCTCAAATGCTCAAGACCCCTCTCTCCTTGAAGAATAAAGCTTGCTCAATGCCCTCTCTAGTGCTAGAGGCCATAAATCTATCCCCACGTCGTTAAGGTGTACTCCATCTGCATGCCAGAAATTTCCTGAGCTGTCTTCTAAGTCTACATGCCTAACTGCAACCCCCCCTTTCTGAGAAACAAAGTTTGAAATCGCGCGATTAACCTTCCGAGCTTTGTATATCTTTTCCGCAGATCGCGCATTTCGCAATACTCTCCAGGGAACAATCTGAGACCATACCGTCATTAGACCCGGAAAAGATGTCCAAATACGACGAAAGTAGTGCTTCATGTCCCGTAACAATTCCCTGCAGGGACAAACCACTAGATCGTTCACCCTGTCATGGTAGCCCCTTCCAAGGAGAGCTAATTTGAGTTGAGATACAACCGATCTCCAATATCTGTGCCATTATTGGTTCAAATTAGATTAACCACTTCGCGCCAGAGCCTGTTTTTGCCTTCGTGACCGGTCCAATTTTTTCAATTCTGACCACTGTCACTTTATGAAGTAATTACTCTGGAACGCTTCAACGTATTCCCCCGATTCTGAGACTGTTTTTTCGTGACATATTGTACTTCATGATTGTGGTAAAATTTCTTCGATATCACTTGCGTTTATTTGTGAAAAAATCGGAAATTTGGCGAAAATTTGGAAAATTTTGCAATTTTCAAACTTTGAATTTTCATGCCCTTAAATCAGAGAGATATGTCACACAAAATAGTTAATAAATAACATTTCCCACATGTCTACTTTACATCAGCACAATTTTGGAACCAAATTTTTTTTTTTATTAGGGAGCTATAAGGGTTAAAAGCTGACCAACTATTTCTCATTTTTCTAACAAAATTTACAAAACCCATTTTTTTATGGACCACATCATATCTGAAGTCACTTTGAGGGGTCTTTATGACAGAAAATACCCAAAAAGTGACACCATTCTAAAAACTGCACCCCTCAAGGTGCTCAAAACCACATTCAAGAACTTTGTTAACCCTTCAGATGCTTGACAGGAATTTTTGGAATGTGGAAGAAAAAAATTGACATTTAACTTTTTTCACAAAAATGTTACTTTAGACCCAATTTTTTTTATTTTCGCAGGGGTAACAAGAAAAAATGGACCCCAAAATTTGTTGTGCAATTTCCCCTGGGCACGCAGATACCCCATATGTGGGGAAAAAACACTGTTTGGGCGCACGGCAGGGTTCGGAAGGGAAGGAGCGCCATTTGACTTTTTGATTGTAAAATTTGCTGGAATAATTAGCGGATGCCATGTTGCATTTGGGGAGCCCCTGATGTTCCTAAACAGTGGAAACCACCCACAAGTGACACCATTTTGGAAACTAGACCCCTCAAGGAACTTATCTAGATGTGTGCTGAGCACCCTGAACCCCCAAGTCCTTTACAGAAGTTTATAACATGGAGCCATGAAAATAAAAAAAATCAAACTTTTTCCACAAAAATGATGTTTTAGCCTCAATTTTTTTTATTTTCACAAGGGTAAGAGGAGAAAATGGACCCCAAAAACTGTTGTGCAATTTCTCCTGAGTACTCCAATACCCCATACAGTACAGACCAAAAGTTTGGACACACCTTCTCATTTAAAGATTTTTCTGTATTTTCATGACTATGAAAATTGTACATTCACACTGAAGGCATCAAAACTATGAATTAACACATGTGGAATTATATACTTAACAAAAAAGTGTGAAACAACTGAAAATATGTCTTATATTCTAGGTTCTTCAAAGTAGCCACCTTTTGCTTTGATGACTGCTTTGCACACTCTTGGCATTCTCTTGATGAGCTTCAAGAGGTAGTCACCGGAAATGGTCTTCCATCAATCTTGAAGGAGTTCCCAGAGATGCTTAGCACTTGGTGGCCCTTTTGCCTTCACTCTGCGGTCCAGCTCACCCCAAACCATCTCGATTGGGTTCAGGTCTGGTGACTGTGGAGGCAAGGTCATCTGGCGTAGCACCCCATCACTCTCTGTCTTGGTCAAATAGCCCTTACACAGTGTGGAGGTGTGTTTGGGGTCATTGTCCTGTTGAAAAATAAATGATGGTCCAACTAAATGCAAACCGGATGGAATAGCATGCCGCTGCAAGATGCTGTGGTAGCCATGCTGGTTCAGTATGCCTTCAATTTTGAATAAATCCCCAACAGTGTCACCAGCAAAGCACCCTCACACCATCACACCTCCTCCTCCATGCTTCATGGTGGGAACCAGGCATGTAGAGTCCATCCGTTCACCTTTTCTGCGTCGCACAAAGACACGGTGGTTGGAACCAAAGATCTCAAATTTGGACTCATCAGACCAAAGCACAGATTTCCACTGGTCTAATGTCCATTCCTTGGGTTCTTTAGCCCAAGTCTCTTCTGCTTGTTGCCTGTCCTTAGCAGTGGTTTCCTAGCAGCTATTTTACCATGAAGGCCTGCTGCACAAAGTCTCCTCTTAACAGTTGTTGTAGAGATGTGTCTGCTGCTAGAACTCTGTGTGGCATTGACCTGGTCTCTAATCTGAGCTGCTGTTAACCTGCGATTTCTGAGGCTGGTGACTCGGATAAACTTATCCTCAGAAGCAGAGGTGACTCTTGGTCTTCCTTTCCTGGGGCGGTCCTCATGTGAGCCAGTTTCTTTGTAGCGCTTGATGGTTTTTGCAATTGCTCTTGGAGACACATTCAAAGTTTGCCCAATTTTTCGCACTGACTGACCTTCATTTCTTAAAGTAATGATGGCCACTCGTTTTTCTTTACTTAGCTGCTTTTTTCTTGCCATAATACAAATTCTAACAGTCTATTCAGTAGGACTATCAGCTGTGTATCCACCAGACTTCTGCACAACACAACTGATGGTCCCAACCCCATTTATAAGGCAAGAAATCCCACTTATTAAACCTGACAGGGCACACCTGTGAAGTGGAGACTATTTCCGGTGACTACCTCTTGAAGCTCATCAAGAGAATGCCAAGAGTGTGCAAAGCAGTCATCAAAGCAAAAGGTGGTTACTTTGAAGAACCTAGAATATAAGACATATTTTCAGTTGTTTCACACTTTTTTGTTAAGTATATAATTCCACATGTGGTAATTCATAGTTTTGATGCCTTCAGTGTGAATGTACATTTTTCATAGTCATGAAAATACAGAAAACTCTTTAAATGAGAAGGTGTGTCCAAAATTTTAGTCTGTACTGTATGTGGGGAAAATACAGTGTTTGGGCGCACGGCAGAGTTCAGAAGGGAAGGAGCACTGTGTGACTTTTTGAACGCAAAATCGTCTGGAATCGAGAGCGGACGCCATGTCGTGTTTGGAGAGCCCCTGATGTGCCTAAATAGTGGAAACCCCCCACAAGTGACCCCATTTTGGAAACTACACGCCTCAAGGATTTTATCAAGGGGTATAGTGAACATTTTGAACCCAGAGGTACGACACAGAATTTGATAACATTAGGTCATCACATTGAATAAGTTGTCATTAGTCTTTTTTTTTTTTTTTTTTTAACGATGTGTTTATTGAATTTTGCACAAAAATCAGAACATACAATCTATAGGGCCAACAGATGCCCTAAACTGTGCCCCAACCTCTGGGCTTACAAAATGTACAAAATGAACAGTATAAAAATAAAATAAAAGGAAAATACATATACATAAAAGAAAACAAAAGAAAAAAGAATGGATTAATTACATTAATTTCCCCATATATTAGATGGTTGTGAGAAATAATTTATATCCGTAAGTGCTGTGAATGTCGCATGGCTCATATTTACACTATTGCAAGGTAGGAAGAGGGGCACAGAATCGTCCCGCGCGTCACCCAATCTCAGAACGGCACACAAAATATCCCGCTTCCTCAACGTTCCCCATGTATAGACAATGGGCTGCTTAACCAAGGTTCCCATATTTTATCAGTTTTCTTCTTTGCCTTGAGTGTGTGTGCCAGAGCCCTTTCATATTGACAGTTCGTGTTCAGTCTGGTCACTATCTCCCCCACCGTAGGGATGCCCACTCCTTTCCATTTAGCCGCGATAGCTGATCTAACTGCTATCAGAATATGTGACAAAATTCCTCTAATTTCCCAGGGGACATCCATTAGTTGTCATTAGTCTTGAGCGCAAGTGCTCGCTACTTGAGTTTGCATCGGGTGCTCGGGTATGCACCATGTATCGCGGGTGCTCATGTCCCTGCCCTGCATGTTTCACGGCTATTAGACACCCAAAGAAAACATGCGGTGATCGCTCGTGCATGGCAGGTAATCCCCGCAAGGTTTTTTTGGCCGCGAAGCATATGGGGCGGAGACTCGATCATGTCACTCGAGCACCCGCGATACTCAGTGCATACCCGAGCACCCGATGCAAACTCAAGTAGCGAGCACTTGCGCTTTTTTTTTTTTTATTTTACTTTAAAAAAAAAATCCCTAACCCCAACCCTACCCCTAACCCCAACCCTAGCCTTAGCACAACCCCAACCCTAACCCTAGCACAACCCCAAACCTAACGAGAGAGTTTATTTTTTACGCCATTCCTCGTGCGGTATAAGTGATTAGACGACTTTATTCTTCGGGTCGGTGCGATTACAGCGATACCAGAATCATATCGGCTTTTTATGATTGACAGCTGTCACACACTAAGACGCATTTTTTTGTAAAATCTAGTTTTTGCATCGCCATATTTTGAGAGCTATAATTTTTCCATATTTTGGCCGACAGAGTCATGTGACAGCTTGTTTTTTTGCGGGATGAGTTGATGTTTTTATTGGTGCCATTTTCAGGCATGTGATATTTTTTGATCGCTTTCTATTCTGATTTTTGGGAGGCAGAATAAAAAAAGACCAACAATTCAGGAATTGTTTTTTTTTTAATTTTTTTATTCTGCTCTGCGTGTGGTAAAATTGATAAGGCAGCTTTATTCTTTGGGTCAGTACGTTTACAGCGGTACCACATTTATATCATTTTTCTATGTTTTGGCACCTTTACATAATAAAAGCAATTTTATAGAAAAAATTATTTTTTTGCATCGCTTTATTCTGAGAGCTATAACTTTTTGATTTTTTGGCTGATGGAGCTGTATGGTGGCTTGTTTTTTGCGGGACGAGATGACGTTTTCAGCGGTACCATTTTTATTTATATTAGTCTTTTTGATCGCGTGTTATTCCATTTTTTGTTTGGCAGTATGATGATAAAGCATTGTTTTTTGCTTCGTTTTTTATTTATTTTTTTACCGTGTTCACTGAAGGGGTTAACTAGTGGGACAATTTTATAGGTCAGGTCGTTCCGGACGCGGCGATACCAAATATGTGTACTTTTATTGTTTGTTTGTTTTTTCATAATAATATTTATTGATGAGTACATTATATTTTTATTTTTGATGGATTATTATTTTTTTTTATATATTTTTACAATTTTTTTTTATGTTTTTTTCACTTTCTGACAGTTTTTTTTACTTTTATACTTTGTCCCACTCTGGGACTTTCACTTTTTTTATTCTGATCGCCTGCATAGCACAGAAATGCAGCACCATCCCTGTGCCATGCAGGCTGTCAGCGCTGGACAGGGAGAAGATAGTTTGGTCATGCACTTCGTATGACCCAAAAATTTTCCTGCTGTCTGGTGACCCGGATGTTGTCATGACGATATCGGGTCGTCATGGCACCATCCAGGAATCCGCAGCCGACAGCGCTGGAGGCCGGAAGAGGAGGTGAGTATTGCGATCACCTCCCCTTAGCCACCGCAATGCTGCGATCGACTTCCATTGCAGCATTGCGGGGGTTAATGTGCCAGAAGCGGTGCGGGACCGCTTCCTGCACATAGCATCGGGTATCAGCTGTGACAATCAGCTGACACCCGGCAGCGATCGCGCCCGCACAGCCTGTGTGCTCACAATGATGTATTAATACGTATCAGGCTCTTAAAGCCAAGGGCACAGACGTGTATTAGTACGTCTTGGGCTTTAAAGGGGTTAAAGGACACATAACAGACCCTTTTACGATACCCTTTTTCCTTTTCTCGTTTGATCTGTTTTTGAACTCCTAAGCCATATTTCTAAACCCTTTTTAGTAGCTACTACGTCCTTTACTAAGCCCTCTGATTTTTTCTTGGATGGAGGCCTTAGCTCTCTTATGCGTAACGCACCAAAAAATGCTAATGAGAACGATGGAACAAACTTACCTCGTATGCAGAAAAACATATTCTTTCCAATTCAGAACCTAAAGATCAAAAGACACTGTCCTTCCTAGTTCTACCTCTACTGATACCTTTTATGGACTGTCACACTAAAAAAAAATTTGTGATGTCAATCACCCCCCTTAATTTGAAGCTAAAGGACAAACCTGCCACTAGTCTATTTATCTTGGACACTAACTAGCCTTCTAATGCTCCTTCACTCACCCACAAAACCGGCAGCCCTTCTTTATCCTCGTCAGACCCCCCCCAATCGATCTTTCCATGAATTCCACACGGTTTGATAAGACGACCACGTACTACTTGACAATTATGTGCCAATTAGCAGTTGGGCTGCTTGAATGCCAAATTCCATATCTCCCGTGGACACTCCAACCCTTTCTCGATTGCGTCGGGCACCAACGACTGGAACTGATCCCACTGGAAAAGAGAGAGCATCAGCGATAGTTTTTTTACTCCTGGTACAGGAGAGGCCAAAACGCAGGCATTTAGCAGTAAACTTCCTAATATCAAGCACAGCAATACCCGGATCACTGGTGGGGAAGAAGCTAGCTACTATTTATTGCTAGGACAACGCTCATATTATCGCAATTAAAGCATATCCGCTTATTTCGAAAGTGTACTCCCCACAACTTGACTGCTACCAAGATTGGGAAAATCTCCAAGAAAGTTACGTTTTTAACTATACTAGCTGCTCACCATTCATTGGGCCTCTAGCTCGCACACCATTGCTCCTCAAAGTACATCCCAAAACCCGTACTCCCTGCTGCGTCTGTGAACAACTCCAACTCCGAATTATCCACTACCTCATTCATCATCAACGAGCGATCATTGTACGATTCCAAACATTTTGCCCATACTGCCAAATCCTCTTTATAATCCTTCAGCATTCTAATATAATGATGCGGGGCCGTAACCCCGGCTGTCGCGCTAGCCAGTCTTCGTGAAAAAGTGCTTCCCATGGGCATAATTCTGTATGAAAAGCTAAGTTTACCCAGTAGCGATTGAACTTCTCTCAGTGTTAGCTTCTTTACCCTCATCGCTCTAGGTACTTCAGCTTTTAATGCTGACATTTTTTCTTAACCGAATCGATCTCAATACCCAGAAAACGAATGCAAGATGCGGGCCCTTTCGGTTTATCTGGAGCCAACAAGACTCCAAACTGTTTTGCTACCCACTCCATATTTCGCACAGTCTCGTATCCTTTGGCCCAAAAAACATAAAACCGTCCAGATAGTGAATGACAGGTGCCCCAGTAGACACGTCACATACCACCCCCTCTAAAAAACTACTAAACGCTTCAAAAACAACACGAAAGAGAACATCCCATAGGCAAGCACCGATCGACAAAATATTTACCATCCCAAAAGCAACCTAAAAGCCGGATGCTTTCTGGGTGAACTGGTAGCAACCTGAAGGCAGCTTCAGTATTGGTCTTTGCCATGAGAGCTCCCATTCCAAGTTTACAAACCCATCGGGTCGCCTCATCAAAGGAAGTGTATATTACCGAGCATAATTCAGAAGTTATTCCATCGTTCACCGACCTCCCTCTTGGGTACGACAGATGGTGAATTAAGCGAAACTTATTAGGTTCTTTTTTGGGCACAACTCCCAAAGGGGAAACAATCAAATCAGCAAAGGGTAAATCATTGAAAGGACCCTCCACGCGGCCTAATGCTACTTCCTTCTCCAGTTTTTCTGCCACCAACTTTGGGTGACGGTAAGCGGACTGTAAGTTTTTTTTAGTGAGTGGGACTTCAAACGGTGGACCTTTTATTCTAAACCCTTCCTCAAAGCCAACCATTAATAGTTTGGCCTTGGCCCTATCCGGGAATCTATTTAGAAATGGACACATTTCGTGTAGTTTCACTGGCGTCACTCCCTTGGAAATTACTGGCGAGGGCTTTTCCTTTCGCTCTTCTAAAACATTTGCCCGCCCCGTGGGATGATCCATTACAATAGGAACACAGATGTTTGAACTTACAACTGTTCCCAAATTTGCACTGGCTTTCATTGAACCGTCTGGGCCGATTGATTATTGACCCATGAGCCTCCTGTTTGCCCCGCCCTGAAAGGTATGCCCAAATTTAACTGGCGCCATGACCCTTAACCATAGGCCTATATCTTTTTGGTCCCACCTGATCGCTGGCCTAATTGCCTTCCTTTGACGAAACTGCTCATCATATCTCAACCATGTCTGGCCCCCGTATACTCTGTATACTTCCCCAATAAAGTCTAGATAGCAAAAAAGACCTGAACAGTTTTCTGGAGCTTTTTCTCCTATAACGCTTGCCATGATGGCAAATGCTTGCATCCAGTTAGCGAATGTTTGCGGAATTAACCGCCACCTTCACTTTATCTCATCATTATTTTTGGTATCGTCACTCTTCCTTTTGTCAAGATTAAACTTTTCTAGCAGCAACAGGGAAAATATTTCAACATACTCGTCCCTCCATATCTGCTTTCTTACTTCCTTTCTTAAATGAGCCCCTAATGGACCCTCAAAGCAAACGTATACTTCCCCTTTGGCCCTATCATCCAAATTAATTTTTTCCCCCTCTACCCACTTCAGTCTGAACTGACATGGAAACCGTGCCTGGTGCCTGAAGGCTCTCCTCAATCGCCCGATACACCTCATTGTTGGTTCCCCCTCCCATGGGGACCCAGGTCCCTAGTTGGACCGGTCTATGGGCCCCTTCTAACCTTGCTACACAATCCTTTAAGGTAGCTAATAGGTGAGGTAATTTCAGAAGCAAAAAAAAAATGATCCCCTCCAGCAGCAGCTTGTGTGAGTGTTTGGCTGTGTGCGTGTGTTTGGCTGTGTGCGTGTGTTTGGCTGTGTGCGTGTGTTTGGCTGTGTGCGTGTGTTTGGCTGTGTGCGTGTGTTTGGCTGTCTGTGTCCGGTAGTGTGTGTCCGGGTAGTGTGTGTTTGGGTGTGTGTGTTCAGGTTGTGTGTATGTGGCTGTGTGCGTGTGTTTGGCTGTGTGCGTGTGTTTGGCTGTGTGCGTGTGTTTGGCTGTGTGCGTGTGTTTGGCTGTGTGCGTGTGTTTGGCTGTCTGTGTCCGGTAGTGTGTGTCCGGGTAGTGTGTGTCCGGGTAGTGTGTGTCCGGGTAGTGTGTGTCCGGGTAGTGTGTGTCCGGGTAGTGTGTGTCCGGGTAGTGTGTGTCCGGGTAGTGTGTGTCCGGGTAGTGTGTGTCCGGGTAGTGTGTGTCCGGGTAGTGTGTGTCCGGGTAGTGTGCGTGTTTGGTTGTGTGCGTGTTTGGTTGTGTGCGTGTTTGGTTGTGTGCGTGTTTGGTTGTGTGCGTGTTTGGTTGTGTGCGTGTTTGGTTGTGTGCGTGTTTGGTTGTGTGCGTGTTTGGCTGTGTGCGTGTTTGGCTGTGTGCGTGTTTGGCTGTGTGCGTGTTTGGCTGCGTGTGTGTTTGGCTGCGTGTGTTCAGCTGTGTGCGTGTGTTTGGTTGTCTGTGTTCGGGTGTGTGTGTGTTCGGGTGTATGTGTTTGGTTGTGTGTTCGGGTGTGTGTGTGTTTGGTTGTGTGTGTTTGTGTGTGAGTGTGTTTGGTTGTGTGTGAGTGTGTTTGGTTGTGTGTGAGTGTGTTTGGTTGTGTGTGTGTGTGTGTGTGTTTGGTTGTGTGTGTCAGTGTGTTCTGTTGTGTGTGTCAGTGTGTGTTTGGTTGTGTGTGTTTGGTTGTGTGTGTTTGGTTGTGTGTCAGTGTGTTCGGTTGTGTGTTCTGTTGTGTGTGTCAGTGTGTTCTGTTGTGTGTTCGGTTGTGTGTGTCAGTGTGTTCGGTTGTGTGGCCGCTTTCTGAGTCTCAGAGCAGCCACACAATGGAGTACACAGACAGGAGCTGCTGAGAGGACCCCGAGGAGAAGACACATGGATTGTCCCCTCTTTTGCAGGCAGACACCAGAACTGGTTTTTACGTGAGCTGCGGTGTATAAAGAATCACAGAGGAGCGGCCATCAGACCATGGATGTCCGGCTGACCTGGAGCTTACAGGAGGTCTGCACAATGCAGGAAGAGCAGGTTCTAGTGCAGCCTCCAGGTCCGAATAGAAAGGGAAACTTCCCTGAAAGAAATGATCTGTGGTGTTATTTATAGTATGTACACCCCGTAGTATCAGGGCACCACAGATCCCAGCAGACGCTGGTCGCTATAAATCACCGCTGGACAGAAATCATTGCTGTAAGAACTAAGTTCCTGTTATTGTTACCACACAACAATGAACCCTGTCCAGTGGAGATTTATAGCGACCAGCATCTGCTGGGATCTGTTGTGCCCTGATACTATGGGGGTGTACATACTATGGGGCCTGTAGTGAAGGGACGCACAGATAATGTCACGCTACCCCGGGTGATCAAAAGCCGCCGGATGGTTAGAGGTTCACAGCCTCCTGTCCAGCCGCCAAGGAGCACTGACCTGGACCAGAGACCCAGGAATCTATCCGCTCATCTCTAGTCCCAGCTGTCCAGGATACAGCGGACAGTCCTGGATTTCGGTCGGCACCCTGCAGTCTCGGGCATCTGCTGAATGCCCCTCATTACCAGCGCCCCTCTGACAACTCCTGCCGGGGGAGAAAGAAATAGTAAATGGGCGTGTATTAGGGTATGGCCAGGGCGTGGCTAAAACTTGCCGTGGCGCGCAGCATGGCGTGTCCCTCTTTCTATTCTTCAAAAGTTGGGGGGGTATGCCTAACCCTACCCCTAGACCACCATATAAACCCCCTGCCCAGCCCCCATCTCCTCCAAACCAACGTCATGTAGGCTTCCTCCCACTGCCCTGGCCTAGGGGCTCCAGCCTCCCCTTTCTTCACAACTGGTATTTGGATTTCACAAAACTTTGTTGATCATCATGTGAGGATTATATGTGGATTTTACTTGTGAATTTTCTGTCTAAAGCAATTTTATGGGGAAAATTCCCACATTCAATTCAGTGTACCTGCAAGAGAAATTGACAAGTTGCTGATTTAAAAAACGCACAGAAGGTCCATTTACGCAGCGTAAGAAATAAGCACAGGGGCAGGAGATTTCAATAAATTTCACCCAATATCTGGAACAATAAAGCGCTGCATTTCTTGTGCAGCAAAAATACTGTATGTAGCGTAAAAAACACAAAAAACTCCGCACAGCATCATCAGGTGTATATAAGACCGGGCGCCGACATGCTCCTCAGTCTACCCCGGAATCAGACAGTGTAGGGAGAGGTGCTGCTGAGCTAGGGAGAGATTTGCTTCTTCATAGTTAGTATTTGTTTTCCACATATATATATATATATATATATATATATATATATATATATATCTGAACTAACAGTCCTTCTGAGGACTAATCCAGCTGCATATATTCAGTGGTGATAGCAGAAGTTAGGCAGGCAGGCAGGCAGTGTATGTAGCAGACTGCAGTGCATATAGTGCAGGAGGGTCCATTGAATGTTCCTGCTGCTGCTGTTCTTAAAGATATTTGTAGACATAGCCCCGGATATCAGGGGCCAGGGGAATTTTTTTTTTATCTTAATCCTGGTTATTTTCCACAAAAAGCAATCCAGAGTACACTATTTTTTTTTGCTCCATTTGCTTGTTCTCACTGCAGAATAAAGCCAGATCTGTTCCATATTTCAGCGATAAAAATCCAGAAATTTAAACGGAACGTGGAAAATATTGGCCTCCTTTTCCATTTTGTTGCAGTGTGTCGGTCAAGCTATTCACACTAGGTGTCTGTAAAAGAAAAGTATTAGTAAATTACAGGCCCGCTATTTAAAACCGTGGTTCTCTGTCAGACATAAGAGTGTTCCAAAATCAGACATTTCTTCCATTTTCATTCCGTTGCAGTGTGTCGGTCAAGCTATTCACACTAGGTGTCTGTGTAGAATAATATTAGTAAATTACAGGCCTGCTATTTAAAACCGTGGTTCTCTGTCAGACGTATCACACATAACTTTGTTCCAAAATCAACCATTTCTCATGAACGTGGACAATATTATACTCCATTAAAAATGGGCCAGGTGCGTGGCAAACAACGAGTAAGTGGACGTGATGTTACTGCTTTTACATAACATATTATATTATTCCACTATAATTCCAAAAGTTAATTGTTTAATTTGATAAGGGAAAAACTTCCTCAATTGTATACATTTCTTTTTCACAAATATCAAGGTAGGCCTGCGACTTTGTACAAACTTTTAACTTTGGCTCTCTGTGTATTTGAGTTTGACATCCCTGTCTTGAAGGGTTATTCTCATCATGATCAAGGGTCACAATTGCAAAGAGGTTGTAAAAACAAAACAACTTTGCAATTTTACTTTTGATTAAAAATCCTCTGCAATTGGGGGCTAGTATCTTAGGCTTGGAGTGCATTGTTTACAAACTCTCTGCTATAGACTCTATAACGAGCTAAGTTATTTTTCTAAACTAAAACCTCAGTATTCAAGGTAAAATTGCCGTGTTGGCACTTTGCGATAAATAAATGGGTTTTGGATTGCACTTTGTGCACTCGCTTTCCAAAAGGTTCGCCATGACTGATCTTGATGTTATACTAATCTTTTCTAATTCTGCAGAAGAGCATCAGAATCATGTGAAAACTGTGCTAGAGCGTCCAAGAACCCACCATCTTTATATTAAGCTGGAAAATGTGAGTTTCATCAAACAGAGATGCAGTTCTTGGGCTATATAATCTCTACTCAAGGACTGCGGATGGACTCCAGCAAGATTCAACCCATTCTTGAGTGGCCAACTCCAAAAAAACGTGAAAGAAGTCCAACGATTTGTGGGCTTTGCCAATTTTTATAGACGTTTCATTAGGAATTTTTCAGGTATAATTGCACCGAATTAACAAAGAAAGGCATATCGTTTGTTTGGTCTCCTCAAGCAGAAGATGCTTTTTCTTGCCTGAAGACTAAGGTCACCACAGTTCCTATACTGATTCATCCCAATCCTGAACCAGCCTTTATTGTAGGAGTGGATACTTCAGACGGTGCAGTAGGGGCCTTTTTATCACAAAGAACAGGAACAAATTTTTGCTACACCCTTGTGCCTATTTCTCCAGAAGTTTGATTGTGTCAGAGAAGAATTATGATGTGGGGAACAAAGAGCTCTTAACTATCATTGCTGCTTTCAAGGAATGGAGACATCATCTAGAAGGAGTAGCTCAACAAATTGTTGTTCTAACTGACCATCGTAACCTTGAATTTATCAGGTCTCCCAAATGTTTGTCCCCCTGCCAAGCTCGATGGAGTCTTTTTCTTAACCAATTCAACTTTGTTACATCTGGCCTGGCTCCCGTAATGGTAAAGCTGATGCTTTATCTTCTCCAAAGATCCTTCGATAGCAGCATCACCAACAACTATTCTGCCTGAGATGATATAAGGGAAGCACACGACACAGACCCAATTCTTCTGCATCCACCAGATGATATATCTCTTACCTTTCTAAATAAAGTATAGACTCATAATCATTAAATCTATGTTCCAGAAACTGTGAGACTAAAGGTATTAAAACTGATCCATGACTCCAAGTTAGCAGGACGCAAAGGAATTTAAAAAACACAAGAATTTCTGTCTCGTTTCTTTTGGTGGCCCAATTGCCAAAAAGATGTTAAACTATATGTATCTTCATGTAACATCTGTGCTATGTATAAAACTCCCCACACATTACCAATGGGATTATTCCAGCCTCTGAAAATTCCATCTCATTCTTGGGGTTCTATGTCTATGGACTTTATTGTGGAACTACCAGTTTCAAAGGGAAAGAGTTCAATCCTAGTAGTGGTGGACCGACTCACCAAAGCAGCACATTTTGTCCCCTGCAATGGTTTGCCTTCTGCTAAAGATGCTGCTGATCTTGTAATTCAAAATGTGTTTTGTCTTCATGTGATTCCAGATGAAGTAGTATGTGATCATTGAACACAATTTGCATCGAGATTCTGGAAGAATTTATGTGCAGCATTGGACATTGATGTCAACTTATCTTCTGCATTCTATCCCCAGTCTAATGGTCAGACTGAACGCACAAACCAAACCTTAGAGTAATATCTCAGATGCTGAGATCAGCTTGAGCAGGAGACAATGATGGGAGTTGTATTCAGCCCCCGCTGAGTACATCTTATATAAAATTAAGAATTAAGTTAAAAAAATAGTGTGGGCTCCAGTGTCTTTTTCATAACCAGCAGAGGGAAAGCAGAACACTGGTTGCTGATATTACTAGCCAGGGAAGGGGCCATTTGACCAACATGTTCCCTGGCTATTAATAACAGCCCACAGTTGTTTAATTAGCATTTACTGGCTAGATTACAGGGGGCTCCCAGAAAAAAAATTAACGTAGGGTCCCCCTATAAAATCTACCCAGCAAAGACTAAACAGACAGCTGTGGGCTGATATTAATAGCCAGGGATGGGGTAGGGCCATCTGAGGCTAAAAACATCAGCCCTCAGCGGCCCCAAAAATGGCGCATCAATAAGAGGTGAAAACTCACCACATGTACTGGAGACACTGACGTGTGAAGGAGGCCTTGCTGAAAGTGCAACTACCGGGAAAAAATGCACTTATTTCCTCCCAGGGCCACCGGCTTTCAGTCATGAGGACTGAGCACGGAACGGCTGCAGTCACTGCCAAGGGCTGTAAGCACGCCTTGGCACCGCGATTGACAGCCGGCTCTGCAGCTGTTCTGAACTGCTACAAACACTAAGGAAAGAAAGGAAAACTGTCCATACAATAGGACTAAGCTGATTCCCTACGATGCAGCGGGGGACCTGTTCCTTGTGAACAGACCCGCCTGAGTCCTCGGCTAGTCTGAACGCAGACCTATAGATATAAGGGAGGGGTCCCTACAAGAACTAAGGACTGGGATATAGATGGACACCTAGCAGAAATTGTAGCAGAGCAAAGACAAACAAACAAACAGAAGTACTAGTGGTCAAAAGACCAAGCAAACTACAGAGTAAGGTACAAGGCACCTGGCTAGCTTAAGAGTAAATGTAACACTGAAGTCCAGCAAGGCCAGGAGTGTGGAGCTGGATTATATAGGCAAAAAGTCATGTGACCAGCAAAATAGAAAAAACTAACAGGAGGGTTCTAACAGTACCCCCTCTTCTATGAGGATCCTCCAGGCCCAGGTCTATCAGGAAACCTCCTGTGAAATGCTCCGACAAGTTTAGGAGCAGAGACCTCATCCGCCCTTACCCAGGAGTTATCCTCAGGACCGAAACCTTTACAAGCGATGAGATACTGCAATCTCCCTCTATGCCATCTAGAATTAAGAATGCGAGAAATTTCATATTCACCGTCTTCCTCCACCGGAGGAACAGAGACAGTGGCGTCCCTATCAGAAACATCAGCTTTTTTCAATAAGGAAACATGAAACACCGGATTAATCTTCCAGGAGGTAGGAACCTCCAACCTAAAAGCAGATTGGTTAACTACCTGAAGCACCTTAAACGGACCTACAAACTTCGGGCCGAATTTCTTAGAAGGAATCCTCAACCGCAGATTCCTAGAGGACAACCAAACCATGTCACCAACAGTAAACAAAACCTCTTGACGTTTCCTGTCAAAGTACCTCTTGGATTTTTTGTTAGCCTCTTGAAGGTTACGACGTACATCAGTCCAAACTCTCTCCAAATCACCGGAAAAATTCTCCTCCTCCGGCACAGCAGATACCAATTTGGAGAATGACCCAAATGACGGATGTCGCCCAGTACAACAAAAAAAAGGAGAACACCCAGCAGAAGAGGATGTATGGTTCTTAAGAGCAAATTCAGCCAGTGGCTGTCACGGGTGTGTCGCCACGAAGATCGTCACGATTACACAGCCTGACTTCTCGCAGCTGAGTTTTTGGAGCTTTGTGTTTTTCGGCAGTGAGGGAGTTAACTCTCTCTCTCTGTGCTAGACGAGGTCCAGCCTCGCCCAGCTGCAATCAATGCTGCTGTAGTGGGACTCCTTCAAATGCCTGCCGGTCTGTTAGGGAAGTGTCGGTGAAAGCATTTCATGCAGACTAACAGAGCGGATCGTGGTATTTGGAGTTTCAGAGCTAAGTGTATTTGGAGTGTTTTTTCCCTTCCTCGCTTTATCATTTATCTCCTTTCCCGTTGGTGTTCCCTCTGTTGTAGTTGTGTAGTTTTTGTATGCAAGGTGGTTTTGGTTTTACCCTTGTACTGTCTTGTTCGTCTAAGTACTGAGTGTGGGCATATTATTACCTGTCCCCTTTTGTTGTGATCAGGGGTCCTTCTCAGGACTAGATTACTTAGGTGCAGGGATCCTCAGGAGGTAGGGGTTACGCTGGCGGCCTGGACCTCTGTACCTTTAACAGTACCTCCAGGTAGAGGGATTAGTCAGGGCCCCAGCTTAGGGTCAGCTTAGGCCCCCTACCTCCAGTACACAGAGACAGCGTGACAGTGGCAGAAACTCAGACCACCCCTCTTGATTGTCAGCCACAAAACAACGCAAAAACTGTTCAACATCCTGGTTCTTTCTTTCTGTCTGTCCATTAGACTCAGGATGATAACCAGATGAAAATGACAAATGGACTCCCAACCTGTCACAAAAAGCACGCCAAAAACGAGCCACGAACTGAGGTCCCCTATCGGAAACAATGTCGGTAGGAACGCCATGGAACCTGACAATTTCTTTAACAAAAGCCTTAGCGAGTATCCTGGCGCAGGGCAGTTTGATGAAGGGAACCAAGTGACACATCTTGCTAAAACGGTCCACGACCACCCAGATAACAGTGAAACCCTCAGAGGCAGGAAGATCAGTAATAAAATCCATACCAAGATGCGTCCAAGGAGCACTAGGAACCTCCAGAGGGCAAAGCAACCCCGCAGCAGGAGCATGTGAAGCCTTTGACCTAGCAAACACAGTACATTGACGCACCCACTTAATGACTTCCTTCTGCTACCCAGGCCACCAAAAACTGCGACCTACAAGTCTCTTAGTCTCCGAAATTCCTGGATGACCTGCCAACCGAGACTCATGATACTCCACAAACAAATCTCTCCTAAAGGTCCTAGGCACAAACAACCTCCCATGGGGAGTGTTAGATGGGGCATCCTCCTGGGCTTTCAGAATCCCATCTTCCAAAACGGAGTCCAATGCTGCTATCACAACACCTTCCTGTAAAATGCTCTCCTCCTCCTCGGTACCAACCATGGGAGAAAAGCTGCGAGACAAAGCATCAGCTTTTACATTCTTGGTACCCGGGATGTAAGTAACAGAAAAATTAAACCGCAAAAAAAAAAGTGCCCACCTAGCTTGACGGGCATTCAAGCGCTTGGCAGCATCAAGATTGATCAGATTCTTAAGATCAGTAAAAACCTGAATGGGAAATTCAGCACCTTCCAAGAAATGACGCCAATGTTCAAATGTGAGTTTAATCGCCAGGAATTCCCGATTACCTACATCGTAATTAAGTTCGGTCTCAGAAAATTTTTTTGAAAAAAAAGCACAGGGATGTACTCCATCCTTGTTTTCCTGAGACAAAACAGCACCGACCCCTCCACCGAAGAAGCATCAACCTCGACCAAAAAAGGCTTGGTCTCATCAGGCTGCATAAGGATAGGGGCAGAACTGAACCTCTCCTTGAGATACACAAAAGCTTCAATGGCCTCAGTAGTCCACTGAACCGTATTCGCACCTTTCCTGGTGAGATCGGTCAGCGGCTTAACAATTATAGAAAATTTCTTAATGAATTTTCTGTAATAATTGGCGAAACCCAAAAATCTCTGTATTGGTTTCAAGCCAGTAGGCCTAGGCCATTCCTGCACAGCTTGAACTTTCACCGGGTCCATCTCAAAACCTTCACTGGAGATAATGTAGCCCAAAAAACTAATTCTCTGCACAGCGAACTCACATTTCTCCAGCTTAGCAAAAAGTGAATTGTCACTTAACAACTGCAATACCTCACGTACACTCTGCCAATGGGACTCCCGATCCGGCGCAAAAATCAAAATGTCATCCAAATACACCACCACATTCTTACCGATCAACGGTCTCAGGATGTCATTAATAAGGTTCTGAAAAAACGCTGGTGCGTTGGTAAGACCAAAGGGCATAACCAGATTCTCAAAATGACCCACTGGAGTGTTAAAAGCAGGTTTCCACTCATCACCCTCCTTCATAAGTAACAAATTGTATGCCCCCCGGAGATCAATCTTAGAGAACCACTTGGCCCCCACTAACTGGTTGAACAAGTCAGGAATTAATGGCAGTGGGTAGGAATTGCGTACTGTAATTTTATTAATTTTGCGAAAGTCCAGACATGGACGTAAACCGCCGTCCTTTTTCTTTTTTTTTTTTTTTTTTTTTTTACAAAAAAAAAAACCAACAGCCACAGGTGACTTAGAAGGTCTAATGTGACCGGCGGCCAAGCTTGTCTGTATGTATTCCTCCAAGGCCTTTCTCTCAGGGATAGTAAGATTAAATAAGCGACTCTTGGGAAGAGTCGCTCCAGGGACAAACTCAATAGTACAATCATAGTCCCTATGAGGAGGCAAAACTTGCGACTCCTCCTCAGAAAAAAACTTCCAAAAATCCTGAATAGGTACAGGTAATTCCCCTCTTTCCACAGCAGCAATGCGACCGTTACAACATTTATCATAACACTTAGGACTCCAGGAATTAATTTCATTGGTAGACCAGTCCAGTACAGGATTGTGCAATTTTAACCAAGGTAACCCCAAAACCACTGGAGCAGGCAAATTATTTAATACAGCCAAATCCAAATTCTCTTGGTGGATACCATTAATGGTGAGGGGAAATTCAAAAACCTTGTGAGTAATACCTTTCAAGGGAGAGCCATCAACAGCAACCACAGAAATAGGAGATGACAAAAGTTTGGATTCTAATTTAAATTTTTCCAAAAAACTCTCATCAATCACATTGAGTGTAGAACCACAATCCACAAATACCCGAAATTCAATCAACTCCTCCTGGAATGAGGTGCTTCCAGAAAGAAATACTCCTTTTGAGTTTAAACACGCTATGCGGGCGTAACTGACCTCTTTTTTTTTTTCTTTGTTCAAACGAAGCACACAGTTCTTAATAAAGTGGTCAGATTTACCGCAATAAAAACACAATCCTTTAGCAAACCTGCGGTCTTTTTCCTGAGAGTGGGGTGACATCGCCCCAATCTCCATCGGTTCTCCACCCTCCGAACAGACCCTCTGAAAACTAGGAGCTGCCATAGCAGTAAATTTCTCTTCATTTCTCCTAGCACGCAGTCTCCTGTCCACACGTATGGCTAATTGCATTGCCTACTGCAAGGTTCCAGGTTTTGGGAAGGCAATCAGCAGATCCTTAACCCTTTCACCTAGACCATCAAGAAATAAACATTTTAATGCCGAGTAATTCCATTCCACTTCGGCCGACCATCTTCTGAAGTATGTACAATAATGTTCCACATCACCTGATCCCTGCTTCAAACATCTTAATTCAGTTTCAGCAGATGAGACACGATCAGGATCATCATACAACAACCCCATAGCAGAAAAAAAAATCTTCCACAGATCTAAAACACGGATCATTAGGTTGTAGAGAAAAGGCCCATCCCTGTGGTTCTTTGCGCAAAAGTGACATTATAAACCCAATGCACTGTGATTCATTTCCCGAGGATCTGGGTGTTAAACGAAAATATAATAAACAAGCGTTTTTAAAGGAAAAAAAATCTTGCCGTTTACCATAAAAAAAATCTGGAAGTCCTACCTTCGGTTCGACAAAATGCGCTCCAGGACAGCTACTCACGTGTTGCTGGAGCTCGGCCACCTCCAAAGACAGTCCCTGCAGGCGTTGAGCCAACTCCTGAACCGACACCATGCTGAAATCAGGATTTCTTTCCTTAGAGTGTTTTATTTTTGGGCTGGACTTACTGTTATGAACTGCTACAAACATTAAGGAAAGATAGGAAAACTGTCCCTACAATAGGACTAAGCTGATTCCCTACGATGCAGCGGGGGACCTGTTCCTTGTGAACAGACCCGCCTGAGTCCTCGGCTAGTCTGAACGCAGACCTATAGATATAAGGGAGGGGTCCCTACAAGAACTAAGGACTGGGATATAGTTGGACACCTCCTAGCAGAAATTGTAGCAGAGCAAAGACAAACAAACAAACAGAAGTACTAGTGGTCAAAAGACCAAGCAAACTACAGAGTAAGGTACAAGGCACCTGGCTAGCTTAAGAGTAAATGTAACACTGAAGTCCAGCAAGGCCAGGAGGGCGGAGCTGGATTATATAGGCAAAAAGTCATGTGACCAGCAAAATAGAAAAAACTAACAGGAGGGTTCTAACAGCAGAACATCTGGGGAAAGTGAATTGTCTGAAAATGAACGCCGGCCCCAGGCCGTGATTTTTGCTACATATAGCAGGGCTGAAGCATTGTGTGTTGCACAGATGATCTGATGATTGCAGCGTCATGTCTCCTAAAGGGACTATTGAACCCAGTAAAAATAAAAATAGGTTTTAAAAAATATTAAAAAAATAAAAGGTCAAATCACTCCCTTTTTGCCCCATTGAAAATAAAACAAACAAAATTTTAGCCTCTGCAACATTGCAATAACAGGCATCTACCCAAAAATGGTATCAATAAAAACATCAGCTAAGGGTGCAAAATATAAACCATCATCCAGTCGCAGATCCCAAAAAATGGAGACGCTACAGGTCTCTGAAAATAGTAACAAATTTTTTTCTTTTAGAAATTTTGGATTTTTTTTTTCACCACTTAAATAAAAAAAATAATCTATACATGTTTGGTATCTACATATTCGTACTGACCTAGAGAGTCATAATGGCTGATAGTTTTAACATTTAGTGAATATCGTAAATAAAAAAAAATAAAAAAAAAAATTGTGGAATTGCACTTTTTTTTGCAATTTCACCGCACTTGGAATTTTTTTCTAATTTTCCGGTACATGATATGGTAAAACCAATGGTGTCATTCAAAAGCACAGCTTGTCCCACAAAAAGCAAGCCCTCACATGGCCATATTGACCGAAAAATATAAAAGTTATGGCTCTGGGAAGAAGGGGAGTAAAAAATGAAAGCGCAAAAATGGAAAATTGCAAAGTGGTGAAGGCGTTAATCTAATTTAAATGTATTTTAATGGGATTTTCTGTGATTCCAACACACAGTAGCAAGTATTTGTGAAGTGTAAAAGAAATGATACAAGGTTTTCTAATTATTATAAAAATATAAATCTGAAAATTGTGAGATGCATTTGTATTCATTCCCTGTAGTCTGATACACCTAAATAAAATCCTGAGTGACCAATTGCCTCCAGAAGTTACATGATTAGTAAATTGTGTCCACCTGTGTGTCATTTCTTCTCAGTTTAAATACAGCTGTTCCGTGAAGGCCTCAGGTTTGAGGACATTAGAGAACAGCATCATGAAAACCAAAGAACACACCAGACAGGTAAGAGATAAAGTTGTGGAGAAGAGTAAAGCAGGTTAGGTTATAAAAAATAGCCCAAGCTCTGAACATCTCATGGAGCACTGTTCAATCCATCATATAAAAATGGAAGGAGTATGGCACAACTGCAAACCTACCAAGAGATGGCCGTCCACCTAAACTGACATCACAAGCCATGAGAAAAGCAGCCAAGAGACCCATGGTCACTGAGCTGCAGATCCACAGCTCAGATGGGAGAATCTCTCCACATGACAACTATTAGGCCACCACCCCACCATAAGTATTTGGTCAGTATTTTTTCTCAGGAGTGGGAGCCAAAACCAGGTGAGGAACAATCAGAGAAAAGGTCTAATAGAAACAAGTCACCAATTCTGTATTTATCACCCACTCCTGAGAAAAAATACTGACCGAATACTGATAGTGGGACCATGGCCTTAGTCATATACTCCACAAATATGCCCTTCATGTAAGAGTAACAAGAAGAAAGACATATTTGAAAGCCATAAGAAGTCCAGTTGGCAGTTTGCAAAAAGCCATGTAGGGGAGACAGTGAGCAAGTGGAAGAAGGTTCTCTGGTCAGATGAGACCAAAGGAGAACTTTTTGAGCTAAATGCAAAAAAATGAACACTGCACATCACCCTGAAAACACCATCCCCATCGTCACACGTGGTGGCAGCATCCTGCTGTGTGGAGGCTTCTTTTCAGCAGTGACAGGGAAGCTGGCCAGAGTTTATAGGAAGATGGATGGAGCTAAATACAAGGCAATTGTTAGAGCAGAGCCGGCACCACTGCACATCTCCTTCCTCTTCTCAGCAGGGACTCTGGAGTGTTTACTCACGTCCCCGCACCAGTCCCCGCTGTCTCTGCCTCCTCCTAGTGCCTGCACACGGCACGCAAGTCTGCTCGGAGAATGCTTAGGGCACGCATCCTACTTGCTTCTTCAAGGGGCCACGCGCGCTTCTGTAAATATTCTGGGAGACATTAGGTATTTAAGGCACTCTCCCCAACTGGGAAGTGCCTTAGCAACATTAGCAACATTAGTATCAGAGTTTAGTCCTGTTACCTAGTTGTAAGTCTGTCCTATGTGCATTTGTTCCCGTCCGTCCTGCTTTAACCCGTTCCAGAGTTTGCCCTCTCTCTAGATAGCCCTGAGCCTGACCTACATTGTCTGCGCTTATTCCACTACCCGGACCTGTCCAGTCTGAACCAGCACCAGTGATCTCGCACCTAAGTCTGTCCTGTGTTCCTGTGCCTATTCTCCTCGTGCCTGATCCAGCATCTACCAGCCCCATTCCTCCTGTCAACCAGTTCCTGACCGGTCTTGCTTCCCTGCCCTTTTGGGGGGTCAGCTGCTGCGGCTCCGAGGTCTGTCCTGGAGTAGCACCTGGAGTCCACCTAGGTTCAAGTCTAACCCCACCATCAGGGGCTGTAGAGAAGAACCAGGATGGTCGCTTAGTTATGACCCTTCAGGCTTTACCCGGATCGTGGCACAGTGGGAAAGAGTAACAGCAATCCTGGAGGAAAACCTGTTAGGGGCTGCAAAAGACTTAATACTGGGACAACGGCCCTAAACATCCTGCCAGAGCTAAAATGGAGGGTTTAGATCAGAGCATATTTATGTGTGTGAACGACCCAATCACAATCCAAACCCAAATCCCATTGAGAATCTGTGACAAGACGTGAAAATTGCTGATCACAGACGTCTCCATCCAATCTCACAGAGCGAGAGCGAGTGTGCAAAGAAGACGGGGCAAAAATGTTACCTCTAGATGTGCAAAGCTGGAGAGAGACCCCAAAAGACGGCTGTAGTAATTGCAGAGAAAGGTGGTCCTACAAAGTACGGACTCGGGGATGAATACAAATGCACCTCACAATATTCAGATTTATATTTTTTCAATAGTTAGAGAACCCTGTATTATTTCCTTTACACATCACAAACACTTGCTACTTTGTGTTGGTATCACAGAAAATCCCAATAAAATACATTCAGTTTGTGGGTGAAATGTTAAAAAATGTGGAAAAGTTCATGGGTATGAATATATTTTCAAGGCACTGTATAAGCTTAACTCATTAATGACCAGAAATGTTTTCATTTTTGCTTTCTTTTTTCTCTTCCCTCTTCCAAGAGTCATAACTTTTTTTTATCAACATAACTGTATGAGGACTTTATTTTATTGAAAGAATTGTAATTTTGAATAACACCATTCATGTCACCATATAAATAACTGAAAATGGGGGGAAAAATTCCAAGTGTGATGAAACAATGAAAAAAACAAAGCCGCAATTCTGCCATTTTTTCCCCATTGCAGAGATAAAAAACTTGCATCAATTCTTTTCTTTTATTTAAAGGGGTTGTCCACTGAAAACAAGTTATCACCTATCCATGGGATAGGTGATAAGTGGGCGTCCGACCACTGGGGCCCATACTGATCAGCAGAAGGAAAATATTTTTATTGCGGTTACAAGATGGGCTAGCTGGACAGAAGCCCAACCAGTGCCCATTCTGATTGGTGCTGGTCCTAAGAGTTGAACCACTAGTGATCAGCAATAGGTGATACTTTTTACACTAGGAGACAGCGGGAGCAGAATACTGCTACCAACATTGTCCCTTGCTGGCGCTGATCGCAGGAGACAATGATGAGACTTGCCTGCAGCACCCAACGCTTGGGAACAGCACGAACTGTACCAATGATTCCCAGGCGCCGGTACATGTGATAGTGATGCGGCACACGGTTGCCACACACACGAACACAAATATCTCCGGTACTGTTTTTTCCAGCACCGGAAATATCCGGAGATATGAAAGAGCCCTTAGGCAGTGTGATGACTAAAAACTGCATTTCTGGGTTTTTTTTGTTTTTTTTTCTCTTTATGGCATTTACCATAATGGTTAATTTAATTTCATATTTTGCCCAAACTTTTACTGATGCGGCAAAACCAAATATATATATATTTAATAGTGGAAAAGAGGGTGATACATATATTCATATATAGAGTTTCTGCACAGGAGGGTGAACCTTCTAAGTGGGCCCCCAACCAGGTAACCATGTTTACAACTACTCAGGCGTCCCCTAATTGAGGACACGGCTGCCACTAGGAATTTTGAGGCCCCTTATTGGCAACAATTTTGGGAGCCCTTGAGACTCCGCCAAGGCTCCACCCCAGCTCCACCTCCATCCCAGTTCCGCCTCCATCCCTCCAACCTTCCACAGTCCCACCACCCACTCTTGGAAAAACTCTACTTTCTTCACCATGTTCTCACCAATCACACATTACCAGTTCTCATCGAACACCAGATCACATACAGAGCCAGCAGCTTTTGTTTTGGCCAAAATATGTTTTAAGCCGCCATCACAACAAGGAAACTCTTGTGCCCTACTCTACTCTACCCTGTTAAGGTATATTTTTATTTAAGAGAATGTGTCACATACATTTTTTAAAATGACCAATAATACTACATACAAGGGACAAATACCATCACACCATGGCCGGGCCACATATTACCACCACATAGTGACTGAATACTCCAATACTGATCATTAATAAAAGACAGAATACTAATATTACCATAAGTGCCATTATACACAGGAGCCCCTGTGTATAGTATATAGTGTCAGAGTATAGATAACACACTGACTCACTGGTGACGTCTCTAGTTGAAATCCTTCATCTTCGCTTTTCCTCTTCATCCAGCACTGACCGCCATCACTTCTTCTAGCCAGGACTCGTCTGTGCATAAAATAACACCGTTATCTCTCCATTCTGCCTCCATTGTCTCTCCATCCTGCCCCCATTGTCTCTCCATCCTGCTCCCATTGTCTCTCCATCCTGCCTCCATTGTCTCTCCATCCTGCCCCTCATTGTCTCTCCATTCTGCCACCAATGTCTCTCCATCCTGCCACCATTGTCTCTCCATCCTGCCTCCATTGTCTCTCCATCCTGCCTCCATTGTCTCTCCATCCTGCTCCCATTGTCTCTCCATCCTGCCCCCATTGTCTCTCCATTCTGCCCCCAATGTCTCTCCATCCTGCCTCCATTGTCTCTCCATCCTGCCTCCATTGTCTCTCCATCCTGCTCCCATTGTCTCTCCATCCTGCCTCCATTGTCTCTCCATCCTGCCCCTCATTGTCTCTCCATTCTGCCACCAATGTCTCTCCATCCTGCTCCCATTGTCTCTCCATCCTGCCCCTCATTGTCTCTCCATCCTGCCTCCATTGTCTCTCCATCCTGCCTCCATTGTCTCTCCATCCTGCTCCCATTGTCTCTCCATCCTGCCTCCATTGTCTCTCCATCCTGCCTCCATTGTCTCTCCATCCTGCTCCCATTGTCTCTCCATCCTGCCCCCATTGTCTCTCCATCCTGCCTCCATTGTCTCTCCATCCTGCTCCCATTGTCTCTCCATCCTGCTCCCATTGTCTCTCCATCCTGCTCCCATTGTCTCTCCATCCTGCCTCCATTGTTTCTCCATCCTGCCCCCAATGTCTCTCCATCCTGCCCCCATTGTCTCTCCATCCTGCCTCCATTGTCTCTCTATCCTGCCCCAATGTCTCTCCATCCTGCTCCCATTGTCTCTCCATCCTGCCTCCATTGTCTCTCCATCCTGCCCCCATTGTCTCTCCATCCTGCTCCCATTGTCTCTCCATCCTGCTCCCATTGTCTCTCCATTCTGCCCCCAATGTCTCTCCATCCTGCTCCCATTGTCTCTCCATCCTGCCCCCAATGTCTCTCCATCCTCCTCCCATTGTCTCTCCATCCTGCCTCCATTGTCTCTCTATCCTGCCCCAATGTCTCTCCATCCTGCTCCCATTGTCTCTCCATCCTGCCTCCATTGTCTCTCCATCCTGCCTCCATTGTCTCTCCATCCTGCCCCTCATTGTCTCTCCATTCTGCCACCAATGTCTCTCCATCCTGCTCCTCATTGTCTCTCCATTCTGCCCCCAATGTCTCTCCATCCTGCTCCCATTGTCTCTCCATCCTGCCTCCATTGTCTCTCCATCCTGCCTCCATTGTCTCTCTATCGTGCCCCCCATTGTCTCTCCATTCTGCCCCCATTGTCTCTCCATCCTGCCTCCATTGTCTCTTCATCCTGCCCCCAATGTCTCTCCATCCTACTCCCATTGTCTCTCCATCCTGCCCTCCATTGTCTCTCCATCCTGCCTCCATTGTCTCTCCATCCTGCCCCCAATGTCTCTCCATCCTACTCCCATTGTCTCTCCATCCTGCCTCCATTGTCTCTCCATCCTGCCTCCATTGTCTCTCCATCCTGCCCCTCACTGTCTCTCCATTCTGCCACCAATGTCTCTCCATCCTGCTCCTCATTGTCTCTCCATCCTGCCCCCAATGTCTCTCCATCCTGCTCCCATTGTCTCTCCATCCTGCCTCCATTGTCTCTCTATCCTGCCCCAATGTCTCTCCATCCTGCTCCCATTGTCTCTCCATCCTGCCTCCATTGTCTCTCCATCCTGCCCCTCATTGTCTCTCCATTCTGCCACCAATGTCTCTCCATCCTGCTCCCATTGTCTCTCCATCCTGCCTCCATTGTCTCTCCATCCTGCCTCCATTGTCTCTCCATCCTGCCTCCATTGTCTCTCCATCCTGCTCCCATTGTCTCTCCATCCTGCTCCCATTGTCTCTCCATCCTGCCCCCATTGTCTCTCCATTCTGCCCCCAATGTCTCTCCATCCTGCCTCCATTGTCTCTCCATCCTGCTCCCATTGTCTCTCCATCCTGCCTCCATTGTCTCTCCATCCTGCCCCTCATTGTCTCTCCATCCTGCTCCCATTGTCTCTCCATCCTGCCTCCATTGTCTCTCCATCCTGCCCCTCATTGTCTCTCCATTCTGCCACCAATGTCTCTCCATCCTGCTCCCATTGTCTCTCCATCCTGCCTCCATTGTCTCTCCATCCTGCCTCCATTGTCTCTCCATCCTGCCTCCATTGTCTCTCCATCCTGCCCCCATTGTCTCTCCATCCTGCTCCCATTGTCTCTCCATCCTGCTCCCATTGTCTCTCCATCCTGCTCCCATTGTCTCTCCATCCTGCTCCCATTGTCTCTCCATCCTGCTCCCATTGTCTCTCCATCCTGCTCCCATTGTCTCTCCATCCTGCCCCCATTGTCTCTCCATCCTGCCCCCAATGTCTCTCCATCCTGCCTCCATTGTCTCTCCATCCTGCTCCCATTGTCTCTCCATCCTGCCTCCATTGTCTCTCCATCCTGCCCCTCATTGTCTCTCCATTCTGCCACCAATGTCTCTCCATCCTGCTCCCATTGTCTCTCCATCCTGCCCCTCATTGTCTCTCCATCCTGCCTCCATTGTCTCTCCATCCTGCCTCCATTGTCTCTCCATCCTGCTCCCATTGTCTCTCCATCCTGCCTCCATTGTCTCTCCATCCTGCCTCCATTGTCTCTCCATCCTGCTCCCATTGTCTCTCCATCCTGCCCCCATTGTCTCTCCATCCTGCTCCCATTGTCTCTCCATCCTGCCTCCATTGTCTCTCCATCCTGCCTCCATTGTCTCTCCATACTGCCCCCATTGTCTCTCCATTCTGCCCCCAATGTCTCTCCATCCTGCCTCCATTGTCTCTCCATCCTGCTCCCATTGTCTCTCCATCCTGCCTCCATTGTCTCTCCATCCTGCCCCTCATTGTCTCTCCATCCTGCTCCCATTGTCTCTCCATCCTGCCCCTCATTGTCTCTCCATTCTGCCACCAATGTCTCTCCATCCTGCTCCCATTGTCTCTCCATCCTGCTCCCATTGTCTCTCCATCCTGCCTCCATTGTCTCTCCATCCTGCCTCCATTGTCTCTCCATCCTGCCCCCATTGTCTCTCCATCCTGCTCCCATTGTCTCTCCATCCTGCTCCCATTGTCTCTCCATCCTGCTCCCATTGTCTCTCCATCCTGCTCCCATTGTCTCTCCATCCTGCTCCCATTGTCTCTCCATCCTGCCTCCATTGTCTCTCCATCCTGCCCCCAATGTCTCTCCATCCTGCCCCCATTGTCTCTCCATCCTGCCTCCATTGTCTCTCCATCCTGCCCCCATTGTCTCTCCATCCTGCTCCCATTGTCTCTCCATCCTGCCCCCAATGTCTCTCCATCCTGCCCCCAATGTCTCTCCATCCTGCTCCCATTGTCTCTCCATCCTGCCCCCAATGTCTCTCCATCCTGCTCCCATTGTCTCTCCATCCTGCCTCCATTGTCTCTCTATCCTGCCCCAATGTCTCTCCATCCTGCTCCCATTGTCTCTCCATCCTGCCTCCATTGTCTCTCCATCCTGCCCCCATTGTCTCTCCATTCTGCCCCCAATGTCTCTCCATCCTGCCCCCAATGTCTCTCCATCCTGCCCCCAATGTCTCTCCATCCTGCCTCCATTGTCTCTCCATCCTGCCTCCATTGTCTCTCCATCCTGCCTCCATTGTCTCTCTATCGTGCCCCCCATTGTCTCTCCATTCTGCCCCCATTGTCTCTCCATCCTGCCTCCATTGTCTCTCCATCCTGCCCCCAATGTCTCTCCATCCTACTCCCATTGTCTCTCCATCCTGCCCTCCATTGTCTCTCCATCCTGCCTCCATTGTCTCTCCATCCTGCCCCCAATGTCTCTCCATCCTACTCCCATTGTCTCTCCATCCTGCCTCCATTGTCTCTCCATCCTGCCCCCAATGTCCAAAAACGTTTAACACTATATGAATGCAAATAAAAGGAACTTATTTTCAAAGAGTGCCAAGTTTTTCTGCTCTATATGATATATGGGTTGGATACCCTCCTTGTGCACCTGAATCAGTTACTGCAAGAGTGCCATATATTATCATTTTCTATGTACTTTTCCAGATTTGCGTCAGTCTGGAGTGCAGTAGGCTCTTTGCAATGATACGTTTTGTAAATAACTGACAGCAGTAAGTTGTTCCGCACACAGATGCATATTTCGCTGCGGGTCTCCTCACAAAGGGAAATTCATCATTGCTCATGTAACATTTATAGACCTCAAGCAGTGGGAGGTCTGCAGTATATACATCACATAGGAGACACCGAGACTGCCGTATATGTTAGAACCCTCCTGTTTGTTTTTCCATCTTGTGTTTTGCGGTCAAGTGATCATCTGCCTTTATATTCCAGCTCCGTCCTTTTGGCTGTGCTGGACTTCAGTGTTTGACTGTTTATCTAGCCAGGTGCTTCTGTGCCTTTCTCTGTCAGTTCGCTTGGTCCTTCTGGGACCTCTAGTACTTTTTTTGTCAGTTTGTCTTTTTGTGTTCTGCAACTACTTTTCTGTTTAGGAGGTGTCCCATTTTTTTCCCAGTCCTTAGTTCTTTTAGGGACCCCTCCCTTAATGCTATAGGTCTTCGTTCAGACTAGCCGAGGACTAAGGCGGATCCGTTCGCTAGGAACAGGCAGCCCGCTACTTCGTAGGGATTCAGCTTAGTCTTACTGTAGGGACAGCTTTCCCCTATCTTTCCTTAGTAGATGTTGCAGATCATAACAGTAAGTCCAGCCCAAAAAACTAAAAGGAAAGAAATTCGGGGATCAGTATGGTTTCCGTCCAGGATTTGGCTCGACGCCTGCAGGGATGGTCTCTGGAGGTGGCCGAGCTACAGCAACACGTGAGTAGCTGTTCTGGAGCTCATTTTGTCGAACCCAAAGTAGGACTGCCTGATGTTTTTTATGGTAGACAGCAAGATTTTTTTTCCTTTAAAAATGCTTGTTTGTTATATTATCGTTTGAGACCAAGATCCTCTGGGAATGAATCACAGCGCATTGGTTTTATTATGTCACTTTTGCGCAAAGAACCACAGGGGTGGGCCTTTTCTCTCAAATCTAATGATCCGTGATTAAGGTCTGTTGAAGAATTATTTTCTGCTATGGGGCTGTTATATGACGATCCTGATCGAATCTCATCTGCTGAGGCAGAACTCAGGCGTTTGAATCAGGGGTCAGGTGATGTTGAAAATGATTGCACACACTTCAGGAGATGGGCCTCAGAAGTTAAATTGAATGATCCAGCTCTGAAATGTTTATTTCTTGCTGGTCTGAGTGAAAAGGTTAAGGATCTGCTAATTGCATTCGCTGCACCTGAGACTCTGCAGGATGCTATGCAATTAGCTGTTCGTGTGGATAGGAGACTGAGATTTAGACAGAATGAGGTAAAGACTCCTGTAATGTCAGTTCCTAGTCCCCAGAAAATCTGCTCAGAGAACCAATGGAGGTTGGGGCAAAGTCGCTTCCCTCTCAGGAAAGAGACCGGAGGTTCGCCGAGGGATTGTGTCTTTATTGTAGTAAAGCTGACCATTTGATTAAGTATTGTGAGCTTCGTTTAAGTAAAGAAAAAAAAAAAAGGTCAGTTACGCCCGTATAGCTTGTTTACGCTCTACAGGAGTATTTATTTCTGGGAGTACTACTCTGCAGGGAGATTTGATTGAATTTCAGGTATTTGTGGATTGTGGTTCAACACTTAATGTGATTGATAAAGGGTTTTTGGAAAACCTTAAATTGAAATCCAAACCTTTGTCATCACCTATTTCTGTGGTTGCAATTGATAACACTCCCTTGAAATGTATTACTCACAAGGTTGCTGCATTTCCACTCACTATCAATGGAGTTCACCAAGAACTAGGATTGCCTTGGTTAAAACTGCACAATCCTTTATTGGACTGGTCTACTAATGTGATTAAGTCTTGGAGTCCGAAGTGCTATGATAAATGTTGTAATGGTCGCATTGTGGCTGTGGAAAAAGGGGAATTACCTGTACCTATTCAAGATTTTTGGAGGTTTTTTTTCGGAGGAGGAGTCACAAGTTTTACCTCCTCATAGGGATTATGATTGCGCCATTGAGTTTGTTCCGGATGCTACTCTTCCCAAGAGTCGCTTGTTTAATCTGACTATCCCTGAAAGAAAGGCCTTGGAGGAGTACGTACAGACTAGCCTGGCTGCTGGTCACATTAGACCTTCTAAGTCGCCTGTGACAGTTGGATTTTTCTTTGTTAAGAAAAAGGACGGAGGTTTACATCCATGTCTGGATTTTCGTGAAATTAATAAGATTACCGTATGCAATTCCTACCCACTGCCGTTAATTCCTGACTTGTTTAACCAGTTAGTGGGGGCCAAGTGGTTCTCCCAAAATTGATCTCCGAGAGGCATACAATTTGTTACGTGTGAAGGAGGGTGATGAATGGAAGACTGCTTTTAACACTCCGGTAGGTCATTTTGAGAATCTGGTGATGCCTTTTGGTCTTACCAATGCACCTGCATTTTTTCAGAACCTTATTAATGACATCCTGAGACCTTTGATTGGTAAGAATGTGGTTGTGTATTTGGATGACATTTTGATTTATTCACCAGATCTGGAGTCCCATTGGCAGAGCGTACATGAAGTTTTGCAGTTATTGAGTGATAATTCACTCTTTGCTAAGCTGGAGAAATGTGAGTTCGCTGTGCAGAAAATTAATTTTTTGGGCTACATTATCTCCAGCGAGGGCTTTGAGATGGACCCGGTGAAGATTCAAGCTGTGCAGGAATGGCCTAGGCCTATTGGGTTGAAATCTATACAGTGATTTTTGGGTTTTGCCAATTATTACAGGAAATTCATTAAGAATTTTTCTGTAATTGTTAAACCTCTAACCGATCTCACCAGGAAAGGTGTGAATACGACCCAGTGGACTACTGAGGCCATTGAAGCATTTGAGTATCTCAAAGAGACGTTCAGTTCTGCCCCTATCCTTATGCAGCCTGATGAAACCAAGCCTTTTTTGGTCGAGGTCGATGCTTCTTCGGTGGGGTCGGAGCAGTTTTATCTCAGGAGAACAGGGATGGAGTACATCCTTGTGCCTTCTTTTCTAAAAAATTTTCAGAAACCGAATTGAATTATGATGTTGGAAATCAGGAGTTGCTGGCTATTAAACTTGCGTTTGAACATTGGCGTAATTTTTTGGAAGGTGCTAGATTTCCTATTCAGGTTTTCACAGATCATAAGAATTTGATCTATCTGGATGCTGCCAAGCGCTTGAATGCCCGTCAAGCTAGGTTGGCACTTTTTTTTTCTCGGTTTCATCTTTCTGTTACCCATATCCCTGGCACTAAGAATGTTAAAGCCGATGCTTTATCTCACAACTTCTCTCCTACGGTCGGTGCCGAGGAGGAGGAGAGCATTTTACAGAAAGGAGTTGTGGTGGCGGCTTTGGACTCCGTTTTGGAGAATGGGATTCTGAAAGATCAAGATGATGCTCCATCTAACACTCCCCATGGGAGGTTGTTCGTGCCTAGAGCCTTTAGGAGAGATTTGTTTGTGGAGTGTCATGAGTCTCGGTTGGCAGGTCATCCAGGAGTTTCGGAGATTAAGAGACTTATCAGTCGCAGTTTTTGGTGGCCTGGGTGGCAGAAGGAAGTCATCAAGTGGGTGCGTCAGTGTACTGTGTGTGCTAGGTCAAAGGCTTCACATACTCCTGCTGCGGGGTAGCATTGCCCTCTGGAGGTTCCTAGTGCGCCTTGGATGCATCTCACAATGGATTTTATTACTGACCTTCCTGTGTCTGAGGGTTTTACTGTCATCTGGGTGGTCGTGGACCGTTTTAGCAAGATGTGTCATTGGTTCCATTCATTAAGTTGCCCTGCGCCAAGACACTCGCTAAGGCATTTGTTAAGGAGATTGTCAAGCTCCATGGCGTTCCCACGGATATTGTTTCTGATAGAGGACCTCAGTTTATGGATCGCTTTTGGCGTGCTTTTTGTGACAGATTGGGAGTCCATTTGTCATTTTCGTCTGGTTATCATCCTGAGTCTAATGGACAGACCGAAAGAAAGAACCAAGATGTTGAACAGTTTTTGCGTTGTTTTGTGGCGGACAATCAAGAGGTGTGGTCTGAGTTTCTGCCTCTCGCAGAATTTGCTCTTAACAATCATACATCCTCCTCTGCTGGGTGTTCTCCTTTTTTTTGTTGTACTGGGAGACATCCATCTTTTGGTTCGTTCTCCAAATTGGGGTCAGCGGTGCCGGAGGAGGAGAATTTTTCCGGTGATTTGGAGAGAGTTTGGACTAATGTACATTGCAACCTTCAAGAGGCTAACAAGAAGTCCAAAAAGTATTTTGACAGGAAACGTAAGGAGGTTTTGTTTACTCTGGGTGACATGGTTTGGTTGTCCTCGAAGAACCTGCGGTTGAGGATTCCCTCTAAAAAACTGGGTCCTAAGTTTGTGGGTCCATTTCAAGTGCTTCAGGTTGTTAACCAATCTGCTGTTAGGTTGGATGTCCCTACTTCCTGGAAGATTAATCCGGTGTTTCATGTTTCCTTGTTGAAAAAAGCTGATGCATCGGATAGGGATGCCACTGTCACAGTTCCTCTGGTGGTGGAAGACGGTGAATATGAAATTTCTCGTATCTTGAATTCTAGATGGCATAGAGGGAAATTACAGTATCTTGTCTCCTGGAAGGGTTTTGGTCCCGAAGACAACTCCTGGGTAAGGGCGGATGATGTCTCTGCTCCTAGGCTTGTTAGAGCTTTCCACAGGAGGTTTCCGGATAGGTCTGGGCCTGGAGGATCCGGAGGATCCTCATAAAAGAGGGGGTACTGTTAGAACCCTCCTGTTTGTTTTTTCCATCTTGTGTTTTGCGGTCACATGGCTATCTGCTTTTATATTCCAGCTCCGCCCTTCTGGCTTTGCTGGACTTCAGTGTTTAACCGTTTCTCTAGCCAGGTGCTTCTGTGCCTTTCTCTGTCAGTTCGCTTGGTCCTTCTGGGACCTCTAGTACTTTTTTTGTCAGTTTGTCTTTTTGTGTTCTGCAACTATTTTTCTGTTTAGGAGGTGTCCCATTTTTTTCCCAGTCCTTAGTTCTTTTAGGGCCCCCTCCCTTAATGCTATAGGTCTTCGCTAAGACTAGCCGAGGACTAAGGCGGGTATGTTCGCTAGGAACAGTCACCCCGCTACATCGTAGGGATTCAGCTTAGTCTTACTGTAGGGACAGCTTTCCCCTATCTTTCCTTAGTACTTGTTGCAGATCATAACAGTATATACATCAGATAGGAGACACCGAAACTGCTGTGTATATATATCACATTGGATACACTGAGACTGCAGTATATACACATCACATAGGAGACACTGAGACTTCTGTATATTCATCACATAGAAGACACTGAGACTGCAGTATATATACATCACATAGGAGACACTGAGACTTCTGTATATTCATCACATAGGAGACACTGAGACTTGTATAAATACATGACAGAATACGCTGAGACTGCTGCTGATACATCACATAGGAGACTCTGAGACATAGAATATACTGGGACTGGTGTATATACATCACATGATATACTGTACTGCTGTATATGTCACGTCATCTACATGGGGACTGGTATAAATACATTACAAAGAATACACTGGAGCAGGTATACATGCATCACGTAGGAAACACTAGGACTGCTGCAGATGCATTACATAGTGTAAGGCAGCGCTAGTCATCATAATGGGGGTTACTCGCTTCGCTGCATCAATCAATGCACACGTGCAATGTCTTTAAGTTTTTCTCACAAAGCTGCAGTTTATTACATCATAAGCCACAGTTCACCGGGTCCAACTCCGTGGCACGCCGACACACATATCTACAATATTCATGAGACAAGTGGCACACAGGCCCACTTGCTCCAGGTTACAGCCTACGGCAAGGTAATAAATTATCAATGACCATAACACAGTCCATGTAACAAAGTGTATTACCTTTGCCGGGTTTAGTTGCTGCAGTCCATTTAATCCGCCACCACTTGTGGCTTTAAGGCTTTCCCAGGTGGGGGTCTCCAGCCGTCGTCCCCTCAAAGGCCACTGACATCCACACAGGATCCAGGCTCTGCCTTTCAGGACTCTTCCTCAAGCCTCTGCCTTCCAAGGCCACTAGCATCCACACAGGATCCAGGCGCGACCTTTCAGGTACCAGGCTTCACTCGGCCTCACTAGGCCTCTCACAAACGGTGTCCCACACACACGGAGCACAGGCCTCACACCGAACACACCTGTCTCAAATTAAGCAGGGTTTATATATGCATCCCGTGCACACACATACTGACAGGACCTTAACTGTGTGCATAAGGACCTGTGTGATGTCATGGTCATGTGACCAGTCAGTTAAAGGGGAAGGTACATGGTCAGGTAAAACACATCCTGGACCATTTACAGTAATGCTACCAAGCTGCGGCATTACATATCCCCCCCTCTGTTCAAACTTGTGGGGTTGAACACATAATATACACAATAACATTATAACCCCCAACTCACATAGAGACCATGTACTTTACAATTGTGCTACTCAGCCCCTGGAACCTTAGTCAACGACATTAGCCCATTCCTTAAGGACCTACCATTAGTCACTGTCACTGACTTCGTCAGGTCACCTTTCCGGGTCGTAACCTTGTCAGGTCTCCCCCGCTCCCAGCGGTCAGTCATAATCTTGTCAGACCTCCCCAGCTCCCAGCGGTCAGTCGTAACCTTGTCAGGTCTCCCCCGCTCCCAGCGGTCAGTCATACAGCGGTGTGACTCACATGCCCTGGTATCTAAGGTCCGGTTTGACTCCGTAATGTCCCGTCCTTTATTGGGTCGTTTGTATGGGATTCTCAAACCTGAGTTACTGGAGGTCCCACTACCTCTAAACCCATGCCCACTACTCTCAGGACATCTTGAAAGGTCCCTAACTCCAGCTATAGCTATTCTGTTATTTAAGGGACCCTTTCTCTGTCTGGTCTCATAATTTCTAGACGGCTGCCACCTTCTGCTACTCAGATGATGCTGTCTATCCACTCGCAGTCTAGCGAGATTCAACTGTTCTACCTCTCGCAGGTAGGTCACTCGGTACTCCAACAGCATGCGCATATATTCCAGGCTTTCTTCTGTTCCTACAACGGAGAATGACACCATGCCATCTTCGTCTGGCATCCAGTCCTGACGATCACGTGGACTGCTTACTTTCACCACACCAGACTTCTTGACCATCATCTGCATGGCTCGACCATTTCTCCCAAAGAGCTTCCTCACCAGAACATGAGGCACCCGGATGACCTCTTCACGCAGACTGTGAGCTTTCCTCATCAACTCCAGTTGTCTAACGGCTTGTTCCCTCTTCAACCGGAGAAACCGCTTTGTGCGAATACATCACCAGTGCATGTCACTTAGGATAGCCACCCTCATAAACTGTGACTTCGGTCGTAGACAGGACCACCAGCTGTTTAGCTTCTGAGGTCAAGTACACCTTACAGGCTCCCACGGCCTTCTTAAACTCCTCATGCACGGACTCACGGGTGCATTCTTCCCTCAAATCCTCAGGTACATCTACGAGGCCCTTGTACCGAGACATTTCGGTCTCACCAGAGGTTTCCAGATGATCAACCAGCTCAGGTTTCAGGGACAACTGACCTCCAGCTTCTTCACCCTGTATGCTTCTCCTGAGCTGACTCACAGCTACAAATTCACGAATTTTTGTCTTGACCACTTACATCTCATATTTATCTGTGGTTAACACTCTCTTAGCTCTCCTCAGGTCCACCTTCTCATGGTATAAGGGAGTGAGTGCAACGTGTTCGCCCTTTTCCTTCTCCAAGAAGGCCTCGTTCACTGAGTGATACTTTGTCAGGCGACTTTTGAGCCCGGAAACTTCTTCCTCTAGCTCCGCCACTCGCCTCTCAGCGGCCCGTCTCTGAAGCTCTTCCTGCTTCAACTGCTCTTCCAGCAGCAGAGTTCTCTCAGACCTCTCCGTCTCCAATGCGCCCACTCGGCTCACAACAGCCAGTCTCTCACGTTTCTCTTGCGTCCACTGGGTTTGTAGCAACTCCTTGAGCTGCTTGAACTCGGCTCCGACATCCACTGAACCCTCCGAGCCCACATCACTCGAGGAGGTATCTGCTTCATACCTCCCATCACCAGCGGTCAACTCCTGGCCCTGGTCTGTGGCTTTTCCGATGGACTCCTCCATCCTCTCTCGCTCAGCTTCCATCTTGCTGACTGTTTCCTTAAGGTAGGTCTCCGCCTTCTTGAGAGTATCACAGGACATCTGTACCTCCTTCACCTGAGCTTCCAGATCTAGGGTCTTTCCCCGGAGACCATCATTCTCCTCACGGGTGTCTTGCAGAGTGGTCTCAACCACTTGGCGCACTTGCTCTGCACCCGCCTTATCCACCTCTAGTTTTTCCTTCACCTTGAGGAGATCCTCATAATCTCTCTTACTCTGTTGCAGTTCCCTACTGCGTTCACCACACTCCTTCTTGGAGTCACACAGCTCCTGGTTGAGCTGTTTGCGCAGTCGTTCTAGGATTTGTTCACGTCCAGAAACACCATCCTGCCGCGCCTCCTTCTCAAGCTTCAACTGCAAAACCTCTTCCTTGATTTTGCGGCGGTCCTCCTTAATTGCGTAGAACATTTCCTTCCAATGGTTAATTTCCGCGTTGCTTCCCTCCACGTCTCGCTGCCAGTTCCTCATAACCTGGTATATTTTCTGCTGCTCAGACTCCAGGTTCAGCTGGTCTGCGGACACGTTCCCCAGGTTTTCCCTTATCTGCTGCACGTCACTCTGACACTGTTGCCTGATAGGCTCCAGTTCTTGGTCATGACTGGCCACCTTCTCTTTCAGGGCTGTCAGATCCTGATCCGTCAGTCTCAGTACCGTACCGGAGGTTGCTACTGGCAACGTCACCTCCTCTTCTGCCTCTAAAGGAGGATCCACACTTGAAGCAAAGGCACACAGTACTACATTCTCTTTATTTTCATTTTCAGGGAGTACTACCGGAGCAACCTTTTTGTGGCCCTTGCGCCGTCGACGACGAGAGGGGGACTCTCTCCCCTCGTCTAGCCCCTCCTGACTGAACTCACTTTTTACTTTCATAGTGTCACAGTCAGCTACGGGGTCTGTGTCACTCCCCATGGTGTTGTGGACTGACAGGTCACCTCCCACTTTGACGTCACCCCTTTCTACTGGAGTTACCCCGTTATCAACGGTCACATTGTCATTTTTAGGAGGTACCAACCCACAACCAGTAACAATTTTCAGTTTTCTACACTCCACACTCTTGTGAAAATCCGCCCCTTTTTTAGACTCCGCCCCCTTTTTAACAACCACATCGGCAGGGTAATTTTTACACAAAAAATCAGCAGTAGTCTTAGGACTCAGTTCACAACATCTCTTACCACCTCCCCGGGCACTCTGGGACAACACTGGCGCCCCCGGAGAGTCCATAGAATGGTCCACTGCCGCCATTCCATATGGTGCCCACAGCTCCTGCGGTTCCTGCACCATGTCCAGTAAAAGTTTCCCAAATATCTGCTCCGGTCCCAACCGGCCCTTCAACCGCTCAATAGCTCCAGACAGATCTGCTGCTTTCCTCACAGCCATCGCGGTACGCTGTTCATGTTATGTTCTGCTACCAGAGCTAAGGAAAGAGAGGAGATCTGTCCCTACGATAGAACTCAGCTTAATCCCTACGATGTAACAGGGAACCGGATCCTGCGATCAGACCTGCTAAAGTCCTAAGCTAGTCTGTACGGAGACCTATAGATGTGGGGAAGGAATTCCTACAAGTACTAAGGACTGGGAGGAATATGGGACACCTCCTAACAGAAATAGTAGCAGACAGACGAACAAACAAAATATATAGAACATAGAGGTCAGTAGACCAAGCAAACTAACAGAGCAAGACACAGAGCACAGGCTAGCTAGAAAGTAGATATACAATGAAGTCCAGCAAAGCCAGAAGGGCGGAGCAGGATTAAATAGGCCAACAAGGTCATGTGACCAGCAAAGGAAAAAAAACTAAGAGCAAGGTTCTAACAGTACCCCCCCTTCTAAGAGGATCCTCCGGATCCCCTAGGACCAGGCTTATCAGGAAATCTCCTGTGAAACGCTCTGATAAGTCTGGACGCGGAAACATCATCCGACCTCACCCAAGAGTTATCCTCGGGACCGAAACCTTTCCAGGCCACAAGATACTGCAAACTACCTCTATACCGTCTAGAGTTAAGGATGCGAGAAATTTCATATTCCCCGTCCTCCACCACCGGAGGAACAGAGGCAGAGGCGTCACAATCCGATACAACAGCTTTTTTCAACAGAGAGACATGAAATACCGGATTAATTCTCCAGGAGGTAGGAACCTCCAACCTAACAGCAGATTGGTTGACAACCTGAAGCACCTTAAAGGGCCCTACAAACTTGGGACCCAATTTCTTTGAAGGAATCCTCAACCGCAGATTCCTAGAGGACAACCAAACCATGTCACCAACAGCGAACAAAACCTCCTGTCGTTTCCTATCAAAGTAGTCTTTAGATTTTCTGTTGGCCTCTTGAAGATTACCATGCACATCCGTCCAAACTCTCTCCAAATCACCGGAAAAATTCTCCTCCTCAGGCACGGCAGATCCCAACTTGGAGAACGACCCAAACGACGGATGTCTCCCAGAACAACAAAAAAAAGGCGAACAACCAGCAGAAGAAGATGTATGATTGTTCAGAGCAAATTCAGCAAGTGGCAGAAACTCAGACCACCCCTCTTGATTGTCTGCCACAAAACAACACAAGAACTGCTCAACATCCTGGTTTTTCCTTTCTGTCTGGCCATTAGATTCAGGATGATATCCGGACGAGAACGACAAATGAACTCCCAACCTATCACAAAAGGCACGCCAAAAACGAGCCACGAACTGAGGACCCCTATCAGAAACAATGTCAGTAGAAACGCCATGAAGTCTGACAATTTCCTTGACAAAGGCCTTAGCAAGAGTTTTAGCGCAGGGCAGTTTGACGAAAGGAACCAAGTGACACATCTTGCTAAAACGGTCCACGACCACCCAGATGACAGTAAAACCCTCAGAGGGGGGAAGGTCAGTTATAAAGTCCATAGCCAAATGTGTCCAAGGAGCACTGGGAACCTCCAAAGTACAAAGCAACCCCGCAGCAGGAGTATGTGAGGACTTAGATCTAGCACATATAGTACATTGACGCACCCACTTAATGACTTCCTTCTGCCATCCAGGCCACCAAAAACTGCGACCCACCAGTCTCTTGGTCTCAGAGATTCCGGGATGACCTGCCAACCGAGATTCGTGACACTCAACAAACAAATCTCTCCTAAAGGTCCCAGGCACAAACAACCTCCCATGAGGAGTGTTAGAAGGGGCATTCTCCTGTGCTTTAAGAATCTCATTTTCCAAAACGGAGTCCAAAGCAGCTATCACAACACCTTCTTGTAAAATGTTCTCCTCTTTCTCAGCACCGACTATGGGAGAAAAACTGCGAGACAAGGCATCCGCCTTAACATTCTTAGTACCAGGGATGTAAGTAACGGAGAAATTAAACCGTGAGAAAAACAGTGCCCACCTAGCCTGACGGGCATTCAGGCGCTTGGCAGCATCAAGATATATCAGATTTTTATGATCCGTAAGAACCTGAACGGGAAATTCCGCACCTTCCAAGAAGTGGCGCCAGTGTTCAAATGCGAGTTTAATAGCCAATAATTCCCGATTACCAATATCGTAATTCAGTTCAGTCTCCGAAAATTTTTTTGAAAAAAAAGGCACAGGGATGTAATCCATCCCCGTTATCCTGAGACAATACTGCGCCAACCCCCACAGAGGAAGCATCAACCTCAACCAAAAACGGCCTAGTAACATCAGGCTGCATAAGGATGGGAGCAGAGGTGAACCTCTCCTTGAGATACACAAAAGCTTCAATGGCCTCAGAAGACCACTGAACCGCATCAGCACCTTTCCTGGTGAGATCAGTCAGAGGTTTGACAATACTAGAAAATTTTTTTATGAATTTTCTATAGTAATTGGCGAAACCCAAAAACCTCTGTATCGATTTCAAACCAATAGGCCTAGGCCATTCCTGCACAGCCTGAACCTTAACCGGATCCATCTCAAAACCTTTGCTGGAGATAATGTAGCCCAAAAAACTAATTCTCTGTACAGCGAACTCACATTTCTCCAGCTTAGCAAAAAGCGAATTGTCCATTAATAACTGTAATACCTCACGCACGCTCCGCCAATGAGACTCCAGATCTGGCGAATAAATCAAAATGTCATCCAAATACACAACCACATTTTTACCGATCAAAGGTCTAAGGATGTCATTAATCAGATTCTGAAAAAATGCAGGAGCATTAGTAAGACCAAAAGGCATAACCAGATTCTCAAAATGACCCACAGGAGTGTTAAAAGCAGTCTTCCATTCGTCACCCTCCTTCATGCGCAACAGATTGTATGCCCCCTTAAGGTCAATTTTAGAGAACCACTTGGCCCCCATTAACTGGTTAAACAGATCAGGAATCAATGGCAGTGGGTAAGGATTGCGTACAGTAATTTTGTTAATCTCACGAAAATCCAGACAAGGACGTAAACCGCCGTCCTTTTTTTTTACAAAAAAAAATCCAACCGCCACAGGAGACTTAGAGGGCCTAATGTGACCGGCGGCCAAACTTGTCTGTATGTATTCCTCCAAAGCCTTCCTCTCAGGAATAGTAAGGTTAAATAAACGACTTTTAGGAAGAGTCGCTCCAGGGACAAATTCAATAGAACAATCATAGTCTCTATGGGGAGGCAAAACCTGCGATTCCTTCTCAGAAAAAACTCTCCAAAAATCCTGAATAGGAACAGGCAATTCTCCCCTATCCAAAGCTGCAATACGCCCGTTACAACACTTGTCATAACATTTATGGCTCCAGGATTTAATTTCACTGGTAGACCAATCCAGTACAGGATTGTGAAATTTTAACCAGGGCAATCCCAATATTACTGGAGAAGGCAAGTTATTCAACACTACCAAATCCAATTTCTCATGGTGAACACCATTAATAGTGAGAGGAAATTCACAGACCTTGAGAGTAATATTCTTCAAAGGGGAACCATCCACAGAAACCACAGCAATGGGGGATGATAAAGGTTCAGGTTTTAAATTGAGTCTTTCCACGAATCCCCCATCAATTACATTCAGAGTAGACCCACAATCGACAAACACCCGAAATTCCATTAATTTTTCCTGAGCAATCGTGGAAGCAGCTAAAAATACACCCTTGGAATTTAAACAGGCAATACGGGCATGACTGACCATTTTTTTTTCTTTCTTCATACGAAGCTCACAGCCTTTAATCAAATGACCAGATTTTCCGCAATAGAAACACAAGCCTTCAAAAAATCGACGGTCTTTTTCTTGAGAGCGAGGTGCCACCGATCCAATCTCCATCGGTTCACCACTGTTAGTACACACATTCTCATAACCAGAAACTGACATAGCAGAGGATTTGCTCTCATTAACCCTTGCACGCAGTCTTCTATCCACCCGTATAGCTAATTGCATAGCCTGTTGCAAATCTTCAGGTGTAGGATAAGCAATTAGCAGGTCTTTAACCCTTTCACTGAGCCCAGCAAGAAATAGACTTTTCAGAGCAGAATCGTTCCACCCTGTTTGAGTAGACCAACGACGGAAATGAGTACAATATTTTTCCACATTACCTGATCCTTGTTTTAAACGTCTCAACTCAGTCTCAGCTGATGCGACACGGTCAGGATCATCATATAATAGTCCCAAAGCAGAAAAAAAACTATCCACTGATCTGAAGCATGTATCACTAGGTTGCAAAGAAAAGGCCCACTCCTGAGGCTCTTTGCGCAAAAGTGACATTATGAACCCTACGCGCTGGGATTCATCCCCAGAGGACTTAGGTCTCAAACGAAAATACAATAAGCAAGCATTTTTGAATGAAAAAAATTCTCGGTGTTCACCAAAAAATAAATCCGGCAAACATACCTTAGGCTCCAAGAAATGTGCTCCAGGACAGTTACTCACGTGCTGACGGAGCTCGGCCACCTCCAGAGAGAGTCCCTGCAGGCGATGAACCAAATCCTGAACCGACACCATGATGGAACAGAAAAATCTTTCCTTAGAGAATTTGCTGGCTGGACTTATTGTTATGTTCTGCTACCAGAGCTAAGGAAAGAGAGGAGATCTGTCCCTACGATAGAACTCAGCTTAATCCCTACGATGTAACAGGGAACCTGATCCTGCGATCAGACCTGCTAAAGTCCTAAGCTAGTCTGTACGGAGACCTATAGATGTGGGGAAGGAATTCCTACAAGTACTAAGGACTGGGAGGAATATGGGACACCTCCTAACAGAAATAGTAGCAGACAGACGAACAAACAAAATATATAGAACATAGAGGTCAGTAGACCAAGCAAACTAACAGAGCAAGACACAGAGCACAGGCTAGCTAGAAAGTAGATATACAATGAAGTCCAGCAAAGCCAGAAGGGCGGAGCAGGATTAAATAGGCCAACAAGGTCATGTGACCAGCAAAGGAAAAAAAACTAAGAGCAAGGTTCTAACAGTTCACACTAGCACTTCAATGCTCTCCTGGAAAATTTTTCGTTGCCCCACCGAGCCACCGCAAAACCGGACTTGAGTGCGATGAGAATCTTCGCAACCCCGCCGAGTTGCAGCAAAAAACGGATTTGAGTGCGACACCAATCTTCGCAACCTCGCCGAGTTGCAGCAAAAACCTGTATCCACACTCGTCGTCCTGTGCCGTTGCCCCTAGCAACCGGGTTGTCGTTGCCGCTAGCAACCGGGCTGCCGTTGCAGCTAGCAACCGGGCTGCCGTTGCTCGCATTCTCGAACCATATGTAAGGCAGCGCTAGTCATCATACTGGGGTTACTCGCTTCGCTGCGTCAATCAATGCACACGTGCAATGTCTTTACGTTTTTCTCACAAAGCTGCAGTTTATTACTTCATAAGCCACAGTTTACCGGGTCCAACTCCGTGGCACGCCGACACACATATCTACAATATTCATGAGACAAGTGGCACACCGGCCCACTTGCTCCAGGTTACAGCCTACGGCAAGGTAATAAATTATCAATGACCATAACACAGTCCATGTAACAAAGTGTATTACCTTTGCCGGGTTTAGCTGTCTCAGTCCATTACGCTTGCCACCACTGTGGCTTTAAGGCTTTCCCAGGTGGGGGTCTCCAGCCGTCGTCCCCTCAAAGGCCACTGACATCCACACAGGATCCAGGCTCTGCCTTTCAGGACTCTTCCTCAAGCCGGCTCTCCCTCAAAGGCCACTGACATCCACACAGGATCCAGGCTCTGCCTTTCAGGACTCTTCCTCAAGCCGGCTCTCCCTCAAAGGCCACTGACATCCACACAGGATCCAGGCTCGACCTTCCAGGTACCAGGCTTCACTCCAAAGCCGCTGCCTTCCAAGGCCACTAGCATCCGCACAGGATCCAGTCTTTGCCTTTCAGGCTGCCAGGCTTCACTCGGCCTCACTAGGCCTCTCACAAACGGTGCCCCACACACACGGAGCACAGGCCTCACGCCTCACACCGAACACACCTGTCTCAAATTAAGCAGGGTTTATATATGCATCCCGTGCACACACATACTGACAGGACCTTAACTGTGTGCATAAGGACCTGTGTGATGTCATGGTCATGTGACCAGTCAGTTAAAGGGGAAGGTACATGGTCAGGTAAAACACATCCTGGACCATTTACAGTAATGCTAGCAAGCTGCTGCATTACAATAGGTTAAGCTGAGATGGCTGCCTTCATGATAACATTCTGGCGCTGGTGAGAGTCAGTACGTAAACCAGCGTTGCGTGCCCCGCAAAATGGTGAACGCTGTGTGCACACACTCACAGCCTAAGAAAGAATTAAAGGGCCGGCAACCCAGGTATGGTACCGGGGAATCAGTCAGTGACGTTGCAGGCCGTAAACTGCCTGAGGGATGACTGTTTCCCACACGATAGAAAGAAACCACAGGAGACGATCATGATGTTACTGAAAATAAATCACTATACAAAGACCAACACCGATATTACTGCCATATGGTGATTAAATATAGTGGTAGATACCAGTGCTGCAGAACATACAGGTGACTGCAGTATAGTTATAGATGGTGACTTTCAGATGATGTTGATTCAGATGAGTCGTTCAGTTTTCCATTTTGCCCGGACCGACATGACGACTTCTCCCGCCAGGACTCGTCTGCAGAGATTACAGCACAGATACATTTGACTTCTCACATTTCCTGCACCGTCTCCATCTATTCCCAACCTGCACAAACTCCTCATCCTGCTGTCACCCCAATACTGAGCCGCTGCTGCCGTATGTGACCCTATTACTGCACCTACTGTGTGGTACAAAAACAGTGCTCCTCTTACTGCCCCACATAATAATGCCACCACTGTGCCCTCTACATAATAATGCCCACCACTGAGCCCCCACATAATAATGCCCACCACTGAGCCCCCACATAATAATGCCCACAACTGTGCCCCCACATAATAATGTCCACCACTGTGCCCCCACATAATGATGTCTACCACTGTGTCCCCACATAATAATGCCCACCACTGTGCCCCCACATAATAATGCCCACCACTGTGCCCCCACATAATACCACCACTGTGCCCCCACATAATAATGCCCACCACTGAGCCCCCACATAATAATGCCCACCACTGAGCCCCCACATAATAATGCCCACCACTGTGCCCCCACATAATGATGTCTACCACTGTGTCCCCACATAATAATGCCCACCACTGTGCCCCCACATAATAATGCCCACCACTGTGCCCCCACATAATACCACCACTGTGCCCCCACATAATAATGCCCACCACTGAGCCCCCACATAATAATGCCCACAACTGTGCCCCCACATAATAATGTCCACCACTGTGCCCCCACATAATAATGTCCACCACTGTGCCCCCACATAATGATGTCTACCACTGAGCCCCCACATAATAATGCCCACCACTGTGCGCCCACATAATAATGCCCACCACTGAGCCCCCACATAATAATGCCCACCACTGTGCCCCCACATAATAATGCCCACCACTGTGCCCCCACATAATAATGTCTACCACTGTGTCCCCACATAATAATGCCCACCACTGTGCCCCCACATAATAATGCCCACCACTGTGCCCCCACATAATAATGTCCACCACTGTGCCCCCACATAATAATGCCTCCACTGTGCCCCCACATAATAATACCCACCACTGTGCCCTCACATAATAATGCACACCACTGTGCCCCCACATAATAATGCCTCCACTGTGCCCCCACATAATAATGCCCACCACTGAGCCCCCACATAATAATGCCACCACTGTGCCCTCTACATAATAATGCCTCCACTGTGCCCCCACATAATAATGCACACCACTGTGCCCCCACATAATAATGCCTCCACTGTGCCCTCTACATAATAATGCCACCACTGTGCCCCCACATAATGCCCACCACTGTGCCCTCGACATAATAATGCACACCACTGTGCCCCCACATAATAATGCCACCACTGTGCCCTCTACATAATAATGCCACCACTGTGCCCCCACATAATGCCCACCACTGTGCCCTCGACATAATAATGCCCACCACTGTGCTCCCACATAATACCACCACTGTACCTCCACATAATAATGCCCACCACTGTGCCCCCACACATAATGCCACCACTAAGCCCCCACATAATAATACCCACCACTGTGCCCCCACATAATAATGCACACCACTGTGCCCCCACATAATAATGCACACCACTGTGCCCCCACATAATAATGCCTCCACTGTGCCCCCACATAATAATGCACACCACTGTGCCCCCACATAATAATGCCACCACTGTGCCCTCTACATAATAATGCCACCACTGTGCCCCCACATAATGCCCACCACTGTGCCCTCGACATAATAATGCCCACCACTGTGCCCCCACATAATAATGCCCACCACTGTGCCCCCCACATAATAATGCCCACCACTGTGCCCTCTACATAATAATGCCCACCACTGTGCCCCCACATAATTCCCACCACTGTGCCCCCACATAATAATACCCACCACTGTGCCCCCACATAATAATGCCCACCACTGTGCCCCCACATAATAATGCCCACCACTGTGCCCCCACATAATAATGCCACCACTGTGCCTTCTACATAATAATGCCCACCACTGTGCCCTCACATAATAATGCCACCACTGTGCCCCCACATAATAATGTCCACCACTGTGCCCTCACATAATAATGCCACCACTGTGCCCCCACATAATAATGCCACCAATGTGCCCTCTACATAATGCCAACACTGTGTCCCCACACAATAATGCCACCACTGTGCCCCCCACATAATAATGCCCACCTCTGTGCCCTCCACATAGTAATGCCCACCACTGTGCCCCCCCCACATAATAATGCCCATCACTGTGCCCTCCACATAATAATGCCACCACTGTGCCCACTACATAATAATGCCACCACTGTGCCCTCCACATAATAATGGCACCAATATGCCCCCCACATAATAATGCCACCACTGTGCTCCCCACATAATGCCCACCACTGTGCCCTTTGCAAAGTAAAATGTCTCCTCTGTGCCCTTAAGATGGTAAAACTGATTGCTACAATATATTAATGCCCTGTACAAGTGCCTCAGAAAACAGGGTCCACATTTTGCCCCTTAGAAAGAAATAATGGCCCATGTGCCACTTTGACAGTCACATTAACCATTGTTCCCCTGTAACAATAAGTGCCCATTTAATACTTAATAAGTGCCCCCCACACTGTATCATGGTCCCCTTTTAAGTCCCCATTCTGTATGTGGGTCCCCTTAGTAATCCTCACGCTGCATCATGGCCCCCTTAGTAGCCACCACTCTGTATGAAGGACCCCTTAGTAGCCCCCACACTGTATCATGGCCCCCTTAATAGCCTTGACTCTGTATGAGAACCCTTAGTAGCCCCCACACTGTATCATGGCTCCCTTAGTAGCCACCACTCAGTATCATGGCTCCATTAGTAGCCCCCACACTGTATCATGGCTCCCTTAGTAGCCCCCACGCTGTATTATGGCTCCCTTAGTAGCCACCACTCAGTATCATGGCTCCATTAGTAGCCCCCACACTGTATCATGGCTCCCTTAGTAGCCCCCACGTTGTATCATGGCTCCCTTAGTAGTCCTCAAACTGTATCATGGCTCCCTTAGTAGCCCCCACACTGTATCATGGCTCCCTTAGTAGCCCTCACACTGTATCATGGCTCCCTTAGTAGCCCCCACACTGTATCATGGCTCTCTTCGCAGCCACCACTCAGTATGGGGGGGCCTTTTATTAATCCCCACACTGTATCATGCCCCAATTAGTGGCCACCACTCTGTATGAGGGGCTCCTTAGTAGCCCCCACGCTGTATCATGGCTCCCTTAGCAGCCAACACTCTGTATGAGGAGCCCCTTAGTAGAACCCACTCTGTATGAGGGGCACCTTAGTAGCCCTCACACTGTATCATGGCTCCCTTAGTAGCTCTCACACTGTATCATAGCGCCCTTAGTAACACCCATGCTGTATCATGGCTCCCGTAGTAGCCCCCACGCTGTATCATGGCTCCTTTAGTAGCCACCACTCTGTATGAGGGGCCCCTTAGTAGCCCCAATGCAGTATCATGGCTCCCTTTGTAGCCCCCACACTGTATCATGGCTCCCTTAGAAGCCCCCAAGTTGTATTATGGCTCCCTTAGTAGCTCTCACACTGTATCATGGCTCCATTAGTAGACCACATGCTGTATCATGGCTGCCTTAGTAGCCCCCACACTGTATCATGGCTCCACTAGTAGCCCCCACACTTTATCATGGCTCACTTAGTAGCCATCACTCTGTATGAGGGGCCCCTCAGTAGCCCTCACACTGTATCATGGCTCCCTTAGTAGCCGCCACACTGTATCATGGCTCCCTTAGTAGCTCTCACATTGTATCATGGCTCCCTTAGTAGCCGCCACACTGTATCATGGCTCCCTTAGTAGCCATCACACTGTATCATGGCTCCCTTAGTAGCCCCCACGCTGTATCATGGCTCACTTAGTAGCCCCCACGCTGTATCATGGCTCACTTAGTAGCCCTCACATTGTATCATGGCTCCCTTAGTAGCCCCCACGTTGTATGATGGCTCCCTTACTAGCCCCCACACTGTATCATGGCTCCCTTAGTAGCCCCCACACTGTATCATGGCTCCCTTAGTAGCCCTCACACTGTATCATGGATCCCTTAGTAGCCCTCACACTGAATCATGGCCCCCTTAATAGCCTTGACTCTGTATGAGAACCCTTAGTAGCCTACACACTGTATCATGGCTCCCTTAGTAGCCACCACTCAGTATCATGGCTCCCTTAGTAGCCCCCACGCAGTATTATGGCTCCCTTAGTAGCCACCACTCAGTATCATGGCTCCATTAGTAGCCCCCACGCTGTATTATGGCTCCCTTAGTAGCCACCACGTTGTATCATGGCTCCCTTAGTAGTCCTCAAACTGTATCATTGCTCCCTTAGTAGCCCCCACACTGTATCATGGCTCTCTTCGCAGCCACCACTCAGTATGGGGGGGCCTTTTATTAATCCCCACACTGTATCATACCCCAATTAGTGGCCACCACTCTGTATGAGGGACTCCTTAGTAGCCCCCACGCTGTATCATGGCTCCCTTAGTAGCCAAAACTCTGTATGAGGAGCCCCTTAGTAGAACCCACTCTGTATGAGGGGCACCTTAGTAGCCCTCACACTGTATCATGGCTCCCTTAGTAGCCCCCACGCTGTATCATAGCGCCCTTAGTAACACCCATGCTGTATCATGGCTCCCGTAGTAGCCCGCACGCTGTATCATGGCTCCTTTAGTAGCCACCACTCTGTATGAAGGGCCCCTTAGTAGCCCCAATGCAGTATCATGGCTCCCTTTGTAGCCCCCACACTGTATCATGGCTCCCTTAGAAGCCCCCAAGTTGTATTATGGCTCCCTTAGTAGCGCTCACACTGTATCATGGCTCCATTAGTAGCCCCCACACTGTATCATGGCTCCACTAGTAGCCCCCACACTTTATCATGGCTCACTTAGTAGCCATCACTCTGTATGAGGGGCGCCTCAGTAGCCCTCACACTGTATCATGGCTCCCTTAGTAGCCACCACACTGTATCATGGCTCCCTTAGTAGCCCTCACATTGTATCATGGCTCCCTTAGTAGCCCCCACATTGTATCATGGCTCCCTTAGTAGCAGTCACAATGTATCATGGCTCCCTTAGTAGCCATCACACTGCATAATGGCTCCCTTAGTAGCCCTCACACTGTATCATGGCTCCCTTAGTAGCCCTCACATTGTATCATGGCTCCCTTAGTAGCCCCCACATTGTATCATGGCTCCCTTAGTAGCAGTCACACTGTATCATGGCTCCCTTAGTAGCCATCACACTGCATAATGGCTCCCTTAGTAGCCCTCACACTGTATCATGGCTCCCTTAGTAGCTCTCACACTGTATCATGGCTCCCTTAGTAGCCCCCACGCTGTATCATGGCTCCCTTAGTAGCCCTCATATTGTATCATGGCTCCCTTAGTAGCCCCCATGTTGTATGATGGCTCCCTTACTAGCCCACACACTGTATCATGGCTCCCTTAGTAGCCCCCACACTGTATCATGGCTCCCTTAGTAGCTCTCACACTGTATCATGGCTCCCTTAGTAGCCCTCACACTGTATCATGGCACCCTTAGTAGCTCCCACACTGTATGATGGCTCCCTTAGTATCCGTCAGACTATCATGGCTCCCTTAGTAGCCCTCACACTGTATCATGGATCCCTTAGTAGCCGTCACACTGTATCATGGCTCCCTTAGTAGCTCTCACACTGTATCATGGCTCCCTTAGTAGCCCTCACACTGTATCATGGCTCCCTTAGTAGCCCCCACGTTCTATCATGGCTCCCTTAGTAGCCCTCACACTGTATCATGGCTCCCTTAGTAGCTCTCACACTGTATCATGGCTCCCTTAGTAGCCCTCACACTGTATCATGGCTCCCTTAATAGCCCTCACACGGTATCATGGCTCTCTTAGTAGCCCTCACACTGTATCATGGCTCCCTTAGTAGCCCCCACGTTCTATCATGGCTCCCTTAGTAGCCCTCACACTGTATCATGGCTCCCTTAGTAGCCCCCACGTTCTATCATGGCTCCCTTAGTAGCCCTCACACTGTATCATGGCTCCCTTAGTAGCCCTCACACTGTATCATGGCTCCCTTAGTAGCCCTCACACTGTATCATGGCTCCCTTAGCAGCCCTCACACTGTATCATGGCTCCCTTAGTAGCCCTCACACTGTATCATGTCTCCCTTAGTAGCCCTCACTCTGTATCATGGCTCCCTTAGTAGCCCTCACACTGTATCATGGCTCCCTTAGTAGCCCTCACACTGTATCATGGCTCCCTTAATAGCTCTCACACTGTATCATGGCTCCCTTAATAGCTCTCACACTGTATCATGGCTCCCTTAATAGCTCTCACACTGTATCATGGCTCCCTTAGTAGCCCTCACACTGTATCATGGTTCCCTTAGTAGCCCTCACACTGTATCATGGCTCCCTTAGTAGTCGTCACACTATCATGGCTCCCTTAGTAGCCCTCACACTGTATCATGGATCCCTTAGTAGCCGTCACACTGTATCATGGCTCCCTTAGTATGTCTCACACTGTATCATGGTTCCCTTAGTAGCCATCACACTGTATCATGGCTCCCTTAGTAGCCGTCACTCTGTATCATGGCTCCCTTAGTAGCCATCACACTGTATCATGGCTCCCTTAGTAGCCGTCACTCTGTATCATGGCTCCCTTAGTAGCCGTCACACTGTATCATGGCTCCCTTAGTAGCCCTCACACTGTATCATGGCTCCATTAGTAGCCCTCACACTGTATCATGGCTCCCTTAGTAGCTCTCACACTGTATCATGGCTCCCTTAGTAGCCCTCACACTGTATCATGGCTCCATTAGTAGCCCTCACACTGTATCATGGCTCCCTTAGTAGCTCTCACGCTGTATCATGGATCCCTTAGTAGCTCTCACACTGAGTCATGGCTCCCTTAGTAGCCCTCACACTGTATCATGGCTCCCTTAGTAGCTCTCATATTGTATCATGGCTCCCTTAGTAGCCCTCACACTGTATCATGGCTCCCTTAGTAGCCGTCACACTGTATCATGGCTCCCTTAGTAGCTCTCACACTGTATCATGGCTCCCTTAGTAGCCCTCACACTGTATCATGGCTCCCTTAGTAGCCCTCACACTGTATCATGGCTGTCTTAGTAGCCCTCACACTGTATCATGGCTCCCTTAGTAGCCCTCACACTGTATCATGGCTCCCTTAGTAGCTCTCACACTGTATCATGGCTCCCTTAGTAGCCCTCACACTGTATCATGGCTCCCTTAGTAGCCCTCACACTGTATCATGGCTGTCTTAGTAGCCCTCACACTGTATCATGGCTCCCTTAGTAGCCCTCACACTGTATCATGTCTCCATTAGTAGCTCTCACACTGTATCATGGCTCCCTTAGTAGCTCTCACGCTGTATCATGGCTCCCTTAGTAGCCCTCACACTGTATCATGGCTCCCTTATTAGCCCTCACACTGTATCATGGCTGCCTTAGTAGCCGTCACACTGTATCATGGTTCCCTTAGTAGCCCTCACACTGTATCATGGTTCCCTTAGTAGCCGTCACGCTGTATCATGGCTCCCTTAGTAGCCCGCACACTGTATCATGGCTCCCTTAGTAGCCTTTACACAGTATCATGGTTCCCTTAGTAGCCCTCACACTGTATCATGGCTCCCTTATTAGCCCTCACACTGTATCATGGCTGCCTTAGTAGCCGTCACACTGTATCATGGTTCCTTTAGTAGCCCTCACACTGTATCATGGCTCCCTTAGTAGCCGTCACGCTGTATCATGGCTCCCTTAGTAGCCCGCACGCTGTATCATGGCTCCCTTAGTAGCCTTTACACTGTATCATGGCTCCCTTAGTAGCCCTCACACTGTATCATGGCTCCCTTAGTAGCTCTCACACTGTATCATGGCTCCCTTAGTAGCCCTCACACTGTATCATGGCTCCCTTAGTAGCCCTCACACTGTATCATGGCTCCCTTAGTAGCCCTCACACTGTATCATGGCTCCCTTAGTAGCTCTCACACTGTATCATGGCTCCCTTAGTAGCTCTCACACTGTATCATGGATCCCTTAGTAGCTCCCACACTGTATCATGGCTCCCTTAGTAGCCCTCACACTGTATCATGGCTCCCTTAGTAGCTCTCACACTGTATCATGGTTCCCTTAGTAGCCCCCACACTGTATCATGGCTCCCTTAGTAGCCCTCACACTGTATCATGGTTCCCTTAGTAGCCCTCACACTGTATCATGGCTCCATTAGTAGCCCTCACACTGTATCATGGCTCCCTTAGTAGCTCTCACACTGTATCATGGCTCCCTTAGTAGCCCTCACACTGTATCATGGCTCCCTTAGTAGCCCTCACACTGTATCATGGCTCCCTTAGTAGCCCTCACACTGTATCATGGCTCCTTTAGTAGCCCTCACACTGTATCATGGCTCCCTTAGTAGCCCTCACACTGTATCATGGCTCCCTTAGTAACCCTCACACTGTATCATGGCTCCCTTAGTAGCCCTCACACTGTATCATGGCTCCCTTAGTAGCCCTCACACTGTATCATGGCTCCCTTAGTAGCTCTCACTCTGTATCATGGCTCCCTTAGTAGCCCTCACACTGTATCATGGCTCCCTTAGTAGCCCTCACACTGTATCATGGCTCCCTTAGTAGCCCTCACACTGTATCATGGCTCCCTTAGTATCTCTCACACTGTATCATGGCTCCCTTAGTAGCCCTCACACTGTATCATGGCTCCCTTAGTAGCCCCCACACTGTATCATGGCTCCCTTAGTAGGTCTCACACTGTATCATGGCTCCCTTAGTAGCCCTCACACTGTATCATGGCTCCCTTATCAGCTCTCACACTGTATCATGGCTCCCTTAGTAGCTCTCACACTGTATCATGGCTCCCTTAGTAGCTATCACATTGTATCATGGCTCCCTTAGTAGCCCTCACACTGTATCATGGCTCCCTTAGTAGCCCTCACACTGTATCATGGCTCCCTTAGTAGCCGTCACACTGTATCATGGCTCCCTTAGTAGCCGTCACACTGTATCATGGCTCCCTTAGTAGCTCTCACACTGTATCATGGCTCCCTTAGTAGCCCTCACACTGTATCATGGCTCCCTTAGTAGCCCTCACACTGTATCATGGCTGTCTTAGTAGCCCTCACACTGTATCATGGCTCCCTTAGTAGCTCTCACACTGTATCATGGCCCCCTTAATAGCCTTGACTCTGTATGAGAACCCTTAGTAGCCCTCACACTGTATCATGGCTCCCTTAGTAGCCACCACTCAGTATCATGGCTCCCTTAGTAGCCCCCACACTGTATCATGGCTCCCTTAGTAGCCGTTACACTGTATCATGGTTCACTTAGTAGCCCTCACGCTCTAACATGGTTCCCTTAGTAGCCCTCACACTGTATCATGGCTCCCTTAGTAGCCCTCACACTGTGTCACGGCTCCCTTAGTAGCCCTCACACTGTATCATGGCTGCCTTAGTAGCTCTCACACTGTATCATGGATAACTTAGTAGCCCTCACACTGTATCATGGCTCCCTTAGTAGCCCTCACACTGTTTCATGGCTCCCTTAGTAGCTCTCACACTGTATCATGGCTCCCTTAGTAGCTCTCACACTGTATCATGTTTCCCTTAGTAGCTCTCACACTGTATCATGGCTCCCTTAGTAGCTCTCACTCTGTATCATGGCTCTCTTAGTAGCCCTCACACTGTATCATGGCTCCCTTAGTAGCTCTCACACTGCATCATGGTTCCCTTAGTAGCCGTCACACTGTATCATGGCTCCCTTAGTAGCCCTCACACTGTATCATGGCTCCCTTAGTAGCCCTCACACTGTATCATGGCTCTCTTAGTAGCCCTCACACTGTATCATGGCTCCCTTAGTAGCCCTCACACTGTATCATGGCTCCCTTAGTAGCCCTCACACTGTATCATGGCTCTCTTAGTAGCCCTCACACTGTATCATGGCTCCCTTAGTAGCTCTCACACTGCATCATGGTTCCCTTAGTAGCCGTCACACTGTATCATGGCTCCCTTAGTAGCCGTCACACTGTATCATGGCTCCCTTAGTAGCCCTCACACTGTATCATGGCTCCCTTAGTAGCCCTCACACTGTATCATGGCTCCCTTAGAAGCCCTCACACTGTATCATGGCTGTCTTAGTAGCCCTCACACTGCATCATGGCTCCCTTAGTAGCCCTCACACTGTATCATGGCTCCCTTAGTAGCTCTCACACTGTATCATGGCTCCCTTAGTAGCCCTCACACTGTATCATGGCTCCCTTAGTAGCTCTCACACTGTATCATGTCTCCCTTAGAAGCCCTCACACTGTATCATGGCTGTCTTAGTAGCCCTCACACTGTATCATGGCTCCCTTAGTAGCCCTCACACTGTATCATGGCTCCCTTAGTAGCTCTCACACTGTATCATGGCTCCCTTAGTAGCGCTCACACTGTATCATGGCTCCCTTAGTAGCCCTCACACTGTATCATGGCTCCCTTAGTAGCCCTCACACTGTATCATGGCTCCCTTAGTATCCCTCACACTGTATCATGGCTCCCTTAGTAGCGCTCACACTGTATCATGGCTCCCTTAGTAGCCCTCACACTGTATCATGGTTCCCTTAGTAGCCCTCACACTGTATCATGGCTCCCTTAGTAGCTCTCACACTGTATCATGGCTCCCTTAGTAGCCCTCACACTGTATCATGTCTCCCTTAGTAGCTCTCATACTGTATCATGGCTCCCTTATTAGCCCTCACACTGTATCATGGCTGCCTTAGTAGCCCTCACACTGTATCATGGTTCCCTTAGTACCCGTCACACTGTATCATGGTTCCCTTAGTAGCCCTCACACTGTATCATGGCTCCCTTATTAGCTCTCACACTGTATCATGGCTCCCTTAGTAGCCGTCACGCTGTATCATGGCTCCCTTAGTAGCCCTCACACTGTATCATGGCTCCCTTATTAGCTCTCACACTGTATCATGGCTCCCTTAGTACCCGTCACACTGTATCATGGTTCCCTTAGTAGCCCTCACACTGTATCATGGCTCCCTTATTAGCTCTCACACTGTATCATGGCTCCCTTAGTAGCCCTCACACTGTATCATGGCTCCCTTAGTAGCCCCCACACTGTATCATGGCTCCCTTAGTAGCCGTTACACTGTATCATGGTTCCCTTAGTAACCCTCACACTGTTTCATGGTTCCCTTAGTAGCCCTCACACTGTATCATGGCTCCCTTAGTAGCCCTCACACTGTATCATGGCTCCCTTAGTAGCCCTCACGCTGTATCATGGCTGCCTTAGTAGCTCTCACACTGTATCATGGCTCCCTTAGTAGCCCTCACACTGTATCATGGATAACTTAGTAGCCCTCACACTGTATCATGGCTCCCTTAGTAGCTCTCACACTGTTTCATGGCTCCCTTAGTAGCTCTCACACTGTATCATGGCTCCCTTAGTAGCCCTCACACTGTATCATGGCTCCCTTAGTAGCCCTCACACTGTATCATGGCTCTCTTAGTAGCCCTCACACTGTATCATGGCTCCCTTAGTAGCTCTCACATTGCATCATGGTTCCCTTAGTAGTCCTCACACTGTATCATGGCTCCCTTAGTAGCCGTCACACTGTATCATGGTTCCCTTAGTAGCCGTCACACTGTATCATGGTTCCCTTAGTAGCCGTCACACTGTATCATGGCTCCCTTAGTAGCTCTCACACTGTATCATGGTTCCCTTAGTAGCCGTCACACTGTATCATGGTTCCCTTAGTAGCCCTCACACTGTATCATGGCTCCCTTAGTAGCCGTCACATTATATCATGGCTCCCTTAGTAGCCCTTACACTGTATCATGGCTCTCTTAGTAGCCCTCACACTGTATCATGGCTCCCTTAGTAGCCCTCACACTGTATCATGGCTCTCTTAGTAGCCCTCACACTGTATCATGGCTCTCTTAGTAGCCCTCACACTGTATCATGGCTCTCTTAGTAGCTCTCACACTGTATAATGGTTCCATTAGAAGCCCTCACACTGTATCATGGCTCCCTTAGTAGCCGTCACACTGTATCATGGTTCCCTTAGTAGCCGTCACACTGTATCATGGCTCCCTTAGTAGCTCTCACACTGTATCATGGTTCCCTTAGTAGCCCTCACACTGTATCATGGCTCCCTTAGTAGCCGTCACACTGTATCATGGCTCCCTTAGTAGCCCTCACACTGTATCATGGCTCCCTTAGAAGCCCTCACACTGTATCATGGCTCCTTTAGTAGCCGTGACACTGTATCATGCCTCCCTTAGTAGTCCTCACTCTGTATCATGGCTCCCTTAGTAGCCGTCACACTGTATCATGGCTCCCTTAGTAGCCGTCACACTGTATCATGGCTCCCTTAGTAGTCCTCACTCTGTATCATGGCTCCCTTAGTAGCCGTCACACTGTATCATTGATCCCTTAGTAGCCCTCACTCTGTGTCATGGCTCCCTTAGTAGCTCTCACACTGTATCATGGCTCCCTTAGTAGCTCTCACACTGTATCATGGCTCCCTTAGTAGCTCTCACACTGTATCATGCCTCCCTTAGTAGTCCTCACTCTGTATCATGGCTCCCTTAGTAGCCGTCACACTGTATCATGGCTCCCTTAGTAGTCCTCACTCTGTATCATGGCTCCCTTAGTAGCCGTCACACTGTATCATTGATCCCTTAGTAGCCCTCACACTGTATCATGGCTCCCTTAGTAGCTCTCACACTGTATCATGGCTCCCTTAGTAGCTCTCACACTGTATCATGGTTCCCTTAGTAGCCTCCACACTGTATCATGGCTCCCTTAGTAGCCCTCACACTGTATCATGGCTCCCTTAGTAGCCGTCACACTGTATCCTGGCTCCCTTAGTAGCCGTCACACTGTATCATAGCTCCCTTAGTAGCCGTCACACAGTATCATTGATCCCTTAGTAGCTCTCACACTGTATCATGGCTCCCTTAGTAGTCCTCACTCTGTATCATGGCTCTCGTAGTAGCCCTCACACTGTATCATGGCTCCCTTAGTAGCCCCCACTCTGTTTCATGGCTCCCTTAGTAGCCCTCACACTGTATCATGACTCCATTAGTAGCTCTCACACTGTATCATGGCTCCCTTAGTAGCCCTCAGACTGTATCATGGCTCCCTTAGTAGCTCTCACACTGTATCATGGCTCCATAAGTAGCCCTCACACTGTATCATGGCTCCCTTAGTAGCCATCACACTGTGTCATGACTCCCTTAGTAGCCGTCACACTGTATCATGGCTCCCTTAGTAGCACTCACACTGTATCATGGCTCCCTTAGTAGCCCTCACACTGTATCATGGCTCCCTTAGTAGCCCTCACACTGTATCATGGCTCCCTTAGTAGCAGTCACACTGTATCATGGCTCCCTTAGTAGCCATCACACTGTATCATGGCTCCCTTAGTAGCCGTCATACTGTGTCATGGCTCCATTAGTAGCCCTCACACAGTATCATGGCTCCCTTAGTAGCCCTCACACTGTATCATGGCTCCCTTAGTAGCCCTCACACTGTATCATGGCTCCCTTAGTAGCCGTCACTCTGTATCATGGCTCCCTTAGTAGCTCTCACACTGTATCATGACTCCCTTAGTAGCCCTCACACTGTATCATGGATCCCTTAGTAGCCCCCACGCTGTATCATGGCTCCCTTAGAAGCCGTCACACTGTATCATGGCTCCCTTAGTAGCCCTCACACTGTATCATGGCTTCCTTAGCAGCCGTCACACTGTATCATGGCTTCCTTAGTAGCCCTCACACTGTATCATGGCTCCCTTAGTAGCCCTCACACTGTATAATGGCTCCCTTAGTAGCCCTCATTCTGTATCATGGCTCCCTTAGTAGCCCTCACTCTGTATCATGGCTCCCTTAGTAGCTCTCACACTGTATCATGGTTCCCTTAGTAGCCGTCACACTGTATCATGGTTCCCTTAGTAGCCCTCACACTGTATCATGGCTCTCTTAGTAGCCCTCACACTGTATCATGGCTCTCTTAGTAGCCCTCACACTGTATCATGGCTCCCTTAGTAGCCCTCACACTGTATCATGGCTCCCTTAGTAGCCGTCACACTGTATCATGGTTCCCTTAGTACCCGTCACACTGTATCATGGCTCCCTTAGTAGCTCTCACACTGTATCATGGCTCCCTTAGTAGCCATCACACTGTATCATGGCTCCCTTAGTAGCCCTCACACTGTATCATGGCTCCCTTAGTAGCCCTCACACTGTATCATGGCTCCCTTAGTAGCCCTCACACTGTATCATGGCTCCCTTTGTAACCCTCACACTGTATCATGGCTCCCTTAGTAGCCCTCACACTGTATCATGGCTCCCTTAGTAGCCCTCACACTGTATCATGGCTCCCTTAGTAGCCCTCACACTGTATCATGGCTCCCTTAGTAGCCCTCACACTGTATCATGGCTCCATTAGTAGCTCTCACACTGTATCATGGTTCCCTTAGTAGCCCTCACACTGTATCATGGCTCCCTTAGTAGCCGTCACACTGTATCATGGCTCCTTTAGTAGCCCTCACACTGTATCATGGCTCCCTTAGTAGCCCTCACACTGTATCATGGCTCCCTTAGTAGCCCTCACACTGTATCATGGCTCCTTTAGTAGCCCTCTCACTGTATCATGGCTCCCTTAGTAGTCCTCACACTGTATCATGGCTCCCTTAGTAGCTCTCACACTGTATCATGGCTCCCTTAGTAGCCCTCACACTGTATCATGGCTCCCTAAGTAGCCCTCACACTGTATCATGGTTCCCTTAGTAGCTCTCACACTGTATCATGGCTCCCTTAGTAGCTCTCACACTGTATCATGGCTCCCTTAGTAGCCCTCACACTGTATCATGGCTCCCTTAGTAGCCCTCACACTGTATCATGGCTCCCTTAGTAGCCCTCACACTGTATCATGGCTCCTTTAGTAGCCCTCACACTGTATCATGGCTCCCTTAGTAGTCCTCACACTGTATCATGGCTCCCTTAGTAGCTCTCACACTGTATCATGGCTCCCTTAGTAGCCCTCACACTGTATCATGGCTCCCTTAGTAGCCCTCACACTGTATCATGGCTCCCCTAGTAGCCCTCACACTGTATCATGGTTCCCTTAGTAGCCCTCACACTGTATCATGGTTCCCTTAGTAGCCCTCACACTGTATCATGGCTCTCTTAGTAGCCCTCACGCTGTATCATGGCTCCCTTAGTAGCCCTCATGCTGTATCATGGCTACTAAGAGAGCCATGATACAGTGTGAGGGCTACTAAGGGAACCATGATACAGTGTGAGGGCTACTAAGGGAGCCATGATACAGCGTGAGAGCTACTAAGGGAGCCATGATACAGTGTGAGGGCTACTAAGGGAGCCATGAAACAGCGTGAGGGCTACTAAGGGAACCATGATACAGCGTGAGGGCTACTAAGGGAGCCATGATACACTGTGAGGGCTACTAAGGGAGCCATGATACAGTGTGAGGGCTACTAAGGGAGCCATGATACAGAGTGAAGGCTACTAAGAGAGCCATAATAAAGAGTGACGGCTACTAAGAGAGCCATAATACCGTGTGACGGCTACTAAGGGAGCCATGATACAGAGTGACGGCTACTAAGGGAGCCATGATACCGTGTGACGGCTACTAAGGGAGCCATGATACAGAGAGACGGCTACTAAGAGAGCCATGATACAGTGTGAGGGCTACTAAGAGAGCCATGATACAGTGTGAGGGCTACTAAGAGAGCCATGATACAGTGTGGCGGCTACAAAGGGAGCCATGATACAGAGTGACGGCTACTAAGGGAGCCATAATACCGTGTGATGGCTACTAAGGGAGCCATGATACAGAGTGACGGCTACTAAGGGAGCCATGATACCGTGTGATGGCTACTAAGGGAGCCATGATACAGAGTGACGGCTACTAAGGGATCCATGATACAGTGTGACGGCTACTAAGGGAACCATGATACAGTGTGAGGGCTACTAAGGGAGCCATGATACAGTGTGAGGGCTACTAAGGGAGCCATGATACAGTGTGAGAGCTACTAAGGGAGCCATGATATAGTGTGAGGGCTACAAAGAGAGCCATGATACAGTGTGAGGGCTACTAAGGGAGCCATGATACAGTGTGACGGTTACTAAGGGAACCATGATACAGTGTGAGAGCTACTAAGGGAGCCATGATACAGTGTGAGGGCTACTAAGGGAACCATGATACAGCGTGAGGGCTACTAAGGGAGCCATGATACACTGTGAGGGCTACTAAGGGAGCCATGATACAGTGTGAGGGCTACTAAGGGAGCCATGATACAGAGTGAAGGCTACTAAGAGAGCCATAATAAAGAGTGACGGCTACTAAGAGAGCCATAATACCGTGTGACGGCTACTAAGGGAGCCATGATACAGAGTGACGGCTACTAAGGGAGCCATGATACCGTGTGACGGCTACTAAGGGAGCCATGATACAGAGAGACGGCTACTAAGAGAGCCATGATACAGTGTGAGGGCTACTAAGAGAGCCATGATACAGTGTGAGGGCTACTAAGAGAGCCATGATACAGTGTGGCGGCTACAAAGGGAGCCATGATACAGAGTGACGGCTACTAAGGGAGCCATAATACCGTGTGATGGCTACTAAGGGAGCCATGATACAGAGTGACGGCTACTAAGGGAGCCATGATACCGTGTGATGGCTACTAAGGGAGCCATGATACAGAGTGACGGCTACTAAGGGATCCATGATACAGTGTGAGGGCTACTAAGGGAGCCATGATACAGCGTGAGAGCTACTAAGGGAGCCATGATACAGTGTGAGGGCTACTAAGGGAGCCATGAAACAGCGTGAGGGCTACTAAGGGAACCATGATACAGCGTGAGGGCTACTAAGGGAGCCATGATACACTGTGAGGGCTACTAAGGGAGCCATGATACAGTGTGAGGGCTACTAAGGGAGCCATGATACAGAGTGAAGGCTACTAAGAGAGCCATAATAAAGAGTGACGGCTACTAAGAGAGCCATAATACCGTGTGACGGCTACTAAGGGAGCCATGATACAGAGTGACGGCTACTAAGGGAGCCATGATACCGTGTGACGGCTACTAAGGGAGCCATGATACAGAGAGACGGCTACTAAGAGAGCCATGATACAGTGTGAGGGCTACTAAGAGAGCCATGATACAGTGTGAGGGCTACTAAGAGAGCCATGATACAGTGTGGCGGCTACAAAGGGAGCCATGATACAGAGTGACGGCTACTAAGGGAGCCATAATACCGTGTGATGGCTACTAAGGGAGCCATGATACAGAGTGACGGCTACTAAGGGAGCCATGATACCGTGTGATGGCTACTAAGGGAGCCATGATACAGAGTGACGGCTACTAAGGGATCCATGATACAGTGTGACGGCTACTAAGGGAACCATGATACAGTGTGAGGGCTACTAAGGGAGCCATGATACAGTGTGAGGGCTACTAAGGGAGCCATGATACAGTGTGAGAGCTACTAAGGGAGCCATGATATAGTGTGAGGGCTACTAAGAGAGCCATGATACAGTGTGAGGGCTACTAAGGGAGCCATGATACAGTGTGACGGTTACTAAGGGAACCATGATACAGTGTGAGAGCTACTAAGGGAGCCATGATACAGTGTGAGGGCTACTAAGGGAGCCATGATACAGTGTGAGGGCTACTAAGGGAACCATGATACAGTGTGAGGGCTACTAAGGGGGCCATGATACAGAGTGGGGGCTACTAAGGGAGACATGATACAGTGTGAGGGCTACTAAGGGAGCCATGATACAGTGTGAGGGCTACTAAGGGAGCCATGATACAGTGTGAGGGCTACTAAGGGAACCATGATACAGTGTGAGAGCTACTAAGGGAGCCATGATACAGTGTGAGGGCTACTAAGGGAGCCATGATACAGTGTGAGAGCTACTAAGGGAGCCATGATACAGTGTGAGGGCTACTAAGGGAGCCATGATACAGTGTGAGGGCTACTAAGGGAGCCATGATACAGTGTGAGGGCTACTAACGGAGCCATGATACAGTGTGAGGGCTACTAAGACAGCCATGATACAGTGTGAGGGCTACTAAGGGAGCCATTATACAGTGTGAGGGCTACTAAGGGAGCCATTAGACAGTGTGAGGGCTACTAAGACAGCCATGATACAGTGTGAGGGCTACTAAGACAGCCATGATACAGAGTGAGGGCTACTAAGACAGCCATGATACAGTGTGAGGGCTACTAAGGGAGCCATGATACAGTGTGAGGGCTACTAAGGGAGCCATGATACAGTGTGAGGGCTACTAAGGGAGCCATGATACAGAGTGAGGGCTACTAAGGGAGCAATGATACAGTGTGAGGGCTACTAAGGGAGCAATGATACCGTGTGAGGGCTACTAAGAGAGCCATGATACAGTGTGAGGGCTACTAAGAGAGCCATTATACAGTGTGAGGGCTACTAAGAGAGCCATGATACCGTGTGAGGGCTACTAAGGGAACCATGATACATTGTGAGAGCTACTAAGGGAACCATGATACAGTGTGAGAGCTACTAAGGGAGCCATGATACAGAGTGAGGGCTACTAAGGGAGCCATGATACAGTGTGAGGGCTACTAAGGGAGCCATGATACAGCGTGAGGGCTACTATGGGAGCCATGATACAGTGTGGGGGCTACTAAGGGAGCCATGATACAGTGTGGGGGCTACTAAGGGAGCCATGATACAGTGTGAGACTTACTAAGGGAACCATGATACAGTGTGAGGGCTACTAAGGGAACCATGATACAGTGTGAGAGCTACTAAGGGAGCCATGATACAGTGTGAGGGCTACTAAGAGAGCCATGATACAGCGTGAGGGCTACTAAGACAGCCATGATACAGTGTGAGGGCTACTAAGGGAGCCATGATACAGAGTGACGGCTACTAAGGGAGCCATGATACAGAGTGACGGCTACTAAGGGAGCCATAATACCGTGTGACGGCTACTAAGGGAGCCATGATACAGAGTGACGGCTACTAAGGGATCCATGATACAGTGTGAGGGCTACTAAGAGAGCCATGATACAGAGTGACGGCTACTAAGGGAGCCATGATACAGAGTGACGGCTACTAAGGGAGCCATAATACCGTGTGACGGCTACTAAGGGAGCCATGATACAGAGTGACGGCTACTAAGGGATCCATGATACAGTGTGAGGGCTACTAAGGGAGCCATGATACAGTGTGAGGGCTACTAAGGGAGCCATGATACAGTGTGAGGGCTACTAAGGGAGCCATGATACAGTGTGAGGGCTACTAAGAGAGCCATGATACAGAGTGAAGGCTACTAAGGGAGCCATAATAAAGAGTGACGGCTACTAAGAGAGCCATAATACCGTGTGACGGCTACTAAGGGAGCCATGATACAGAGTGACGGCTACTAAGGGAGCCATGATACCGTGTGACGGCTACTAAGGGAGCCATGATACAGAGAGACGGCTACAAAGAGAGCCATGATACAGTGTGAGGGCTACTAAGAGAGCCATGATACAGTGTGAGGGCTACTAAGAGAGCCATGATACAGTGTGGCGGCTACAAAGGGAGCCATGATACAGAGTGACGGCTACTAAGGGAGCCATAATACCGTGTGATGGCTACTAAGGGAGCCATGATACAGAGTGACGGCTACTAAGGGAGCCATGATACCGTGTGATGGCTACTAAGGGAGCCATGATACAGAGTGACGGCTACTAAGGGATCCATGATACAGTGTGACGGCTACTAAGGGAACCATGATACAGTGTGAGGGCTACAAAGGGAGCCATGATACAGTGTGAGGGCTACTAAGGGAGCCATGATACAGTGTGAGAGCTACTAAGGGAGCCATGATATAGTGTGAGGGCTACTAAGAGAGCCATCATACAGTGTGAGGGCTACTAAGGGAGCCATGATACAGTGTGACGGTTACTAAGGGAACCATGATACAGTGTGAGAGCTACTAAGGGAGCCATGATACAGTGTGAGGGCTACTAAGGGAGCCATGATACAGTGTGAGGGCTACTAAGGGAACCATGATACAGTGTGAGGGCTACTAAGGGGGCCATGATACAGAGTGGGGGCTACTAAGGGAGACATGATACAGTGTGAGGGCTACTAAGGGAGCCATGATACAGTGTGAGGGCTACTAAGGGAGCCATGATACAGTGTGAGGGCTACTAAGGGAACCATGATACAGTGTGAGAGCTACTAAGGGAGCCATGATACAGTGTGAGGGCTACTAAGGGAGCCATGATACAGTGTGAGAGCTACTAAGGGAGCCATGATACAGTGTGAGGGCTACTAAGGGAGCCATGATACAGTGTGAGGGCTACTAAGGGAGCCATGATACAGTGTGAGGGCTACTAACGGAGCCATGATACAGTGTGAGGGCTACTAAGACAGCCATGATACAGTGTGAGGGCTACTAAGGGAGCCATTATACAGTGTGAGGGCTACTAAGGGAGCCATTAGACAGTGTGAGGGCTACTAAGACAGCCATGATACAGTGTGAGGGCTACTAAGACAGCCATGATACAGAGTGAGGGCTACTAAGACAGCCATGATACAGTGTGAGGGCTACTAAGGGAGCCATGATACAGTGTGAGGGCTACTAAGGGAGCCATGATACAGTGTGAGGGCTACTAAGGGAGCCATGATACAGAGTGAGGGCTACTAAGGGAGCAATGATACAGTGTGAGGGCTACTAAGGGAGCAATGATACCGTGTGAGGGCTGCTAAGAGAGCCATGATACAGTGTGAGGGCTACTAAGAGAGCCATTATACAGTGTGAGGGCTACTAAGAGAGCCATGATACCGTGTGAGGGCTACTAAGGGAACCATGATACATTGTGAGAGCTACTAAGGGAACCATGATACAGTGTGAGAGCTACTAAGGGAGCCATGATACAGAGTGAGGGCTACTAAGGGAGCCATGATACAGTGTGAGGGCTACTAAGGGAGCCATGATACAGCGTGAGGGCTACTATGGGAGCCATGATACAGTGTGGGGGCTACTAAGGGAGCCATGATACAGTGTGGGGGCTACTAAGGGAGCCATGATACAGTGTGAGAGCTACTAAGGGAACCATGATACAGTGTGAGGGCTACTAAGGGAACCATGATACAGTGTGAGAGCTACTAAGGGAGCCATGATACAGTGTGAGGGCTACTAAGAGAGCCATGATACAGTGTGAGGGCTACTAAGAGAGCCATGATACAGAGTGACGGCTACTAAGGGAGCCATGATACAGAGTGACGGCTACTAAGGGAGCCATAATACCGTGTGACGGCTACTAAGGGAGCCATGATACAGAGTGACGGCTACTAACGGATCCATGATACAGTGTGAGGGCTACTAAGGGAGCCATGATACAGTGTGAGGGCTACTAAGGGAGCCATGATACAGTGTGAGGGCTACTAAGGGAACCATGATACAGTGTGAGGGCTACTAAGGGAGCCATGATACAGTGTGAGGGCTACTAAGGGAGCCATGATACAGTGTGAGGGCTACTAAGGGAACCATGATACAGTGTGAGAGCTACTAAGGGAGCCATGATACAGTGTGACGGCTACTAAGGGAGCCATGATACAGTGTGAGGGCTACTAAGGGAGACATGATACAGTGTGAGGGCTACTAAGGGAGCCATGATACAGTGTGAGGGCTACTAAGACAGCCATGATACAGTGTGAGGGCTACTAAGGGAGCGATGATACAGTGTGAGGGCTACTAAGAGAGCCATGATACAGTGTGAGGGCTGCTAAGGGAGACATGATACAGTGTGAGAGCTACTAAGGGAGACATGATACAGTGTGAGGGCTACTAAGGGAGCCATGATACAGTGTGAGGGCTACTAAGACAGCCATGATACAGTGTGAGGGCTACTAAGGGAGCCATGATACAGTGTGAGGGCTACTAAGACAGCCATGATACAGTGTGAGGGCTACTAAGGGAGCCATGATACAGTGTGAGAGCTACTAAGGGAACCATGATACAGTGTGAGAGCTACTAAAGGAGCCATGATACAGTGTGAGGGCTACTAAGGGAGCCATGATACAGTGTGAGAGCTACTAAGGGAGCCATGATACAGTGTGAGGGCTACTAAGGGAGCCATTATACAGCGTGACGGCTACTAAGGGAGCTATGATACAGCGTGAGAGCTACTAAGGGAGCCATGATACAGTGTGAGGGCTACAAAGGGAGCCATGATACAGTGTGACGGCTACTAAGGGAGCCATGATACAGTGTGAGGGCTACTAAGGGAGCCATGATACAGCGTGAGGGCTACTAAGGGAGCCATGATACAGTGTGAGGGCTACAAAGGGAGCCATGATACAGTGTGAGGGCTACTAAGGGAGCCATGATACAGCGTGAGGGCTACTAAGGGAGCCATGATACAGCGTGAGGGCTACTAAGGGAGCCATGATACAGCGTGAGGGCTACTAAGGGAGCCATGATACAGTGTGAGGGCTACTAAGGGAACCATGATACAGTGTGAGAACTACTAAGCGAGCAATAATACAGTGTGAGGGCTACTAAGGGAGTCATGATACAGTGTGAGGGCTACTAAGGGAGCCATGATACAGTGTGAGGGCTACTAAGACAGCCATGATACAGTGTGAGGGCTACTAAGGGAGCCATGATACAGTGTGAGGGCTACTAAGGGAGCCATGATACAGTGTGAGGGCTACTAAGGGAGCCATGATACAGTGTGAGGGCTACTAAGACAGCCATGATACAGTGTGAGGGCTACTGAGACAGCCATGATACAGTGTGAGGGCTACTAAGGGAGCCATGATACAGTGTGAGGGCTACTAAGGGAGCCATGATACAGTGTGAGGGCTACTAAGGGAGCCATGATACAGAGTGAGGGCTACTAAGGGAGCAATGATACAGTGTGAGGGCTACTAAGGGAGCCATGATACAGTGTGAGGGCTACTAAGAGAGCTATGATACAGTGTGAGGGCTACTAAGAGAGCCATGATACCGTGTGAGGGCTACTAAGGGAACCATGATACAGTGTGAGAGCTACTAAGGGAACCATGATACAGTGTGAGAGCTACTAACGGAGTCATGGTACAGCGTGAGGGCTACTAAGGGAGCCATGATACAGCGTGAGGGGTACTAAGGGAGCCAAGATACAGTGTGGGGGCTACTAAGGGGGCCATGATACAGTGTGAGGGCTACTAAGGGAGCCATGATACAGTGTGAGGGCTACTAAGGGAGCCATGATACAGTGTGAGGGCTACTAAGGGAGCCATGATACAGTGTGAGAGCTACTAAGGGATCCATGATACAGTGTGAGGGCTACTAAGGGAGCCATGATACAGTGTGAGAGCTACTAAGGGAGCCATGATACAGTGTGAGGGCTACTAAGGGATCCATGATACAGTGTGAGGGCTACTAAGGGAACCATGATACAGTGTGAGAGCTACTAAGGGAGCCATGATACAGTGTGAGGGCTACTAAGGGAGCCATGATACAGTGTGAGAGCTACTAAGGTAGCCATGATACAGTGTGAGGGCTACTAAGGGATCCATGATACAGTGTGAGGGCTACTAAGGGAGCCATGATACAGTGTGACGGCCACTAAGGGAGCCATGATACAGTGTGAGGGCTACTAAGGGAGCGATGATAGTGTGACGGATACTAAGGGAGCCATGATACAGTGTGAGAGCTACTAAGGGAGCCATGATACAGTGTGAGAGCTACTAAGGGAGCCATGATACAGTGTGAGAGCTACTAAGGGATCCATGATAGAGTGTGAGAGCTACTAAGGGATCCATGATACAGTGTGAGAGCTACTAAGGGATCCATGATACAGTGTGAGAGCTACTAAGGGAGCCATGATACAGTGTGAGGGCTACTAAGGGAACCATGATACAGTGTGAGGGCTACTAAGGGGGACATGATACAGAGTGGGGGCTACTAAGGGAGACATGATACAGTGTGAGGGCTACTAAGGGAGCCATGATACAGTGTGAGGGCTACTAAGAGAGCCATGATACAGTGTGAGGGCTACTAAGGGAACCATGATACAGTGTGAGAGCTACTAAGGGAGCCATGATACAGTGTGAGGGCTACTAAGGGAGCCATGATACAGTGTGAGAGCTACTAAGGGAGCCATGATACAGTGTGAGGGCTACTAAAGGAGCCATGATACAGAGTGGGGGCTACTAAGGGAGCCATGATACAGTGTGAGGGCTACTAAGGGAGCCATGATACAGTGTGAGGGCTACTAAGGGAGCCATGAGACAGTGTGAGGGCTACTAAGACAGCCATGATACAGTGTGAGGGCTACTAAAGGAGCCATGATACAGTGTGAGGGCTACTAAGACAGCCATGATACAGTGTGAGGGCTACTAAGGGAGCCATGATACAGTGTGAGGGCTACTAAGGGAGCCATGATACAGAGTGGGGGCTACTAAGGGAGCCATGATACAGTGTGAGGGCTACTAAGGGAGCCATGATACAGTGTGAGGGCTACTAAGGGAGCCATGATACAGTGTGAGGGCTACTAAGGGAACCATGATACAGTGTGAGAGCTACTAAGGGAGCCATGATACAGTGTGAGGGCTACTAAGGGAGCCATGATACAGTGTGAGAGCTACTAAGGGAGCCATGATACAGTGTGAGGGCTACTAAGGGAGCCATGATACAGTGTGAGGGCTACTAAGGGAGCCATGATACAGTGTGAGGGCTACTAACGGAGCCATGATACAGTGTGAGGGCTACTAAGACAGCCATGATACAGTGTGAGGGCTACTAAGGGAGCCATTATACAGTGTGAGGGCTACTAAGGGAGCCATTAGACAGTGTGAGGGCTACTAAGACAGCCATGATACAGTGTGAGGGCTACTAAGACAGCCATGATACAGAGTGAGGGCTACTAAGACAGCCATGATACAGTGTGAGGGCTACTAAGGGAGCCATGATACAGTGTGAGGGCTACTAAGGGAGCCATGATACAGTGTGAGGGCTACTAAGGGAGCCATGATACAGAGTGAGGGCTACTAAGGGAGCAATGATACAGTGTGAGGGCTACTAAGGGAGCAATGATACCGTGTGAGGGCTACTAAGAGAGCCATGATACAGTGTGAGGGCTACTAAGAGAGCCATTATACAGTGTGAGGGCTACTAAGAGAGCCATGATACCGTGTGAGGGCTACTAAGGGAACCATGATACATTGTGAGAGCTACTAAGGGAACCATGATACAGTGTGAGAGCTACTAAGGGAGCCATGATACAGAGTGAGGGCTACTAAGGGAGCCATGATACAGTGTGAGGGCTACTAAGGGAGCCATGATACAGCGTGAGGGCTACTATGGGAGCCATGATACAGTGTGGGGGCTACTAAGGGAGCCATGATACAGTGTGGGGGCTACTAAGGGAGCCATGATACAGTGTGGGGGCTACTAAGGGAACGATGATACAGTGTGAGGGCTACTAAGGGAACCATGATACAGTGTGAGAGCTACTAAGGGAGCCATGATACAGTGTGAGGGCTACTAAGAGAGCCATGATACAGTGTGAGGGCTACTAAGAGAGCCATGATACAGAGTGACGGCTACTAAGGGAGCCATGATACAGAGTGACGGCTACTAAGGGAGCCATAATACCGTGTGACGGCTACTAAGGGAGCCATGATACAGAGTGACGGCTACTAAGGGATCCATGATACAGTGTGAGGGCTACTAAGGGAGCCATGATACAGTGTGAGGGCTACTAAGGGAGCCATGATACAGTGTGAGGGCTACTAAGGGAACCATGATACAGTGTGAGGGCTACTAAGGGAGCCATGATACAGTGTGAGGGCTACTAAGGGAGCCATGATACAGTGTGAGGGCTACTAAGGGAACCATGATACAGTGCGAGAGCTACTAAGGGAGCCATGATACAGTGTGACGGCTACTAAGGGAGCCATGATACAGTGTGAGGGCTACTAAGGGAGACATGATACAGTGTGAGGGCTACTAAGGGAGCCATGATACAGTGTGAGGGCTACTAAGACAGCCATGATACAGTGTGAGGGCTACTAAGGGAGCCATGATACAGTGTGAGGGCTACTAAGAGAGCCATGATACAGTGTGAGGGCTACTAAGGGAGACATGATACAGTGTGAGAGCTACTAAGGGAGACATGATACAGTGTGAGGGCTACTAAGGGAGCCATGATACAGTGTGAGGGCTACTAAGAGAGCCATGATACAGTGTGAGGGCTACTAAGGGAGACATGATACAGTGTGAGAGCTACTAAGGGAACCATGATACAGTGTGAGGGCTACTAAGGGAGCCATGATACAGTGTGAGGGCTACTAAGGGAGCCATGATACAGTGTGAGGGCTACTAAGGGAACCATGATACAGTGTGAGAGCTACTAAGGGAGCCATGATACAGTGTGACGGCTACTAAGGGAGCCATGATACAGTGTGAGGGCTACTAAGGGAGACATGATACAGTGTGAGGGCTACTAAGGGAGCCATGATACAGTGTGAGGGCTACTAAGACAGCCATGATACAGTGTGAGGGCTACTAAGGGAGCCATGATACAGTGTGAGGGCTACTAAGAGAGCCATGATACAGTGTGAGGGCTACTAAGGGAGACATGATACAGTGTGAGAGCTACTAAGGGAGACATGATACAGTGTGAGGGCTACTAAGGGAGCCATGATACAGTGTGAGGGCTACTAAGACAGCCATGATACAGTGTGAGGGCTACTAAGACAGCCATGATACAGTGTGAGGGCTACTAAGACAGCCATGATACAGTGTGAGAGCTACTAAGGGAACCATGATACAGTGTGAGAGCTACTAAAGGAGCCATGATACAGTGTGAGGGCTACTAAGGGAGCCATGATACAGTGTGAGAGCTACTAAGGGAGCCATGATACAGTGTGAGGGCTACGAAGGGAGCCATTATACAGCGTGATGGCTACTAAGGGAGCTATGATACAGCGTGAGAGCTACTAAGGGAGCCATGATACAGTGTGAGGGCTACAAAGGGAGCCATGATACAGTGTGACGGCTACTAAGGGAGCCATGATACAGTGTGAGGGCTACTAAGGGAGCCATGATACAGCGTGAGGGCTACTAAGGGAGCCATGATACAGTGTGAGGGCTACTAAGGGAGCCATGATACAGTGTGAGGGCTACTAAGGGAGCCATGATACAGAGTGAGGGCTACTAAGGGAGCAATGATACAGTGTGAGGGCTACTAAGGGAGCCATGATACAGTGTGAGGGCTACTAAGGGAGCCATGATACAGTGTGAGGGCTACTAAGGGAGCAATGATACCGTGTGAGGGCTACTAAGAGAGCCATGATACAGTGTGAGGGCTACTAAGAGAGCCATTATACAGTGTGAGGGCTACTAAGAGAGCCATGATACCGTGTGAGGGCTACTAAGGGAACCATGATACAGTGTGAGAGCTACTAATGGAGCCATGATACAGAGTGAGGGCTACTAAGGGAGCCATGATACAGAGTGAGGGCTACTAAAGGAGCCATGATACAGCGTGAGGGCTACTATGGGAGCCATGATACAGTGTGGGGGCTACTAAGGGAGCCATGATACAGTGTGGGGGCTACTAAGGGAGCCATGATACAGTGTGAGAGCTACTAAGGGAACCATGATACAGTGTGAGGGCTACTAAGGGAACCATGATACAGTGTGAGAGCTACTAAGGGAGCCATGATACAGTGTGAGGGCTACTAAGAGAGCCATGATACAGTGTGAGGGCTACTAAGAGAGCCATGATACAGAGTGACGGCTACTAAGGGAGCCATGATACAGAGTGACGGCTACTAAGGGAGCCATAATACCGTGTGACGGCTACTAAGGGAGCCATGATACAGAGTGACGGCTACTAAGGGATCCATGATACAGTGTGAGGGCTACTAAGGGAGCCATGATACAGTGTGAGGGCTACTAAGGGAGCCATGATACAGTGTGAGGGCTACTAAGGGAACCATGATACAGTGTGAGGGCTACTAAGGGAGCCATGATACAGTGTGAGGGCTACTAAGGGAGCCATGATACAGTGTGAGGGCTACTAAGGGAACCATGATACAGTGCGAGAGCTACTAAGGGAGCCATGATACAGTGTGACGGCTACTAAGGGAGCCATGATACAGTGTGAGGGCTACTAAGGGAGACATGATACAGTGTAAGGGCTACTAAGGGAGCCATGATACAGTGTGAGGGCTACTAAGACAGCCATGATACAGTGTGAGGGCTACTAAGGGAGCCATGATACAGCGTGAGGGCTACTAAGGGAGCCATGATACAGTGTGAGGGCTACAAATGGAGCCATGATACAGTGTGAGAGCTACTAAGAGAGCCATGATACAGTGTGAGGGCTACTAAGGGAGACATGATACAGTGTGAGAGCTACTAAGGGAGACATGATACAGTGTGAGGGCTACTAAGGGAGCCATGATACAGTGTGAGGGCTACTAAGACAGCCATGATACAGTGTGAGGGCTACTAAGGGAGCCATGATACAGTGTGAGAGCTACTAAGGGAACCATGATACAGTGTGAGAGCTACTAAAGGAGCCATGATACAGTGTGAGGGCTACTAAGGGAGCCATGATACAGTGTGAGAGCTACTAAGGGAGCCATGATACAGTGTGAGGGCTACTAAGGGAGCCATTATACAGCGTGACGGCTACTAAGGGAGCTATGATACAGCGTGAGAGCTACTAAGGGAGCCATGATACAGTGTGAGGGCTACAAAGGGAGCCATGATACAGTGTGACGGCTACTAAGGGAGCCATGATACAGTGTGAGGGCTACTAAGGGAGCCATGATACAGCGTGAGGGCTACTAAGGGAGCCATGATACAGTGTGAGGGCTACAAAGGGAGCCATGATACAGTGTGAGGGCTACTAAGGGAGCCATGATACAGCGTGAGGGCTACTAAGGGAGCCATGATACAGCGTGAGGGCTACTAAGGGAGCCATGATACAGCGTGAGGGCTACTAAGGGAGCCATGATACAGCGTGAGGGCTACTAAGGGAGCCATGATACAGTGTGAGGGCTACTAAGGGAACCATGATACAGTGTGAGAACTACTAAGCGAGCAATAATACAGTGTGAGGGCTACTAAGGGAGTCATGATACAGTGTGAGGGCAACTAAGGGAGCCATGATACAGTGTGAGGGCTACTAAGACAGCCATGATACAGTGTGAGGGCTACTAAGGGAGCCATGATACAGTGTGAGGGCTACTAAGGGAGCCATGATACAGTGTGAGGGCTACTAAGGGAGCCATGATACAGTGTGAGGGCTACTAAGACAGCCATGATACAGTGTGAGGGCTACTGAGACAGCCATGATACAGTGTGAGGGCTACTAAGGGAGCCATGATACAGTGTGAGGGCTACTAAGGGAGCCATGATACAGTGTGAGGGCTACTAAGGGAGCCATGATACAGTGTGAGGGCTACTAAGGGAGCAATGATACAGTATGAGGGCTACTAAGGGAGCCATGATACAGTGTGAGGGCTACTAAGAGAGCTATGATACAGTGTGAGGGCTACTAAGAGAGCCATGATACCGTGTGAGGGCTACTAAGGGAACCATGATACAGTGTGAGAGCTACTAAGGGAACCATGATACAGTGTGAGAGCTACTAAGGGAGACATGATACAGTGTGAGGGCTACTAAGGGAGCCATGATACAGTGTGAGGGCTACTAAGGGAGCCAAGATACAGTGTGGGGGCTACTAAGGGGGCCATGATACAGTGTGAGGGCTACTAAGGGAGCCATGATACAGTGTGAGGGCTACTAAGGGAGCCATGATACAGTGTGAGGGCTACTAAGGGAACCATGATACAGTGTGAGGGCTACTAAGGGAGCCATGATACAGTGTGAGGGCTACTAAGGGAGCCATGATACAGTGTGAGAGCTACTAAGGGATCCATGATACAGTGTGAGGGCTACTAAGGGAGCCATGATACAGCGTGAGAGCTAGTAAGGGAGCCATGATACAGTGTGAGAGCTACTAAGGGAGCCATGATACAGTGTGAGGGCTACTAAGGGATCCATGATACAGTGTGAGGGCTACTAAGGGAACCATGATACAGTGTGAGAGCTACTAAGGGAGCCATGATACAGTGTGAGGGCTACTAAGGGAGCCATGATACAGTGTGAGAGCTACTAAGGGAGCCATGATACAGTGTGAGGGCTACTAAGGGAGCCATGATACAGTGTGAGGGCTACTAAGGGAGCCATGATACAGTGTGAGGGCTACTAAGGGAGCCATGATACAGTGTGAGGGCTACTAAGGGAGCCATGATACAGTGTGACGGCTACTAAGGGAGCCATGATACAGTGTGAGGGCTACTAAGGGAGCCATGATAGTGTGACGGATACTAAGGGAGCCATGATACAGTGTGAGGGCTACTAAGGGAGCCATGATACAGTGTGAGGGCTACTAAGGGAACCATGATACAGTGTAAGAGCTACTAAGGGAACCATGATACAGTGTGAGGGCTACTAAGACAGCCATGATACAGTGTGAGGGCTATTAAGGGAGCCATGGTACAGTGTGAGGGCTACTAAGGGAGCCATGATACAGCGTGAGAGCTACTAAGACTGCCATGATACAGTGTGAGAGCTACTAAGGAAACCATGATACAGTGTGAGAGCTACTAAGGGAACCATGATACAGTGTGAGAGCTACTAAGGGAACCATGATACAGTGTGAGAGCTACTAAGGGAACCATGATACAGTGTGAGAGCTACTAAGGGAGCCATGATGCAGTGTGAGGGCTACTAAGGGAGCCATGATACAGTGTGAGAGCTACTAAGGGAACCATGATACAGTGTGAGGGCTACTAAGGGAGCCATGATACAGTGTGAGAGCTACTAAGAGAGCCATGATACAGTGTGAGGGCTATTAAGGGAGCCATGGTACAGTGTGAGGGCTACTAAGGGAGCCATGATACAGTGTGAGGGCTACTAAGGGAACCATGATACAGTGTGAGAGCTACTAAGGGAGCCATGATACAGTGTGAGGGCTACTAAGAGAGCCATGATACAGTGTGAGGGCTATTAAGGGAGCCATGGTACAGTGTGAGGGCTACTAAGGGAGCCATGATACAGTGTGAGGGCTACTAAGACTGCCATGATACAGTGTGAGGGCTCCTTATGGAACCATGATACAGTGTGAGAGCTACTAAGGGAACCATGATACAGTGTGAGAGCTAGTAAGGGAGCCATGATGCAGTGTGAGGGCTACTAAGGGAGCCATGATACAGTGTGAGAGCTACTAAGGGAACCATGATACAGTGTGAGAGCTAGTAAGGGAGCCATGATGCAGTGTGAGGGCTACTAAGGGAACCATGATACAGTGTGAGGGCTACTAAGGGAACCATGATACAGTGTGAGAGCTACTAAGGGAGCCATGATACAGTGTGAGGGCTACTAAGAGAGCCATGATACAGTGTGAGGGCTACTAAGAGAGCCATGATACAGAGTGACGGCTACTAAGGGAGCCATGATACAGAGTGACGACTACTAAGGGAGCCATAATACCGTGTGACGGCTACTAAGGGAGCCATGATACAGAGTGACGGCTACTAAGGGATCCATGATACAGTGTGAGTGCTACTAAGGGAGCCATGATACAGTGTGAGGGCTACTAAGGGAGCCATGATACAGTGTGAGGGCTACTAAGGGAACCATGATACAGTGTGAGGGCTACTAAGGGAGCCATGATACAGTGTGAGGGCTACTAAGGGAGCCATGATACAGTGTGAGGGCTACTAAGGGAACCATGATACAGTGTGAGAGCTACTAAGGGAGCCATGATACAGTGTGACGGCTACTAAGGGAGCCATGATACAGTGTGAGGGCTACTAAGGGAGACATGATACAGTGTGAGGGCTACTAAGGGAGCCATGATACAGTGTGAGGGCTACTAAGACAGCCATGATACAGTGTGAGGGCTACTAAGGGAGCCATGATACAGTGTGAGGGCTACTAAGGGAGCCATGATACAGTGTGAGGGCTACTAAGAGAGCCATGATACAGTGTGAGGGCTACTAAGGGAGACATGATATAGTGTGAGGGCTACTAAGAGAGCCATGATACAGTGTGAGGGCTACTAAGGGAACCATGATACAGTGTGAGAGCTACTAAGGGAACCATGATACAGTGTGAGAGCTACTAAGGGAGACATGATACAGTGTGAGGGCTACTAAGGGAGCCATGATACAGTGTGAGGGCTACTAAGGGAGCCAAGATACAGTGTGGGGGCTACTAAGGGGGCCATGATACAGTGTGAGGGCTACTAAGGGAGCCATGATACAGTGTGAGGGCTACTAAGGGAGCCATGATACCGTGTGAGGGCTACTAAGGGAGCCATGATACAGTGTGAGAGCTACTAAGGGATCCATGATACAGTGTGAGGGCTACTAAGGGAGCCATGATACAGCGTGAGAGCTACTAAGGGAGCCATGATACAGTGTGAGAGCTACTAAGGGAGCCATGATACAGTGTGAGGGCTACTAAGGGATCCATGATACAGTGTGAGGGCTACTAAGGGAACCATGATACAGTGTGAGAGCTACTAAGGGAGCCATGATACAGTGTGAGGGCTACTAAGGGAGCCATGACACAGTGTGAGAGCTACTAAGGGAGCCATGATACAGTGTGAGGGCTACTAAGGGAGCCATGATACAGTGTGAGGGCTACTAAGGGAGCCATGATACAGTGTGAGGGCTACTAAGGGAGCCATGATACAGTGTGAGGGCTACTAAGGGAGCCATGATACAGTGTGACGGCTACTAAGGGAGCCATGATACAGTGTGAGGGCTACTAAGGGAGCCATGATAGTGTGACGGATACTAAGGGAGCCATGATACAGTGTGAGAGCTACTAAGGGAGCCATCATACAGTGTGAGGGCTACTAAGAGAGCCATGATACAGTGTGAGGGCTACTAAGGGAGCCATGATACAGTGTGAGGGCTACTAAGAGAGCCATGATACAGTGTGAGGGCTACTAAGGGAGCCATGATACAGTGTGAGGGCTACTAAGGGAACCATGATACAGTGTGAGAGCTACTAAGGGAGCCATGATACAGTGTGATGGCTACTAAGGGAGCCATGATACAGTGTGAGGGCTACTAAGAGAGCCATGATACAGTGTGAGGGCTACTAAGGGAGCCATGATACAGTGTTAGGGCTACTAAGGGAGACATGATACAGTGTGAGGGCTACTAAGAGAGCCATGATACAGTGTGAGGGCTACTAAGACAGCCATGATACAGTGTGAGGGCTATTAAGGGAGCCATGGTACAGTGTGAGGGCTACTAAGGGAGCCATGATACAGTGTGAGGGCTACTAAGACTGCCATGATACAGTGTGAGGGCTACTTATGGAACCATGATACAGTGTGAGAGCTACTAAGGGAACCATGATACAGTGTGAGAGCTACTAAGGGAGCCATGATACAGTGTGAGGGCTACTAAGGGAGCCATGATACAGTGTGAGAGCTACTAAGGGAACCATGATACAGTGTGAGGGCTACTAAGGGAGCCATGATGCAGTGTGAGGGCTACTAAGGGAACCATGATACAGTGTGAGGGCTACTAAGACAGCCATGATACAGTGTGAGAGCTACTAAGGGAGCCATGATACAGTGTGAGAGCTACTAAGGGAACCATGATACAGTGTGAGGGCTACTAAGAGAGCCATGATACAGTGTGAGGGCTACTAAGAGAGCCATGATACAGAGTGACGGCTACTAAGGGAGCCATGATACAGAGTGACGACTACTAAGGGAGCCATAATACCGTGTGACGGCTACTAAGGGAGCCATGATACAGAGTGACGGCTACTAAGGGATCCATGATACAGTGTGAGGGCTACTAAGAGAGCCATGATACAGTGTGAGAGCTACTAAGGGAGCCATGATACAGTGTGAGGGCTACTAAGAGAGCCATGATACAGTGTGAGGGCTACTAAGGGAGCCATGATACAGTGTGAGGGCTACTAAGAGAGCCATGATACAGTGTGAGGGCTACTAAGAGAGCCATGATACAGAGTGACGGCTACTAAGGGAGCCATGATACAGAGTGACGACTACTAAGGGAGCCATAATACCGTGTGACGGCTACTAAGGGAGCCATGATACAGAGTGACGGCTACTAAGGGATCCATGATACAGTGTGAGGGCTACTAAGGGAGCCATGATACAGTGTGAGGGCTACTAAGGGAGCCATGATACAGTGTGAGGGCTACTAAGGGAACCATGATACAGTGTGAGGGCTACTAAGGGAGCCATGATACAGTGTGAGGGCTACTAAGGGAGCCATGATACAGTGTGAGGGCTACTAAGGGAACCATGATACAGTGTGAGAGCTACTAAGGGAACCATGATACAGTGTGACGGCTACTAAGGGAGCCATGATACAGTGTGAGGGCTACTAAGGGAGACATGATACAGTGTGAGGGCTACTAAGGGAGCCATGATACAGTGTGAGGGCTACTAAGACAGCCATGATACAGTGTGAGGGCTACTAAGGGAGCCATGATACAGTGTGAGGGCTACTAAGGGAGCCATGATACAGTGTGAGGGCTACTAAGAGAGCCATGATACAGTGTGAGGGCTACTAAGAGAGCCATGATACAGTGTGAGGGCTACTAAGAGAGCCATGATACAGAGTGACGGCTACTAAGGGAGCCATGATACAGAGTGACGACTACTAAGGGAGCCATAATACCGTGTGACGGCTACTAAGGGAGCCATGATACAGAGTGACGGCTACTAAGGGATCCATGATACAGTGTGAGGGCTACTAAGGGAGCCATGATACAGTGTGAGGGCTACTAAGGGAGCCATGATACAGTGTGAGGGCTACTAAGGGAGCCATGATACAGTGTGAGGGCTACTAAGGGAACCATGATACAGTATGAGGGCTACTAAGGGAGCCATGATACAGTGTGAGGGCTACTAAGGGAGCCATGATACAGTGTGAGGGCTACTAAGGGAACCATGATACAGTGTGAGAGCTACTAAGGGAACCATGATACAGTGTGACGGCTACTAAGGGAGCCATGATACAGTGTGAGGGCTACTAAGGGAGACATGATACAGTGTGAGGGCTACTAAGGGAGCCATGATACAGTGTGAGGGCTACTAAGACAGCCATGATACAGTGTGAGGGCTACTAAGGGAGCCATGATACAGTGTGAGGGCTACTAAGGGAGCCATGATACAGTGTGAGGGCTACTAAGAGAGCCATGATACAGTGTGAGGGCTACTAAGGGAGACATGATACAGTGTGAGAGCTACTAAGGGAGACATGATACAGTGTGAGGGCTACTAAGGGAGACATGATACAGTGTGAGAGCTACTAAGGGAGACATGATACAGTGTGAGGGCTACTAAGGGAGCCATGATACAGTGTGAGGGCTACTAAGACAGCCATGATACAGTGTGAGGGCTACTAAGGGAGCCATGATACAGTGTGAGGGCTACTAAGACAGCCATGATACAGTGTGAGAGCTACTAAGGGAACCATGATACAGTGTGAGAGCTACTAAAGGAGCCATGATACAGTGTGAGGGCTACTAAGGGAGACATGATACAGTGTGAGAGCTACTAAGGGAGACATGATACAGTGTGAGGGCTACTAAGACAGCCATGATACAGTGTGAGGGCTACTAAGGGAGCCATGATACAGTGTGAGGGCTACTAAGACAGCCATGATACAGTGTGAGAGCTACTAAGGGAACCATGATACAGTGTGAGGGCTACTAAGGGAGACATGATACAGTGTGAGGGCTACTAAGGGAGACATGATACAGTGTGAGGGCTACTAAAGGAGCCATGATACAGTGTGAGGGCTACTAAGGGAGACATGATACAGTGTGAGGGCTACTAAGGGAGACATGATACAGTGTGAGAGCTACTAAGGGAGACATGATACAGTGTGAGGGCTACTAAGGGAGCCATGATACAGTGTGAGGGCTACTAAGACAGCCATGATACAGTGTGAGGGCTACTAAGGGAGCCATGATACAGTGTGAGGGCTACTAAGACAGCCATGATACAGTGTGAGAGCTACTAAGGGAACCATGATACAGTGTGAGAGCTACTAAAGGAGCCATGATACAGTGTGAGGGCTACTAAGGGAGCCATGATACAGTGTGAGGGCTACTAAGGGAGACATGATACAGTGTGAGGGCTACTAAGGGAGCCATGATACAGTGTGAGGGCTACTAAGACAGCCATGATACAGTGTGAGGGCTACTAAGGGAGCCATGATACAGTGTGAGGGCTACTAAGGGAGCCATGATACAGTGTGAGGGCTACTAAGAGAGCCATGATACAGTGTGAGGGCTACTAAGGGAGACATGATACAGTGTGAGAGCTACTAAGGGAGACATGATACAGTGTGAGGGCTACTAAGGGAGCCATGATACAGTGTGAGGGCTACTAAGACAGCCATGATACAGTGTGAGGGCTACTAAGGGAGCCATGATACAGTGTGAGGGCTACTAAGACAGCCATGATACAGTGTGAGAGCTACTAAGGGATCCATGATACAGTGTGAGAGCTACTAAAGGAGCCATGATACAGTGTGAGGGCTACTAAGGGAGCCATGATACAGTGTGACGGCTACTAAGGGAGCCATAATACAGTGTGAGGGCTACTAAGGGAGCCATGATACAGCGTGAGGGCTACTAAGGGAGCCATGATACAGTGTGAGGGCTACAAAGGGAGCCATGATACAGTGTGAGGGCTACTAAGGGAGCCATGATACAGCGTGAGGGCTACTAAGGGAGCCATGATACAGCGTGAGAGCTACTAAGGGAGCCATGATACAGTGTGAGGGCTACTAAGGGAGCCATGATACAGTGTGAGGGCTACAAAGGGAGCCATGATACAGTGTGAGGGCTACTAAGGGAGCCATGATACAGTGTGAGGGCTACTAAGGGAGCCATGATACAGCGTGAGGGCTACTAAGGGAGCCATGATACAGTGTGAGGGCTACTAAGGGAACCATGATACAGTGTGAGAACTACTAAGCGAGCAATAATACAGTGTGAGGGCTACTAAGGGAGTCATGATACAGTGTGAGGGCTACTAAGGGAGCCATGATACAGTGTGAGGGCTACTAAGACAGCCATGATACAGTGTGAGGGCTACTAAGGGAGCCATGATACAGTGTGAGGGCTACTAAGGGAGCCATGATACAGTGTGAGGGCTAATAAGGGAGCCATGATACAGTGTGAGGGCTACTAAGACAGCCATGATACAGTGTGAGGGCTACTGAGACAGCCATGATACAGTGTGAGGGCTACTAAGGGAGCCATGATACAGTGTGAGGGCTACTAAGGGAGCCATGATACAGTGTGAGGGCTACTAAGGGAGCCATGATACAGAGTGAGGGCTACTAAGGGAGCAATGATACAGTGTGAGGGCTACTAAGGGAGCCATGATACAGTGTGAGGGCTACTAAGAGAGCTATGATACAGTGTGAGGGCTACTAAGAGAGCCATGATACCGTGTGAGGGCTACTAAGGGAACCATGATACAGTGTGAGAGCTACTAAGGGAACCATGATACAGTGTGAGAGCTACTAACGGAGTCATGGTACAGTGTGAGGGCTACTAAGGGGGCCATGATACAGTGTGAGGGCTACTAAGGGAGCCATGATACAGTGTGAGGGCTACTAAGGGAGCCATGATACAGTGTGAGGGCTACTAAGGGAGCCATGATACAGTGTGAGAGCTACTAAGGGATCCATGATACAGTGTGAGGGCTACTAAGGGAGCCATGATACAGTGTGAGAGCTACTAAGGGAGCCATGATACAGTGTGAGGGCTACTAAGGGATCCATGATACAGTGTGAGGGCTACTAAGGGAACCATGATACAGTGTGAGAGCTACTAAGGGAGCCATGATACAGTGTGAGGGCTACTAAGGGAGCCATGATACAGTGTGAGAGCTACTAAGGGAGCCATGATACAGTGTGAGGGCTACTAAGGGATCCATGATACAGTGTGAGGGCTACTAAGGGAGCCATGATACAGTGTGAGGGCTACTAAGGGAGCCATGATACAGTGTGAGGGCTACTAAGGGAGCCATGATACAGTGTGACGGCTACTAAGGGAGCCATGATACAGTGTGAGGGCTACTAAGGGAGCCATGATAGTGTGACGGATACTAAGGGAGCCATGATAGTGTGAGGGCTACTAAGGGAGCCATGATAGTGTGAGAGCTACTAAGGGAGCCATGATACAGTGTGAGAGCTACTAAGGGAGCCATGATACAGTGTGAGGGCTACTAAGAGAGCCATGATACAGTGTGAGGGCTACTAAGGGAGCCATGATAGTGTGAGGGCTACTAAGGGAGCCATGATAGTGTGAGAGCTACTAAGGGAGCCATGATACAGTGTGAGAGCTACTAAGGGAGCCATGATACAGTGTGAGGGCTACTAAGAGAGCCATGATACAGTGTGAGGGCTACTAAGAGAGCCATGATACAGTGTGAGGGCTACTAAGGGAGCCATGATACAGTGTGAGGGCTACTAAGGGAACCATGATACAGTGTGAGAGCTACTAAGGGAGCCATGATACAGTGTGACGGCTACTAAGAGAGCCATGATACAGTGTGAGGGCTACTAAGGGAGCCATGATACAGTGTGAGGGCTACTAAGGGAACCATGATACAGTGTGAGAGCTACTAAGGGAGCCATGATACAGTGTGAGGGCTACTAAGAGAGCCATGATACAGTGTGAGGGCTACTAAGGGAGCCATGATAGTGTGAGGGCTACTAAGGGAGCCATGATAGTGTGAGAGCTACTAAGGGAGCCATGATACAGTGTGAGAGCTACTAAGGGAGCCATGATACAGTGTGAGGGCTACTAAGAGAGCCATGATACAGTGTGAGGGCTACTAAGGGAGCCATGATACAGTGTGAGGGCTACTAAGAGAGCCATGATACAGTGTGAGGGCTACTAAGGGAGCCATGATACAGTGTGAGGGCTACTAAGGGAACCATGATACAGTGTGAGAGCTACTAAGGGAGCCATGATACAGTGTGACGGCTACTAAGGGAGCCATGATACAGTGTGAGGGCTACTAAGAGAGCCATGATACAGTGTGAGGGCTACTAAGGGAGCCATGATACAGTGTGAGGGCTACTAAGGGAGACATGATACAGTGTGAGGGCTACTAAGAGAGCCATGATACAGTGTGAGGGCTACTAAGACAGCCATGGTACAGTGTGAGGGATACTAAGACAGCCATGATACAGTGTGAGGGCTACTAAGGGAGCCATGATACAGTGTGAGGGCTACTAAGACTGCCATGATACAGTGTGAGGGCTACTAAGGGAACCATGAAACAGTGTGAGAGCTACTAAGGGAGCCATGATACAGTGTGAGAGCTACTAAGGGAGCCATGATACAGTGTGAGAGCTACTAAGGGAGCCATGATGCAGTGTGAGGGCTACTAAGGGAGCCATGATACAGTGTGAGGGCTACTAAGACAGCCATGATACAGTGTGAGAGCTACTAAGGGAACCATGATACAGTGTGAGAGCTACTAAGGGAGCCATGATACAGTGTGAGGGCTACTAAGGGAGCCATGATACAGTGTGAGAGCTACTAAGGGAGCCATGATGCAGTGTGAGGGCTACTAAGGGAGCCATGATACAGTGTGAGGGCTACTAAGACAGCCATGATACAGTGTGAGAGCTACTAAGGGAACCATGATACAGTGTGAGAGCTACTAAGGGAGCCATGATACAGTGTGAGGGCTACTAAGGGAGCCATGATACAGTGTGAGAGCTACTAAGGGAGCCATGATAGAGTGTGAGGGCTACTAAGGGAGCCATGATACAGTGTGACGGCTACTAAGGGAGCCATGATACAGTGTGAGAGCTACTAAGGGAGCCATGATACAGTGTGAGGGCTACTAAGGGAGACATGATACAGCGTGAGGGCTACTAAGGGAGCCATGATACAGCGTGAGGGCTACTAAGGGAGCCATGATACAGTGTGAGAGCTACTAAGGTAACCATGATACAGTGTGAGAGCTACTAAGGTAACCATGATACAGTGTGAGAGCTACTAAGCGAGCCATGATACAGTGTGAGGGCTACTAAGGGAAAAATGATACAGTGTGAGGGCTACTAAGGGAGCCATGATACAGCGTGAGAGCTACTAAGGGAGCCATGATACAGCGTGAGGGCTACTAAGGGAGACATGATACAGCGTGAGGGCTACTAAGGGAACCATGATACAGCGTGACGGCTACTAAGGGAGCCATGATACAGCGTGAGGGCTACTAAGGGAGCCATGATACAGCGTGAGGGCTACTAAGGGAGCCATGATACAGTGTGAGGGCTACTAAGGGAGCCATGATACAGCGTGAGGGCTACTAAGGGAGACATGATACAGCGTGAGGGCTACTAAGGGAGCCATGATACAGCGTGAGGGCTACTAAGGGAGCCATGATACAGCGTGAGGGCTACTAAGGGAGCCATGATACAGCGTGAGGGCTACTAAGGGAGCCATGATACAGTGTGAGGGCTACTAAGGGAACCATGATACAGTGTGAGAGCTACTAAGCGAGCCATGATACAGTGTGAGGGCTACTAAGGGAACCATGATACAGTGTGAGGGCTACTAAGGGAGCCATGATACAGTGTGAGGGCTACTAAGACAGCCATGATACAGTGTGAGGGCTACTAAGGGAGCCATGATACAGTGTGAGGGCTACTAAGACAGCCATGATACAGTGTGAGAGCTACTAAGGGAACCATGATACAGTGTGAGAGCTACTAAAGGAGCCATGATACAGTGTGAGGGCTACTAAGGGAGCCATGATACAGTGTGACGGCTACTAAGGGAGCCATAATACAGTGTGAGGGCTACTAAGGGAGCCATGATACAGCGTGAGGGCTACTAAGGGAGCCATGATACAGTGTGAGGGCTACAAAGGGAGCCATGATACAGTGTGAGGGCTACTAAGGGAGCCATGATACAGCGTGAGGGCTACTAAGGGAGCCATGATACAGCGTGAGAGCTACTAAGGGAGCCATGATACAGTGTGAGGGCTACTAAGGGAGCCATGATACAGTGTGAGGGCTACAAAGGGAGCCATGATACAGTGTGAGGGCTACTAAGGGAGCCATGATACAGCGTGAGGGCTACTAAGGGAGCCATGATACAGTGTGAGGGCTACTAAGGGAACCATGATACAGTGTGAGAACTACTAAGCGAGCAATAATACAGTGTGAGGGCTACTAAGGGAGTCATGATACAGTGTGAGGGCTACTAAGGGAGCCATGATACAGTGTGAGGGCTACTAAGACAGCCATGATACAGTGTGAGGGCTACTAAGGGAGCCATGATACAGTGTGAGGGCTACTAAGGGAGCCATGATACAGTGTGAGGGCTACTAAGGGAGCCATGATACAGTGTGAGGGCTACTAAGACAGCCATGATACAGTGTGAGGGCTACTGAGACAGCCATGATACAGTGTGAGGGCTACTAAGGGAGCCATGATACAGTGTGAGGGCTACTAAGGGAGCCATGATACAGTGTGAGGGCTACTAAGGGAGCCATGATACAGAGTGAGGGCTACTAAGGGAGCAATGATACAGTGTGAGGGCTACTAAGGGAGCCATGATACAGTGTGAGGGCTACTAAGAGAGCTATGATACAGTGTGAGGGCTACTAAGAGAGCCATGATACCGTGTGAGGGCTACTAAGGGAACCATGATACAGTGTGAGAGCTACTAAGGGAACCATGATACAGTGTGAGAGCTACTAACGGAGTCATGGTACAGTGTGAGGGCTACTAAGGGGGCCATGATACAGTGTGAGGGCTACTAAGGGAGCCATGATACAGTGTGAGGGCTACTAAGGGAGCCATGATACAGTGTGAGGGCTACTAAGGGAGCCATGATACAGTGTGAGAGCTACTAAGGGATCCATGATACAGTGTGAGGGCTACTAAGGGAGCCATGATACAGTGTGAGAGCTACTAAGGGAGCCATGATACAGTGTGAGGGCTACTAAGGGATCCATGATACAGTGTGAGGGCTACTAAGGGAACCATGATACAGTGTGAGAGCTACTAAGGGAGCCATGATACAGTGTGAGGGCTACTAAGGGAGCCATGATACAGTGTGAGAGCTACTAAGGGAGCCATGATACAGTGTGAGGGCTACTAAGGGATCCATGATACAGTGTGAGGGCTACTAAGGGAGCCATGATACAGTGTGAGGGCTACTAAGGGAGCCATGATACAGTGTGAGGGCTACTAAGGGAGCCATGATACAGTGTGACGGCTACTAAGGGAGCCATGATACAGTGTGAGGGCTACTAAGGGAGCCATGATAGTGTGACGGATACTAAGGGAGCCATGATAGTGTGAGGGCTACTAAGGGAGCCATGATAGTGTGAGAGCTACTAAGGGAGCCATGATACAGTGTGAGAGCTACTAAGGGAGCCATGATACAGTGTGAGGGCTACTAAGAGAGCCATGATACAGTGTGAGGGCTACTAAGGGAGCCATGATAGTGTGAGGGCTACTAAGGGAGCCATGATAGTGTGAGAGCTACTAAGGGAGCCATGATACAGTGTGAGAGCTACTAAGGGAGCCATGATACAGTGTGAGGGCTACTAAGAGAGCCATGATACAGTGTGAGGGCTACTAAGGGAGCCATGATACAGTGTGAGGGCTACTAAGAGAGCCATGATACAGTGTGAGGGCTACTAAGGGAGCCATGATACAGTGTGAGGGCTACTAAGGGAACCATGATACAGTGTGAGAGCTACTAAGGGAGCCATGATACAGTGTGACGGCTACTAAGAGAGCCATGATACAGTGTGAGGGCTACTAAGGGAGCCATGATACAGTGTGAGGGCTACTAAGGGAACCATGATACAGTGTGAGAGCTACTAAGGGAGCCATGATACAGTGTGAGGGCTACTAAGAGAGCCATGATACAGTGTGAGGGCTACTAAGGGAGCCATGATAGTGTGAGGGCTACTAAGGGAGCCATGATAGTGTGAGAGCTACTAAGGGAGCCATGATACAGTGTGAGAGCTACTAAGGGAGCCATGATACAGTGTGAGGGCTACTAAGAGAGCCATGATACAGTGTGAGGGCTACTAAGGGAGCCATGATACAGTGTGAGGGCTACTAAGAGAGCCATGATACAGTGTGAGGGCTACTAAGGGAGCCATGATACAGTGTGAGGGCTACTAAGGGAACCATGATACAGTGTGAGAGCTACTAAGGGAGCCATGATACAGTGTGACGGCTACTAAGGGAGCCATGATACAGTGTGAGGGCTACTAAGGGAGCCATGATACAGTGTGAGGGCTACTAAGGGAGACATGATACAGTGTGAGGGCTACTAAGAGAGCCATGATACAGTGTGAGGGCTACTAAGACAGCCATGGTACAGTGTGAGGGATACTAAGACAGCCATGATACAGTGTGAGGGCTACTAAGGGAGCCATGATACAGTGTGAGGGCTACTAAGACTGCCATGATACAGTGTGAGGGCTACTAAGGGAACCATGAAACAGTGTGAGAGCTACTAAGGGAGCCATGATACAGTGTGAGAGCTACTAAGGGAGCCATGATACAGTGTGAGGGCTACTAAGGGAGCCATGATACAGTGTGAGAGCTACTAAGGGAGCCATGATGCAGTGTGAGGGCTACTAAGGGAGCCATGATACAGTGTGAGGGCTACTAAGACAGCCATGATACAGTGTGAGAGCTACTAAGGGAACCATGATACAGTGTGAGAGCTACTAAGGGAGCCATGATACAGTGTGAGGGCTACTAAGGGAGCCATGATACAGTGTGAGAGCTACTAAGGGAGCCATGATAGAGTGTGAGGGCTACTAAGGGAGCCATGATACAGTGTGACGGCTACTAAGGGAGCCATGATACAGTGTGAGAGCTACTAAGGGAGCCATGATACAGTGTGAGGGCTACTAAGGGAGACATGATACAGCGTGAGGGCTACTAAGGGAGCCATGATACAGCGTGAGGGCTACTAAGGGAGCCATGATACAGTGTGAGAGCTACTAAGGTAACCATGATACAGTGTGAGAGCTACTAAGGTAACCATGATACAGTGTGAGAGCTACTAAGCGAGCCATGATACAGTGTGAGGGCTACTAAGGGAAAAATGATACAGTGTGAGGGCTACTAAGGGAGCCATGATACAGCGTGAGAGCTACTAAGGGAGCCATGATACAGCGTGAGGGCTACTAAGGGAGACATGATACAGCGTGAGGGCTACTAAGGGAACCATGATACAGCGTGACGGCTACTAAGGGAGCCATGATACAGCGTGAGGGCTACTAAGGGAGCCATGATACAGCGTGAGGGCTACTAAGGGAGCCATGATACAGTGTGAGGGCTACTAAGGGAGCCATGATACAGCGTGAGGGCTACTAAGGGAGACATGATACAGCGTGAGGGCTACTAAGGGAGCCATGATACAGCGTGAGGGCTACTAAGGGAGCCATGATACAGCGTGAGGGCTACTAAGGGAGCCATGATACAGCGTGAGGGCTACTAAGGGAGCCATGATACAGTGTGAGGGCTACTAAGGGAACCATGATACAGTGTGAGAGCTACTAAGCGAGCCATGATACAGTGTGAGGGCTACTAAGGGAACCATGATACAGTGTGAGGGCTACTAAGGGAGCCATGATACAGTGTGAGGGCTACTAAGGGAGCCATGATACAGTGTGAGGGCTACTAAGGGAGCCATGATACAGTGTGAGGGCTACTAAGGGAGCCATGATACAGTGTGAGGGCTACTAAGGGAGCCATGATACAGTGTGAGGGCTACTAAGACAGCCATGATACAGTGTGAGGGCTACTAAGGGAGCCATGATACAGTGTGAGGGCTACTAAGGGAGCCATGATACAGTGTGAGGGCTACTAAGGGAGCCATGATACAGAGTGAGGGCTACTAAGGGAGCAATGATACAGTGTGAGGGCTAGTAAGGGAGCCATGACACAGTGTGAGGGCTACTAAGAGAGCCATGATACAGTGTGAGGGCTACTAAGAGAGCCATGATACCGTGTGAGGGCTACTAAGGGAACCATGATACAGTGTGAGAGCTACTAAGGGAACCATGATACAGTGTGAGAGCTACTAACGGAGCCATGATACAGCGTGGGGGCTACTAAGGGAGCCATGATACAGCGTGAGGGCTACTAAGGGAGCCATGATACAGCGTGAGGGCTACTAAGGGAGCCATGATACAGTGTGGGGGCTACGAAGGGAGCCATGATACAGTGTGGGGGCTACTAAGGGAGCCATGATACAGCGTGAGGGCTACTAAGGGAGCCATGATACAGCGTGAGGGCTACTAAGGGAGCCATGATACAGCGTGAGGGCTACTAAGGGAGCCATGATACAGTGTGAGAGCTACTAAGGTAACCATGATACAGTGTGAGAGCTACTAAGGTAACCATGATACAGTGTGAGAGCTACTAAGCGAGCCATGATACAGTGTGAGGGCTACTAAGGGAAAAATGATACAGTGTGAGGGCTACTAAGGGAGCCATGATACAGCGTGAGAGCTACTAAGGGAGCCATGATACAGCGTGAGGGCTACTAAGGGAGACATGATACAGCGTGAGGGCTACTAAGGGAGACATGATACAGCGTGAGGGCTACTAAGGGAGCCATGATACAGCGTGAGGGCTACTAAGGGAGCCATGATACAGCGTGAGGGCTACTAAGGGAGCCATGATACAGTGTGAGGGCTACTAAGGGAACCATGATACAGTGTGAGAGCTACTAAGCGAGCCATGATACAGTGTGAGGGCTACTAAGGGAACCATGATATAGTGTGAGGGCTACTAAGGGAGCCATGATACAGTGTGAGGGCTACTAAGGGAGCCATGATACAGTGTGAGGGCTACTAAGGGAGCCATGATACAGTGTGAGGGCTACTAAGGGAGCCATGATACAGTGTGAGGGCTACTAAGGGAGCCATGATACAGTGTGAGGGCTACTAAGACAGCCATGATACAGTGTGAGGGCTACTAAGGGAGCCATGATACAGTGTGAGGGCTACTAAGGGAGCCATGATACAGTGTGAGGGCTACTAAGGGAGCCATGATACAGAGTGAGGGCTACTAAGGGAGCAATGATACAGTGTGAGGGCTAGTAAGGGAGCCATGATACAGTGTGAGGGCTACTAAGAGAGCCATGATACAGTGTGAGGGCTACTAAGAGAGCCATGATACCGTGTGAGGGCTACTAAGGGAACCATGATACAGTGTGAGAGCTACTAAGGGAACCATGATACAGTGTGAGAGCTACTAACGGAGCCATGATACAGCGTGAGGGCTACTAAGGGAGCCATGATACAGCGTGAGGGCTATTAAGGGAGCCATGATACAGTGTGGGGGCTACGAAGGGAGCCATGATACAGTGTGGGGGCTACTAAGGGAGCCATGATACAGCGTGAGGGCTACTAAGGGAGCCATGATACAGCGTGAGGGCTACTAAGGGAGCCATGATACAGCGTGAGGGCTACTAAGGGAACAATGATACAGCGTGAGGGCTACTAAGGGAGCCATGATACAGTGTGAGGGCTACTAAGGGAGCCATGATACAGCGTGAGGGCTACTAAGAGAGCCATGATACAGCGTGAGAGCTACTAAGGGAGCCATGATACAGTGTGAGGGCTACTAAGGGAGCCATGATACAGAGTGACGGCTACTAAGAGAGCCATAATACCGTGTGACGGCTACTAAGGGAGCCATGATACAGAGTGACGGCTACTAAGGGAGCCATGATACAGAGTGACGGCTACTAAGGGAGCCATGATACCGTGTGACGGCTACTAAGGGAGCCATGATACAGTGTGACGGCTACTAAGGGAGCCATGATACAGTGTGAAGGCTACTAAGGGAGCCATGATACAGAGTGACGGCTACTAAGAGAGCCATAATACCGTGAGACGGCTACTAATGGAGCCATGATACAGAGTGACGGCTACTAAGGGAGCCATGATACAGTGTGAGGGCTACTAAGGGAGCCATGATACAGTGTGAGGGCTACTAAGGAAGCCATGATACAGTGTGAGGGCTACTAAGGGAGCCATGATACAGTGTGAGGGCTACTAAGGGAGCCATGATACAGTGTGAGGGCTACTAAGGGAGCCATGATACAGTGTGAGGGCTACTAAGGGAGCCATGATACAGTGTGAGGGCTACTAAGGGAGCCATGATACAGTGTGAGGGCTACTAAGACAGCCATGATACAGTGTGAGGGCTACTAAGGGAGCCATGATACAGTGTGAGGGCTACTAAGGGAGCCATGATACAGTGTGAGGGCTACTAAGGGAGCCATGATACAGTGTGAGGGCTACTAAGACAGACATGATACAGTGTGAGGGCTACTAAGACAGCCATGATACAGTGTGAGGGCTACTAAGGGAGCCATGATACAGTGTGAGGGCTACTAAGGGAGCCATGATACAGTGTGAGGGCTACTAAGGGAGCCATGATACAGAGTGAGGGCTACTAAGGGAGCAATGATACAGTGTGAGGGCTACTAAGGGAGCCATGATACAGTGTGAGGGCTACTAAGAGAGCCATGAAACAGTGTGAGGGCTACTAAGAGAGCCATGATACCGTGTGAGGGCTACTAAGGGAACCATGATACAGTGTGAGAGCTACTAAGGGAACCATGATACAGTGTGAGAGCTACTAAGGGAGCCATGATACAGTGTGGGGGCTACTAAGGGAGCCATGATACAGCGTGAGGGCTACTAAGGGAGCCATGATACAGCGTGAGGGCTACTAAGGGAGCCATGATACAGTGTGGGGGCTACTAAGGGAGCCATGATACAGTGTGGGGGCTACTAAGGGAGCCATGATACAGTGTGGGGGCTACTAAGGGAGCCATGATACAGCGTGAGGGCTACTAAGGGAGTCATGATACAGCGTGAGGGCTACTAAGGGAACAATGATACAGCGTGAGGGCTACTAAGGGAGCCATGATACAGTGTGAGGGCTACTAAGAGAGCCATGAAACAGTGTGAGGGCTACTAAGAGAGCCATGATACCGTGTGAGGGCTACTAAGGGAACCATGATACAGTGTGAGAGCTACTAAGGGAACCATGATACAGTGTGAGAGCTACTAAGGGAGCCATGATACAGTGTGGGGGCTACTAAGGGAGCCATGATACAGCGTGAGGGCTACTAAGGGAGCCATGATACAGCGTGAGGGCTACTAAGGGAGCCATGATACAGTGTGGGGGCTACTAAGGGAGCCATGATACAGTGTGGGGGCTACTAAGGGAGCCATGATACAGTGTGAGGGCTACTAAGGGAGCCATGATACAGCGTGAGGGCTACTAAGGGAGCCATGATACAGCGTGAGGGCTACTAAGGGAACAATGATACAGCGTGAGGGCTACTAAGGGAGCCATGATACAGTGTGAGGGCTACTAAGGGAGCCATGATACAGTGTGAGGGCTACTAAGAGAGCCATGATACAGCGTGAGAGCTACTAAGGGAGCCATGATACAGTGTGAGGGCTACTAAGGGAGCCATGATACAGAGTGAAGGCTATTAAAGGAGCCATGATACAGTGTGAGGGCTACTAAGGGAGCCATGATACAGAGTGACGGCTACTAAGAGAGCCATAATACCGTGTGACGGTGTAACATACCTGGCGGCGTCCTTGCATAGTGGTCCATCTCCCACTGTGCAGGAGCGCGCACTTGATCTCCTGTCCAGAATGTCTCTCTGGCTTCCCTCCATGCTGTCTTGTTTGTGTCTGTGTCTGTTTCTGCTGCTTAAGGGCGGCGCCCGATCACTTCCTGCCTTTTGTACCTGCTGTGGGTCACACCCCTTGTGCGTCCTCAGCCTATCGCTGTCTGTCTCTTGGTATATAGCTCAGCAGCTCCCTTCTATCCCTGCCTGAGCATATGTGTTTCTTTCAGTGTGTGCTTGCACTCTGAAGGTGCCAGGTCCCGTCTTTGTTTCCCTGTCCGCCTTTCCTGGAGGCTTGTTTCCAGGCCTGTCTGAACTAAGTCCTGTATGTTTCTTGCCTTGCGGTGTCAGCTCCCGTGTCTGAACTGTGTCCTGTATGTCTCCTGCTTTACGGTATTAGTTCCCGTGTCTGAACTAAGTCCTGTATGTCTCTTGCCTTGCGGTGTCAGCTCCCGTGTCTGAACTGTGTCCTGTATGTCTCCTGCTTTACGGTATTAGTTCCCGTGTCTGAACTAAGTCCTGTATGTCTCCTGCTTTGCGGTATTAGTTCCCGTGTCTGAACTAAGTCCTTTCTGTGTGCTGTCTGACACTTGGTATATAGCTCAGCAGCTCCCTTCTATCCCGGCCTGTGCATATGTGTTTCTTTCAGTGTGTGCTTGCACTCTGAAGGTGCCAGGTCCCGTCTTTGTTTCCCTGTCCGCCTTTCCTGGAGGCTTGTTTCCAGGCCTGTCTGAACTAAGTCCTGTATGTTTCCTGCCTTGCGGTGTCAGCTCCCGTGTCTGAACTGTGTCCTGTATGTCTCCTGCTTTACGGTATTAGTTCCCGTGTCTGAACTAAGTCCTGTATGTTTCCTGCCTTGCGGTGTCAGCTCCCGTGTCTGAACTGTGTCCTGTATGTCTCCTGCTTTACGGTATTAGTTCCCGTGTCTGAACTAAGTCCTGTATGTCTCCTGCCTTGCGGTGTCAGCTCCCGTGTCTGAACTGTGTCCTGTATGTCTCCTGCTTTACGGTATTAGCTCCCGTGTCTGAACTGTGTCCTGTATCTTGTCTGTCCTGTCTGAACACGCTCCTTGCCTGTTCGTCCCGCCTCTCTGGGGGCAGTATTCCCAGACCCGCTCCTGTATCCCGCTGCAGTGTCGGTCTCCTCCGTACACTCAGTTCCAGTCTGAACTCTCTCCTATCCTTTACCTGTTTTGTCTATGTCCATTCCCTTCCTTTTCCTGCAGAGTCTGTACTCGTACCTAACTCCTGCTTGTTGTCTCTGTACTCCCGTTTGTGAGTTTTTGGTCCACTCGCTACTTCACTGCAAGTACCCTGTGGGTGTCTGGCTCTGTCTTTCCCTTCCTGTCTGTTCCGTGTGAACAGAGTCCTGTCCTGCCCTGCTTCTGCCCGCTGCTCCTGCAGTCCTGTCCTGCCCTGCTTCTGCCCGCTGCTCCGGCAGTCCTGTCCTGCCCTGCCTGTACCCTATCCTGCCTGTATTGTTCCTGAGTCCCAGTGTGTACTGGGCCCTATCCTGCCTGTATTGTTCCTGAGTCCCAGTGTGTACTGGGCCCTATCCTGCCTGTATTGTTCCTGAGTCCCGGTGTGTACTGGGTTCTATCCCGCCTGTGTTCCTACCTTCTAGTGCCTCCCCGTCTGCACTCTAGCTGTGCTTGCCTTTACCCCCCTGCCTGCATACCCGCCTGCCTGCATACCAGTCTGTGTGCCAGCCTACCAGCCTGTTCCTGTATTCCCCTGTGTGGGTCAACAGCCGTGTCCGGGGTCTGTCCTGGAGTAGCACCTGGTCCCTCTGCTCGGTTCCTCCTTGGTGCACTGGCGTCGTATGCCGTCGTGCGACCCTGGTCGGATCGGGTGAATACTTAGTCACGCCCCTCCAGGCATACACTCTCCGGCACGGTCCAGTGGAATCACTACCAATCACATGCACACGCCGCTCTAGCCCGGGCGTGTGCATAACAGACGGCTACTAAGGGAGCCATGATACAGAGTGATGGCTACTAAGGGAGCCATGATACCGTGTGACGGCTACTAAGGGAGCCATGATACAGTGTGACGGCTACTAAGGGAGCCATGATACAGAGTGAAGGCTACTAAGGGAGCCATGATACAGTGTGAAGGCTACTAAGGGAGCCATGATACAGAGTGACGGCTACTAAGAGAGCCATAATACCGTGTGACGGCTACTAAGGGAGCCACGATACAGAGTGACGGCTACTAAGGGAGCCATGATACCGTGTGACGGCTACTAAGGGAGCCATGATACAGAGTGACGGCTACTAAGAGAGCCATGATACAGTGTGAGGGCTACTAAGAGAGCCATGATACAGTGTGACGGCTACTAAGGGAGCCATGATACAGAGTGACGGCTACTAAGGGAGCCATAATACCGTGTGACGGCTACTAAGGGAGCCATGATACAGAGTGACGGCTACTAAGGGAGCCATGATACCGTGTGACGGCTACTAAGGGAGCCATGATATAGAGTGGCGGCTACTAAGGGATCCATGATACAGTGTGAGGGCTACTAAGGGAGCCATGATACAGTGTGAGGGCTACTAAGGGAGCCATGATACAGTGTGAGAGCTACTAAGGGAGCCATGATACAGTGTGAGGGCTACTAAGGGAACCATGATACAGTGTGAGGGATGCTAAGAGAGCCATGATACAGTGTGAGGGCTACTAAGGGAACCATGATACAGTGTGACGGCTACTAAGGGAACCATGATACAGTGTGAGGGCTACTAAGGGAGCCATGATACAGTGTGAGGGCTACTAAGAGAGCCATGATACAGTGTGAGGGCTACTAAGGGAGCCATGATACAGTGTGAGAGCTACTAAGGGAGTCATGATACAGTGTGAGGGCTACTAAGGGAGCCATGATACAGTGTGAGAGCTACTAAGGGAGCCATGATACAGTGTGAGAGCTACTAAGGGAGCCATGATACAGTGTGAGGGCTACTAAGGGAACCATGATACAGTGTGAGGGCTACTAAGGGAACCATGATACAGTGTGAGAGCTACTAAGGGAGCCATGATAAAGTGTGACGGGTACTAAGGGAGCCATGATACAGTGTGAGGGCTACTAAGGGAGCCATGATACAGTGTGAGGGCTACTAAGGGAACCATGATACAGTGTGAGAGCTACTAAGGGAACCATGTTACAGTGTGAGGGCTACTAAGGGAGCCATGATACAGCGTGAGAACTACTAAGGGAGCCATGATACAGTGTGAGGGCTACTAAGGGAACCATGATACAGTGTGAGAGCTACTAAGGGAGCCATGATACAGTGTGAGAGCTACTAAGGGAGCCATGATACAGTGTGAGGGCTACTAAGGGAGTCATGATACAGTGTGAGGGCTACTAAGGGAACCATGATACAGTGTGAGAGCTACTAAGGGAGCCATGATAAAGTGTGACGGGTACTAAGGGAGCCATGATACAGTGTGAGGGCTACTAAGAGAGCCATGATACAGTGTGAGGGCTACTAAGGGAGCCATAATACAGTGTGAGGGCTACTAAGGGAACCATGATACAGTGTGAGAGCTACTAAGGGAACCATGTTACAGTGTGAGGGCTACTAAGGGAGCCATGATACAGCGTGAGAACTACTAAGGGAGCCATGATACAGCGTGAGAACTACTAAGGGAGCCATGGTACAGTGTGAGGGCTACTAAGGGAGCCATGATACAGTGTGAGAGCTACTAAGGGAGCCATGATACAGTGTGACGGCTACTAAGAGAGCCATAATACAGTGTGAGGGCTACTAAGGGAGACATGATACAGTGTGAGGGCTACTAAGGGAGCCATGATACAGTGTGAGGGCTACTAAGGGAGCCATGATACAGTGTGAGGGCTACTAAGACAGCCATGATACAGTGTGAGAGCTACTAAGGGAACCATGATACAGTGTGAGGGCTACTAAGGGATCCATGATACAGTGTGAGAGCTACTAAGGGAGCCATGATACAGTGTGAGGGCTACTAAGGGAGCCATGATACTGTGTGACGGCTACTAAGGGAACCATGATACAGTGTGAGAGCTACTAAGGGAGCCATGATACAGTGTGAGGGCTAGTAAGGGAGCCATGATACAGTGTGAGGGCTACTAAGGGAGCCATGATACTGTGTGACGGCTACTAAGGGAACCATGATACAGTGTGAGAGCTACTAAGGGAGCCATGATACAGTGTGAGAGCTACTAAGGGGGCCATGATACAGTGTGAGGGCTACTAAGGGAGCCATGATACAGTGTGAGAGCTACTAAGGGAGCCATGATACAGTGTGAGGGCTACTAAGGGAGCCATGATACTGTGTGACGGCTACTAAAGGAACCATGATACAGTGTGAGGGCTAGTAAGGGAACTATGATACAGTGTGAGAGCTACTAAGGGAGCCATGATACAGTGTGAGGGCTACTAAGGGAGCCATGATACAGCGTGAGGGCTACTAAGGGAACCATGATACAGTGTGAGAGCTACTAAGGGAACCATGATACAGCGTGAGGGCTACTAAGGGAACCATGATACAGTGTGAGGGCTACTAAGGGAGCCATGATACAGTGTGAGAGCTACTAAGGGAACCATGATACAGTGTGAGGGCTACTAAGGGAGCCATGATACAGCGTGAGGGCTACTAAGGGAGCCATGATACAGTGTGAGGGCTACTAAGGGAGCCATGATACAGTGTGAGGGCTACTAAGGGAGCCATGATACAGAGTGAGGGCTACTAAGGGAATCATGATACAGTGTGAGAGCTACTAAGGGAGCCATGATACAGTGTGAGGGCTACTAAGGGAGCCATGATACAGTGTGAGGGCTACTAAGGGAACCATGATGCAGTGTGAGAGCTACTAAGGGAGCCATGATACAGTGTGAGGGCTACTAAGGGAGCCATGATACAGTGTGAGAGCTACTAAGGGAGCCATGATACAGTGTGAGGGCTACTAAGGGAACCATGATGCAGTGTGAGGGCTACTAAGGGAGCCATGATACAGCGTGAGGGCTACTAAGGGAACCATGATACAGTGTGAGAGCTACTAAGGGAGCCATGATACAGTGTGAGGGCTACTAAGGGAGCCATGATACAGTGTGAGGGCTACTAAGGGAACCATGATGCAGTGTGAGAGCTACTAAGGGAGCCATGATACAGTGTGAGGGCTACTAAGGGAGCCATGATACAGTGTGAGGGCTACTAAGGGAACCATGATGCAGTGTGAGAGCTACTAAGGGAGCCATGATACAGTGTGAGGGCTACTAAGGGAGCCATGATACAATGTGAGGGCTACTAAGGGAACCATGATGCAGTGTGAGGGCTACTAAGGGAGCCATGATACAGTGTGAGAGCTACTAAGGGAGCCATGATACAGTGTGAGGGCTACTAAGGGAACCATGATGCAGCTCCCTTAGTAGCCGTCACACTGTATCATGGTTCCCTTATTAGCCCTCACACTGTATCATGGCTCCCTTAGTAGCTCTCACGCTGTATCTTGGCTCTCTTAGTAGCCCTCACACTGTATCATGGCTCCCTTAGTAGCCCTCACACTGTATCATGGCACCCTTAGTAGCCCTCATGCTGTATCATGGTTCCCTTAGTAGCCCTCACGCTGTATCATGGCTCCTTTAGTAGCCCTTACGCTGTATCATGGCTCCTTTAGTAGCCCTCACGCTGTATCATGGCTCCCTTAGTAGCTCTCACGCTGTATCATGGCTCCCTTTGTAGCCGTCACACTGTATCATGGCTCCCTTAGTAGCCCTCACGCTGTATCATGGTTCCCTTAGTAGCCCTCACGCTGTATCATGGCTCCTTTAGTAGCCCTCACGCTGTATCATGGCTCCCTTAGTAGCTCTCACGCTGTATCATGGCTCCCTTAGTAGCCCTCACACTGTATCATGGCTCCCTTAGTAGCCCCCACACTGTATCATGGCTCTCTTAGTAGCCCCCACACTGTATCATGGTTCCCTTAGTAGCTCTCACACTGTATCATGGCTCCCTTAGTAGCCCCCACACTGTATCATGGCTCTCTTAGTAGCCCCCACACTGTATCATGGTTCCCTTAGTAGCTCTCACGCTGTATCATGGCTCCCTTAGTAGCCTTTACACTGTATCATGGCTCCCTTAGTAGCTCTCACACTGTATCATGGCTCCCTTAGTAGCTCTCACACGGTATCATGGCTCCCTTAGTAGCCGTCACTCTGTATCATGGCTCCCTTAGTAGCCATCACACTGTATCATGGCTCCCTTAGTAGCCATCACACTGTATCATGGCCCGGACAGGTCAGCAGCAGGTCCCGAGCCGACCAACGTGGAGATGCCATCGCACCAGGACACGCAGATGATGTCTGAGTCGCTCTAGAAGATGGTCTTGGATTCTTGTTAATTGTCTGGTGTTCACGTCTCAAGTAATCTTGTTGGGGGGCACCAGGGTGAAAATGTAGCGGTGGGGGTGTAACATACCTGGCGGCGTCCTTGCATAGTGGTCCATCTCCCACTGTGCAGGAGCGCGCACTTGATCTCCTGTCCAGAATGTCTCTCTGGCTTCCCTCCATGCTGTCTGTTTGTGTCTGTCTCTGCTGCTTAAGGGCGGCGCCCGATCACTTCCTGCTTTTTGTACCTGGTGTGGGTCACACCCCTTGTGCGTCCTCAGCCTATTGCTGTCTGACACTTGGTATATAGCTCAGCAGCTCCCTTCTATCCCTGCCTGAGCATAGTGTTTTCCTTCAGTGTGTGTTTGCACTCTGAAGGTGCCAGGTCCCGTCTTTGTTTCCTTGTCTGCCTTTCCTGAAGGCTGTATTTCCAGGCCTGTCTGAACTTAGTCCTGTATGTCTCCTGCTTTGCGGTATCAGCTCCCGTGTCTGAACTGTGTCCTGTATGTCTCCTGCTTTGCGGTATTAGTTCCCGTGTCTGAACTGAGTCCTGTATGTCTCCTGCTTTGCGGTATTAGTTCCCGTGTCTGAACTGAGTCCTTTCTGTGTATCTTGTCTGTCCTGTCTGAACACGCTCCTAGCCTGTTCCTCCCGCCTTCTAGGGGCCGATTACCTAGACCCGCTCCTGTATCTTGTCTGTCCTGTCTGAACACGCTCCTTGCCTGTTCGTCCCGCCTCTCTGGGGGCAGTATTCCCAGACCCGCTCCTGTATCCCGCTGCAGTGTCGGTCTCCTCCGTACACTCAGTTCCAGTCTGAACTCTCTCCTATCCTTTACCTGTTTTTCCTCTATGTCCGTTCCCTTCCTTTTTCTGCAGAGTCTGAACTCGTACCTAACTCCTGCCTGTTGTCTCTGTACTCCCGTTTGTGAGTTTGTGGTCCACTCGCTACTTCACTGCAAGTACCCTGTGGGTGTCTGGCTCTGTCTTTCCCTTCCTGTCTGTTCCGTGTGAACAGAGTCCTGTCCTGCCCTGTTTCTGCCCGCTGCTCCGGCAGTCCTGTCCTGCCCTGCTTCTGCCCGCTGCTCTGGCAGTCCTGTCCTGCCCTGCTTCTGCCCGCTGCTCCGGCAGTCCTGTCCTGCCCAGCTTCTGCCCGCTGCTCCGGCAGTCCTGTCCTGCCCTGCTTCTGCCCGCTGCTCCGGCAGTCCTGTCCTGCCCTGCTTCTGCCCGCTGCTCCGGCAGTCCTGTCCTGCTTCTGCCCGCTGCTCCGGCAGTCCTGTCCTGCCCTGCTTCTGCCCGCTGCTCCGGCAGTCCTGTCCTGCCCTGCTTCTGCCCGCTGCTCCGGCAGTCCTGTCCTGCCCTGCCTGTACCCTTCTGCCTGTATTGTTCCTGAGTCCCGGTGTGTACTGGGTCCTATCCCGCCTGTGTTCCTACCTGCTAGTGCCTCCCTGTCTGCACTCTTGCTGTGCTTGCCTATACCCCCCTGCCTGCTTACCCGCCTGCCTGCATACCAGTCGTGCCTGCCTATACCCACCAGTCAGTGTGCCAGCCTACCAGTCTGTTCCTGTATTCCCCTGTGTGGGTCAACAGCCGTGTCCGGGGTCTGTCCTGGAGTAGCACCTGGTCCCTCTGCTCGGTTCCTCCTTGGTGCACTGGCGTCGTATGCCGTCGTGCGACCCTGGTCGGATCGGGTGAATACCTAGTTACGCCCCTCCAGGCATTCACTCTCCGGCACGGTCCAGTGGAATCACTACCAATCACACGCACACGCCGCTTAGCCCGGGCGTGTGCATAACAGGGGGGCTTTACTATAGGTATTCAGCCAATGCTATGTCAAGCTAGGAAAGTGAATGCCACTTTCTGAATACACCAAATCCACTGTCCCCAGCAACGAATACGAAACCAAAATGGCTGAAGAGCCGTTGAGCCAAGGAGAGTGTGAAGGACGGTGTTTGATGCTTTTCGGGCTCCATTACGGCCACGTCAGATTTTGTATAGTCCGACTTACTTAAATACAAAGAGATGTGACCTGTAAATGACGAGGGTCTTTATTCTCGACACTGATTTACGCTTGTGGTCACACACAACTCTCTTACTACTAATGTCAATGACCTGATGTTACAGTCCTGCTGATCGTTATTGGCACCATGAAGTGTAAGGACATAATGTGGAATATCTCCTGAAAAAAATGAATCAAGTGAAACAGTTTTTTGTATAGAGACTCATGTTAAATACAAAAGAGCAAATGATAAATAATAATTTACAACAAAGAACAATGGGAGGGAAAAATATAAAACCCTAAAGCTGCTGTCACTGGTATCGGCACCTTTACATTAATTTAGAATGGAAACGCATTTTGACTCATCTGTGGTAAATCACAATATTCTCCCATGATTAATTGTCGGTGCCCAAGTGACATGAATTAGCGAATGAATGATGACTTCGGTGTTTTAAAAAGCCACATGGTAGGCTCTGTTCCTTTGTCACAATGGTGAAGACAAAGGAGTTGTCTGAGGACATCAGAACTGCTATTATTAGCAAATACAAGACTTCCAAAGGGTATAAGGCCATCTCCAAAGACCTTGGTATCCCAGTTTCAACAATGCACAAAGTTATTAAGAAGATTGCCAAGTATGGAACCGTCAAGAACCTCCATGGACATGGGGAAAGACCAAAATTGACAAGAGATTTTTTGGTGTGAATGGTGGAAAAAAACACTATGTCTAACAGCCAAAGACCTGAAGGCCAACCTGGAACAGTCCGGGGTCATGTTTCAACAAGTACCATATGCCGCACACTCAACCAGGCAGAGACTGATCTTTGCCAAAGAGTACCATGACATACCACAATCCTTCTGGGAAAATGTTCTGTGGACAGATGAAACAAAAATACAGCTTTTTGGCAATGCAAAGCAACAATTTGTTTACAGACGGTGCAATGAAGCTTATAAGGAAAAGAACACCTTGCCAACAATTATGCATGGTGGAGGATCCATAACACTGTGGGGTTGCTTTGCTGCGTCTGGTACTGGAGGCCTTGACCGTATAACAGGAATCATGAAATCAGAGAATTATCAAGAGATTTTAGAGTGAAATGTCCTACTCAGTGTAAGAAAACTTGGTTTGAGTCGAAGATGATGGGTCCTCTGGCAAGAGAATGACCCAAAGCACATATCCAAAAATACATAGGAATGGTTGAAAAGAAATTAACTGTTATAAAATGGCCAGCAATGAGTTCTGACCTCAATCCCATTGAAAATCTTTGGGGTGAGCTGAAATCTGCCATTGGGAAAAAACCCTGCAAATATTCAAGAGCCTGAACAAACTGCAAAGGAAGATGGGAGAAAACTGCAGCTGAGAAGAGCAAGAAGCTTATAGATGGCTACAAGAAACGTGTGGAGACTGTCAGGAATGCCAAAGAGAGTGTGCAACCAAGTATTAATTAGGGGGGCAACCCAGTATTAATTAGGGGGCAACCAAGTATTAATTAGGGGGGGCCTTTATTGCTGCACATGTTAGTTTTTCTGTTTCTTCGTTGAAATTGCAACATGGAAGTTGAAAAACAATGTTTTATTGTTGTATTACTTTGGATCACTAATTGAAAAATCCTGAGGATTAGTGTTGAGCGATACCTTCCGATATCGGGAAATATCGGATCGGATTGGATCGGGCCGATACCCAAAAAGTATCGGATATCACCGATTCCGATACCGGAAACCAATGCAAGTCAATGGGACACAAATATCGGAATGAAAATAAACCCTTTCTTTCCTTGTAGGTTAATTCTAAATGAAGGAAAACAACTAACAATAATGTAGAATGTATTGGGGGAGGTGGTTGCCCAAATCGATGGGAACAGTGATCACAGTGAAACATGAAAAGCCGGCAATTCAGCAGCGGCATACACCGGTACCCGACAATTTAGAACAGAAAGAATAGAGCATCACACATACAGTGCCTACAAGTAGTATTCAACCCCCTGCAGATTTAGCTGGTTGACACATGCGGAATTAACTTGGCATTGTGACATTTGTACTGTAGATCAGCCTGGAAGTGGGAAATGCACTGCAGCAAATTTTTTTTTTTTTTTTTTAAACGTAAAAAGTTAATTCAGAGTGTCATTTATTATTCAACCCCTCAAACCACAAGAATTCTGTTTGGTCCCCCTAAAGTATTAAGAAGTAGTTCAGGCACCAAGAATAAATAGCTTCACATGTGTGGATTAAAGATCTCTTTTGCCAGCCTTTTCTGACTATTTAAGACCCTCCCCAAACTTGTGAACAGCACTCAGACATGGTCAACATGGAAAAGACAAAGGAGCATTCCAAGGCCATCAGAGACAAGATCGTGGAGGGTCACAAGGCTGGCAAGGGGTACAAAACCCTTTCCAAGGAGTTGGGCCTACCTGTCTCCACTGTTGGGAGCATCATCCGTAAGTGGAAGGCTTATGGAACTACTGTTAGCCTTCCACGGCCAGGACAGCCTTTGAAAGTGTCCTCCCGTGCCGAGGCCAGGCTTGTCCGAAGAGTCAAGGCTAACCCAAGGACAACAAGGAAGGAGCTCCGGGAAGATCTCATGGCAGTGGGGACATTGGTTTCAGTCAATACCATAAGTAACGTACTCCACCGCAATGGTCTCCGTTCCAGACGAGCCCGTAAGGTACCTTTACTTTCAAAGCGTCATGTCAAGGCTCGTCTACAGTTTGCTCATGATCACTTGGAGGACTCTGAGACAGACTGGTTCAAGGTTCTATGGTCTGATGAGACCAAGATCGAGATCTTTGGTGCCAACCACACACGTGACGTTTGGAGACTGGATGGCACTGCATACAACCCCAAGAATACCATCCCTACAGTCAAGCATGGTGGTGGCAGCATCATGCTGTGGGGCTGTTTCTCTGCCAAGGGGCCTGGCCATCTGGTCCGCATCCATGGGAAGATGGATAGCACGGCCTACCTGGAGATTTTGGCCAAGAACCTCTGCTCCTCCATCAAGGTTCTTAAGATGGGTCGTAATTTCATCTTCCAACAAGACAACGACCCAAAGCACACAGCCAAGAAAACCAAGGCCTGGTTCAATAGGGAAAAAGTCAAGGTGTTGGAGTGGCCTAGTCAGTCTCCTGACCTTAACCCAATTGAAAACTTGTGGAAGGAGCTCAAGAATAAAGTCCACATGAGACACCCAAAGAACCTAGATAACTTAGAGAAGATCTGCATGGAGGAGTGGGCCAAGATAACTCCACAGACCTGTGCCGGCCTGATCAGGTCTTATAAAAGACGATTATTAGCTGTAATTGCAAACAAGGGTTATTCCACAAAATATTAAACATAGGGGTTGAATAATAATTGACCCACACTTTTATGTTTAAAAATTAATAAAATTCAACTGAGCAACATAACTTTTTGGTTTGTAAGATTTATGCTTCTGTTCATAAAACCTACTCTCGTTTGCAGTTTGAAGGCTCTAACTTATTTGCATCTTATCAAACCAGCTAAATCTGCAGGGGGTTGAATACTACTTGTAGGCACTGTAGATTAGATAGATTGAAACATGTCAGTCACATACATAAGAAGTACAGTGATAGTGTTGGTTACTGTACTTGTCATTTAGTGTAAAGGATTTATTAAAAAAAATAATTGTGTTTTCATGCACTGTCTCTTTAAAAAAGCCGGCCGGCAATTCAGCATCTGTACCCGACAATTTATAACAGAAAAAATAGAGCATCACACATAGATTAGATAGATAGAAACATGTCAGTCACATATATATGAAGTACAGTGACAGTGTTGGTTACTGTACTTGTCATTTAGTGTTAAAATAAAGGATTTATTAAAAAAAAAATTGGCGTGGGGTTCCCCATAATTTTAGTCTCTAGCGGAGGTTAAGCAGACGGCTGGGGCAGATGTTTGAAGCCTGGGAAGGGGGTAATACCCACGGAGCTTCCCAGACTACTAATATCAGCCCCCAGCTGAATACCTAGCCTTTACTAGCTATTAAAATGGGGGACCCCCCCCAAAAAAAATGACGTGGGGTCCCCCCCTATTTTAATAGCTAGCAAAGGCTAGGCAGACAGCTGGGGGCTGATATTAATAGCCCAGGAAGGGTGCCATGATTATTGGCCCCCTCCCAGGCTAGAAACACCAGCCGTCAGCCGCCCCAGAAATGGCGCATCCATAGGATGCGCCAATTCTGGCACTTAGCCTCGCTCTTCCACGCTGCCCTGGTGCGATGGCAGGGGGTAATAGGGTTGGGGTTCATGTCAGCGCCAGCTGCCATGAAGCCCAGGTTAGTAATGATGGGCGTCTATAAGACACCCCCATTACTAACCTACAAAGTGTTAAAAAGAAAACACACACTACACCCAGAAAAAAATAATTTATTTGAAATAAAACACACCATTTTATTTAATTCTTAGGCTGCGTGCCCACGTTGCGGATTACAAGCGTTTTTGCTGCGGATTTTCCGCAGCGGAAACGCTTGTAAAACGCTAGGTAATCCGCATCCCATTGTCCCCAATGAGAATCGGCAAGTTCTATGCACATGCTGCGGATTTTTCCGCAGCGTTTATGCTGCGTTCAAAAATCCGCAGCATGTCCATTAATTTTGCGTTTCCGCATGCGGAATTGCCTTGTGCAATGCATTAAAAACGCAAGGCAATTCCGCATGTGGAAAACGCGCGATAAACGCGTGCGGAATTCCGCATGCGTTTTTCCAGGAGAGGACATGCGGAAATGAAGCAGAAATTTTCTGCTTCATTTCCGCAACGTGGGCACATAGCCTTAGTTTACTAAAAAAAAAATAGTTACCTGTCCACGTTCCTGCGCTGATCTCCCATGCACAGCTGTCACATCTGGAGATGGTGACAGCTGTGCATGGCTGCTGTAAGCTCACGCTGCCGGGAACACGTCCGCTCCCGGCAGCGGGAGCCACTGACTGAGGTCACCGGAGTGCATTCAGTCAGCGCTGCTCCGGAGACCTCCTTTACGGCACTGCTGTACCGTGGGAATTTCTCACGATACAGCAGGGCCGTAAAGGAGCTAACCGGAGCAGCGCTGCCTGAACTCCGGTGAACCCGCTTATGCAATGACGGGGCTGCTTTACGGCCCCATCATTCTAGCGGCGGCAGCGGTTCAGAGCGGTCACATTCTATGTGGCTGCTCTAAACTGGAGATCATCGTGGGACACTCGTGGACTACTACGGAGGGGTAAGGATAAGGTTGTGGTTTATTATTTTATATTTTATAACAGGAGATCGATGGCTTCGGGGAATTAGGTGTCTAGGTGAGTATAGGTGTAGTTTTTTATTTTTTACTTTATTTTAGGTGGCGATCGGCGGGGACAGGTAATGTATGAACTAATTTATTGTAGGTAACCACTGGCCACCAATGACATGTATTTACAATTTATTGGGGACACAGTAGGGCAATTTATATAGCAGGATCAGGCTGATGGGAACTACTGCTCCCATCGAGCTGATCCTGCTGGCACGAGTGGACGGGGGACAGACATAGGCCGATGGGAGTAGTAGTGTCACATCGGCCTATGTCTGCCTGCACGCACACACCCGCAGACATCGCACAGACACCGCGCACACCAGCACACACTCGCAGACATCGCACAGACACCCACACACACCCACAGACATCGCACAGACACCGCACACACCCGCACACACTCGCAGACATCGCACAGACACCGCGCACACCCGCAGACATCGCACAGACACCGCGCACACCCGCACACACACCGCGCACACATCGCACAGACACCGCGCACACCCGCAGACATCGCACACACTAATCATGACCGGTCTGATGGTCTTGGAGGTGAGGCTGACCTGTGCGGCCGTGGGAAAGTTCATGTGAGTTCATGCAATGCAGTCAAGCATGAACTCACATGAACCCTCTGAGGGCACCGTGGCTACTTCAAATGAACAGCTGATCGGCATCACCTGATACCTCAGCTGTTCATTTGAAATAACCGGCGGGAGAGAGCAGCACAGAACGGGAAAGCTGGCGGTGAAGTCTTTTCACTGCCGGCTTCCCCGCCCGGGTCCTTCGCTCCCCTCTCCTTGGTGCTGCGCTCCCCGCCCGGTCCTAACTTACGATCGGGATGGGAGGAGGCGAGGGGAGCGGAGGATCGGGGTGGGAGGCTGCGGGGAAGCAGTATGGGGCTGTGTGATTGTTTAAAAGTCGGCGGCTTTTTACCGCCCGCCGGCTTTTAAACAATCAGGAGAATTCTCCCACGCTGGGATGGCATTCTGATGACAGGCTGGATCTCAGCTGAGCGCTGCCATCCAGCTTGTCATCCTTCAGAGACACTGCAGAGCGCAGGCATTATGGGAACTTCCGATTCCGGTATTCGATATTCTAAAAGTATCAGAATTCCGATACCGCGAATATCGGCCGATACCCGATATTTCAGTATCGGAATGCTCAACACTACTGAGGATATAACTTTGGTACATTGCCATTTATTTCTGAAGATATTGTAAAGTCTATGAAAAAATGAAGAGGTGCCAATAATGGTGAGCAGGACTGTATATGCTTGGTGGAACATTTTACATTTCACAGATTTTGTTGTTTCCAAACGGTTTGATGGAATTGCTGTGATGTAATCACAGTGGGAAAAAAACAGAGTGAAAAGCAAACAGTCTTTAATAAAAATGATCCAATTATAAAAAGAAAAAAAGAAGGAAAAATGTGCATTATTTCCATTGACCTGGATGATCTTGTATAGGGTTTTTTCCATTGAAAAGGAAACAGCATCATTACAGTCAGGTATATTACTCTCTCAAATGTTCCGGTGTTTCAGAAAAAATATCCTTTGAAATACCAACCGGGAAGCAGACTAGTCTGGCGCAGCCCCCAGCCGGCTCTTCCCAGCACCGCTGTCGGTGATTGACAGGTCTCTCCTTTTCTACATATGAGGGGGAGACGCCGCAGCAACTGAGAGAATAATATACCTGGCTGTAATCGTGCAACCAGGATCTGATTCTTGCTGTCCACGGTTTGGGCAACGTCGAACAGGTTTCCTTTAAATGAAAACATAATTCATATTGAGCTGGAGAATCTTGTTTCTAGGTTGTTTTTACCCTACAATGAATGCCATAAATACCCCCAAACAATGGGGAAATTGGGTTTTTTCTTTCACCATTTCATCCCCCCCTCAAATTTTTTTTTGCACACGGTTTAAATGAATGGCATTATTCAAAACAGAACTTGTCCCGCAAAAAACACGCCCTCAATGAAAGGAAAAAAATGAAAAATCGTCCCGCCCTTAGTCATCTCACACGTCCTGATATTTCAGGCACTGGAAATACCAGTAGCGGAGATATCCGTGTCCATGTGTACCTGTGTGACATACGTGTGCCGCATCAGAATCACATGTCCTGGTGCCTGGTAAACAGCGGTACGGTTTGCGCTGTTCCCAAGCCCTGGGTGCTGCAGGCAAATCTCATTGTCCCCTGCTTGAGCTGCGATCAGAGCCAGCAAGGGACAATGCTGGGACTAATATTCTGCTTCCGCTGTCTCCAAGTGTAAAAATAAGAATAAAATAAAAAACACCTATTTCATCGTCGGAGAGCTGAGTATAAGTGTCCCACGTTTAAATCCATCTGAACAACATTTCTTCATCAGTGTGCGCAGTGGCTTGAGGCGACCACACACGCTGAGGAGAATTACTCTGCTCCTCAGTGTGTGCAGACACCTCAAGCCCCCAAACACACTGATGAAGACATGTTGGTCAGATGGATTACAGTGTGGTACACTGGATTATTTAATCTTCGAACAGGTGAGTATAATGATTTTTTTTATTTTATTCTTATTTTTACACTTGGAGACAGCGGGAGCATGATACTATTCCCAACATTGTCCCCTGCTGGCTCTGATAGCAGCGCAAGGAGCAGGGCTGTGGAGTCGGTATTCCAAACCTCCGACTCCTCAATTTCCATGACACTGACTCCACGACTCCGACTCCCTCATACACGGCTCATGTTTAAGTGATAAATTTATTGCAGCACAGATTCATCTCAGCTAAAAGTCCAGACCCTGAGATCAGGAATAGGACAGACATTTATAGGACATTTCATAACTTTCCCAAATTCTTATGGAAAAATATTCCCCACAAACTGCATTGAACTACTGCACCCAATTTATTATATATTTTAGGAGTTGGAGTCGGTCCATTTTATACCGACTCTGATTCCACCAAAATGGACTCCGATACCAACTCCACAGCCCTGGCAAGGAGAGGAAAATGATGAGACTTGCCTCCAGCAGCCGGCGCTTGGGAACAGCGCTAACTGTACCGCTGATTCCCAAGATGGAGGCAAAGAGGGTCAGATGGTCCCAACTGCCGTGTTAACCCGACACCCTGTGAGTGTGACGAGACCCAGATCGGGCACAAAAGCTTGTTAAAAACATTTAGAAGTGGCTACCAGAGAAGGACAGTGGCACCTCAATGGTTAAACAGCAGTGATCCTTGCCAACTCTGGTCGCTGCCGTTAGCAGCAGTTGTCGGGTGTATAGCAGCCAAAATCCTGGGCCTGCTCCATACAACACTTCATCCATGATGTAAACAAAAATCATGGTTCTGGTAAGGGTTAAACTAGGGGAAACAGCCATTACAACTTAAGAGCCATTAAAGAAGAAGCACAAAGGTCAATGATCCACATCCCACAAGAGTAGAGAAGCCTGTAAAATGGATTTTTTTCACATTTCATTGCCCTAATAAGTACAATCAGATGAGTGGGGGTCCAGGTCCTGGGACCACCACTAATTGCTCCAACCTCCCTTCCTCAAGAGGAGCACAACTCAAGAGCTCCAGGCTGAGCGTTCTCCTGGCCGAGCGGGCTGCTGGCCGAGCGGGCTCCTGACCGAGCGGGCTGCTGACCGAGCCGGCTCCTGACCGAGCGGGCTGCTGACCGAGCGGGCTCCTGACCGAGCGGGCTCCTGACCGAGCGGGCTGCTGGCCAAGCGGGCTGCTGGCCAAGCGGGCTCCTGGCCGAGCGGGCTGCTGGCCGAGCGGGCTGCTGGCCGAGCGGGCTGCTGGCTGAGCGGGCTCCTGGCTGAACGGGCTGCTGGCCGAGCGGGCTCCTGGCCGAGCGTGCACACAGAGCAGGGAATGTATGCTATAGGAAGCACAGGCGCCGTAGCTTGTCTTCTGCACACTCTGCACTGTGTGCACTCCTGTCTTCTGACCTGCGCACCTATCAAGGGCGATCGGTAGGGGTCTCACGAGCAGGACCACCAACAATCTACCTGTAAATAATAGGGCAGTCAAATATGAAAACAACATTTTAAAAGGTTTAGTTAACTCTTTAAAACTTTCCAGCCAAACATGTAGGAACCGTACAGATCCAGGAGGGATGTGCCTGGATCCTCAGGACAGTTTGAGTATGGTATTCAGGACTGAAGGATGGACTTCTGCGGCCTGTAAAGCTTCCCACAGACCCAGCATTGTTGCTTTCCGTCCATTTTGCTGCTTCCATTTGATTAACCCTTCCACTGCTTGCGAGTTCACACAGTAAGGATGCAGTGCTTTACATCTGTAGAGGTCCACGTGATCCAGTCCTAGACAACAAAGTACTTTTTCCCATTCGGCACCCAAATGATCTGCCAAAAAGCTGAGCTGCTTATCGGTGGGGCGGATGTCTTTAATGTTGTTCGGGAGATCGGATGTTTTTGCCACTAAACTTTCTTTGCATATTTCCTCTAATTTATCCTGGATCCATGGAAATTCATATAAGGACGCCAAAAAAACTTCAAATGCTTTGGGTCCTCGTGTAGGAAGAACATCCAGAAGCTTCATGGCCCGTCTCTGACTGGTGGTGGCCTGCGAGGTGATCTCCTCGAGCTGCTCGCGGGTGATAACACCTTCCTGAAACAAGTAGTGAGGCGCCAGTCCATCAGCCACGCCATGCGAGCAGAGGTCCAGCCGCATGCTTCTGAGGACGTCTCGATGTTTAGGATCCATCGTATGGTATAGGTCCTAGAGGACTACAAGCAGAACTGCCATTATTTAAGCATACTCAATAATGAGGGTTCATTTAAGGCTTAGGGTACATTCACACAAATACATTTTTTTGTCCGTGTGGAAAACAGACAGTACACGGACCTAATGTTAGCCTTTATATTAGTGCCCATGGGCCATCTTTACACACAGCCCTATTCCGCATCAATGGGAGAATGGATGGAGCCATGTACCACAAAATCCTGAGTAACAACCTCCTTCCCTCCACCAGGACATTAAAAATGGGCCGTGGCTGGGTCTTCCAGCAAGATAATGACCCAAAACATACAGCCAAGGCAACAAAGGAGTGGCTCAAAAAGAAGCACAGTAGGGTCATGGAGTGGCCTAGCCATTCTCCAGACCATAATCCCATAGAAAACTTATGGAGGGAGTTGAAGCTCCGAGGTGCCAAGCGACAGCCTCAAAATCAGAATGATTTAGAGATTATCTGCAAAGAGGAGTGGACCAAAACTCCTCCTGACATGTGCGCAACCCTAATCATCAACTACTAAAAACGTCTGACTGATGAGCAGCCAACAAGGGTTTTGCCACCAAGTATTAAGTGTTGTTTGCCAGAGGGATCAAATACTTATTTCTCACTGCAAAATGCAAATAAATGTATCTAATTTATACAATGTGATTTTCTTGTTTTTTTTGGGATATTCTATCTCTTGTTTGGACACACCTTCTCATTTAAAGATTTTCTGTATTTTCATGACTATGAAAATTGTACATTCACACTGAAGGCATCAAAACTATGAATTACCACATGTGGAATTATATACTTAACAAAAAAGTGTGAAACAACTGAAAATATGTCTTATATTCTAGGTTCTTCAAAGTAGCCACCTTTTGCTTTGATGACTGCTTTGCACACTCTTGGCATTTTGATGCCTTCAATGTGATTGTACAATTTTCATAGTCATGAAAATACAGAAAAATCTTTAAATGAGAAGGTGTGTCCAAACTTTTGGTCTGTACTGTATGTATATATGCTGTATGTATATACGTGTGTATGTGCTGTGTATATATATATGTGTGTATATGCCCGACATTAGAGGAGGGGAATTCCCAACACCTTCTTCCTTATAAGGACCCTGTAGCGCCGGCGTCCCTGCACGCTGTCCATCTCCCACCCACTCAAGGCCGCGGCCACCGTTCTGCACTTCCTTCTCCCTCGTCGGCTGCTGCCTGGGGTACGTGCACGGCGAGCAGATCCTGGGCACTGCGCTTAGGGCGCCTGTTCTGTGGTTCCTGTGCTCTCAGGGGGCGGCTCTGGTATAATCCCTTGGGGGGGCGGCTCTGGTATAATCCCTCGGGGGGGGGGGGGGTGGGAGACGGCTCTGGTATAATCGCTCGGTGGGGGGAGGCTCTGGTATAATCCCTCGGGGGACGGCTCTGGTATAATCGTTCGGTGGGGGGAGGCTCTGGTATAATCATTCGGTGGGGGGCGGCTCTGGTATAATCGCTCGGTGGGGGGAGGCTCTGGTATAATCGCTCGGTGGGGGGCGGCTCTGGTATAATCGCTCGGTGGGGGGCGGCTCTGGTATAATCGCTCGGTGGGGGAGGCTCTGGTATAATCGCTCGGTGGGGGACGGCTCTGGTATAATCGTTCGGTGGGGGAGGCTCTAGTATAATCCCTCGGGGGACGGCTCTGGTATAATCGTTCGGTGGGGGGAGGCTCTGGTATAATCATTCGGTGGGGGGCGGCTCTGGTATAATCGCTCGGTGGGGGGCGGCTCTGGTATAATCGCTCGGTGGGGGGCGGCTCTGGTATAATCGCTCGGTGGGTGGAGGCTCTGGTATAATCGCTCGGTGGGGGACGGCTCTGGTATAATCGCTCGGTGGGGGTCGGCTCTGGTATAATCGTTCGGTGGGGGGAGGCTCTGGTATAATCGCTCGGTGGGGGGAGGCTCTGGTATAATCGCCCGGGGGGGGGGGGGGGAGGCTCTGGTATAATCGTTCAGTGGGGGGAGGCTCTGGTATAATCGTTCGGTGGGGGAGGCTCTGGTATAATCGCTCGGTGGGGGGCGGCTCTGGTATAATCATTCAGTGTGGGGAGGCTCTGGTATAATCGCTCGTTGGGGGACGGCTCTGGTATAATCGTTCGGTGGGGGGAGGCTCTGGTATAATCGTTCGGTGGGGGGAGGCTCTGGTATAATCGCTCGGTGGGGGGGCGGCTCTGGTATAATCATTCGGTGGGGGGAGGCTCTGGTATAATCGCTTGTGGGGGCGGCTCTGGTATAATCGCTCGGTGGGGGACGGCTCTGGTATAATCGTTCGGTGGGGGGAGGCTCTGGTATAATCGCTCGGTGGGGGGAGGCTCTGGTATAATCGCTCGGTGGGGGACGGCTCTGGTATAATCGTTCGGTGGGGGAGGCTCTGGTATAATCGCTCGGTGGGGGGAGGCTCTGGTATAATCGCTCGGTGGGGGGAGGCTCTGGTATAATCGCTCGGTGGGGGGCGGCTCTGGTATAATCGTTCGGTGGGGGGCGGCTCTGGTATAATCGTTCGGTGGGGGACGGCTCTGGTATAATCGTTCGGTGGGGGGGGGCTCTGGTATAATCGTTCGGTGGGGGGAGGCTCTGGTATAATCGTTCGGTGGGAGGGGGGTTCTGGTATAATCGCTCGGTGGGGGACGGCTCTGGTATAATCGCTCGGTGGGGGAGGCTCTGGTATAATCGTTCGGTGGGGGGAGGCTCTGGTATAATCGCTCGGTGGGGGGAGGATCTGGTATAATCGTTCGGTGGGGGGCGGCTCTGGTATAATCGTTCGGTGGGGGATGGCTCTGGTATAATCGTTCGGTGGGGGGAGGCTCTGGTATAATCGCTCGGTGAGGGGAGGCTCTGGTATAATCGTTCGGTGGAGGACGGCTCTGGTATAATCGTTCGGTGGGGGGAGGCTCTGGTATAATCGCTCGGTGGGAGGGGGGTTCTGGTACAATCGTTCGGTGGGGGACGGCTCTGGTATAATCGTTCGGTGGGGGGAGGCTCTGGTATAATCGTTCGGTGGGGGGAGGCTCTGGTATAATCGCTCGGTGGGAGGGGGGTTCTGGTATAATCGTTCGGTGGGGGACGGCTCTGGTATAATCGTTCGGTGGGGGAGGCTCTGGTATAATCGCTCGGTGGGGGACGGCTCTGGTATAATCGTTCGGTGGGAGGGGGGCTCTGGTATAATCATTTGGTGGGGGAGGCTCTGGTATAATCGCTCGGTGGGAGGGGGGCTCTGGTATAATCGCTTGTGGGGGCGGCTCTGGTATAATCGCTCGGTGGGGGACGGCTCTGGTATAATCGTTCGGTGGGGGGAGGCTCTGGTATAATCGCTCGGTGGGAGGGGGGTTCTGGTATAATCGTTCGGTGGGGGATGGCTCTGGTATAATCGCTCGGTGGGGGACGGCTCTGGTATAATCGCTCGGTGGGGGGAGGCTCTGGTATAATCGTTCGGTGGGGGGAGGCTCTGGTATAATCGCTCAGTGGGGAACGGCTCTGGTATAATCGTTCGGTGGGGCGCGGCTCTGGTATAATCGCTCAGTGGGGGACGGCTCTGGTATAATCGCTCGGTGGAGGGAGGCTCTGGTATAATCGTTCGGTGGGGGATGGCTCTGGTATAATCGTTCGGTGGGGGAGGCTCTGGTATAATCGTTCGGTGGGGGGAGGCTCTGGTATAATCGCTCGGTGGGGGACGGCTCTGGTATAATCGTTCGGTGGGGGGAGGCTCTGGTATAATCGTTCGGTGGGGGAGGCTCTGGTATAATCGCTCGGTGGGGGAGGCTCTGGTATAATCGCTCGGTGGGAGGGGGGTTCTGGTATAATCGTTCGGTGGGGGGAGGCTCTGGTATAATCGCTCGGTGGGGGGCGGCTCTGGTATAATCGTTCGGTGGGGGAGGCTCTGGTATAATCGCTCGGTGGGGGGAGGCTCTGGTATAATCGCTCGGTGGGAGGGGGGTTCTGGTATAATCGTTCGGTGGGGGACGGCTCTGGTATAATCGCTCGGTGGGGGGAGGCTCTGGTATAATCGCTCGGTGGGGGGCGGCTCTGGTATAATCGTTCGGTGGGGGGAGGCTCTGGTATAATCGCTCGGTGGGGGGCGGCTCTGGTATAATCGTTCGGTGGGGGGCGGCTCTGGTATAATCGCTCGGTGGGGGGCGGCTCTGGTATAATCGCTCGGTGGGGGGCGGCTCTGGTATAATCGCTCGGTGGGGGGCGGCTCTGGTATAATCGTTCGGTGGGGGGCGGCTCTGGTATAATCGCTCGGTGGGGGGCGGCTCTGGTATAATCGTTCGGTGGGGGCGGCTCTGGTATAATCGCTCGGTGGGAGGGGGGGCTCTGGTATAATCGCTTGTGAGGGCGGCTCTGGTATAATCGCTCAGTGGGGGCGGCTCTGGTATAATCGCTTGTGGGGGCGGCTCTGGTATAATCGCTCAGTGGGGGACGGCTCTGGTATAATCGCTCGGTGGGAGGGGGGGCTCTGGTATAATCGCTTGTGGGGGCGGCTCTGGTATAATTCCTCGCGGGGGGGCTCATGTATAATCTCTCTCTCGGGGGGTGGCTCTGGTATAATCCATAATCCCTCGGGGGGGGGGCTCTGGTATAATCGTTCGGTGGGGGACGGCTCTGGTATAATCGTTCGGTGGGGGGGGGCTCTGGTATAATCGTTCGGTGGGGGGAGGCTCTGGTATAATCGTTCGGTGGGAGGGGGGTTCTGGTATAATCGCTCGGTGGGGGACGGCTCTGGTATAATCGCTCGGTGGGGGAGGCTCTGGTATAATCGTTCGGTGGGGGGAGGCTCTGGTATAATCGCTCGGTGGGGGGAGGATCTGGTATAATCGTTCGGTGGGGGGCGGCTCTGGTATAATCGTTCGGTGGGGGATGGCTCTGGTATAATCGTTCGGTGGGGGGAGGCTCTGGTATAATCGCTCGGTGAGGGGAGGCTCTGGTATAATCGTTCGGTGGAGGACGGCTCTGGTATAATCGTTCGGTGGGGGGAGGCTCTGGTATAATCGCTCGGTGGGAGGGGGGTTCTGGTACAATCGTTCGGTGGGGGACGGCTCTGGTATAATCGTTCGGTGGGGGGAGGCTCTGGTATAATCGTTCGGTGGGGGGAGGCTCTGGTATAATCGCTCGGTGGGAGGGGGGTTCTGGTATAATCGTTCGGTGGGGGACGGCTCTGGTATAATCGCTCGGTGGGGGACGGCTCTGGTATAATCGTTCGGTGGGAGGGGGGCTCTGGTATAATCATTTGGTGGGGGAGGCTCTGGTATAATCGCTCGGTGGGAGGGGGGCTCTGGTATAATCGCTTGTGGGGGCGGCTCTGGTATAATCGCTCGGTGGGGGACGGCTCTGGTATAATCGTTCGGTGGGGGGAGGCTCTGGTATAATCGCTCGGTGGGAGGGGGGTTCTGGTATAATCGTTCGGTGGGGGATGGCTCTGGTATAATCGCTCGGTGGGGGACGGCTCTGGTATAATCGCTCGGTGGGGGGAGGCTCTGGTATAATCGTTCGGTGGGGGGAGGCTCTGGTATAATCGCTCAGTGGGGAACGGCTCTGGTATAATCGTTCGGTGGGGCGCGGCTCTGGTATAATCGCTCAGTGGGGGACGGCTCTGGTATAATCGCTCGGTGGGGGGCGGCTCTGGTATAATCGTTCGGTGGGGGAGGCTCTGGTATAATCGCTCGGTGGGGGGAGGCTCTGGTATAATCGCTCGGTGGGAGGGGGGTTCTGGTATAATCGTTCGGTGGGGGACGGCTCTGGTATAATCGCTCGGTGGGGGGAGGCTCTGGTATAATCGCTCGGTGGGGGGCGGCTCTGGTATAATCGTTCGGTGGGGGGAGGCTCTGGTATAATCGCTCGGTGGGGGGCGGCTCTGGTATAATCGTTCGGTGGGGGGCGGCTCTGGTATAATCGCTCGGTGGGGGGCGGCTCTGGTATAATCGCTCGGTGGGGGGCGGCTCTGGTATAATCGCTCGGTGGGGGGCGGCTCTGGTATAATCGTTCGGTGGGGGGCGGCTCTGGTATAATCGCTCGGTGGGGGGCGGCTCTGGTATAATCGTTCGGTGGGGGCGGCTCTGGTATAATCGCTCGGTGGGAGGGGGGGCTCTGGTATAATCGCTTGTGAGGGCGGCTCTGGTATAATCGCTCAGTGGGGGCGGCTCTGGTATAATCGCTTGTGGGGGCGGCTCTGGTATAATCGCTCAGTGGGGGACGGCTCTGGTATAATCGCTCGGTGGGAGGGGGGGCTCTGGTATAATCGCTTGTGGGGGCGGCTCTGGTATAATTCCTCGCGGGGGGGCTCATGTATAATCTCTCTCTCGGGGGGTGGCTCTGGTATAATCCATAATCCCTCGGGGGGGGGGCTCTGGTATAATCGTTCGGTGGGGGACGGCTCTGGTATAATCGTTCGGTGGGGGGGGGCTCTGGTATAATCGTTCGGTGGGGGGAGGCTCTGGTATAATCGTTCGGTGGGAGGGGGGTTCTGGTATAATCGCTCGGTGGGGGACGGCTCTGGTATAATCGCTCGGTGGGGGAGGCTCTGGTATAATCGTTCGGTGGGGGGAGGCTCTGGTATAATCGCTCGGTGGGGGGAGGATCTGGTATAATCGTTCGGTGGGGGGCGGCTCTGGTATAATCGTTCGGTGGGGGATGGCTCTGGTATAATCGTTCGGTGGGGGGAGGCTCTGGTATAATCGCTCGGTGAGGGGAGGCTCTGGTATAATCGTTCGGTGGAGGACGGCTCTGGTATAATCGTTCGGTGGGGGGAGGCTCTGGTATAATCGCTCGGTGGGAGGGGGGTTCTGGTACAATCGTTCGGTGGGGGACGGCTCTGGTATAATCGTTCGGTGGGGGGAGGCTCTGGTATAATCGTTCGGTGGGGGGAGGCTCTGGTATAATCGCTCGGTGGGAGGGGGGTTCTGGTATAATCGTTCGGTGGGGGACGGCTCTGGTATAATCGCTCGGTGGGGGACGGCTCTGGTATAATCGTTCGGTGGGAGGGGGGCTCTGGTATAATCATTTGGTGGGGGAGGCTCTGGTATAATCGCTCGGTGGGAGGGGGGCTCTGGTATAATCGCTTGTGGGGGCGGCTCTGGTATAATCGCTCGGTGGGGGACGGCTCTGGTATAATCGTTCGGTGGGGGGAGGCTCTGGTATAATCGCTCGGTGGGAGGGGGGTTCTGGTATAATCGTTCGGTGGGGGATGGCTCTGGTATAATCGCTCGGTGGGGGACGGCTCTGGTATAATCGCTCGGTGGGGGGAGGCTCTGGTATAATCGTTCGGTGGGGGGAGGCTCTGGTATAATCGCTCAGTGGGGAACGGCTCTGGTATAATCGTTCGGTGGGGCGCGGCTCTGGTATAATCGCTCAGTGGGGGACGGCTCTGGTATAATCGCTCGGTGGGGGGCGGCTCTGGTATAATCGTTCGGTGGGGGAGGCTCTGGTATAATCGTTCGGTGGGGGGAGGCTCTGGTATAATCGCTCGGTGGGGGACGGCTCTGGTATAATCGTTCGGTGGGGGGAGGCTCTGGTATAATCGTTCGGTGGGGGAGGCTCTGGTATAATCGCTCGGTGGGGGAGGCTCTGGTATAATCGCTCGGTGGGAGGGGGGTTCTGGTATAATCGTTCGGTGGGGGGAGGCTCTGGTATAATCGCTCGGTGGGGGGCGGCTCTGGTATAATCCTTCGGTGGGGGAGGCTCTGGTATAATCGCTCGGTGGGGGGAGGCTCTGGTATAATCGCTCGGTGGGAGGGGGGTTCTGGTATAATCGTTCGGTGGGGGACGGCTCTGGTATAATCGCTCGGTGGGGGGAGGCTCTGGTATAATCGCTCGGTGGGGGGCGGCTCTGGTATAATCGTTCGGTGGGGGGAGGCTCTGGTATAATCGCTCGGTGGGGGGCGGCTCTGGTATAATCGTTCGGTGGGGGACGGCTCTGGTATAATCGTTCGGTGGGGGGCGGCTCTGGTATAATCGCTCGGTGGGGGGCGGCTCTGGTATAATCGTTCGGTGGGGGACGGCTCTGGTATAATCGTTCGGTGGGGGGAGGCTCTGGTATAATCGCTCGGTGGGGGGCGGCTCTGGTATAATCGCTCGGTGGGGGGCGGCTCTGGTATAATCGTTCGGTGGGGGGCGGCTCTGGTATAATCGCTCGGTGGGGGGCGGCTCTGGTATAATCGTTCGGTGGGGGCGGCTCTGGTATAATCGCTCGGTGGGAGGGGGGGCTCTGGTATAATCGCTCAGTGGGGGCGGCTCTGGTATAATCGCTTGTGGGGGCGGCTCTGGTATAATCGCTCAGTGGGGGACGGCTCTGGTATAATCGCTCGGTGGGAGGGGGGGCTCTGGTATAATCGCTTGTGGGGGCGGCTCTGGTATAATTCCTCGCGGGGGGGCTCATGTATAATCTCTCTCTCGGGGGGTGGCTCTGGTATAATCCATAATCCCTCGGGGGGGGCTCTTGTATAATCCCTCGGTGGGCGGCTCTGGTATAATCGCTCTGTGGGGGTGGGGGGCTCTGGTATAATCCCTCGGGGGGGGGCTCTAGATATCGTGCAGGAATGGTCGCCCTGGAGGTCAGCAGGATACAGTGTCTTGTTGGACCCTGCAGCGAGGTGTGAACTGGCCCAGAACTAACAATCAGGCTACCAGCCACGTGGGGGCGCCAGTGGACGCAGGATGTGACTAGTGGGGAGGGCCGGGTACAGCCAGCAGCCATGTCACGTGACCGAGCAGAGAAAAGACGTGCGGGCGGGGGCTCCAGCTGTGCGGCCCGATCCCCGGCACCACCGCAGGCACGGAGCAGCAGCCGCCGTCGTGTCCTGCCCCTCCCCCACTGCACCGGAGCTCAGCGCCGCCGCCGTGTCCTGCCCCTCCCCCACTGCACCGGAGCTCAGCGCCGCCGCCGTGTCCTGCCCCTCCCCCACTGCACCGGAGCTCAGCGCCGCCGCCGCCTCTCATCCCGGCACTGACCTGTGATTGGCCGCCGCTTCCTCGGTTGCTGGCAATGCTCGCTCAGCCGCGCCGGTCACGTGGTGGAGGTCACGTGGTGTGCAGGGCTGGGCGGTCTGTGAGGGGCAGGACATCAAGAGCCTGCGCCGCTGCCCCCGAGCACACGGCCGTGTTCACACTGTGCGGCATGTTCTGGAGCGGCTGTCGCTACGCCACAAGTCTTCCAAGCACTGGAGTGCGGTTTGTGTTGAGGGGAACAGCGAGGTCGCGTTACTCAGGGAGGTACTAAAAACAATGAAGACGAGGAATAAAAAGAATGAATAGAATAGTTTATTGCTCCACAATCTGGAGCGGTGTAATATGTGAATCTAAGAAATAGCGAAAGTGACAGCACATCCAACCTAGTGTGAACAGGAGCCAAGGAAGACCTCAGTCACACGGAGACACATTCACATGAATTGGGTCTGTGCACGTCAGTGTGTTCCCACGGTCCGTGTGTCTGTGTGCTCAACACGCTGCAAAACGTCCCGCACTGATGACACCTGGATGACATCGGTGTATGATCAGCACCAGCAGGGACAATGATGAGAGTAGTATCCTGCTCCTGCAGTGTGTGTGTGATCAGTGTGACACGGACCAGCGCCTGGGAATCAGTGTATAGTTAGCGTTCCCAAGCGCCGGGTGCTGAACGCTGCCCTCATCATTGTCCTCTGCAATCAGCACCAGCAGGGACAATGATGAGAGTAGTATTCTGCTCCCGCAGTGTGTGTGTGATCAGTGTGACACGGACCAGCGCCTGGGAATCAGTGTACAGATAGTGTTGTTCCCAAGCACCGAACACTGCCCTCAACATTGTCCCCTGCAATCAGCACCAGCAGGGACAATGATGAGAGTAGTATTTTGCTCCCAGTGTGTGTGTGATCAGTGTGACACGGACCGACGCCTGGGAATCAGTGTACAGTTAGCGCTGTTCCCAAGCACCGAACGCTGCCCTCATCATTGTCCCCTGCAATCAGCACCAGCAGGGACAATGATGAGAGTAGTATTCTGCTCCCAGTGTGTGTGTGATCAGTGTGACACGGACCAGTGTCTGGGAATCAGTGTACAGTTAGTGTTGTTCCCAAGCGCCGGGTGCTGAACGCTGCCCTCATCATTGTCCTCTGCAATCAGCACCAGCAGGGACAATGATGAGAGTAGTATTCTGCTCCCGCAGTGTGTGTGTGATCAGTGTGACATGTACCGGCGCCTGGGAATCAGTGTACAGTTAGTGCTGTTCCCAATCGCCGGGTGCTGAACGCTGCCCTCATCATTGTCCTCTGCAATCAGCACCAGCAGGGACAATGATGAGAGTAGTAATCTGCTCCTGTGTGTGTGTGTCATCAGTGTGACACGGACCGGCGCCTGGGAATCAGTGTACAGTTAGCGCTCTTCCCAAGCACCGAACGCTGCCCTCATCATTGTCCCCTGCAATCAGCACCAGCAGGGACAATGATGAGAGTAGTATCCTGCTCCCGCGGTGTGTGTGATCAGTGTGACACGGACCAGCACCTGGGAATCAGTGTACAGTTAGCGCTGTTCCCAAGCACCAAACGCTGCCCTCATCATTGTCCCCTGCAATCAGCACCACCAGGGACAATGATGAGAGTAGTATTCTGCTCCCACAGTGTGTGTGTGATCAGTATGACACGGACCGGTGTCTGGGAATCAGTGTACAGTTAGCGTTGTTCCCAAGCGCCGGGTGCTGAACACTGCTCTCATCATTGTCCTCTGCAATCAGCACCAGCAGGGACAATGATGAGAGTAGTATTCTGCTCCCACAGTGTGTGTGTGATCAGTATGACACGGACCGGTGTCTGGGAATCAGTGTACAGTTAGCGTTGTTCCCAAGCGCCGGGTGCTGAACACTGCTCTCATCATTGTCCTCTGCAATCAGCACCAGCAGGGACAATGATGAGAGTAGTATTCTGCTCCCACAGTGTGTGTGTGATCAGTATGACACGGACCGGTGTCTGGGAATCAGTGTACAGTTAGCGTTGTTCCCAAGCGCCGGGTGCTGAACGCTGTCCTCATCATTGTCCTCTGCGATCAGCACCAGCAAGGACAATGATGAGAGTAGTATTCTGCTCCTGCAGTGTGTGTGTGATCAGTGTGACACGGACCGACGCCTGGGAATCGGTGTACAGTTAGCGCTGTTCCCAAGCACCGAAGGCTGCCCTCATCATTGTCCCCTGCAATCAGCACCAGCAGGGACAATGATGAGAGTAGTATTCTGCTCCCGCAGTGTGTGTGTGATCAGTGTGACATGGACCAGCGCCTGGGAATCAGTGTACAGATAGTGTTATTCCCAAGCACCGAACACTGCCCTCAACATTGTCCCCTGCAATCAGCACCAGCAGGGACAATGATGAGAGTAGTATTTTGCTCCCAGTGTGTGTGTGATCAGTGTGACACGGACCGACGCCTGGGAATCAGTGTACAGTTAGTGCTGTTCCCAAGCACCGAAGGCTGCCCTCATCATTGTCCCCTGCAATCAGCACCAGCAGGGACAATGATGACAGTAGTATTCTGCTCCCAGTGTGTGTGTGATCAGTGTGACACTGTTAGAACCTTGCTGTTAGGTTTTTTTTCCTTTGCTGGTCACATGACCTTGTTGGCCTATTTAATCCTGCTCCGCCCTTCTGGCTTTGCTGGACTTCATTGTATATCTACTTTCTAGCTAGCCTGTGCTCTGTATCTAACTCTGTTAGTTTGCTTGGTCTACGGACCTCTAGGTTCTATCTATTTTGTTTGTTCGTCTGTCTGCTACTATTTCTGTTAGGAGGTGTCCCATATTCCTCCCAGTCCTTAGTACTTGTAGGGATTCCCTCCCCAAATCTATAGGTCTCCGTACAGACTAGATTAGGACTTTAGCAGGTCTGATCGCAGGATCAGGTTCCCTGTTACATCGTAGGGATTCAGCTGAGTCTTATAGTAGGGACAGATCTCCTCTCTTTCCTTAGCTTTGGTAGCAGAACTTAACAGTAAGTCCAGCCTGTAAATTCTCTAAGGAAAGATTTTTTTTTGTTCCATCATGGTGTCGGTTCAGGATTTGGCTAAACACCTGCAGGGACTCTCTCTGGAAGTGGCCGAGCTCCGTCAGCACGTGAGTAACTGTCCTGGAGCATATTTCTTGGAGCCTAAGGTATGTTTGCCGGATTTATTTTTTGGTGAACATCGAGAATTTTTTTCATTTAAAAATGCTTGCTTATTGTATTTTCGTTTGAGACCCAAGTCCTCTGGGGATGAATCCCAGCGCGTAGGGTTCATAATGTCACTTTTGCGCAAAGAGCCTCAGGAGTGGGCCTTTTCTTTGCAACCTAGTGATACATGCTTCAGATCAGTGGATAGTTTTTTTTCTGCTTTAGGACTATTATATGATGATCCTGACCGTGTGGCATCAGCTGAGACTGAGTTGAGACGTTTAAAACAAGGATCAGGTAATATGGAAAAATATTGTACACATTTTCGTCGTTGGTCCACTCAAACAGGGTGGAACGATTCTGCTCTGAAAAGTCTATTTCTTGCTGGGCTCAGTGAAAAGGTTAAAGACCTGCTAATTGCTTATCCTACACCTGAGGATTTGCAACAGGCTATGCAATTAGCTATACGGGTGGACAGAAGACTGCGTGCAAGGGTTAATGAGAGCAAATCCTCTGCTATGTCAGTTTCTGGTTATGATAATGTGTGTACTAACAGTGGTGAACCGATGGAGATTGGATCGGTGGCACCTCACTCTCAAGAAAAAGACCGTCGTTTTTCAGAAGGCTTGTGTTTCTATTGCGGGAAATCTGGTCATTTGATTAAAGGCTGTGAGCTTCGTATGAAGAAAGAAAAAAAAATGGTCAGTCACGCCCGTATTGCCTGTTTAAATTCCAAGGGTATATTTTTAGCTGCTTCCACGATTGCTCAGGAAAAATTAATGGAATTTCGGGTGTTTGTTGATTGCGGGTCTACACTGAATGTTATTGATGGGGGATTCGTGGAAAAACTCAATTTAAAACCTGAACCTTTATCATCCCCCATTGCTGTGGTTTCTGTGGATGGCTCCCCTTTGAAGAATATTACTCTCAAGGTCTGTGAATTTCCTCTCACTATTAATGGTGTTCACCATGAGAAATTGGATTTGGTAGTGTTGAATAACTTGCCTTCTCCAGTAATATTGGGTTTGCCCTGGTTAAAATTTCACAATCCTGTACTGGATTGGTCTACCAGTGAAATTAAATCCTGGAGCCATAAATGTTATGACAAGTGTTGTAACGGGCGTATTGCAGCTTTGGATAGGGGAGAATTGCCTGTTCCTATTCAGGATTTTTGGAGAGTTTTTTCTGAGAAAGAATCGCAGGTTTTGCCTCCCCATAGAGACTATGATTGTTCTATTGAATTTGTCCCTGGAGCGACTCTTCCTAAAAGTCGTTTATTTAACCTTACTATTCCTGAGAGGAAGGCTTTGGAGGAATACATACAGACAAGTTTGGCCGCCGGTCACATTAGGCCCTCTAAGTCTCCTGTGGCGGTTGGATTTTTTTTTGTAAAAAAAAAAGGACGGCGGTTTACGTCCTTGTCTGGATTTTCGTGAGATTAACAAAATTACGGTACGCAATCCTTACCCACTGCCATTGATTCCTGATCTGTTTAACCAGTTATTGGGGGCCAAGTGGTTCTCTAAAATTGACCTTAAGGGGGCATACAATCTGTTGCGCATGAAGGAGGGTGATGAATGGAAGACTGCTTTTAACACTCCTGTGGGTCATTTTGAGAATCTGGTTATGCCTTTTGGTCTTACTAATGCTCCTGCATTTTTTCAGAATCTGATTAATGACATCCTTAGACCTTTGATCGGTAAAAATGTGGTTGTGTATTTGGATGACATTTTGATTTATTCGCCAGATCTGGAGTCTCATTGGCGGAGCGTGCGTGAGGTATTACAGTTATTAATGGACAATTCGCTTTTTGCTAAGCTGGAGAAATGTGAGTTCGCTGTACAGAGAATTAGTTTTTTGGGCTACATTATCTCCAGCAAAGGTTTTGAGATGGATCCGGTTAAGGTTCAGGCTGTGCAGGAATGGCCTAGGCCTATTGGTTTGAAATCAATACAGAGGTTTTTGGGTTTCGCCAATTACTATAGAAAATTCATAAAAAATTTTTCTAGTATTGTCAAACCTCTGACTGATCTCACCAGGAAAGGTGCTGATGCGGTTCAGTGGTCTTCTGAGGCCATTGAAGCTTTTGTGTATCTCAAGGAGAGGTTCACCTCTGCTCCCATCCTTATGCAGCCTGATGTTACTAGGCCGTTTTTGGTTGAGGTTGATGCTTCCTCTGTGGGGGTTGGCGCAGTATTGTCTCAGGATAACGGGGATGGATTACATCCCTGTGCATTTTTTTCAAAAAAATTTTCGGAGACTGAATTGAATTACGATATTGGTAATCGGGAATTATTGGCTATTAAACTCGCATTTGAACACTGGCGCCACTTCTTGGAAGGTGCGGAATTTCCCGTTCAGGTTCTTACGGATCATAAAAATCTGATATATCTTGACGCTGCCAAGCGCCTGAATGCCCGTCAGGCTAGATGGGCACTGTTTTTCTCGCGGTTTAATTTCTCCGTTACTTACATCCCTGGTACTAAGAATGTTAAGGCGGATGCCTTGTCTCGCAGTTTTTCTCCCATAGTCGGTGCTGAGAAAGAGGAAAACATTTTACAAGAAGGTGTTGTGATAGCTGCTTTAGACTCCGTTTTGGAAGATGAGATTCTTAAAGCTCAGGAGAATGCCCCATCTAACACTCCTCATGGGAGGTTGTTTGTGCCTGGGACCTTTAGGAGAGATTTGTTTGTTGAGTGTCACGAATCTCGGTTGGCAGGTCATCCCGGAATCTCTGAGACCAAGAGACTGGTGGGTCGCAGTTTTTGGTGGCCTGGATGGCAGAAGGAAGTCATTAAGTGGGTGCGCCAATGTACTATATGTGCTAGATCTAAGTCCTCACATACTCCTGCTGCGGGGTTGCTTTGTCCTTTGGAGGTCCCCAGTGCTCCTTGGACACATTTGGCTATGGACTTTATAACTGACCTTCCCCCCTCTGAGGGTTTTACTGTCATCTGGGTGGTCGTGGACCGTTTTAGCAAGATGTGTCACTTGGTTCCCTTCGTCAAACTGCCCTGCGCTAAAACTCTCTCTAAGGCCTTTGTCAAGGAAATTGTCAGACTTCATGGCGTTCCTACTGACATTGTTTCTGATAGGGGTCCTCAGTTCGTGGCTCGTTTTTGGCGTGCCTTTTGTGACAGGTTGGGAATTCATTTGTCGTTTTCGTCCGGATATCATCCTGAATCTAATGGCCAGACAGAAAGGAAAAACCAGGATGTTGAGCAGTTCTTGCGTTGTTTTGTGGCAGACAATCAAGAGGGGTGGTCTGAGTTTCTGCCACTTGCCGAATTTGCTCTGAACAATCATACATCTTCTTCTGCTGGTTGTTCGCCTTTTTTTTGTTGTTCTGGGAGACATCCGTCGTTTGGGTCGTTCTCCAAGTTGGGATCTGCCGTGCCTGAGGAGGAGAATTTTTCCGGTGATTTGGAAAGAGTTTGGACGGATGTGCGTGGTAATCTTCAGGAGGCCAACAGAAAATCTAAAGACTACTTTGATAGGAAACGACAGGAGGTTTTGTTCGCTGTTGGTGACATGGTTTGGTTGTCCTCTAGGAATCTGCGGTTGAGGATTCCTTCTAAGAAATTGGGTCCCAAGTTTGTAGGGCCCTTTAAGGTGCTTCAGGTTGTCAACCAATCTGCTGTTAGGTTGGAGGTTCCTACCTCCTGGAGAATTAATCCGGTCTTTCATGTCTCTCTGTTAAAAAAAGCTGTTGTGTCGGATGGTGACGCCTCTGCCTCTGTTCCTCCGGTGGTGGAGGACGGGGAATATGAAATTTCTCGCATCCTTGACTCTAGACGGTATAGAGGTAGTTTGCAGTATCTTGTGGCCTGGAAAGGTTTCGGACCCGAGGATAACTCTTGGGTGAGGTCAGATGATGTTTCTGCGTCCAGACTTATCAGAGCGTTTCACAGGAGATTTCCTGATAAGCCTGGTCCTAGGGGATCCGGAGGATCCTCTTAGAAGGGGGGGTACTGTTAGAACCTTGCTGTTAGGTTTTTTTTCCTTTGCTGGTCACATGACCTTGTTGGCCTATTTAATCCTGCTCCGCCCTTCTGGCTTTGCTGGACTTCATTGTATATCTACTTTCTAGCTAGCCTGTGCTCTGTATCTAACTCTGTTAGTTTGCTTGGTCTACGGACCTCTAGGTTCTATCTATTTTGTTTGTTCGTCTGTCTGCTACTATTTCTGTTAGGAGGTGTCCCATATTCCTCCCAGTCCTTAGTACTTGTAGGGATTCCCTCCCCAAATCTATAGGTCTCCGTACAGACTAGATTAGGACTTTAGCAGGTCTGATCGCAGGATCAGGTTCCCTGTTACATCGTAGGGATTCAGCTGAGTCTTATAGTAGGGACAGATCTCCTCTCTTTCCTTAGCTTTGGTAGCAGAACTTAACAGACACGGACCAGCGTCTGGGAATCAGTGTACAGTTAGTGTTGTTCCCAAGCGCCGAGTGCTGAACGCTGCCCTCATCATTGTCCTCTGCAATCAGCACCAGCAGGGACAATGATGAGAGTAGTTTTCTGCTCCCGCAGTGTGTGTGTGATCAGTGTGACATGTACCGGCACCTGGGAATCAGTGTACAGTTAGTGCTGTTCCCAATCGCCGGGTGCTGAATGCTGCCCTCTCATTGTCCTCTGCAATCAGCACCAGCAGGGACAATGATGAGAGTAGTAATCTGCTCCCGCAGTGTGTGTGTGATCAGTGTGACACGGACCGGCGCCTGGGAATCAGTGTACAGTTAGCGCTCTTCCCAAGCACCGAACGCTGCCCTCATCATTGTCCCCTGCAATCAGCACCAGCAGGGACAATGATGAGAGTAGTATCCTGCTCCCGCAGTGTGTGTGATCAGTGTGACACGGACCAGCGCCTGGGAATCAGTGTACAGTTAGCGCTGTTCCCAAGCACAAAATGCTGCCCTCATCATTGTCCCCTGCAATCAGCACCAGCAGGGACAATGATGAGAGCAGTATTCTGCTCCCGCAGTGTGTGTGTGATCAGTGTGACACGGACCAGCGCCTGGGAATCAGTGTACAGTTAGTGCTGTTCCCAAGCGCCAGGTGCTGAACACTGCTCTCATCATTGTCCTCTGCAATCAGCATCAGCAGGACAATGATGAGAGTAGTATTCTGCTCCCACAGTGTGTGTGTGTGATCAGTATGACACGGACCGGTGTCTGGGAATCAGTGTACAGTTAACGTTCCCAAGCGCCGGGTGCTGAACGCTGCCCTCATCATTGTCCTCTGCGATCAGCGCTAGCAGGGACAATGATGAGAGTAGTATTCTGCTCCCAGTGTGTGTGTGATCAGTGTGACATGGACCGACGCCTGGGAATCAGTGTACAGTTAGCGTTGTTCCCAAGCGCCGGGTTCTGAACGCTGCCCTCATCATTGTCCTCTGCAATCAGCACCAGCAGGGACAATGATGAGGGTAGTATTCTGCTCCCAGTGTGTGTGTGATCAGTGTGACACGGACCGGCGTCTGGGAATCAGTGTACAGTTAGTGTTGTTCCCAAGCGCCGGGTGCTGAACGCTGCCCTCATCATTGTCCTCTGCAATCAGCACCAGCAGGGACAATGATGAGAGTAGTATTCTGCTCCTGCAGTGTGTGTGTGATCAGTGTGACACGGACCGACGCCTGGGAATCAGTGTACAGTTAGCGCTGTTCCCAAGCACCGAAGGCTGCCCTCATCATTGTCCCCTGCAATCAGCACCAGCAGGGACAATGATGAGAGTAGTATTCTGCTCCCAGTGTGTGTGTGATCAGTCTGACACGGACCAGCGTCTGGGAATCAGTGTACAGTTAGTGTTGTTCCCAAGCGCCGGGTGCTGAACGCTGCCCTCATCATTGTCCTCTGCAATCAGCACCAGCAGGGACAATGATGAGAGTAGTATTCTGCTCCCGCAGTGTGTGTGTGATCAGTGTGACACAGACCAGCGCCTGGGAATCAGTGTACAGTTAGTGCTGTTCCCAGGCACCGAACACTGCCCTCAACATTGTCCCCTGCAATCAGCACCAGCAGGGACAATGATGAGCGTAGTATTCTGCTCCCAGTGTGTGTGTGATCAGTGTGACACGGACCGACGCCTGGGAATCAGTGTACAGTTAGCGCTGTTCCCAAGCACCGAAGGGTGCCCTCATCATTGTCCCCTGCAATCAGCACCAGCAGGGACAATGATGACAGTAGTATTCTGCTCCCGCAGTGTGTGTGATCAGTGTGACACGGACCGGCGCCTGGGAATCAGTGTACAGTTAGTGCTGTTCCCAAGCGCCGGGTGCCGAACACTGCTCTCATCATTGTCCTCTGCAATCAGCATCAGCAGGACAATGATGAGAGTAGTATTCTGCTCCCACAGTGTGTGTGATCAGTGTGACACGGACCGGCGCCTGGGAATCTGTGTACAGATAGTGTTGTTCCCAAGCACCGAACACTGCCCTCAACATTGTCCCCTGCAATCAGCACCAGCAGGGACAATGATGAGAGTAGTATCCTGCTCCCGCAGTGTGTGTGATCAGTGTGACACGGACCAGCTCCCACAGTGTCCTGGTGTAAAAAAAAAATAATAATAACATCCTTATACTCACCTGTCCTGAGTGTCCCCCGCTGTAGTCCTCTGACCGCTCAGCAGAGGAGCCAGGGGAATGACTCGCTCCACAGGTACACGGAGATCTCCGCTACTGGAAATATCAGGACATGTGAAAGAGGCTGAAGAACATTCACACTATGAAAAAAACGTCAAAGTTGCCTCCTGAATTGCTAATAGTGATCGCTGTGAAACCCTGAGCCTACACCGCTGCTCTACAGACACCGGAAACATCCCCGGAGAGGGGAGAAAGCAGCACAGGCACCCAACGATGCAGGACGCCTGCACGCTGCCTGCATTCATTTCCCAATCTATGCGCTAACTACCTTCCTTTAGGCTATGTTCACACACATTGGGTTTTTCATTGTATTTTGCTGCAGATTTTTATGCAAATTTTCAGCTGCGTTTTGCAGTACCAGCAAAGTCTATGAGAAACCGAATTCTCTGTGCACACATCTTGTTTGTTTTTTTTTTTGCTGTGTATTTTGTGCCCTGGTCGGGTTTTTAGAAAATGGAGCATGTCACTTCTTTCAGGGTTTTTCACCCATAGGAAGTAATGGGTGGTGGAAAAACGCAGGTAAATTTTTTCAGCGTTTTTGATGGCAAAATAGAATGGGTTTCTTTTTTCACAGAACTTTATGTACATGCATAAAAAGAGACAGAAGGACAGAGAAAAAAGCACTGAAAAAACACATCACAAAATGCAGCAAAACCTGCATTTTTGAAGCAGCTGATTTCCTGCCAGAGATCAGTTTTGCTGCAGATTTCGGACATATAAAAACACAAGTGAGAACATAGTCTTACTGTCATTTTTCATATTAATATTGCAAACATTTTTTTGAAATATTTAATGTGTACATTAGGTAGCACTTTCCTATTTTCTATAGCAGCGATCACTATTAGCAATCTTGTGAATCTTAGACATTCTTAGAATGAACGTGACATATGTAGATAATAGGACAATGAACACATATCCCATATAAACAGCTGCATATTATATTCCCTGTGCTTGATAGGTGGGGAATATAGCACAGGGAATATAATCTATGCCTGTTTATATGCGATATGTGTTCATTCCCCTATTATCTACAAATTCATGATCATTCCCCACCTACCAAGCACAGGGAATATAACATACACCTGATTATATAAAATGTGTTCAATCACCTATGAGGATTGCAATAAATCAGCCGCACTTTAAATAGAAACTGTTCCTGTGTCTGCCTCTTTAAAAAAGCTGAGTGAGTCGATCTACCACAGTTGGTGGAGAATGCGGGCAAGATCCCCAGGAACCAGGTTTTACTTCTGTGGGCAGCTATGAGCTCTGAACTGCGGTCAGACAAAATGGAGGAGCTGATCAAGCACCTGGTCCAAAGCCAACAGCTGCAGCAGCACCGGGAACAGCAGCAGAAGCATCAAGAACAGCTGCAGCTGCAACAGCTGGCACAACAGGAGACAAGTTAGCTGCTGACGCAACAGCTGCGACAGAGCGGACAACAGCAGCAGCAGATTGATTTACTCACAGAGGCGGTTTGTGCACTGCAGCAGCTCCGACTCCAATGTCAGCTGGTGATTTCTCTGGAAGGCGGTGAGGAGAGCCTTGCAGAAAATGACTCCGGGTGATGACATAGAGGCCTTTATAACCGTTTTTGAAAAGGTCAACCATAGAGAGAAACTCCCGCCAGAGAAGTGGGCGGAAGTCCTGGTTCCATACTTAACGAGGGAGCCATAAAAGGCCTACTATGATTTGGTTTTACAGGACGCCAAAGAATATGAAAATTGGAAACAGAAATTTTGGTGCGCTTCGGGGTAACCATGTCTGTCAGGGCACAACGGGTCCACTGCTGGGCATATCACCGGGACAACCCTCCCCGCTCCAAAATGTTTGACCTGCTGCACATTGTCCAAAAGTGGTTACAGCTGTAGTCCTCTACCTCAGCGCAGATGGTGGAGGGAGCTGTAATGGACGGTTTATGCACTAACTTCCGAGCCCTATGCAGACTTGGGTTGGCCAGGGAGATCCCTGGAACGCCAATGACTTGGTCGGACTGATCGAAAGGTATCAGGGGGTCGACGGGTCTGTGGGGAGGCAACCCATTCCATACTGGGTTGCGGAGGTTAAAAAAGGGGTGGGGCGTCCAAAGTCCAAGGGGGCGGCAGAGGTCATTCCAAGACCCTCATCGAGGAATGTAATTTGTTGGAAATGTCACGGCCCAGGTCATATCGCTGCCCATTGTCCCCTGACCACTAAGCAAATGGACTGTAGCATGGGACGCTAGGGTTCCCTCTACGCATATCCAGCTTGCAGCGTGGACTAGTCACCCGGCGAGGGGCCCCAAGCGTGTCCTGTAAAGGTGAATGGCCTGCAAATGACTGGACTACTAGATTCAGGGAGTTTGGTGATCCTTGTGAGGGCCACACTCCCTCTCCAATTGATCTCAGGAAAGAAGGTTGGTGTCTGCTGCATTCATGGGGATGCTAAAGACTATCCGGTGGCCAGAGTGGTCATTGAGACGGCCCAAGGTACTGAGTCCCATGAGGTCGGCGTGGTCCAGGATTTGTTGCAACCACTTATCATAGGTTGGGACTTTTGTGTTGTTTTGGGACTTGGGGAGGGGCCGATACCTCAATTGCTTGGGTAAGAAATAGGTTGACCCTAAAATGGTCACACCAACCTCAGAGTCTGTCGAGTTTCCCTTCTGTGTAATAAGTGAAGAGGATAAGGTAGTATCCCCTGAGATAGACATTCCTGTGATAGGGGTGACCAGAGAAAATTTTCTATTTACCCAACATAGGGACCTAACTCTAAAAGAGGCATTCAATAACGTAACAGTCATAAACGGCATACCACAGGAATCAGGGGCTGAAACCAGGTTTCCCTATTTCATGTTGAGTGGGGACTTATTGTACCGGGTCACTAAAGTGAGAGAGGAGATAGTGGAGCAATTATTGGTTCCATGACCCTACAGACAAACGGTGTTGGACAGCGCCCATTCACATGTCTTGGGGGGGACATCTGGGGGTGGAGAAAACTCAACAACGGGTCATACAGAGCTTCTATTGGCCACCGTGGTATCCTAAAATATTGCAAGTCCTGTCCCAACTGCCAGTTAACCGCTATCACCTCTTTATTCCAAAATCCTCTCATGCCGCTATTCGTCAAGGCTGGGCAACAGAGAAACCAAGTTGAAACTCCATGTTGGCTCGACAGACCAGAAGGTGACACTAAAGGTGTCCCTGTGACAGAGACACTGTCACCAGCCCAGAAACAACAGTGCCGAGAACTTCTTCAGCGGAACCAGGACCTGTTTTTGGAGTTACCAAGACGAGTGCAGGTTGATGAACAAGGAATCCTGACGGAACCACACGTGCAGGTGAACCAAACGCCGTATAGAATCCCCAAAGTCCAAGGTGATTTCGAAGGAAGGGGCTAAAAATTACGCGTATCCGATAACCCGTGACAAACTCATATCGAAGCTAGGGTCAGCCAGATACACAACATCCCTGCACCTAATGAAAGATTACTGGCAAATCCTCTTCTCTCAAGGTGCAAGAAGAAGACAACCTCTTTTACACATGATGGTTGCTTCCAGTATATTAGAAACCCATTGGGCCTGCAAAGAGACCCAGCCACCTTCCGGAGGGCCATAGACCGGATCTTAGCCCCTCACAAAAAGTATGCTGCAGCTTACCTCAACGATATTGTGATATTCAGCCCGGATTGGGAAAGTCATCTGCAGAAGGTCCAAGCCGTATCAAAAACCCAAAGAAATGTACCATCGGGAAAAAGAAGGGAAAATACCTGGGCTACAGGACTTCATCTTTCATGTGAACACAGGCCTGGGAAGCAGCACAGTAACGCAGACGCCAGTTTACACTCCCCTATTTGGTGACTGAAGGTGCCAAAAACCTATGGCTACGTGAAAGTCACTGACAAAGTACTGGAGGGAACATACAGGTGCATCTCACTAAATTAGAATATCATCAAAAAGTTAATTCAGTTCTTCAATTCAAAAAGTGAAGCTCCTATATTATATAGAGTCATTACACGCAGAGGGATCTATTATATAGAGTCATTACACACAGAGGGATCTATTATATAGAGTCATTACACACAGAGGGATCTATTATATAGAGTCATTACACACAGAGTGATCTATTATATAGTCATTACATGCAGAGTGATCTATTATATAGAGTCATTAGACGCAGAGTGATTATTATATAGAGTCATTACACGCAGAGGGATCTATTATATAGAGTCATTACACACAGAGGGATCTATTATATAGTCATTACACACAGAGTGAGCTATTATATAGAGTCATTACACACAGAGGGATCTATTATATAGAGTCATTACACACAGAGGGATCTATTATATAGAGTCATTACACACAGAGGGATCTACAATATAGTCATTACACACAGAGGGATCTATTATACAGAGTCATTACACACAGAGGGATCTATTATATAGAGTCATTACACACAGAGGGATCTATTATATAGAGTCATTACACACAGAGGGATCTATTATATAGAGTCATTACACACAGAGGGATCTATTATATTGAGTCATTATTCACAGAGTGATCTATTATATAGTCATTACACACAGAGTGATCTATTATATAGAGTCATTACACGCAGAGGGATCTATTATATAGAGTCATTACACGCAGAGTGATCTATTATATAGAGTCATTAAATGCAGAGGGATCTATTATATAGAGTCATTACACGCAGAGGGATCTATTATATAGAGTCATTACACGCAGAGGGATCTATTATATAGAGTCATTACACGCAGAGGGATCTATTATATAGAGTCATTACACGCAGAGGGATCTATTATATAGAGTCGTTACATGCAGAGGGATCTATTATATAGAGTCATTACACGCAGAGTGATCTATTATATATAGTCATTACACGCAGAGGGATCTATTATATAGTCATTACACGCAGAGGGATCTATTATATAGAGTCATTACACGCAGAGTGATCTATTATATAGAGTTACTACACACAGAGGGATCTATTATATAGAGTCATTACACGCAGAGTGATCTATTATATAGAGTCATTACACGCAGAGGGATCTATTATCTAGTCATTGCACGTAGAGGGATCTATTATATAGAGTCATTACACACAGAGGGATCTATTATATAGAGTCATTACACACAGAGTGATCTATTATATAGAATCATTACACACAGAGGGATCTATTATATAGTTATTACACACAGAGGGATCTATTATATAGAGTCATTACACGCAGAGGGATCTATTATATAGAGTCATTACACACAGGGATCTATTATATAGAGTCATTACACGCAGAGGGATCTATTATATAGAGTCATTACACGCAGAGGGATCTATTATATAGAGTCATTACACACAGAGGGATCTATTATATAGAGTTATTACACACAGAGTGATCTATTATATAGAGTCATTACACACAGAGGGATCTATTATATAGAGTTATTACACACAGAGGGATCTATTATATAGAGTCATTACACGCAGAGGGATCTATTATATAGAGTAATTACACACAGGGATCTATTATATAGAGTCATTACACACAGGGTGATCTATTATATAGAGTCATTACACACAGAGGGATCTATTATATAGAGTCATTACACAGAGGGATCTATTATATAGAGTTATTACACACAGAGGGATCTATTTTATAGAGTCATTACACACAGAGGGATCTATTATATAGAGTCATTACAACAAGAGCGATCTATTATATAGAGTCATTACATACAGAGGGATCTATTATATAGAGTCATTACACACAGAGGGATCTATTATATAGAGTCATTACACACAGAGGGATCTATTATATAGAGTCATTACACACAGAGCGATCTATTATATAGAGTCATTACACGCAGAGGGATCTATTATATAGAGTCATTACACAGTGGGATCTATTATATAGTCATTACACACAGATGGATCTGTTATATAGAGTCATTACACACAGAGGGATCTATTATATAGAGTCATTACACACAGAGGGATCTATTATATAGAGTCATTACACACAGAGGGATCTATTATATAGAGTCATTACACGCAGAGGGATCTATTATATAGAGTCATTACACACAGAGGGATCTATTATATAGTCATTACACACAGAGGGATCTATTATATAGATTCATTACACACAGAGGGATCTATTATATAGAGTCATTACACACAGAGCGATCTATTATATAGAGTCATTACTGTCAGGAAAACTTGCTGACTGGTGAGTGCAGCTCTCTGGCGCCCCCTTGCCTCTCAGGTCAGTCAAGGTACTGCACCTAGAGTAAGTAGTGCCAGGAAGCTGCTACCAGCGGGGGAAAACACGGTGGTGTGTTATCCCTTACACGTCACCAATCCGTGATGCCACAATACAGGCACAACTCTCTGGTGCCCCCTTGCCTCTCAGGTCAGTCAAGGTACTGCACCTAGAGCGAGTGGTCGCCGGAGAGGCTGTCCTGTAGCCCACTGGGTATTTGAGGCCCTCTGCAGTGAGGGCGGTATATATATATTTCCCTGGCTGCGCCAGTAATATATATCCACACCTCCAACCGTCACTGCCAGCCTTCCTCAAATCCCCCAGATGGTATGCTGCCACCAGTTTCTCGTTTGATGCAAGTCCGGTGTTAATGAACTTGTATCGGGTCAGGAACCAACCCGGTAGCGTTATGGCTTCGGGGAGGAGAACGATTACAGAGCAAAAGAAACAGAACTATTAAATTTTATATTTAATCCAAAAGGGAGGCAGTGTTTAGGAAAAATATATACAAGGATGTTACAAAGGGGACATTAAAATACCTAAACAGTTACATAAAATAAAACAAGATAAAGAGTGAAAATTACTTACACTACACGATCACAGAGACGATTCAATATAGTGGGAGGGGGGGTTCTCCAGATTGCTGTTATTGAACAGGACCCTTTGCGTATAATTCGTATTCCCCCCAGCAATGAGTGCCCCTGTCTTCTCCATAGACTCTTTTATGCCTAAGGGAGATCTGGCCACACGCCCCTTGTGGTGACATCATGTGGGCCGGTCTCCAGCCTGTACATTTTTATTAGAAAATGCTAGCTTCTGCGATAACTCATTGCTCGTTGATTGCAGAAGCTTGCAAACTACGCCATTTTTTCCCTTATGATTTTATCTTTCTTTTGATATCATGCATCCCATAGCTGCAGTCTACTATTCGGGTGTTTTTGCGCTGCAGCTCCCTGATTGTGGTTACAGCCGTGGAAAAATACCTGCATATTCCGGGGCTGATTTGGTCACTACCCATTTGGGTCTCGTTATTGTCGGACCTATGGAACTCCTAATATCTCATAATTCATATCGGAGTCATCATGTCTGCAAATTTCCCTTTGAAGCTGGGGAACTAGCTTTCAACAGTTACATACAAATTAGGGCCAGCCTGCATTCTAATTACCCCCTGCTCTCTCAGAGACAAGAGGCTTGGTTCCCTAACGAAGTTTTCACACTTCTTCCCTGGCCGTGTGTGAATAACGATTTATCAGTCGTGCGTTAATTGGGGCTTTGTGTTGGCAGAAGGAGAATAAGGGTGGGGGGTGAACATGTGTGTCACACAGATGGAAGGACATTTTCCTGATATTAATATTTTATAATATTCCTGACAATTACACACAGAGGGATCTATTATATAGAGTCATTACACACAGAGGGATGTATTATATAGAGTCATTACACACAGAGGGATCTATTATATAGAGTCATTACACACAGAGTGATCTATTATATAGAGTCATTACACACAGAAGGATATATTATATAGAGTCATTACACACAGAGGGATCTATTATATAGTTATTACACACAGAGTGATCTATTATATAGAGTCATTACACACAGGGTGATCTATTATATAGAATCATTACACTCAGAGGGATCTATTATATAGAGTTATTACACACAGAGGGATCTGATGAAGACGGCTTAGACCGTTGAAACGCGTTGTGGCAGTGGTATTGGAGGAAGAATAAAAGTCGGTTGACATCTATTAAATTGTCCAGTATTCCTTTGGCGCTCCCTGAGACCACTGCACCATTGTTTACTTGTGATATATCTCCATACGGAGCCAAAGCGGCAGGAGCAGCTGGGCATATTTGGATGTGTGAGGACCTGCGGTTATCCAGCCACCGGGTTAAACTACTGAGGACCTGCGGTGACGTGGTATCTGGTCCAGCAGGATCGTGTGACCACTTGAGGAGCACGGAGTTGCGAGGCAAACACCGACAGGACGGTACTACAAATAGAGGCGACCCGGAGCCTCATTAATCACACGCTTAATCTTGGTTGTGTAGACGTGCACAACCATCACAGGTGAGTGTACTGGCACTTTTTAAATTATTTAAATAGCCCTGTGAGTCTACACATGCGCCCTTTCTTTTCTTTTCGCAAGACCGTGTTCAGACAGGCCTGGGAATACAGCCTCCAGGAAGGCGGACAGGCAGGAAAAACAGAACAGGACCTGGCACATCAGAGGCAAGGAGCACTCTGAGGATAAGAGTTGCTCAGGCACCAGCTTCAAGGTGGAGCTGGTTTAAATATCCGGTGACAGACAGCAATAGGCTGAGGACACATTAGGGGTCTGCCCACAGCAGCTACAAGAAACAGGAAGTAACGGGGCCGCCGCCCTAAGCAGTTAGAACAGAGACAAACAGACAGCATGAATGGAAGCCAGGCTAGCGGACTGGACTCAAGATCAAGTTTGCGATCTTGCATAGTGAGAGATGGTGCACCATGCAAGCCCGCCACCAGGTATGTTACACTAGAGATGTCACAGCCCAGGTCATATAGCTGCCCAGTGTCCCCTAACCACCGAACAAATGGACTGTAGCATGGTATGGGATGCCCGTGTTCATTCTATGCATATCCAGCTTGCAGAGTGGACTATCCACCTGGCAAGGGGCCTCAAACTTGTCCTGTAAAAGTGAATGGCCTGCAAATGACTAACTTACTAGACTCAAGGAGTTTGGTGACACTCGTGAGGGCCACACTCCCTTTCCAATTGATCCCCGAGAAGAAGGTGGGCGTCTGCTGTATTCACGGGGATGCTAAAGACTATCCGGTGGCCAGAGTGGTCATTGAGACAGCCCAAGGATCTGAGACCCATGAGGTTGGCATAGTCCAGAATTTATTGCACCCATTTATCATAGGATGGGACTTTGTGTTGTTTTGGGACTTGTGGGGGAGGGGTGGAGACCTTCGTTTGCTCAGGTAAGAAACGGGTTGGCCCTATAAAAGAGGAAAATATAGTATCCCCTGGAGGCAGACATTCCTGAGATAGGAGTGACCAGAGAAAATGTTGGGTTCATCCAATAAGGTAACAATTACATAAACGGCATAACACTGGAGTCGGGGTGCTGACACCAGGTTTCCCTATTTCATATTGAGTGGGAACTTATTGTACCAGGTTACTAAAGTGAGTGAGGAAATAGTGGAGTAATTGTTGGCACCAGGACCCTATAGACAAAGGCTGTTAGACAGGGCCCATTCACATGTCTTGGGTGGCCATCTGGGGGTGGACAAAACTCAAGAACGGGTCATGCAGAGGTATTATTGGCCCAGATGTTACCATGAAATCCTAAGATATTGCAAGTCCTGCCCCACCTGCCAGTTAACCGCTACCAACTCTCCCTTCCAAAATCCTCTCGTGCCGCTATCCATTAAGGCAGGACCAAAGAGAAACCACGGTGAAACTCCATGTTGGCTGGACAGACCAGAAGGTTACACTAAGGGTGTCACCGTGGTAGAGATATTGTCACCAGCCCAAAAGCAATAGTGCCGAGACCTGTTTCAGTGGAACAGGGACCTGTTTTCGGAGTTATCAAAACATACTCAGATTGGTGAGCATGGAATACTGATGGAACCACATGTGTAGGTAAACCAAAAGCCATATAAAATCCCTAAAGCCTGCAACAAGGTAATTTCGTAGGAGGGGGCTATATTTGATGCGTATCCAATACTCCGCGATGATGGATGTATAGAGAAGCTAGTGTCAGCCGGATACATCACCTCCCTGGACCTAACGAAAGGTTACGGACAAATCCTCCTATTTCAAAGTGTCAAGAAGAAGACGGCCTCTTTTACACCTGACGGTCGCTTCCAGTATGCCAGAAGTCCATTCGGGCTGCAAAGAGACCCAGCCACCTTCCAGAGGGCCATAGACCAGCTCTTAGCCCCTCACAAAAAGTATGCCACACCTTACCTCGACGATATTATGATATTCAGCCCGCATTGGGGAAGTCATCTGCAAAAGATCCCAGCCGTGCTGGATGCGCTGAGGAAAAGGGGTTTCACCATAAACCCAAAGAAGTGTGCCATGGGGAAAGAGGAGGCAATATACTTGGGTTATATCGTCGGAAGAGGGTAAGTAAAGCCGCAAGTGAATAAGATGGAGGCAGTCCAAAATTGGCCGAAACCGGTCTCCAAACAACAGGTTCGGACATTTCTGGGAATGGTGGGTGTGACGAAACAGCTTCTTATCTTTATTAGCCAGATGTCTAGATTTATTAAGCCAAGAGATATACACTATTGTGTTTGTGTTGACTTGTGAATGTATGTGTATTTCTGTGGCTGGTCAAGAAGGACATACTATTATGTGTATAAACCCGAATGGTGACTTCTCTTAGTTTGGGAACAATGATGTTTGTTACTATGCTAATTGCATATTGCACTAAACCAGCTAGTTTATTTACAAGAGCAGGGGGATTAGCTCAAACAATGAGACCTGAGCACTGCTGCACCTTTCCCCCATGGACCTGTGACTGATGACCTTAGCCCCATATGTAAATATAAAAAGGGTTTTTCTATCCTGCTGCAAGGGGGATCTGAAGATTAGAGAATCATAGAGACACTCCTCAAAACTTCAGCTTGGTAATGTGACACAGGTACTTTAGATGCAGTGACACAGAAACACAGAGCAGCCAGTACAGGGTTAATAAACCGGGGGGATTTATTGTAACAGGGTCAATCTCCATGCAGGGAGTAACAGGGGAAATATGGGGACAACAAGGGAAGTATCAGGTAACAGGCTATAACCGACAATACACAGTTTGGCTAGATGTAGAAGAATCGAGACGGTTGTAATCGGCAGTTTCACACTTAGCTGACTCTTGTTCTCCACAAGGCTGTTGCCGGCTGATGCCGGAGTTGTTTTCTTCTGGCTTCCCCGCCTAAACAATGCTTCATCTTCTGAAGCGGGCGGTCTCCGGTTTGACCCGCTGAGCCCCTAGTCCATAACACTGCATCTCACTTGCTCGGCTCCATGGACCCTGCGTCTCTTCTCCCTCTAGTCGGGCTTGACTCCAACTGTCAACTGCCTGCTTTCCCACGCAAAATTCCTTTTTCTCCCTCTTCCTAGACACGCCCCCAGCTCCCCGGTCACGTGAGCTCTGGCTCTGGACACGCCCCCAGCTTCCCGGTTACCTGACTTCTGTGCTCGCAGTCTGTCTTCCTCCTGCAACCAGAGGCACGGCCCCGGCAGTTCCGGATCCCTTGTTCTGAAAGTACTTACACCCCGGTCTTCCCCCTTACACTCCCACTCTCCTTTAACTCGCCATTCCACGGGCGAGAGTTCCTTCACCAAACGTTCACATTCTTGGACTTCCTGAATGATGCGTTGCCATATAAACTGATCTTGTTCGTAACGGTGAGGAGGCACTCCTGCTGTTGTCCGTTCTGACCGGCGTAACTCAGTTTGACTGATGGGGGGTGCAGGGTCACATGGATTCCCAATCTCCGCCTGCCCTGTGGCTTCAATCGATGGTGTTCCCTCGCCGCCTGCACTGGGGACTGCAGGTAATCGAGTACTGGGGCTCAGAGGTAGAATCAACAATTCTTCTGCATCCACATCGTGGCTTGGGGCAACTGTGACAGGACCCTCTCTAGAAGCAGGTGATCCTTCTTCATCCTCGTCATCTTTAGACAGACAGGGTCACAGCATACTACAATGAACCACTCTGGTAGGGGCTCCTTCAGCCCCCTCGGGTTGAACTTCATACACAGGTCCTTCAGCGCCAACCCTGCGCTTCACTCGGTGCGGGGTCCGTTCCCACCGCCTACTCAATTTTCCCCAGGGCCGCCTGTCTCGAACCAACACCCGCTCTCCGGGCCTCAGAGCTGTCCCTTGAAGAGGCAATGTCTCATGATGTTTGAACTCCTGAAACTTTTGTTGTAACAACCGTCGGAGGGTCTGCAGTCGATGCCGGTGGGAAGACATCCCCGTCCGTGGGTAGTCCTCCTCGGGGTCCAGCTCTAACTCTGTAATCTCTCGCCCCTTTCACCCAAACAGTAAGGTATAAGGAGAGAACCCCGTTGTACTATTCACTCGGTTGTTGTAGACCCACACCAGCTCGGCCACAAACTCAGGCCATCGTACCTTCCGATCTTCCTCCAACGTGTGGAGCATTTGGATCAGTGTCCGATTAAAGCGTTCACAGGCCCCATTTCCTTAAGGGTGGTAAGTAGTAGTCTGTGACTTCTCAATCCTGTACAACCGGTGCAGCTCATCCATCACCCAGCCCTGGAAGCAAGTGCCTTGATCGGAATGGATCCTCTTTGGGCAGCCATACACCCGAATGAAGTCTCGGCAGATGGCCTGCGCAGCTGATTCGGCTGTCTGGTCTCTGGTCGGGGTCACCACCGAAAACTTTGTGAAGTGGTCTGTCATCACCAGGCAATGTTCATACCCGAGATGCGCCAGTCCAACAGTCAAATAGTCGATCATCAGCACCTCCAAGGGGGCAGAAGTCACAATGGTTTGTATGGGGACCCGCTGCTCCGGGGGCTTAACCAGCTCACAGCTCCGACATCTTCGACAAGTGTCTTTAATTGTTGCTCGCAGTCGGGGGTGATACACCAGCCTCTGCAGCCACTGAAATGTCTTCTCTGGTCCGAAGTGAGCCCCTCGTTCATGAGCCTCCTTAGCCACTACTCCGACCAACTTCTCCGGGATCACTACTTGCCAGGTGATCTCGAACTCTCGAAGTAGCTGTACCCGTCGGTACAGTAGCCTGTCTCGCAAACAAAGTCTCTCCCATTGTCCCAGCATTTTCAGCGCCCCCGGGGACAGGGTACTCCTCTCCTCTCAACTGGGGACCTGTCTCAAAGCCACCCATTGACGTAATTGGGCAACTTCTTTGTCAGTCTGTTGAAGTCGGTCCCAGTCATCTCTTGGCTGCCCTAGCACTTGTTCTTCCGACGTTTCTCCGATCTGTCCCTGCGCCGCGACCAGCGGTCCCACGAAACTTCGGAAGCTAGGGACCTCATCCGCCTCCAAATCTTTATCGCGGTCATGATCAGGCCGTTCATATGTCACTCTGGAGAGGGCGTCGGCGTGAGTATTTTCTGCCTTAGACCGATAGGCGATCTTATACCGGTACCTGACCATGCGGGCCACCCATCGCTGCTCCAGGGCCACCCATCGCTGCTCCAGGGCCCCCAATTTTGCATTCTCCAGGTGAGCCAGCGGGTTGTTATCTGTTCTCACCAGTTCTTCAGACCCGGACAAATACTCAGCGAACTTTTTGGTCATTGCCCAAACCAGAGCCAGCAACTCTAATTTGAAAGAGCTATAATTATCCTGGCGTATGCAATCACTCGCTCTTTCTCCTCCTGTACTTGGGATAACATGGCTCCCAGACCATGTAGGCTCCCATCAGTGTGGAGTATGAAGGGTTGGGAGAAATCCGCATAGGCAAGTATTGGGGCCTCGGTCAGGGCCATTTTTAGGGCATGGAAGGCCTCTTCCTCGCTGCTTCCCCACCGAATCGCCCGATTCTTAGAGCCCGCCGGCACTCCCTTAAGTAGCTCCAGCAATGGGTTGGCTATGCGGGTGAAGTTCTTCACGAATCTTTGGTAGTACCCGGCAAGTCCCAGGAAGGCCCGAACGTCCTTCACTGTCTTCGGACTCCTGTACGGCGGCCTCCTTTTCCTAGGTTGGCCTGACTCCTTCACCGGACACAGTATGACCGAGATATTCGATCTGTTTGCGGAACAGATGGCACTTCTGGGGCTTTACCTTTAGGCCATGACTCTGTAGGCGACTCAGTACTTGCTCCAGTCACTGGAGGTGCTCCTTGAAGGTGACGGCATAGACAATTATGTCGTCAAGATAAATCAGTGTCGCCTTGAAGTTCAAATCGCCCAGGCACTTCTCCATCAGACGCTGGAACGTCCCGGGGGCATTAGTCAGGCCGAAGGGCATCCAATTAAACTCGAACAGTCCCATGGGTAATATGAACGCCGTCTTCGCACGGTCATGTTCAGCCACTGGCACTTGCCAATACCTGCTGTCCAGATCCAAGGAGGAGAAGTATCTTGCCTTCCCTAAGGCCGACAGGGACTCTTCGATTCGGGGTAGTGGGTAAGAGTCTCGTACTGTACAGGCATTCAGTCGTCTATAGTCCACACAGAACCACAGGGTCCCATCTTTCTTCCTGACCAGGACAATCGGGGCTGTCCACGGACTCTGACTCTCCCGTATCACACCATTCTGTAACATATGGGCTAGCATCTCCTTAACCTCTTTATACATCTGGGGAGGTATCTGTCGGTATCTCTCCCACACTGGGGCAGCGCTCCCCATAGGAATCTTGCGGGTAATGGCTACAGTGCAACCAAAATCATCCTCATGGCGAGCAAAGACTTCCTGGTACCGCTCCAGTACCTCCTCAACCTGCTGCACCTGTCGAGGTGAAAGTCCCGTCAATTCAGCCCGCATTTGTTCTAGGATTCTCTGTCCCCCCTTCGCACTAGCACGGTGGGATTCCGGCGGCACGGTGACCGCCAGAGTCCAGGGGTCTCCTCGTACAGCGGACAGCTGTACCACATCAGGTCGCACCGACTTCTCTGGCATTCCCAGAATCCGGGCTATTTCTGCTCTTGGAGGGAGTGTGAGATCACCTTCACCCAAATTAACGCACCGCACTATAACAATGCCACCCTTGGACGGTGGCCAGTGTCCGAGCCACCAGGAGTCCGGGGGGTACTTTGTCCATCAATGTTGGTTCTATCTGAACTTCGACCCCCTCAAGAGGTGTGCAGACCCGTGTGGGTAACGTGAGTACAGTTTGTCCTGGCGGTAAGGTGAGCGCTGTTACTGCTGGTACTATTATTTTCCCCAGGACCTTCCCTTCACTCAACGTCTCCTGAGCCTGGGCGGCTCGGATTAATTTTTGAAAAACCCTCCTTTGGGGGGTTCGTGGGTCCCACCGGTCTAGAGGAATCTCCTTCGGCTCACTAATCAGGATTTGCCTGATCTCTTTCAGCACATTCATTCCGAGGGTCACCGGGGGTCCACTTCCGGTTCCCCCTGTGACCAACCAAGACGACCCCTTTTTTTCCCACATCTTTTCCACATACTCGGATCTTCATCCACACCACCCCTGCGACTGGGATGGGTAATTGATTAGCTGCCGTGAGTCTAATTACTGGTCCCCATTCAGGCTGCATTATCTTTGGAAATCGCTGTTGAAGGTAGGCTTCTGTCATCGTAGTCACCTGGGATCCTGTGTCAATCAGGCAGTGAACAGCCCGACCGCTTATTTCGGCCCAGACAGTCGGGCTGGTGGAAACTAGGTCCTTGGGACTTCCTCTTTTTCTTTCCCCTTCCTTAGGCTCCGGGCTGTGTCCCCCAAACACAGAGCCCGTTAGTTTAACGGCTGCCGCGACAGGGGCCGCCCTCGGCTAGCACAGCCCCTGGCGTAATGTCCTGCGCCTCCACACTTCCAGCAGGTCGTGTCTCCGTCTGTGTAGGGCTGCCTCACTCCTCTACGGTACTCTCCTGCAGGGGGGGGGCCTGAATTCAATTCTTTCCATAACTGGGGCAATCGATCCGGGCATCTCTGGTGTCGGTGCAGGGGTCTTCTTGAGACTGGACCATTCATCTCGCATCTCCTGTACCTCCTTCCGCATCTCTCGAGCCCATTCCGGTTCAGCTGCAGACGGTGTGGGTACCTCGTTACTCCGGACCATCCCTGCCAGGGCCGTCACCCCCATCTCCTGCTCTCTCACACGTGCCTCCGCCCCCACTTCTAGAAAAGTCATACATGGGTTGGCGCGCAGACGCTCCCGCAAGGCCTGCTTCAGCTGCACATCCCTGAGGCCTGCCACAAACTGGTCCCTCAAGATCACGCCAGTGGGGCCCATTCCCAAATTCCCCATGTCATCTTTTATAGTGATATAGGCATGCACCCTCTGTAATGCATTAACATACTGCGTCACAGTCTCCCCCTCCTGCTGCACTTGGTGAAACAGTTGTATCCTCAGCTCTCCTACATTGGTGGGATCCCCATGCATCTCCTCCTGTATCCGCACTACTTTTTCTACAGTATCCCGGTCATGGGGAGGACGGTACATCATGGAGTACCGGGCCTAGCCGTCCAGGGCCAGTAAGGCTATTTCGGCTTGCATAGCTGGGGTCATCGGATGCATACGTAACATACTCCTCCTAACTCTCTCAACCCAGTCCCACAGCATCATATTGTCCCCGGTGAACTTTGGGAGATTGCTGAGCATGGCCCCCAGAGGCAAGCTAGATCCAGGGGCTCCCAGGGTGGACTGATCTGCAGTTTCTGTGTCTAAAGACTGCATCCTGCCGACTACGCCAAATGTGACACAGGTACTTTAGATGCAGTGACACAGAAACACAGAGCAGCCAGTACGGGGTTAATAAACGGGGGATTTATTGTAACAGGGTCAATCTCCACACTGGGAGTAACAGGGGAAATATGGGGACAACAAGGGAAGTAGCAGGTAACAGGCTATAGCTGACAATCCACAGTTGGGCTAGATGTAGCAGAGTCGACACGGTTATAATCAGAAGTTTTACACTAAGCTGACTCTTGTTCCCCACAAGGCCATTCCCGGCTGATGCCGGTGTTGTTTTCTTCTGGCTTCCCCGCCTAAACAATGCTCCGTCTTCTAGCAGCAGCGGGCGGTCTCCGCTTTGACCCGCTGAGCCCCTAGTCCATAACACTGCACCTCACTTGCTCTGCTCCATGGACCCTGCATCTCTTCTCCCTCTAGTCGGGCTTGACTCCAACTGTCAACTGCCTGCTTTCCCGCGCAAAACTCCTTTTTCTCCCTCTTCCTAGACACGCCCCCAGCTCCCCGGTCACCTGACCCCTGAGCTCTGGCTCTGGACACGCCCCCAGCTTCCTGGTCACCTGACTCCTGTGCTCGCAGTCTGTCTTCCTCCTGCAACCAGAGGCACGGCCCCGGCAGTTCCGAATCCCTTGTTCTGAAAGTAGTTACACCCCGGTCTTCCCCCTTACAGTAGCATGTTTACCAAATGGGGAAACCCCATATAATACTATGATATGATGTGGCGAAGTTTAAGTGGTGAGTTGTACACACAGCCAATGAATCCTTGCCACGTCATTGTGACGAGCCGCGATTATGCACTTTCCCTTATCATGATTGGGTTGATCGTTTGATCATTTGGATTGGAGTGTGGTGGTGTGTGATCATATCCGGTAATTTGGAGGATACACCCTGATTGGTTATGGATGTATACAGAGGCTATATATAGAAGGTGTGTCTGGACATTCATGCCAGTGTCACATCCCCTGATAACGCCGCTAAAGCAGTTAAACATGTTGGGAGGACATGTGCTAGTATAAACTATCGTCCTATTCTTCCACAAATGGTGGCCTCCTATGAGGTCATCAGTGCAAAATATATAAACAATTATACCGAAAGATTAGGTAGATTAGGGATGATTTTTAATACCCAGTGTGCATTTTAATTGAATATTAAATAAAAGTTACATTTTATAGCCTATAGCGAGGGGTATTATATGGGGTTTCCCCATTTGGTAAATATTGTATAAACATCCCTCCAGGCTATTTTTTAGTCCTCTTGTTGGTTTTTGGGCTTGGTAGCATGGTTCGATCAAGAAAGACACAGATTTGGATTCTACATGATTCCGGCCTAAGGATATACGGCCCTGATTGTAAGGAAATAGATCTGTTCCATTGACCATCAGAGAACCCATGGAGACATTCGGAGAAGCCAGATTGGGACCAGCCAGTCATCTGGCCCCATGGAAACTCTCAGAGAGGCCAGGGTGGGACCCTCGGGTCTCCTTGCCTTGTACCTCGATGGACTGTCAGCTTCCTAAGCTTGCCGCTACCTCCTCTTGTTGGGGGCCTGCCAAAAGCCGGGGGCCACTGGTTTAGGTAGTTGGCCCTGGAAGTCCCAAAGTCGCAGTTTTTCTATCCCAGGCGGGCCAGCAGAAGGGTGAGACTGTGTAATGTTGCACCATCTTGGGTATTTGCTGGGACTGTTATATTTGTTTATTGTCTGTTTTGTGGTTCAATAAAGTATTGCCACATTGTTTTACCCTCACCCTATGTTGTCTGAGTAGTCTTCTGCCCACGAAAGACCCCGGGTCTTCACCGTGGGATATTATCAGTGGTGTATCCCTAATTTCGCCATGATAGCCACACCCCTGACCGACCTTCTTAAGGGTACGAAGACATCAATGGCCAAATGGGCTATTGAGCAGAGATGGCGTTCGAAGAGTTGAAACTCAGGGCTGCAGGTCTTCATCTTTCATGTGGAACACAGGCCTTGGAAGCTACACGGTAATGCAGATGCCCTTTTTAAACTTCCCTTTTTAGTTGACTGAAGGTGCCAAAGCCTTTGGCTTTGGACAGAGGAGGAGGGTATGTGACAAAGTACTGGAGGGAAGATATGTAGCACTGAGATGGTTAGCTCCAGTAATATAAACATAGAAAAAATGTTCCAGCACATGAAGTAAAGAGAGGGGTTAATCAGCCATGTTAAGTGCTAGGGTGATTAAACACCTGTAGAGAGAGGAGTTCAAATGATAAATTCCCAGCCTTTTAGAACATTTGGTGTGGGGTGGGTCTGAAGGCACAAGCTCTGGAGCTGTATTATCATGTGAAGGAAAGATACATTTTTGGTTGTTTGTTCCTGAAGTGGTCTTGCCATATGTTATGTTAGGCCGAGAAGGCTGTATTAATTTTTCTAACATTGCCGTGGTTTATGTAGCACTCTAAATACACCATAGGAGGATTTAAAAAGACAGTGTTCCAATGTCTACCGTCATGTGCAGCCGAGTGAACCGATCTACTATATTACATATATTTCATGTTCATTCCCCACCTATCAAGCAAATGGAATATATTATATACCTATTTGTATGGAATGTGTGTTCATTTCTCTATTATTTACATATATTTCAGGTTCATTCCCCACCTATAAAGCACAGGGAATATAATCTATACCTGTTTATATGGAACTAGCTATTGAACCCGTTCTACGCCCAGGTGGCGAGCATTTTTATTGGTATATGGTCTCCCATGTTGGTATGTGCTGCCCCCATCCTGGTATTTGTGCTGCCCCCATCCTGTTCCCCCATTCTGTAATGTGCTGCGCCCATCCTATCCTGGTATGCATAGCACCCCTCATCCCAATCCTGGTATGCATGGCACCCCTCACCCCCAATCCTGGTATGCATGGCACCCCTCATCCCAATCCTGGCATGCATGGTGACCCTCATCCTGGTATGCATGGCTCCCTCATACCCAATCCTTGTATGCGTGGCCCCCTCAGCCTTATCCTGGTATGCATGGGCCCCTCACCCCCTTCCTGGTATGCATGGCACTCCTCATCCCTATCCTGGTATGCATGGTACCCCATCCCTCATCCCTATTCTGGTATATATGGTATCCTTCATTCCTATCTTGTGTGGTAGGACGACTCGCTCGGCCACTTCCGGAAGTAGACTCAGGAACCCGATTTTCTTTGCAGGCTTTATTAATGGCATAAAGCTCTGCACTCCAGCAAAATAAACACAGTCTTACTTGGAAAAACAACAAAGCAAAAGATAAACTGTAGCACAGTCCATATACGGTATGTGTGGGGGTCGCCCACACAGGTTATGTCCAGCCTTCAGTTCCCTCCTGAGCTATGGCTGTCCAGTTTGGAGACCTTGCCTCTCCAAACACAACAACTCACAGGAAAAAAAACAGGACTGAACATTTTAAATGTTGCTCAGCCACACCCGGAGGTGGAGGTATGGGAAATGACGTCCCTCCCATCACTATGTCATTCCCCTAAAGCCACGCCCTTTTAAGTAAGTTAACCCACCAGCAAATAACATGCTGGCAGAAAGTCCATTGGTTTCAGTTCACACAGGTTAGCAACCTGTGCGACACATACTGTACCTCCCCTCATAAATCTTACCAGTGACTCTGTCACACCTGGTATGCATGGCACCCCATCCCTCATCCTGGTATGCATGGTACCCCTCATCCGAATCCTGGTATGCATGGCCCCCCCACATCCCTATCCTGGTATGCATGGTACCCCTCATCTCCAATCCTGGTATGCATGGTACCCCTCACCCCCAATCCTGGTATGCATGGCACTCCATCCCTCATCCTAGTATGCATGGTACCCCTCATCCGAATCCGGGTATGCATGGCCCCCCCACATCCCTATCCTGGTATGCATGGTACCCCTCATCCCTATCCTGGTATGCATGGTACCCCTCATCCCCAATCTTGGTATGCATGGCACCCCTCTTCCCCAATCCTGGTATGCATGGCACCCCTCATCCCCAATCCTGGTATGCATGGCACCCCTCATCCCCAATCCTGGTATGCATGGCACCCCTCATCCCCAATCCTGATACGCATGGCACCGCTCATCGCCAATCATTGTATGCATGGACTCCTCATCCCCCCAATCCTGGTATGCATGGTACCCCCTCATCCCTATCCTGGTATGAATAGACCCCTCACCCCCCCAATCCTGGTATGCATGGCACCCCTCATCCCTATCCTGGCATGCATGGCACCCCTCATCCCCAATCCTGATACGCATGGCACCGCTCATCGCCAATCATTGTATGCATGGACTCCTCATCCCCCCAATCCTGGTATGCATGGTACCCCCTCATCCCTATCCTGGTATGAATAGACCCCTCACCCCCCCAATCCTGGTATGCATGGCACCCCTCATCCCTATCCTGGCATGCATGGCAACCCTCATCCCCAATCCTGATATGCATGGCACCCCTCATCCCCAATCCTGGTATGTATGGCACCCCTTATCCCTGAAGGAAGACTTTATGGTGATCTGACAGTAGATGGCGATGTTGTGTAAAGTTTCCTTGTTTACTGTATTGTAAAAGAAAAAAGTCTCTCTTGTACTTTGTTTTGTTCTTACTTCCTGGTTCAGTACTGTGTGACTGTGCATTTTTCCTATACCTCATGTTCTGAGAAGTAAAAGCTTGTTATCCCATGTAATCTGCTCTGTGAAGTTTTCTACTGCAACTGTGGATATCCAGAAGCTGTGCAACAGGTTATGAACCCAGGCACCGAGGACCCCAGACACTCAGGACACCGGAACTATCAGCAAGACCCTGGTGAATGCAGAAGAATTCTTCTGTACAATTCTCTCCAAACAAGTAAGACAAGTTAAAGATGACCAGTAGCACAGAGCTAAAACTCACAGTAGCTAAGCTGAATAATGAGAATTATCAGTTATGGAAGTTCAAAGTAGAAATGTTATTGTCTAAAGATGATTTATGGGAAGTAATCACTACAATTAGACCTGATGAGGATAATCAGACATGGGATAAGAAAAATAGACAAGCAAGAGCTACCATCAGCCTATTAGTGGATGATGCTCAATTAATTCACATAAGGAAAGAAAGCTACATGAAAGACCCAGCTTAAATCACAAGTTATTTCTGCTAAGTAAGCTTTACAGTATGAGAATAAGTGCAGACAATGACATGCAGAAGCATATATTCTCTATTATGGAAGTGATATCACAGCTAAGAGCAATTGGTGAAGATATTAAGGAAAGCCATGTAGCAGCAATATTATTGTGCAGTTTACCGGATTCATATACTTCTTTGATAAATGCACTAGAGACAAGACCTGAAACAGACATTACATTAGAGTTTGTGAAGACCAGACTCATAGATGAATATCAAACAAGGATAGAACAAATAAATGATTCTTCTACTGAAAAAGATAATGGAAATGCTATTAAAGCTACAGAATCAAAGACCCTATAATAAAGAGACAAGAGAATGTTTCAGATGTAAGAAAAAAGGACATTTAAAGAAAGACTGTAATATATTGAAAGCAGAACAACAGAAATTACATCATAAAAAGAATACACAGAAGGTGAAAAACACAATTTCTGATTCATTTGAAAATAATTGGAATGGCACATTTAAAGTGACTGATAAGAAATCATCGTTGGGTTGGTTTATTGACTCAGGAGCAACAAGTCACATGACAAGTAATAAAAATTTCTTTAATGAACTTAATTTAAATAAGAAGGAAGCCATTTATCTTGCAGATGGAAGCAAAATAACTGCAGAAGGTGTTGGACAAGGAATGCTAAACTGTTCTAACAAGTTTGGGCATGATTCAAAAATACTTGTACAGGATGTGTTATGCACTGCTCAAAAAATAAAGGGAACACTTAAACAACAGAATATAACTCCAAGTAAATCAAACTTCTGTGAAATCAAACTGTCCACTTAGGAAGCTACACTGATTGACAATCAATTTCAGATGCTGATGTGCAAATGGAATAGACAATAGATGGAAATTATTGGCAATTATCAAGATACCCTCAATAAAGGAGTGGTTCTACAGGTGGGGACCACAGACCACATCTCAGTACCAATGCTTTCTGGCTGATGTTTTGGTCACTTTTGAAGGGTGGTTGTGCTTTCTCACTCGTGGTAGCATGAGATGGACTCTACAACCCACAGAAGTTTCTCAGGTAGTGCAGCTCATCCAGGATGGCACATCAATGCGAGCTGTGGCAAGAAGGTTTGCTGTGTCTGTCAGCGTAGTGTCCAGAGGCTGGAGGCGCTACCAGGAGACAGGCCAGTACACCAGGAGAGGTGGAGGGGGCCATAGGAGCGCAACAACCCAGCAGCAGGACCGCTACCTCCGCCTTTGTGCAAGGAGGAACAGGAAGAGCACTGCCAGAGCCCTGCAAAATGACCTACAGCAGGCCACAAATGTGCATGTGTCTGCACAAACGGTTAGAAACCGACTCCATGAGGGTGGTATGATGGCCCGACGTCCACAGATGGGGGTTGTGCTCACAGCCCAACACTGTCACGCTGTCTCTGTATACTGGAGGTAGGGGGCCTAAGCTGACCCTAAGCTGGGGCCCTGACTAATCCCTCAACCTGGAGGTACTGTTAAAGGTACAGAGGTCCAGGCCGCCAGCGTAACCCCTACCTCCTGAAGATCCCTGCACCTCAGTAATCTAGTCCTAAGAAGGACCCCGATCACAACCAAAGGGAACAAGAAATAATATGCCCAAACACAGTATTTAGACGAACGAGACAGTACAAGGGAAAAACCAAAACCACCTTGCATACAAACAACTTCTCAACTACAACAGAGGGAAAACCAACGGGAAAGGAGATAAATGATAAAGCGAGGAAAGGGAAAAAACACTTCCAAATACACTTATCTCAGCAACTCCAAACACCACGATCCGCTCTGTCAGTCTGAATGAAATGCTTTCACCGACACCTCCCAAACAGACCAGCAGGTATATGAAGGAGTCTCACTACAGAAGTATTGATTGCAGCTGGGCGAGGCTGGACCTCATCTAGCCCAGAGAGAGAGAGAGAATTAACTCCCTCACTGCCGAGAAACACAAAGCACCAACAAGTCAGCTGCGAGAAGTCAGGCTGTGTACTCGTGACGATCTTCGTGGCAACAAACCCGTGACAGTACCCCCCCTTCTACGAGGGGCCTCCGGACCCTCAGGGCCAGGTTTATCCGGGTGAGTCGTGTGGAAGGCCCGAACTAATCGGTCTGCGTTAATATCCGACGCAGGAACCCACATCCTCTCCTCAGGACCATACCCCTTCCAATGAACCAGGTACTGAAGGGACCGGCGATTAAAGCGTGAATCAATGACCCTCGATACCTGGAACTCCAAGTTACCATTGACAACCACTGGAGGGGGAGGTAAAAGTGACGGTACCACCGGCGCCACATACCTCTTAAGCAATGATCTGTGAAACACGTTGTGAATTTTAAACGTAGGGGGGAGGTCAAGACGGAATGCCACCGGATTAATAATAGAACTGATTCTGTACGGCCCGATGAACCTGGGACCCAGTTTCCAGGAGGGAACCTTAAGTTTTATATTCCTGGTAGACAACCATACCCGATCGTTCACACTTAGGTCCGGACCAGACACTCTCCTCCTATCAGCCATACGTTTGTATCGGTTCCCCATAGTATTCAGATTCTTCAGCACCCCTCTCCATACTGAAGCGAGTGATGAGGAAAATCGTTCCTCCTCAGGAACCCCCGAAGAGCCCCCCCACTGAAAGTACAAAACTGGGGGTGAAAACCATATGCCCCAAAAAACGGGGACTTACCAGTGGACTCGCTCCGCCTATTATTAAGAGCAAACTCTGCCAGAGGTAAGAAAGAAGCCCAGTCCTCCTGGTTCTCTGACACAAAACACCGGAGATATGTCTCCAAGCTCTGGTTCATACGTTCCGTCTGACCATTGGTCTGAGGATGAAAAGCCGATGAGAATGACAACTGCATCCCCCGCCGTGCACAAAACGCCTTCCAGAACTTGGACACAAACTGAGACCCCCGATCAGACACCACCTCGGAGGGTACCCCGTGAAGCCTCACAATCTCCCCAATGAACACCTGCGCAAGAGTTTTAGCATTAGGGAGAGCCGGAAGAGCAATAAAATGTGCCATCTTGCTGAACCTGTCCACTACAACGAGTATGACCGTTTTACCCGAAGACGGAGGGAGGTCCGTAATAAAGTCCATAGACAGATGAGTCCAAGGACGCTCCGGGATCTTCAAAGGTAAGAGGGCCCCAGACGGACGGGTATGTGAGGTCTTAGAGCGCGCACAAACCCCACAGGACGCGACAAAAGTTACCACCTCCTTATGTAAATTAGGCCACCAAAACCGACGCGAGAGGAGATCCACAGTTGCTTTTACTCCCCGGGTGTCCTGCAAAAACTGAGTTATGGTGTGCCTCGATCACCTTTTGTCGCAACTGATCTGGAACAAACAATCTCCCTGGAGGTCCAACAGGGGCGTCCCCCTGAGCCTCCAATACCTCCTCCTCCAGCTCAGAGCATACTGCCGAAACCACCACCCCCTCCTGAAGGATAGGAATCGGGTCGTCCGTATTCCCGGCCCCCGGGAAACTACGAGATAAGGCATCCGCCTTTACATTTTTTGACCCAGGACGATATGTAACGACAAAATTAAACCTGGTAAAAAACAATGACCACCTAGCTTGTCTGGGATTCAGACGTTTCGCGGACTCCAGATATAGCAGGTTCTTGTGATCGGTGATGACGGTGACCGGATGAACTGCCCCCTCCAGAAAATGGCGCCACTCCTCAAAAGCTAACTTAATGGCCAAGAGTTCCCTATTGCCAACATCGTAATTCCTCTCAGCGGACGACAATTTTTTAGAGAAAAAGGCGCACGGATGCCACTTACCAGGGGACGAACCCTGTGACAATACTGCTCCCACCCCTACCTCGGAAGCGTCTACCTCTACAATGAATGGCTGAGACGCATCAGGTTGAATGAGTATGGGCGCCGAGGCAAAACATTTTTTCAAAGAGGAGAATGCTTGACAAGCCTTGTCAGACCACCTAGAAAAATCCGTCCCCTTTTTAGTCATGTCAGTGAGAGGCTTAACCATGGACGAGAAATTACGAATGAACTTTCGGTAATAATTAGCAAACCCCAGGAAACGTTGTAGTGCCTTAAGATTCTCTGGCCGATCCCACTCAAGAACTGCCCGCACTTTCCCAGGGTCCATACGAAAACCGGACGCTGAAACCAGGAAGCCTAAAAACTGGAGTTCCTGTACGGCGAACACACACTTTTCCCACTTGGCATACAGTTTATTATCCCGCAAGATCTGTAACACCTGCCTAACGTGCTCCTGATGAGACACCAGATCCGGCGAGTAAATTAGGATATCATCCAGATATATGACAACAAACTGTCCCACCAAGCGGCGAAAAATGTCATTAACAAAGTGTTGGAACACCGCCGGGGCATTAGTCAGACCGAATGGCATGACAAGGTTCTCATAATGCCCCTCCGGAGTGTTAAACGCCGTCTTCCACTCATCCCCCTCCTTCATCCTAATCAGATTGTACGCCCCCCTGAGATCCAACTTAGAAAACCATTTGGCGCCCACGATCTGATTAAAGAGATCGGGAATAAGTGGGAGCGGATACGGATCTCGGACCGTAATCCGATTAAGTTCACGGAAATCCAGGCAAGGGCGTAGGCCTCCATCTTTCTTCTTAACAAAGAAGAACCCCGCAGCCACCGGTGAAGATGAAGGTCTAATATGCCCCTTAGCCAGACTTTCTGAGATATAATCCTTCATAGCCTGCCTCTCAGGACCAGAAAGGTTATACAACCTAGCTTTAGGTAACTTGGCCTCAGGGAGCAGTTTTACAGAACAGTCATACACGCGATGAGGAGGTAGTTCCTGACACCCTTTCTCCGAGAATACATCCTCAAAGTCCGCCAGAAATGGAGGTAAGACCCAAGGAGTAACCGCACCAATGACCGTGTTCATGCAGTTTTTATTACAGAATTTACTCCATTGGCTTATCTCCCTGGTTTGCCAATTAATAACCGGGTTATGCTTAGCTAACCAAGGAAGGCCCAACACAATAGGAGTGGGAAGACCCTCCAACACGTAGCAAGACAACAGTTCTTTATGTATTGCCCCCACTTGAAGTTTTACGTCATGCACAACTTGCAAAAAACTTCCCTGCCCGAGAGGCCTGGCATCGATCGAGAATATGGGGATGGGTTTAGCCAACTCACTCAACCGCATACCTTGAACCCGGGCAAACCGAGCATCAACCAGATTAGCCCCGGCCCCACTATCCAGAAGAACAGATATCCTCTCAGTTCTCGTACCCACCACCACCTCCGCCGGTACGAGAAACTGAGACGAACCTAGGGACGAAATACCTACTCCCAGATTGCAGTCCACCACACAACCTGGGATCAACAGTTTTCCGACGACTCTTCACTCTGCAAGGGACGGGATGGACACCCCCCAATAAAATGTCCATTTCTGCCGCAGAAGAAACACCTTCCTGCCTTATGGCGCACCACCGGTCCCCTCCCCCGAAATGATGTCCCTCCTAATTGCATAGGCTCCTCTGGACTGACCAGGGGAACCACCATATGAGGGGACCTTGTAGGAGGTGGAGTCATCACAGGGGGTAGAGCTATCCCGCACCTCTCCCGAAGCCGTCTGTCCACGCGAATAGCGAGGGCCATAGCGGCTTCCAGAGACACGGGAGAGTCATACTGTGCCAACACATCCTGTAATTTGTCGGATAAACCATGACAAAACTGGCTCCTAAGAGCCGGGTCATTCCACTGGGTGTCCGTGGCCCACCTACGGAACTCCGAACAGAATTCCTCCGCCGGACGATCTCCCTGCTGGATCCTACGTAACTTAGACTCAGCAAGGGAGATCCGATCTGGGTCATCATATACGAGTCCCAGGGCAGCGAAAAACCTATCCACTGACTGGAGAGCCGGGGAACCCGGGGGAAGAGAGAACGCCCAAGATTGTGGGTCCCCTTGTAGGAGCGAGATGACAATTCCCACCCTTTGTTCTTCACTCCCCGATGACCGAGGCCGCAGCCGAAAGTACAATTTACATGCCTCCCGGAAAACAAAAAACTTGTCCCGCCCCCCAGTGAACCTATCAGGGAGAGCTACTTTAGGTTCTGGTCCGGCTTGCTCCTGAGGATGCCAAACCTTGGACCTAACGTCCGCCAGCTCCATGGACAAACTCTGCAATTGCCGAGCTAGACCGGCTACTGGATCCATAGTAGCTGGAGAAAAACTAAGTGGGTCGGTGAAAATGTCACGCTGTCTCTGTATACTGGAGGTAGGGGGCCTAAGCTGACCCTAAGCTGGGACCCTGACTAATCCCTCAACCTGGAGGTACTGTTAAAGGTACAGAGGTCCAGGCCGCCAGCGTAACCCCTACCTCCTGAAGATCCCTGCACCTCAGTAATCTAGTCCTGAGAAGGACCCCGATCACAACCAAAGGGAACAAGAAATAATATGCCCAAACACAGTATTTAGACGAACGAGACAGTACAAGGGAAAAACCAAAACCACCTTGCATACAAACAACTTCTCAACTACAACAGAGGGAAAACCAACGGGAAAGGAGACAAATGATAAAGCGAGGAAAGGGAAAAAACACTTCCAAATACACTTATCTCAGCAACTCCAAACACCACGATCCGCTCTGTCAGTCTGAATGAAATGCTTTCACCGACGCCTCCCAAACAGACCAGCAGGTATATGAAGGAGTCTCACTACAGAAGTATTGATTGCAGCTGGGCGAGGCTGGACCTCATCTAGCCCAGAGAGAGAGAGAGAATTAACTCCCTCACTGCCGAGAAACACAAAGCACCAACAAGTCAGCTGCGAGAAGTCAGGCTGTGTACTCGTGACGATCTTCGTGGCAACACACCCGTGACAAACACCATGCAGGACGCTTGGTATTTGCCACAGAACACCAGAATTGGCAAAGTTGCCACTGGCGCCCTGTGCTCTTCACAGATGAAAGCAGGGTCACACTGAGCACATGTGACAGATGTGACAGAGTCTGTAGACGCCGTGGAGAGCGATCTGCTGCCTGCAACATCCTTCAGCATGACCGGTTTGGTAGTGGGTCAGAAATTGTGTGGGGTGGCATTTCTTTGGAGGGCCGCACAGCCCTCCATGTTCTCGCCAGAGGTAGCCTGACTGCCATTAGGTACCGAGATGAGATCCTCAGACCCCTTGTGAGTCCATATGCTGGTGCGGTTGGCCCTGGGTTCCTCCTAATGCAGGACAATGCCAGATCTCATGTGGCTGGAGTGTGTCAGAAGTTCCTGCAAGATGAAGGCATTGAAGCTATGGACTGGCCCGCCCATTCCCCAGACCTGAATCCGATTGAGCACATCTGGGACATCATGTCTCGCTCCATCCACCAACGTCACGTTGCACCACAGAATGTCCAGGAGTTGGCGGATGCTTTAGTCCAGGTCTGGGAGGAGATCCCACAGGAGACCATCCGCAACCTCATCAGGAGCATGCCCAGACGTTGTAGGGAGGTCATACAGGCACGTGGAGGCCACACACAATACTGAGCCTCATTTTGACTTGTTTTAAGGACATTACATCAAAGTTGGATCAGCCTGTAGTGTGTTTTTCCACTTTCATTTTGGGGGTGACTGCAAATTCAGGCCTCCATTGGTTAATAAATTTGATTTCCATTGATGATTTTTGTGTGATTTTGTTGTCAGCACATTCAACTTTGTACAGAACAAAGTATTCAATGAGAATATTTCATTCATTCATATTTAGGATCTGTTATTTCAGTGTTCCCTTTATTTTTTTGAGCAGTTTATGTTCTAGGATTAGAAGGAGGATTGTTATCTGTAAAACGTCTAACAGATAAAGGACTTACTGTAAAATTCAAAGATGATGAGTGTACAATCCTAGCAGGAAACAAGGTAATAACCAATGTCAAGGCAGATGAACAATTATATCATCTATCATCATATCATTAAAGGAACAGATGAAGTTGTGTACACATTAGCACAAGAATTGTATTCACATGTGGCATAGACATCTAGGACACAGACATCCTGAAAGTATAATGGAGCTACAAAGGAAAGAATTGATAAAGGATCTATTGATATCTGATTGCTCAATTACTGTAAGATGTGAATGTTGTATAAAATCCAAAGCCATAAGGATATCTATTCCTAAAGAGATTGAAACGAAAAGCACAAGACCACTTGATTTGGTGCATACTGACGTATGTGGACCCATGAAAGTGACTACATCAGGAGGCAATAGATATATGGTGACTTTTATAGATGACTACTCAAGATACACAGTGACATACTTGATCAAGAACAAAAGCGAAGTTTTCAATAAACTAGTAGACTAGGTGACAAAGTCATAGAATTATAGAATGGTAGAGTTGGAGGGGACCTCCTGGGTCATCTGGTCCAACCCCCTGCTCAAAGCAGGATTCACTAAATCATCCCAGACAGATATCTGTCCAGCCTCTGTTTAAAGACGTCCATTGAAGGGGAACTCACCACCTCTCGTGGCCCCCTGTTCCACTCATTGATCACCCTGTCAAAAAGTTTTTTCTAATATCTAATCTGTGTCTCCTCCCATTCAGTTTCATCCCATTGCTTCTAGTCTTTCCTTGTGCAAATGAGAATAAAGATGATCCTTCTCCAATGTGACAGCCCTTGAGATATTTGTAGACAGCTATTAAGTCTCCTCTCACTCTTCCTGTAACCGTTCCTCATAGGACATGGTTTGCAGACCGGTCACCATTCTGGTCGCTCTTCTCTGAACTTGCTCCAGTTTGCCGATGTCTTTTTTAAAATGTGGTGCCCAAAACTGGACGCAGTACTCCAGATGAGGTCTGACCAAAGAGGAGTAAAGTCCGATAATGACTTCACGTGATCTAGACTGTATGCTTCTGTTAATACATCCCAGAATTGTATTTGCCTTTTTTGCTGCTGCATCACACTGTTGACTCATGTTCAGTCTATGATCTATTAGTATACCTAAGTCTTTTTCACATGTACTGTTTAGCTCTACTCCTCCCATTTTGTATATGCTTTTTTCATTTTTATTGCCCAGATGTAGTACTTTGCATTTTTCCCTGTTAAAAACCATTCTGTTAGTTGCTGCCCACTGCTCCAGTTTATTTAGGTCTTTTTGAATCCTCTCTCTCTCTTCTCTAGTATTAGCTATCCCTCCTAGCTTTGTGTCATCAGCAAATTTAATCAGTTTACCCTCAATTCCTTCATCTAAATCATTGATAAAGATGTTGAACAATACAGGTCCCAGGACAGAGCCCTGTGGTACCCCACTTAAGACATTCATCCAACTGGATGTGAAGCCATTTACGACCACTCTTTGAGTCCGATCACTAAGCCAGTTATGAATTCACCTAACAGTTGCCTTGTCCATTGCATACTTGGTAATTTTTTCAATAAGGATGGTGTGAGATACTTTGTCAAATGCTTTGCTGAAGTCAAGATATACTATATCTACAGCATTTCCCTGATCCACCCAGTCAGTGATTCTGTCATAGAAGGAAATTAAGTTAGTCTGACATGACTTGTTAGTTACAAACCCATGCTGACTCTGGTTAATCACTTCATTCTTATCCAGGTACTTACATACATGTTGTTTAATAATTTGTTCAAAGATTTTTCCTGGTATAGAAGTCAGACTCACTGGCCTATAGTTCCCTGGGTCCACCTTCTTCCTTTTTTGAAGATAGGAACAACATTTGCTCTTCTCCAGTCTTCTGGGACTTCTCCTGTTCTCCAAGAATTTTCAAAGATTATGGAGAGTGGTTCTAAAAATTCTTCTACGATCTCCTTCAGTACTCTGGGTGTAATTCATCTGGACCTGGAGACTTGAACTCATTTATGTTAGCTAAATATTCTCTCACAATCTCTCTGTTTACAGAGAACTTGGATTCTTCTATTCTTTTAATAGGACAGTGAAGATCAGTTGATGTTACATTTTCTTTCTGAGAGAAAACAGATGCAAAATAGGAATTAAAAAGTTCGGCCGTCTCAACATCTTTTCTTACCATTTCACCATTTTCATCCTGTAAAAATCCTATAGCATCTTTGACTTTTCTTTTACTTTTGACATTACTCCAAAATCCTTTTTTATTGCTTTTGACAGCTCTTGTAAGCCTTAATTCGTTGTCAGCTTTAGCTAACCTGATACGTGCCCTACAGGATCTGCAGACAGCATTATAATCTTCTTTAGATATGCCTCCCTCTTTCCATTTGATAAACATTCCTTTCTTTCTTTTTAGCATGTGTTTAAGTTCTGTGTTCATCCATCCTGGTTTCCTTAGATGCTTCCCGTTCCTCCTACTTTTCGGGATTGTTAACAATTGTGCTTTGAGAATCTCATTTTTAAAAATTTCCCATCCTTCCTGGACATTTTTGTCCTTAAGGACATCCAGCCATTGGATCCCTCCTATTCTCTTTCTGAGTCGCTTAAAATCAGCCTTTCTGAAATCTAACCTAGAAGTTTGAGTCTTCACATGTCTTCTTCCTCTAGTTATCCAAAATTCTATAATAGCATGATCGCTGCCTCCTAGGGTCCCAGCCACTTTTACCTCCTCTACCATTTCCTCCCTGTTTATAAGGATTAGATCCAAAGTAGCAGATCCCCTTGTTTTCTCCCCTACCTTTTGGAAAATAAAGTTGTCAACAAGAGAGGATAAGAATTTGCTTGACCTGTTAGTTTTAATTGAGAGAGATTCCCAACAAATGTCTGGATATATGAAATCTCCCATGACCATTACGTCATATTTTTTGGAGAACTTGGTCATTTGATACATAAAGAGTTCATCCATATCTTCAGCTTGCCCAGGTGGCCTGTAGTAAATGCCTACAATGGTGTCCTTTCCGTTGTTCTCTCCTTGTATTCTTACCCCAACAGTTCCCACAGAACTCCCAGTCTCTGAAGCTTCAATCTCTGTGCAGATATTTACTTTTCTAACATACAATGCGACACCTCCTCCTCGTTTATCAAGTCTGTTTCTTGCAGATAAGTTGTATCCTTTTAGCATTGTATTCCAATCATGTGTATCGTCCCACCAAGTTTCAGTGATTCCAATGACATCATATTCTTTTTCCTGCGTTAGTAGCTCCCATTCTCCTTCTTTGTTGCCCATGCTTTGTGCATTTGTATAAAAACATTTTAGTTTGTGATTGGTTTCTCTTCCTCCAATATTTTTATTATTTAGATTTTTTTGTCTTTGTTCTTCCTTTCCACTTCCAGTAGCAGAGATCTCAATAGTATTCGTCAGCTGTATGGCTTTTTCAGGCCGCTTGCTTCCCTTCCCACATTGTTCTCGTTTAAAGCTCTCCTGATGAGTGTAGCAAGGCGACTTCCAAATACATGTTTTCCAGTCTTCGTAAGGTGCACCCCATCTCTAGCAAGTAGTCCATCATATAGAATAACAAGTTTCAGAGGAAGCCAATTGTCATTAGAAGTGATAATGGAGGTGAATTCACAGGACACCAAATAGAAAACTACTTAAGAAAAAATGGTATAGAGCATCGAAAGACTGTTCCTTACACACCTGAACAAAATGGAGTAGCAGAAAGGAAAAACAGAACTCTGACTGAAATGATAAGGTGTATACTGACAGATTCCAAACTATCAGAGAAATATTGGGGTGAAGCAGCAATGACAGCTACATATCTACAGAACCGACTTTTTTCTAGAAAACTGAAAAAAAACAACATATGAACTGTGGCAAGGTATGAAACCAAGTGTAAATCATTTAAGAGTTTTTGGTTGTAAAGTTTTTGTATTCATTCCAACAGAAAAACATTCCAAACTTCAAAATAGGTCCATGGAAGGAATATTTGTTGGATATAGTGAAAATTGCAAAGGATATAGAATTCTAGATCCCAAAACAGACAGAGTTATGGTGAGTAACAGTGTGACATTCATTGAGGATCTAAATGAAGACACTATGATTTCACTGGAAACAAAAAAAATGAGAAAAACAGCAATGATATAGTTTAAGGAATATCTGATGAAAAAGAAGTTGAAATTAATAAAAAACAGAATACTGAAAGTGAAGAGATACAACTACAAACAGACACAGAACCAAGACGTTCAATAAGAGAAAACAAAGGAAAACCACCAATATGCCTTTCATGCAAGGCAAGTACAAGTAAAATTTATGAGCCTACCTCTTGGAAAGACATATCTCGACTTCCTGAAGAAGAAGCCAATAAATGGATAGAGGCAACAGAAATAGAAATAAAATCCATGCATGACTCAAAAACATGGACACTAACAGAATTACCATAAGGAAGAAAAGCTATAGGATGCAAACGGGTTTTTAAAGTAAAGTACTGAACAGATGGCACAGCTGAACGATACCGAGCAAGACTCGTAGCTAAAGGTTATTCTCAGAAATATGGAGAAGACTATGATGAAACATTTGCTCCAGTTGTCAAACATACTACAATAAGAACTTTGTTTGCAGCTGCAGCAATGAAACAAATGGAACTGAAACATCTGGATGTAAAGACAGCATTTTTGAATGGAAGTTTAACAGAAGATATTTACATGGAACAACCTCCAGGATTTAAAGAAGAAAGTAACCCAAACATGGTTTGCAAATAACAGAAAAGTATAAACAGTTTAAAACAAGCTGCTAAAGCGTGGAATGATAAAATCACGGAGGTGCTCACAAATGAAAAATTTAAAAGAAGCAAAGCTGATCCTTGCCTGTACACAAAAAGACTAATGGACAGATGGATCTATGTACTCATATATGTTGATGACATTTTAGTTTGTTTTGAAAAAGAAAGGGATAAAGAGGACATACTAAAAATCCTGAATCAACATTTCGAGATCAAAGATTTTGGAAATGTGAAACAGTACTTAGGAATACAGATAGAAAGAGAAGAAGATGGAAGTTTCCTACTTAATCAAAATCACATTCAAGACATAACCAAAACATTTGGATTGAAGGATGCAAAACCAGCAAAGTCTCCAATGGAAACTAATTATCTTGTAGAGATGAGTAGTGAGAAAAATGTGTTACCAAATAATGAAAAGTACAGAATGGCGATAGGAAAATTACTGTATCTAGCAACTGTTACAAGGCCAAACATTGCAGCAGCAGTAGGAATTCTGATTAGAAAAGTGTCCAAGCCAAATAAAGCTGATTGGAATGCTGTGAAGAGAGTAATACGTTATTTGAAAGGAACAAGCAATGTTAAACTGAAACTGCCTACAAGTGATAAATGCATTTTAACTGGATACGTTGATGCAGATTGGGCAGGAGATCCAACTGACAGAAAATCTACCAGTGGCTATCTTTTCTTTCTCTCCTTACTGTTGAGAAAAGGTGTTGGTATATGCAACAGTTGTGGACTTCTTTGTTTGTGTGAAGGAGGACTTTATGCTGATCTGACAGTAGATGGCGATGTTGTATAAAGTTTCCTTGTTTACTGTATTGTAAAAGAAAAAAGTCTCTCTTGTACTTTCTGTTTTGTTCTTACTTCCTGGTGCAGTACTGTGTGCCTGCATTTTTTCCTTTGCCTCATGTTCTGAGAAGTAAAAGCTTGTTATCCCATGTAATCTGCTCTGTGAAGTTTTCTACTGCAACTGTGGATATCCAGAAGCTGTGCAACTATCCACAATCCTGATGTGCATGACACCCCTCATCCCCAATCTTGGTATGCATTGCACCCTTTATCCCCAATCCTGATACACATGGCACCGCTCATCCCCAATCCTGGTATGCATGGATTCCTCACCCCCCCCAATCCTGGTAGGCATGGTACCCCCTCATCCCTATCCTGGTATGGATAGCACCCCTCATCCCCAATCCTGGTATGCATGCCACCCCTCATCCCCAATCCTGGTATGCATGGCACCCCTCATCTCCAATCCTGGTATGCATGGCACTCCTCATCTCCAATCATTGTATGCATGGCACCCCTCATCCCCAATCCTGGTACGCATGGCACCCCTCATCCCCAATCCTAGTATGCATGGGCCCCTCACCCCCCAATCCTGGTATGCATGGTAACCCCTCATCCCTATCCTGGTATGTATGGTACCCCTCATCCCCAATGCTGGTGTGCATGGCACCCCTCACCCCCCCAATCCTGGTATACATGGTCACCTCACCCCCCCAATCCTGGCATGGATGGCTCCCTCATCCCCCAAACCTGGCATGCATGGCCCCCTCATCCCCCAATTCTGGTATGCATGGCCCCCTCATCCCCCAATTCTGGTATGCATGGCCCCCTCACCGCGTAATCCTGGAATGCATGGTACCCTCACCCCCCAATCCTGGTAAGCATGGTACCCCCTCATCACTATCCGGGCATGTATGGCACCTCTCACCCCCCAATCCTGGTATGCATGGCACACCTCACCACCCAATCCTGGTATGTATGGCACCCCTCACCTCCCAATCCAGGTATGCATGGTACCCTCACTCCTCAATCCTGGTATGCATGATACCCCTCACCCTTATCCTGGTATGCATGGTCCTCTCACCCCCCAATCCTGGCATGCATGGTCCCTCCCTCACCACCAAATCCTAGTGTGCATGGTACCCTCACCCCCCAATCCTGGTATGCATGGTACCCCCTCATCCCTATCCTAGTATGCATGGTCCCCTCACCCCCAATACTGGTATGTATGGTACCCCCTCACCCCGCAATCCTGGTATGCATGGCACCCCTCACCCTCCAATCCTGGTATGTATGGTACTACTCATCCCCAATCCTGGTATGCATGGCACCCCTCACCCCCCGATACTGGTATGCATGGTCCCCTCACCCCCCAATCCTGGTATGCATGGTACCCCTCACCCCACAATCCAGGTATGCATGGCACCCCTCATCTCCAATCCTGGTATGCATGGCACTCCTCATTCCCAATCATTGTATGCATGGCACCCTACATCCCCAATCCTGGTACACATGGCACCCCTCATCCCCAATCCTAGTATGCATGGGCCCCTCACCCCCCAATCCTGGTATGCATGGTACCCCCTCATCCCTATCCTGGTATGTATGGTACCCCTCATCCCCAATGCTGGTATGCATGGCACCCCTCACCCCCCAATCCTGGTATGCATGGTCCCCTCACACCCAATCCTGGCATGGATGGCTCCCTCATCCCCCAAATCTGGTATGCATGGCCCCCTCATCCCCCAATTCTGGTATGCATGGCCCCCTCATCCCCCAATTCTGGTATGCTTGGCCCCCTCATCCCCCAATTCTGGTATGCATGGTCCCCTCACCCCCCAATTCTGGTATGCATGGTCCCCTCACCCCCCAATCCTGGTAAGCATGGTACCCCCTCATCACTATCCTGGTATGTATGGCACCTCTCACCCCCCAATCCTGGTATGCATGGCACACCTCACCCCCCAATCCTGGTATGTATGGCACTCCTCACTTTCCAATCCTGGTATGCATGGTACCCTCACCCCAATCCTGGTATGCATGGTACCCCTCACCCCCAATCCTGGTATGCATGGTCCTCTCACCCCCCAATCCTGGAATGCATGGTCCCTCCCTCACCCCCAAATCCTAGTGTGCATGGTCCCCTCACCCCCAATCCTGGTATGTATGGTACCCCCTCATCCCTATCCTAGTATGCATGGTCCCCTCACCCCCAATACTGGTATGTATGGTACCCCCTCACCCCGCAATCCTGGAACGCATGGCACCCCTCACCCTCCAATCCTGGTATGTATGGTACTACTCATCCCCAATGCTGGTATGCATGGCCCCCTCACCCCCTAATCCTGGTATGCATGGTCCCCTCACCCCCCAATCCTGGTAAGCATGGTACCCCCTCATCACTATCCTGGTATGTATGGCACCTCTCACCCCCCCAATCCTGGTATGCATGGCACACCTCACCCCCCAATCCTGGTATGTATGGCACCCCTCACCTCCCAATCCTGGTATGCATTGTACCCTCACCCCCCAATCCTGGTATGCATGATACCCCTCACCCCTATCCTGGTATGCATGGTCCTCTCACCCCCCAATCCTGGTATGCATGGTCCCTCCCTCACCCCCAAATCCTAGTGTGCATGGTCCCCTCACCCCCCAATTCTGGTATGCATGGTACCCCCTCATCCCTCTCCTAGTATGCATGGTCCCCTCACCCCCAATACTGGTATGTATGGTACCCCCTCACCCCGCAATCCAGGTATGCATGGCACCCCTCACCCTCCAATCCAGGTATGTATGGTACTACTCATCCCCAATGCTGGTATGCATGGCACCCCTCACCCCCCGATCCTGGTATGCATGGTCCCCTCACCCCCCAATCCTGGTATGCATAGTACCCCTCACCCCACAATCCTGGTATGCATGGTACCCCTCATCCCTATCCTGGTATGCCTGGACAACTCGCCCCCCAATCCTGGTATGCATGGTACCCCCTCATCTTTGTCCTTGTATGTATGGCACCCCTCACCCCCCAATCCTGGTATGCATGGTTCCCTCACCCCACAATCCTGGTATGCATGATACCCCCTCATCCCTATCCTGGTATGCATGGTCCCCTCACCCCCCAATCCTTGTATGTATGGTACCCCCTCACCCCACAGTCCTGGTATGCATGGCAGTCCTCACCCCTCAATCCTGGTATGTAAGGTATCCCTCATCCCCAATGCTGGTATGCATGGCACCCCTCACCCCCAAATTCTGGTATGCATGGTCCCCTCACCCCCCAATCCTGGTATGCATGGTACCCCTCACCCCCAAATCCTGGTATGCATGGTTCCCCTTATCCATATCCTGGTATGCATGGTCCCCTCACCCCCCAATCCTGGTATGCATGGTACCCCTTATACCTATCCTGGTATGAATGGCACCCCTCATTCCCAATCCTGGTATGCATGCCACCCCTCATCCCCAATCCTGGTATGCATGCCACCCCTCATCCCCAATCCTGGTATGCATGCCACCCCTCATTCCCAATCCTGGTATGCATGTCACCCCTCATCCCCTTTCCTGGTATGCATGCCTTCCCTCATCCCCAAACCTGGTATGCATGCCACCCCTCATCCCCAATCCTGGTATGCATGGCACCCCTCATCCCCAATTCTTGTATGTATGGCACTCCCTAATCCCTATGCTTGTATCGATGGTCCCCTCACCCCCCAATCCTGGTATGCACTTTTACCCCCTCATCCTTATCCTGGTATGTATTGTACCCCCTCACCCCCCAATCCTGGTATGCATGGCACCCCTCACCCCCAATCCTGGTATGTTTGGTACCCCTCATCCCCAATCCTGGTATGCATGGCACCCCTCACCCCCCAATCCTGATATGCATGGTCCCCTCATACCCCAATTCTGGTATGCATGGCCCCTCACTCCTAATCCTGGTATGCATGGTCCCCACACCCCCCAATCCTGGTATGCATAGCACCCCTCACCCCCCAATCCTGGTATGCATGGCACCCCTCACCCCCCAATCCTGGTATGCATGGTCCCCTCACCCCCCAATCCTGGTATGTAGGGTTTACCTGACCCCGCAATCCGGGTATGCATGGCACCCCTCACCCCCCAATCCTGGCATGTATGGTACCCCTCATCCCCAATGCTGGTATGCATGGCACCCCTCACCCCCCAATCCTGGTATGCATGGTCCCTCCCTCACCCCCAAATCCTAGTGTGCATGGTCCCCTCACCCCCCAATCCAGGTATGCATGGTCCCTCCCTCACCCCCAAATCCTAGTGTGCATGGTCCCCTCACCCCCCAATTCTGGTATGCATGGTACCCCCTCATCCCTCTCCTAGTATGCATGGTCCCCTCACCCCCAATACTGGTATGTATGGTACCCCCTCACCCCGCAATCCTGGTATGCATGGCACCCCTCACCCTCCAATCCAGGTATGTATGGTACTACTCATCTCCAATGCTGGTATGCATGGCACACCTCACCCCCCGATCCTGGTATGCATGGTCCCCTCACCCCCCAATCCTGGTATGCATAGTACCCCTCACCCCACAATCCTGGTATGCATGGTACCCCTCATCCCTATCCTGGTATGCCTGGACAACTCGCCCCCCAATCCTGGTATGCACTTTTACCCCCTCATCCTTATCCTGGTATGTATTGTACCCCCTCACCCCCCAATCCTGGCATGCATGGCACCCCTCACCCCCAATCCTGGTATGTTTGGTACCCATCATCCCCAATCCTGGTATGCATGGCACCCCTCACCCCCCAATCCTGATATGCATGGTCCCCTCATCCCCCAATTCTGGTATGCATGGCCCGTCACCCCCTAGTCCTGGTATGCATGGTCCCCTCAACCCCCAATCCTGGTATGTATGGTTTCCCTCAACCCGCAATCCTGGTATGCATGGCACCCCTCACCCTCCAATTCTGGTATGTATGGTACCCCTCATCCCCAATGGTGGTGTGCATGGCACCCCTCACCCCCCAATCCTGGTATGCATGGCACCCTTCACCCCTCAATCCTGGTATGCATGGTCACCTAAGCCCCCAATCCTGGTACCCCTCATCCCTATCCTGGTATCCATGGACCCCTCACCCCCCCAATCCTGGTATGCATGGTACCCCCTCATCCCTATCCTTGTATGTATGGCACCTCTCACCCCCCAATCCTGGTATGCATGGTCCCCTCACTCCGCAATCCTGGTATGCATGGTACCCCCTCATCCCTTTCCTGGCATGCATGGTCCCCTCACCCCCCAATCCTGGTATGTATGGTACCCCTCATCCCCAATGCTGGTATGCATGGCACCCCTCATCCCCCAATTCTGGTATGCATGGCACCCCTCACCCCCCAATCCTGGTATACATGGTCCCCTCACCCCCCAATCCTGGTATGTATGGTACCCCTCACCCACCGATCCTGGTATGCATGGTACCCCTCATCCCTATACTGGTATGCATGGTCCCCTCACCCCCCAATCCTGGTATGCATGGCACCCCTCATCCCTCTCCTGGTATTCAAGGCACCCCTCATCCCCAATCCTGGTATGCATGCCGCCCCTCATCCCCAATCCTGGTATGCATGCCACCCCTCATCCCCAATAATGGTATGCATGCCACCCCTCATCCCCAATCCTGGTATGCATGCCACCCCTCATCCCCAATAATGGTATGCATGCCACCCCTCATCCCCAATCCTGGTATGCATGCCACCCCTCATCCCAATAATGGTATGCATGCCACACCTCATCCCCAATCCTTGTATGCATGGCACCCCCTCATCCCTATGCTGGTATCGATGGTCCCCTCACCCCCCAATCCCGGTACGCACTTTTACCGCCTCATCCTTATCCTGGTATGTATTGTACCCCCTCACCACCCCAATCCTGATATGCATGGCACCCCTAACCCCCCAATCCTGGTATGTATGGTGCCCCTCATCCCCAATGCTGGTATGTATGGCACCCCCTCACCCCCCAATCCTGGTATGCATGGTCCCCTCATCCCCCAATTCTGGTATGCATGGCCCGTCACCCCCTAGTCCTGGTATGCATGGTCCCCTCAACCCCCAATCCTGGTATGTATGGTTTCCCTCAACCCGCAATCCTGGTATGCATGGCACCCCTCACCCCTCAATTCTGGTATGTATGGTACCCCTCATCCCCAATGGTGGTGTGCATGGCACCCCTCACCCCCCAATCCTGGTATGCATGGCACCCTTCACCCCTCAATCCTGGTATGCATGGTCACCTAAGCCCCCAATCCTGGTATGCATGGTACCCTTCATCCCACAATCCTTTTATGCATGGTACCCCTCATCCCTATCCTGGTATGCAAGGACCCCTCAACCCCAAATCCTGGTATGCATAGTACCCCCTCATCCCTATCCTTGTATGTATGGCACCACTCACCCCCCAATCCTGGTATGCATGGCACCTCTCACCCCCCAGTCCTGGTATGCATGGTACCCCTCATCCCTTTACTGGTATGCATGGTCCCTTCATCTTCCAATCCTGGTATGTATGGTACCCCCTCACCCCGCAATCTGGTATGCATGGCACCCCTCACCCTCCAATACTGGTATGTATGGTACCCCTCATCCCCAATGCTGGTATGCATGGCACGCCTCACCCCTCAATTCTGGTATGCATGGCACTCTTCACCCCCCAATCCCGGTATGCATGGTCTCCTCACCCCCCAATCCTGGTATGCATGGTACCCACTCATCCCTATCCTTGTATGTATGGCACCTCTCACCCCCCAGTCCTGGTATGCATGGTCCCCTCACCCCCCAAATCCTGGTATGCATGGTACCCCCTCATCCCTTTCCGGGGATGCATAGTCCCCTCACCCCCCAATCCTGGCATGTATGGTACCCCTTCACCCCGCAATTCGGGTATGCATAGCACCCCTCACCCCCCAATCTTGGTATGTATGGTACCTCTCATCTCCAATGCTGGTATGCATGGCACACCTCACCCCCCAATTCTGGTATGCATGGCACCCCTCACCCCCCAATCCTGGCATGCATGGCCCCGTCACCCCCCAAATCCTGGTATGCATGGTACCCCTCATCCCTATTGTGTTATACATGGTCCCCTTACCCCCCAATCCTGGTATTCATGGAAACCCCTCATCCCTATCCTGGTAAGCATGGCACCCCTCACTCCCCAATCCTGGTATGCATGGTCCCCTCACTCCCCAATCCTTGTATGCATGGTACCCCTCATCCCTATCCTGGTATGCATGGACAACTCACCCCCCAATCCTGGTATGCATGGTACCCCCTCATCCCTATCCTTGTATGTATGGCACCCCTCACCCCCCAATCCTGGTATGCATGGTTCCCTCATCCCGCAATCCTGGTATGCATGATACCCCCTCAGTCCTATCCTGGTATGCATGGTCCCCTCACCCCCCAATCCTTGTATGTATGGTACCCCCTCACCCCACAGTCCTGGTATGCATGGCAGTCCTCACCCCTCAATCCTGGTATGTATGGTACCCCTTATCCCCAATGCTGGTATGCATGGCACCCCTCACCCCCCAATCCTGGTATGCATGGTACCCCTTATCCATATCCTGGTATGAATGGCACCCCTCATTCCCAATCCTGGTATGCATGCCACCCCTCATCCCCAATCCTGATATGCATGTCACCCCTCATCTCCAATACTGGTATGCATGCCACCCCTCATTCCCAATTCTGGTATGCATGTCACCCCTCATCACCAAACCTGGTATGCATGGCACCCCTCATCCCCAATCCTTGTATGCATGGCACTCCCTTATTCCTATGCTGGTATCGATGGTCCCCTCACCCCCCAATCCTGGTATGCACTTTTACCCCCTCATCCTTATACTGGTATGTATTGTACCCCCTCACCCCCCAATCCTGGTATGCATGGCACCCCTCACCCCCAATCCTGGTATGTTTGGTACCCCTCATCCCCAATGCTGGTATGCATGGCACCCCTCACCCCCCAATCCTGGTATGCATGGTCCCCTCATACCCCAGTTCTGGTATGCATGGCCCCTCACCCCCTAATCCTGATATGCATGGTCCCCACACCCCCCAATGCTGGTATGCATGGCACCCCTCACCCCCCAATCCTGGTATATATGGTACCCCTCATCCCCAATGCTGGTATGCATGGCACCCCTCACCCCTCAATCCTGTATGCATGGTCCCCTCACCCCCCAATCCTGGTATGTATGGTTTCCCTCACCCCGCAATCCTGGTATGCATGGCACCCCTCACCCCCCAATCCTGGTATGTATGGTACCCCTCATCCCCAATGCTGGTATGCATGGCACCCCTCACCCCCAAGCCTGGTATGCATGACACCCCTCACCCCTCAATCCTGGTATGCATGGTGACCTAAGCCCCCAATCCTGGTATGCATGGTACCCCTCAAACCTATCCTGGTATGCATGGACCCCTCAACCCCCAATCCTGGTATGCACGGTACCCCCTCATCCCTATCCTTGTATGTATGGCACAACTCACCCCCCAATCCTGGTATGCATGGCACCTCTCACCCCCAGTCCTGGTATGCATGGTACCCCCTCATCCCTTTCCTGGTATGCATGGTCCCTTCATACCCCAATCCTGGTATGTATGGTACCCCCTCACCCCGCAATCTGGTATGCATGGCACCCTTCACCCTCCAATACTGGTATGTATGGTACCCCTCATCCCCAATGCTGGTATGCATGGCACCCCTCACCCCCCCAATTCTGATATGCATGGCACCCCGCACCCCCCCCAATCCTGGTATGCATGGTCCCCTCACTCCCCAATCCTGGTATGCATGGTACCCCTCATCCCTATCCTGGAATGCATGGTCCCCTCACCGCCCAATCCTGGAATGCATGGTCCCCTCACCCCCCATTCCTGGTATGCATGGTACCCCCTCATCCCTATCCTTGTACGCATGGTCCCCTCAACCCCCAATCCTGGTATGCATGGTACCCCCTCATCCCTATCCTTGTATGTATGGCACCTCTCACCCCCCCCAATCCTTTTATGCATGGTACCCCTCATCCCTATCCTGGTATGCATGGACCCCTCACCCCCCCAATACTGGTATGCATGGTACCCCCTCATCCCTATCCTTGTGTGTATGGCACCTCTCACCCCCCAATCCTGGTATGCATGGTCCCCTCACTCCCCAATCCTGGTATGCATGGTACCCCTCATCCCTTTCCTGGCATGCATGGTCCCCTCACCCCCCAATCCTGGTATGTATGGTACCCCCTCACCCCGCAATCCTGGTATGCATGGCACCCCTCACCCCCCAATCCTGGTATGTATGATACCCCCTCATCCCTATCCTTGTATGTATGGCACCTCTCACCCCCCAGTCCTGGTATGCATGGTCCCCTCACCCCCCAAATCCTGGTATGCATGGTACCCCCTCATCCCTTTCCTGGGATGCATAGTCCCCTCACCCCCCAATCCTGGTATGTATGGTACCCCTTCATCCCGCAATTCGGGTATGCATAGCACCCCTCACCCCCCAATCTTGTTATGTATGGTACCTCTCATCTCCAATGCTGGTATGCATGGCACACCTCACCCCCCAATTCTGGTATGCATGGCACCCCTCACCCTCCAATCCTGGTATGCATGGCCCCATCACCCCCCAAATCCTGGTATGCATGGTACCCCTCATCCCTATTGTGTTATACATGGTCCCCTCACCCCCTAATCCTGGTATTCATGGTAACCCCTCATCCCTATCCTGGTAAGCATGGCACCCCTCACTCCCCAATCCTGGTATGCATGGTCCCCTCACTCCCCAATCCTTTTATGCATGGTACCCCTCATCCCTATCCTGGTATGCATGGTCCACTCACCCCCCAATCCTGGTATGCATGATCCCATCACCCCCCAATCCTGGTATGCATGGTACCCCCTCATCCCTATCCTGGTATGCATAGTCCCCTCATCCCCCAATCCTGGTATGCATGGTACCACCTAATCCCTGTCCTTGTATGTATGGCACCTCTCACCCCCAATCCTTTTATGCATGGTACCCCTCATCCCTACCCTGGTATGCATGGACCCCTCACCCCCCAATCCTGGTATGCATGGTCCCCTCACCCCCCAATCCTGATATGCATAGTACCCCCTCATCCCTATCCTGGTATGCATGGTCCCCTCACCCCCCAATCCTGGTATGCATGGTACCCCCTCATCCCTGTCCTTGTATGTATGGCACCTCTCATCCCCAATCCTTTTATGCATGGTACCCCTCATCCCTATCCTGGTATGCATGGTCCTCTCACCCCCCAATCCTGGTATGCATGGTCCCTCCCTCACCCCCAAATCCTAGTGTGCATGGTCCCCTCACCCCCCAATCCTGGTATGCATGGTACCCCCTCATCTCTATCCTAGTATGCATGGTCCCCTCACCCCCAATACTGGTATGTATGGTACCCCCTCACCCCGCAATCCTGGTATGCATGACACCCCTCACCCTCCAATCCTGGTATGTATGGTACTACTCATCCCCAATGCTGGTATGCATGGCACCCCTCACCCCCGATCCTGGTATGCATGGTCCCCTCACCCCCCAATCCTGGTATGCATGGTACCCTTGACCCCACAATCCTGGTATGCATGGTACCCCCACATCCCTATCCTGGTATGCATGGACAACTCACCCCCCAATCCTGGTATGCATGGTACCCCCTCATCCCTATCCTTGTATGTATGGCACCCCTCACCCCCCAATCCTGGTATGCATGGTTCCCTCACCCCGCAATCCTGGTATGCATGATACCCCCTCATCCCTATCCTGGTATGCATGGTCCCCTCACCCCCCATTCCTTGTATGTATGGTACCCCCTCACCCCACAGTCCTGGTATGCATGGCAGTCCTCACCCCTCAATCCTGCTATGTATGGTACCCCTCATCCCCAATGCAGGTATGCATGGCACCCCTCACCCCCAATCCTGGTATGCATGGTCCCCTCACCCCCGAATCCTGGTATGCATGATACCCCTCACCCCCCAATCCTGGTATGCATGGTACCCCTTATCCATATCCTGGTATGAATGGCACCCCTCATTCCCAATCCTGGTATGCATGCCACCCCTCATCCCCAATCCTGATATGCATGTCACCCCTCATCTCCAATCCTGGTATGCATGCCACCCCTCATTCCCAATTCTGGTATGCATGTCACCCCTCATCACCTTTCCTGGTATGCATGCCTTCCCTCATCCCCAAACCAGGTATGCATGGCACCCCTCATCCCCAATCCTTGTATGCATGGCACTCCCTTATTCCTATGCTGGTATCGATGGTCCCCTCACCCCCCAATCCTGGTATGCACTTTTACCCCCTCATCCTTATCCTGGTATGTATTGTACCCCCTCACCCCCCAATGCTGGTATGCATGGCACCCCTCACCCCCAATCCTGGTATGTTTGGTACCCCTCATCCCCAATGCTGGTATGCATGGCACCCCTCACCCCCCAATCCTGGTATGCATGGTCCCCTCATACCCCAGTTCTGGTATGCATGGCCCCTCACCCCCTAATCCTGGTATGCATGGTCCCCACACCCCCCAATGCTGGTATGCATGGCACCCCTCACCCCCCAATCCTGGTATATATGGTACCCCTCATCCCCAATGCTGGTATGCATGGCACCCCTCACCCCCCAATCCTGTATGCATGGTCCCCTCACCCCTCAATCCTGGTATGTATGGTTTCCCTCACCCCGCAATCCTGGTATGCATGGCACCCCTCACCCCCCAGTCCTGGTATGTATGGTACCCCTCATCCCCAATGCTGGTATGCATGGCACCCCTCACCCCCAATCCTGGTATGCATGACACCCCTCACCCCTCAATCCTGGTATGCATGGTGACCTAAGCCCCCAATCCTGGTATGCATGGTACCCCTCATCCCACAATCCTTTTATGCATGGTGCCCCTCAAACCTATCCTGGTATGCATGGACCCCTCAACCCCCAATCCTGGTATGCACGGTACCCCCTCATCCCTATCCTTGTAATTATGGCACCACTCACCCCCCAATCCTGGTATGCATGGCACCTCTCACCCCCCAGTCCTGGTATGCATGGTACCCCCTCATCCCTTTCCTGGTATGCATGGTCCCTTCATCCCCCAATCCTGGTAAGTATGGTACCCCCTCACCCCGCAATCTGGTATACATGGCACCCCTCACCCTCCAATACTGGTATGTATGGTACCCCTCATCCCCAATGCTGGTATGCATGGCACCCCTCACCCCCCAATTCTGATATGCATGGCACCCCCGCACCCCCCCAATCCTGGTATGCATGGTCCCCTCACTCCCCAATCCTGGTATGCATGGTACCCCTCATCCCTATCCTGGTATGCATGGTCCCCTCACCGCCCAATCCTGGAATGCATGGTCCCCTCACCCCTCATTCCTGGTATGCATGGTACCCCCTCATCCCTATCCTGGTACGCATGGTCCCCTCAAACCCCAATCCTGGTATGCATGGTACCCCCTCATCCCTATCCTTGTATGTATGGCACCTCTCACCCCCCCCAATCCTTTTATGCATGGTACCCCTCAACCCTATCCTGGTATGCATGGACCTCTCACACCCCCAATACTGGTATGCATGATACCCCCTCATCCCTATCCTTGTATGTATGGCACCTCTCACCCCCCAATCCTGGTATGCATGATCCCCTCACTCCCCAATCCTGGTATGCATGGTACCCCTCATCCCTTTCCTGGCATGCATGGTCCCCTCACCCCCCAATCCTGGTATGTATGGTACCCCCTCACCCCGCAATCCTGGTATGCATGGCACCCCTCACCCCCCAATCCTGGTATGTATGGTACCCCCTCATCCCTATCCTTGTATGTATGGCACCTCTCACCCCCCAGTCCTGGTATGCATGGTCCCCTCACCCCCCAAATCCTAATATGCATGGTACCCCCTCATCCCTTTCCTGGGATGCATAGTCCCCTCACCCCCCAATCCTGGCATGTATGGTACCCCTTCACCCCGCAATTCGGGTATGCATAGCACCCCTCACCCCCCAATCTTGGTATGTATGGTACCTCTCATCTCCAATGCTGGTATACATGGCACACCTCACCCCCCAATTCTGGTATGCATGGCACCCCTCACCCCCCAATCCTGGTATGCATGGCCCCGTCACCCCCCAAATCCTGGTATGCATGGTACCCCTCATCCCTATTGTGTTATACATGGTCCCCTCACCCCCCAATCCTGGTATTCATGGTAACCCCTCATCCCTATCCTGGTAAGCATGGCACCTCTCACTCCCCAATCCTGGTATGCATGGTCCCCTCACTCCCCAATCCTTGTATGCATGGTACCCCTCATCCCTATCCTGGTATGCATGGTCCACTCACCCCCCAATCCTGGTATGCATGGTCCCCTCACCCCCCAATCCTGGTATGCATGGAACCCCCTCATCCCTATCCTGGTATGCATAGTCCCCTCATCCCCCAATCCTGGTATGCATGGTACCCCCTCATCCCTGTCCTTGTATGTATGGCACCTCTCACCCCCAATCCTTTTATGCATGGTACCCCTCATCCCTATCCTGGTATGCATGGACCCCTCACCCCCCAATCCTGGTATGCATGGTCCCCTCACCCCCAATCCTGATATGCATGGTACCCCCTCATCCCTATCCTGGTATGCATGGTCCCCTCACCCCCCAATCCTGGTATACATGGTACCCCCTCATCCCTGTCCTTGTATGTATGGCACTTCTCACCCCCAAACCTTTTATGCATGGTACCCCTCATCCCTATCCTGGTATGCATGGTCCTCTCACCCCCAATCCTGGTATGCATGGTCCCTCCCTCACCCCCAAATCCTAGTGTGCATGGTCCCCTTACCCCCCAATCCTGGTATGCATGGTACCCCCTCATCTCTATCCTAGTATGCATGGTCCCCTCACCCCCAATACTGGTATGTATGGTACCCCCTCACCCCGCAATCCTGGTATGCATGACACCCCTCACCCTCCAATCCTGGTATGTATGGTACTACTCATCCCCAATGCTGGTATGCATGGCACCCCTCACCCCCGATCCTGGTATGCATGGTCCCCTCACCCCCCAATCCTGGTATGCATGGTACCCTTCACCCCACAATCCTGGTATGCATGGTACGCCTCATCCCTATCCTGGTATGTATGGCACCCCTCACCCTCCAATCCTGGTATGCATGGTTCCCTCACCCCGCAATCCTGGTATGCATGATACCCCCTCATCCCTATCCTGGTATGCATGGTCCCCTCACCCCACAGTCCTGGTATGCATGGCAGTCCTCACCCCTCAATGCTGGTATGTATGGTACCCCTCATCCCCAATGCTGGTATGCATGGCACCCCTCACCCCCAATACTGGTATGCATGGTCCCCTCACCCCCGAATCCTGGTATGCATGATACCCCTCACCCCCCAATCCTGGTATGCATGGTACCCCTTATCCATATCCTGGTATGAATGGCACCCCTCATTCCCAATCCTGGTATGCATGCCACCCCTCATCCCCAATCCTGATATGCATGTCACCCCTCATCTCCAATCCTGGTATGCATGCCACCCCTCATCACCTTTCCTGGTATGCATGCCTTCCCTCATCCCCAAACCTGGTATGCATGGCACCCCTCATCCCCAATCCTTGTATGCATGGCACTCCCTTATTCCTATGCTGGTATCGATGGTCCCCTCACCCCCCAATCCTGGTATGCACTTTTACCCCCTCATCCTTATCCTGGTATGTATTGTACCCCCTCACCCCCCAATCCTGGTATGCATGGCACCCCTCACCCCCAATCCTGGTATGTTTGGTACCCCTCATCCCCAATGCTGGTATGCATGGCACCCCTCACCCCCCAATCCTGGTATGCATGGTCCCCTCATACCCCAATTCTGGTATGCATGGCCCCTCACCCCCTAATCCTGGTATGCATGGTCCCCACACCCCCCAATGCTGGTATGCATGGCACCCCTCACCCCCCAATCCTGGTATATATGGTACCCCTCATCCCCAATGCTGGTATGCATGGCACCCCTCACCCCCCAATCCTGTATGCATGGTCCCCTCACCCCCCAATCCTGGTATGTATGGTTTCCCTCACCCCGCAATCCTGGTATGCATGGCACCCCTCACCCCCCAGTCCTGGTATGTATGGTACCCCTCATCCCCAATGCTGGTATGCATGGCACCCCTCACCCCCAATCCTGGTATGCATGACACCCCTCACCCCTCAATCCAGGTATGCATGGTGACCTAAGCCCCCAATCCTGGTATGCATGGTACCCCTCATCCCACAATCCTTTTATGCATGGTCACCTAAGCCCCCAATCCTGGTATGCATGGTACCCCTCATCCCACAATCCTTTTATGCATGGTGCCCCTCAAACCTATCCTGGTATGCATGGACCCCTCAACCCCCAATCCTGGTATGCACGGTATCCCCTCATCCCTATCCTTGTATGTATGGCACCACTCACCCCCCAATCCTGGTATGCATGGCACCTCTCACCCCCCAGTCCTGGTATGCATGGTACCCCCTCATCCCTTTCCTGGTATGCATGGTCCCTTCATCCCCCAATCCTGGTATGTATGGTACCCCCTCACCCCGCAATCTGGTATGCATGGCACCCCTCACCCTCCAATACTAGTATGTATGGTACTCCTCATCCCCAATGCTGGTATGTATGGCACCCATCACCCCTCAATTCTGATATGCATGGCACCCCACACCCCCCCAATCCTGGTATGCATGGTCCCCTCAATCCCCAATCCTGGTATGCATGGCACCTCTCACCCCCCAGTCCTGGTATGCATGGTACCCCCTCATCCCTTTCCTGGTATGCATGGTCCCTTCATCCCCCAATCCTGGTATGTATGGTACCCCCTCACCCCGCAATCTGGTATGCATGGCACCCCTCACCCTCCAATACTAGTATGTATGGTACTCCTCATCCCCAATGCTGGTATGCATGGCACCCATCACCCCTCAATTATGATATGCATGGCACCCCACACACCCCCAATCCTGGTATGCATGGTCCCCTCAATCCCCAATCCTGGTATGCATGGTACCCCTCATCCCTATCCTGGTATGCATGGTCCCTTCACCGCCCAATCCTGGAATGCATGGTCCCCTCACCCCCCATTCCTGGTATGCATGGTACCCCCTCATCCCTATCCTGGTACGCATGGTCCCCTCAACCCCCAATCCTGGTATGCATGGTACCCCCTCATCCCTATCCTTGTATGTATGGCACCTCTCACCCCCCCCAATCCTTTTATGCATGGTACCCCTCATCCCTATCCTGGTATGCATGGACCTCTCACACCCCCAATACTGGTATGCATGATACCCCCTCATCCCTATCCTTGTATGTATGGCACCTCTCACCCCCCAATCCTGGTATGCATGATCCCCTCACTCCCCAATCCTGGTATGCATGGTACCCCTCATCCCTTTCCTGGCATGCATGGTCCCCTCACCCCCCAATCCTGGTATGTATGGTACCCCCTCACCCCGCAATCCTGGTATGCATGGCACCCCTCACCCCCCAATCCTGGTATGTATGGTACCCCCTCATCCCTATCCTTGTATGTATGGCACCTCTCACCCCCCAGTCCTGGTATGCATGGTCCCCTCACCCCCCAAATCCTGATATGCATGGTACCCCCTCATCCCTTTCCTGGGATGCATAGTCCCCTCACCCCCCAATCCTGGTATGTATGGTACCCCTTCACCCCGCAATTCGGGTATGCATAGCACCCCTCACCCCCCAATCTTGGTATGTATGGTACCTCTCATCTCCAATGCTGGTATGCATGGCACACCTCACCCCCCCAATTCTGGTATGCATGGCACCCCTCACCCCCCAATCCTGGTATGCATGGCCCCGTCACCCCCCAAATCCTGGTATGCATGGTACCCCTCATCCCTATTGTGTTATACATGGTCCCCTCACCCCCCAATCCTGGTATTCATGGTAACCCCTCATCCCTATCCTGGTAAGCATGACACCCCTCACTCCCCAATCCTGGTATGCATGGTCCCCTCACTCCCCAATCCTTGTATGCATGGTACCCCTCATCCCTATCCTGGTATGCATGGTCCACTCACCCCCCAATCCTGGTATGCATGGTCCCCTCACCCCCCAATCCTGGTATGCATGGTACCCCCTCATCCCTATCCTGGTATGCATAGTCCCCTCATCCCCCAATCCTGGTATGCATGGTACCCCCTCATCCCTGTCCTTGTATGTATGGCACCTCTCACCCCCAATCCTTTTATGCATGGTACCCCTCATCCCTATCCTGGTATGCATGGACCCCTCACCCCCCAATCCTGGTATGCATGGTCCCCTCACCCCCAATCCTGATATGCATGGTACCCCCTCATCCCTATCCTGGTATGCATGGTCCCCTCACCCCCCAATCCTGGTATGCATGGTACCCCCTCATCCCTGTCCTTGTATGTATGGCACCTCTCACCCCCAATCCTTTTATGCATGGTACCCCTCATCCCTATCCTGATATGCATGGTCCTCTCACCCCCAATCCTGGTATGCATGGTCCCTCCCTCACTCCCAAATCCTAGTGTGCATGGTCCCCTCACCCCCCAATCCTGGTATGCATGGTACCCCCTCATCTCTATCCTAGTATGCATGGTCCCCTCACCCCCAATACTGGTATGTATGGTACCCCCTCACCCCGCAATCCTGGTATGCATGACACCCCTCACCCTCCAATCCTGGTATGTATGGTACTACTCATCCCCAATGCTGGTATGCATGGCACCCCTCACCCCCGATCCTGGTATGCATGGTCCCCTCACCCCCCAATCCTGGTATGCATGGTACCCTTCACCCCACAATCCTGGTATGCATGGTACGCCTCATCCCTATCCTGGTATGTATGGCACCCCTCACCCCCCAATCCTGGTATGCATGGTTCCCTCACCCCGCAATCCTGGTATGCATGATACCCCCTCATCCCTATCCTGGTATGCATGGACAACTCACCCCCCAATCCTGGTATGCATGGTACCCCCTCATCCCTATCCTTGTATGTATGGCACCCCTCACCCCCCAATCCTGGTATGCATGGTTCCCTCACCCCGCAATCCTGGTATGCATGATACCCCCTCATCCCTATCCTGGTATGCATGGTCCCCTCACCCCCCATTCCTTGTATGTATGGTACCCCCTCACCCCACAGTCCTGGTATGCATGGCAGTCCTCACCCCTCAATCCTGCTATGTATGGTACCCCTCATCCCCAATGCAGGTATGCATGGCACCCCTCACCCCCAATCCTGGTATGCATGGTCCCCTCACCCCCGAATCCTGGTATGCATGATACCCCTCACCCCCCAATCCTGGTATGCATGGTACCCCTTATCCATATCCTGGTATGAATGGCACCCCTCATTCCCAATCCTGGTATGCATGCCACCCCTCATCCCCAATCCTGATATGCATGTCACCCCTCATCTCCAATCCTGGTATGCATGCCACCCCTCATTCCCAATTCTGGTATGCATGTCACCCCTCATCACCTTTCCTGGTATGCATGCCTTCCCTCATCCCCAAACCAGGTATGCATGGCATCCCTCATCCCCAAACCTGGTATGCATGGCACCCCTCATCCCCAATCCTTGTATGCATGGCACTCCCTTATTCCTATGCTGGTATCGATGGTCCCCTCACCCCCCAATCCTGGTATGCATGGTCCACTCACCCCCCAATCCTGGTATGCATGGTCCCCTCACCCCCCAATCCTGGTATGCATGGAACCCCCTCATTCCTATCCTGGTATGCATAGTCCCCTCATCCCCCAATCCTGGTATGCATGGTACCCCCTCATCCCTGTCCTTGTATGTATGGCACCTCTCACCCCCAATCCTTTTATGCATGGTACCCCTCATCCCTATCCTGGTATGCATGGACCCCTCACCCCCCAATCCTGGTATGCATGGTCCCCTCACCCCCAATCCTGATATGCATGGTACCCCCTCATCCCTATCCTGGTATGCATGGTCCCCTCACCCCCCAATCCTGGTATACATGGTACCCCCTCATCCCTGTCCTTGTATGTATGGCACTTCTCACCCCCAATCCTTTTATGCATGGTACCCCTCATCCCTATCCTGGTATGCATGGTCCTCTCACCCCCAATCCTGGTATGCATGGTCCCTCCCTCACCCCCAAATCCTAGTGTGCATGGTCCCCTCACCCCCCAATCCTGGTATGCATGGTACCCCCTCATCTCTATCCTAGTATGCATGGTCCCCTCACCCCCAATACTGGTATGTATGGTACCCCCTCACCCCGCAATCCTGGTATGCATGACACCCCTCACCCTCCAATCCTGGTATGTATGGTACTACTCATCCCCAATGCTGGTATGCATGGCACCCCTCACCCCCGATCCTGGTATGCATGGTCCCCTCACCCCCCAATCCTGGTATGCATGGTACCCTTCACCCCACAATCCTGGTATGCATGGTACGCCTCATCCCTATCCTGGTATGTATGGCACCCCTCACCCCCCAATCCTGGTATGCATGGTTCCCTCACCCCGCAATCCTGGTATGCATGATACCCCCTCATCCCTATCCTGGTATGCATGGTCCCCTCACCCCCCAATCCTTGTATGTATGGTACCCCCTCACCCCACAGTCCTGGTATGCATGGCAGTCCTCACCCCTCAATGCTGGTATGTATGGTACCCCTCATCCCCAATGCTGGTATGCATGGCACCCCTCACCCCCAATACTGGTATGCATGGTCCCCTCACCCCCGAATCCTGGTATGCATGATACCCCTCACCCCCCAATCCTGGTATGCATGGTACCCCTTATCCATATCCTGGTATGAATGGCACCCCTCATTCCCAATCCTGGTATGCATGCCACCCCTCATCCCCAATCCTGATATGCATGTCACCCCTCATCTCCAATCCTGGTATGCATGCCACCCCTCATCACCTTTCCTGGTATGCATGCCTTCCCTCATCCCCAAACCTGGTATGCATGGCACCCCTCATCCCCAATCCTTGTATGCATGGCACTCCCTTATTCCTATGCTGGTATCGATGGTCCCCTCACCCCCCAATCCTGGTATGCACTTTTACCCCCTCATCCTTATCCTGGTATGTATTGTACCCCCTCACCCCCCAATCCTGGTATGCATGGCACCCCTAACCCCCAATCCTGGTATGTTTGGTACCCCTCATCCCCAATGCTGGTATGCATGGCACCCCTCACCCCCCAATCCTGGTATGCATGGTCCCCTCATACCCCAATTCTGGTATGCATGGCCCCTCACCCCCTAATCCTGGTATGCATGGTCCCCACACCCCCCAATGCTGGTATGCATGGCACCCCTCACCCCCCAATCCTGGTATATATGGTACCCCTCATCCCCAATGCTGGTATGCATGGCACCCCTCACCCCCCAATCCTGTATGCATGGTCCCCTCACCCCCCAATCCTGGTATGTATGGTTTCCCTCACCCCGCAATCCTGGTATGCATGGCACCCCTCACCCCCCAGTCCTGGTATGTATGGTACCCCTCATCCCCAATGCTGGTATGCATGGCACCCCTCACCCCCAATCCTGGTATGCATGACACCCCTCACCCCTCAATCCAGGTATGCATGGTGACCTAAGCCCCCAATCCTGGTATGCATGGTACCCCTCATCCCACAATCCTTTTATGCATGGTCACCTAAGCCCCCAATCCTGGTATGCATGGTACCCCTCATCCCACAATCCTTTTATGCATGGTGCCCCTCAAACCTATCCTGGTATGCATGGACCCCTCAACCCCCAATCCTGGTATGCACGGTACCCCCTCATCCCTATCCTTGTATGTATGGCACCACTCACCCCCCAATCCTGTTATGCATGGCACCTCTCACCCCCCAGTCCTGGTATGCATGGTACCCCCTCATCCCTTTCCTGGTATGCATGGTCCCTTCATCCCCCAATCCTGGTATGTATGGTACCCCCTCACCCCGCAATCTGGTATGCATGGCACCCCTCACCCTCCAATACTAGTATGTATGGTACTCCTCATCCCCAATGCTGGTATGTATGGCACCCCACACCCCCCCAATCCTGGTATGCATGGTCCCCTCAATCCCCAATCCTGGTATGCATGGCACCTCTCACCCCCCAGTCCTGGTATGCATGGTACCCCCTCATCCCTTTCCTGGTATGCATGGTCCCTTCATCCCCCAATCCTGGTATGTATGGTACCCCCTCACCCCGCAATCTGGTATGCATGGCACCCCTCACCCTCCAATACTAGTATGTATGGTACTCCTCATCCCCAATGCTGGTATGCATGGCACCCATCACCCCTCAATTATATGCATGGCACCCCACACCCCCCCAATCCTGGTATGCATGGTCCCCTCAATCCCCAATCCTGGTATGCATGGTACCCCTCATCCCTATCCTGGTATGCATGGTCCCCTCACCGCCCAATCCTGGAATGCATGGTCCCCTCACCCCCCATTCCTGGTATGCATGGTACCCCCTCATCCCTATCCTGGTACGCATGGTCCCCTCAACCCCCAATCCTGGTATGCATGGTACCCCCTCATCCCTATCCTTGTATGTATGGCACCTCTCACCCCCCCCAATCCTTTTATGCATGGTACCCCTCATCCCTATCCTGGTATGCATGGACCTCTCACACCCCCAATACTGGTATGCATGATACCCCCTCATCCCTATCCTTGTATGTATGGCACCTCTCACCCCCCAATCCTGGTATGCATGATCCCCTCACTCCCCAATCCTGGTATGCATGGTACCCCTCATCCCTTTCCTGGCATGCATGGTCCCCTCACCCCCCAATCCTGGTATGTATGGTACCCCCTCACCCCGCAATCCTGGTATGCATGGCACCCCTCACCCCCCAATCCTGGTATGTATGGTACCCCCTCATCCCTATCCTTGTATGTATGGCACCTCTCACCCCCCAGTCCTGGTATGCATGGTCCCCTCACCCCCCAAATCCTGATATGCATGGTACCCCCTCATCCCTTTCCTGGGATGCATAATCCCCTCACCCCCCAATCCTGGTATGTATGGTACCCCTTCACCCCGCAATTCGGGTATGCATAGCACCCCTCACCCCCCAATCTTGGTATGTATGGTACCTCTCATCTCCAATGCTGGTATGCATGGCACACCTCACCCCCCCAATTCTGGTATGCATGGCACCCCTCACCCCCCAATCCTGGTATGCATGGCCCCGTCACCCCCCAAATCCTGGTATGCATGGTACCCCTCATCCCTATTGTGTTATACATGGTCCCCTCACCCCCCAATCCTGGTATTCATGGTAACCCCTCATCCCTATCCTGGTATGCATGACACCCCTCACCCCTCAATCCAGGTATGCATGGTGACCTAAGCCCCCAATCCTGGTATGCATGGTACCCCTCATCCCACAATCCTTTTATGCATGGTCACCTAAGCCCCCAATCCTGGTATGCATGGTACCCCTCATCCCACAATCCTTTTATGCATGGTGCCCCTCAAACCTATCCTGGTATGCATGGACCCCTCAACCCCCAATCCTGGTATGCACGGTACCCCCTCATCCCTATCCTTGTATGTATGGCACCACTCACCCCCCAATCCTGGTATGCATGGCACCTCTCACCCCCCAGTCCTGGTATGCATGGTACCCCCTCATCCCTTTCCTGGTATGCATGGTCCCTTCATCCCCCAATCCTGGTATGTATGGTACCCCCTCACCCCGCAATCTGGTATGCATGGCACCCCTCACCCTCCAATACTAGTATGTATGGTACTCCTCATCCCCAATGCTGGTATGTATGGCACCCATCACCCCTCAATTCTGATATGCATGGCACCCCACACCCCCCCAATCCTGGTATGCATGGTCCCCTCAATCCCCAATCCTGGTATGCATGGCACCTCTCACCCTCCAGTCCTGGTATGCATGGTACCCCCTCATCCCTTTCCTGGTATGCATGGTCCCTTCATCCCCCAATCCTGGTATGTATGGTACCCCCTCACCCCGCAATCTGGTATGCATGGCACCCCTCACCCTCCAATACTAGTATGTATGGTACTCCTCATCCCCAATGCTGGTATGCATGGCACCCATCACCCCTCAATTATGATATGCATGGCACCCCACACCCCCCCAATCCTGGTATGCATGGTCCCCTCAATCCCCAATCCTGGTATGCATGGTACCCCTCATCCCTATCCTGGTATGCATGGTCCCCTCACCGCCCAATCCTGGAATGCATGGTCCCCTCACCCCCCATTCCTGGTATGCATGGTACCCCCTCATCCCTATCCTGGTACGCATGGTCCCCTCAACCCCCAATCCTGGTATGCATGGTACCCCCTCATCCCTATCCTTGTATGTATGGCACCTCTCACCCCCCCCAATCCTTTTATGCATGGTACCCCTCATCCCTATCCTGGTATGCATGGACCTCTCACACCCCCAATACTGGTATGCATGATACCCCCTCATCCCTATCCTTGTATGTATGGCACCTCTCACCCCCCAATCCTGGTATGCATGATCCCCTCACTCCCCAATCCTGGTATGCATGGTACCCCTCATCCCTTTCCTGGCATGCATGGTCCCCTCACCCCCCAATCCTGGTATGTATGGTACCCCCTCACCCCGCAATCCTGGTATGCATGGCACCCCTCACCCCCCAATCCTGGTATGTATGGTACCCCCTCATCCCTATCCTTGTATGTATGGCACCTCTCACCCCCCAGTCCTGGTATGCATGGTCCCCTCACCCCCCAAATCCTGATATGCATGGTACCCCCTCATCCCTTTCCTGGGATGCATAGTCCCCTCACCCCCCAATCCTGGTATGTATGGTACCCCTTCACCCCGCAATTCGGGTATGCATAGCACCCCTCACCCCCCAATCTTGGTATGTATGGTACCTCTCATCTCCAATGCTGGTATGCATGGCACACCTCACCCCCCCAATTCTGGTATGCATGGCACCCCTCACCCCCCAATCCTGGTATGCATGGCCCCGTCACCCCCCAAATCCTGGTATGCATGGTACCCCTCATCCCTATTGTGTTATACATGGTCCCCTCACCCCCCAATCCTGGTATTCATGGTAACCCCTCATCCCTATCCTGGTAAGCATGACACCCCTCACTCCCCAATCCTGGTGTGCATGGTCCCCTCACTCCCCAATCCTTGTATGCATGGTACCCCTCATCCCTATCCTGGTATGCATGGTCCACTCACCCCCCAATCCTGGTATGCATGGTCCCCTCACCCCCCAATCCTGGTATGCATGGTACCCCCTCATCCCTATCCTGGTATGCATAGTCCCCTCATCCCCCAATCCTGGTATGCATGGTACCCCCTCATCCCTGTCCTTGTATGTATGGCACCTCTCACCCCCAATCCTTTTATGCATGGTACCCCTCATCCCTATCCTGGTGTGCATGGACCCCTCACCCCCCAATCCTGGTATGCATGGTCCCCTCACCCCCAATCCTGATATGCATGGTACCCCCTCATCCCTATCCTGGTATGCATGGTCCCCTCACCCCCCAATCCTGGTATGCATGGTACCCCCTCATCCCTGTCCTTGTATGTATGGCACCTCTCACCCCCAATCCTTTTATGCATGGTACCCCTCATCCCTATCCTGATATGCATGGTCCTCTCACCCCCAATCCTGGTATGCATGGTCCCTCCCTCACCCCCAAATCCTAGTGTGCATGGTCCCCTCACCCCCCAATCCTGGTATGCATGGTACCCCCTCATCTCTATCCTAGTATGCATGGTCCCCTCACCCCCAATACTGGTATGTATGGTACCCCCTCACCCAGCGAACATGGTATGCATGACACCCCTCACCCTCCAATCCTGGTATGTATGGTACTACTCATCCCCAATGCTGGTATGCATGGCACCCCTCACCCCCGATCCTGGTATGCATGGTCCCCTCACCCCCCAATCCTGGTATGCATGGTACCCTTCACCCCACAATCCTGGTATGCATGGTACGCCTCATCCCTATCCTGGTATGCATGGACAACTCACCCCCCAATCCTGGTATGCATGGTACCCCTCATCCCTATCCTTGTATGTATGGCACCCCTCACCCCCCAATCCTGGTATGCATGGTTCCCTCACCCCGCAATCCTGGTATGCATGATACCCCCTCATCCCTATCCTGGTATGCATGGTCCCCTCACCCCCCAATCCTTGTATGTATGGTACCCCCTCACCCCACAGTCCTGGTATGCATGGCAGTCCTCACCCCTCAATGCTGGTATGTATGGTACCCCTCATCCCCAATGCTGGTATGCATGGCACCCCTCACCCCCAATACTGGTATGCATGGTCCCCTCACCCCCGAATCCTGGTATGCATGATACCCCTCACCCCCCAATCCTGGTATGCATGGTACCCCTTATCCATATCCTGGTATGAATGGCACCCCTCATTCCCAATCCTGGTATGCATGCCACCCCTCATCCCCAATCCTGATATGCATGTCACCCCTCATCTCCAATCCTGGTATGCATGCCACCCCTCATCACCTTTCCTGGTATGCATGCCTTCCCTCATCCCCAAACCTGGTATGCATGGCACCCCTCATCCCCAATCCTTGTATGCATGGCACTCCCTTATTCCTATGCTGGTATCGATGGTCCCCTCACCCCCCAATCCTGGTATGCACTTTTACCCCCTCATCCTTATCCTGGTATGTATTGTACCCCCTCACCCCCCAATCCTGGTATGCATGGCACCCCTCACCCCCAATCCTGGTATGTTTGGTACCCCTCATCCCCAATGCTGGTATGCATGGCACCCCTCTCCCCCCAATCCTGGTATGCATGGTCCCCTCATACCCCAATTCTGGTATGCATGGCCCCTCACCCCCTAATCCTGGTATGCATGGTCCCCACACCCCCCAATGCTGGTATGCATGGCACCCCTCACCCCCCAATCCTGGTATATATGGTACCCCTCATCCCCAATGCTGGTATGCATGGCACCCCTCACCCCCCAATCCTGTATGCATGGTCCCCTCACCCCCAATCCTGGTATGTATGGTTTCCCTCACCCCGCAATCCTGGTATGCATGGCACCCCTCACCCCCCAGTCCTGGTATGTATGGTACCCCTCATCCCCAATGCTGGTATGCATGGCACCCCTCACCCCCAATCCTGGTATGCATGACACCCCTCACCCCTCAATCCTGGTATGCATGGTGACCTAAGCCCCCAATCCTGGTATGCATGGTACCCCTCATCCCACAATCCTTTTATGCATGGTCACCTAAGCCCCCAATCCTGGTATGCATGGTACCCCTCATCCCACAATCCTTTTATGCATGGTGCCCCTCAAACCTATCCTGGTATGCATGGACCCCTCAACCCCCAATCCTGGTATGCACGGTACCCCCTCATCCCTATCCTTGTATGTATGGCACCACTCACCCCCCAATCCTGGTATGCATGGCACCTCTCACCCCCCAGTCCTGGTATGCATGGTACCCCCTCATCCCTTTCCTGGTATGCATGGTCCCTTCATCCCCCAATCCTGGTAAGTATGGTACCCCCTCACCCCGCAATCTGGTATACATGGCACCCCTCACCCTCCAATACTGGTATGTATGGTACCCCTCATCCCCAATGCTGGTATGCATGGCACCCCTCACCCCCCAATTCTGATATGCATGGCACCCCGCACCCCCCCAATCCTGGTATGCATGGTACCCTCACTCCCCAATCCTGGTATGCATGGTACCCCTCATCCCTATCCTGGTATGCATGGTCCCCTCACCGCCCAATCCTGGAATGCATGGTCCCCTCACCCCCCATTCCTGGTATGCATGGTACCCCCTCATCCCTATCCTGGTACGCATGGTCCCCTCAACCCCCAATCCTGGTATGCATGGTACCCCCTCATCCCTATCCTTGTATGTATGGCACCTCTCACCCCCCCCAATCCTTTTATGCATTGTACCCCTCAACCCTATCCTGGTATGCATGGACCTCTCACACCCCCAATACTGGTATGCATGATACCCCCTCATCCCTATCCTTGTATGTATGGCACCTCTCACCCCCCAATCCTGGTATGCATGATCCCCTCACTCCCCAATCCTGGCATGCATGGTCCCCTCACCCCCCAATCCTGGTATGTATGGTACCCCCTCACCCCGCAATCCTGGTATGCATGGCACCCCTCACCCCCCAATCCTGGTATGTATGGTACCCCCTCATCCCTATCCTTGTATGTATGGCACCTCTCACCCCCCAGTCCTGGTATGCATGGTCCCCTCACCCCCCAAATCCTGGTATGCATGGTATCCCCTCATCCCTTTCCTGGGATGCATAGTCCCCTCACCCCCCAATCCTGGTATGTATGGTACCCCTTCACCCCGCAATTCGGGTATGCATAGCACCCCTCACCCCCCAATCTTGGTATGTATGGTACCTCTCATCTCCAATGCTGGTATGCATGGCACACCTCACCCCCCAATTCTGGTATGCATGGCACCCCTCACCCCCCAATCCTGGTATGCATGGCCCCGTCACCCCCCAAATCCTGGTATGCATGGTATCCCTCATCCCTATTGTGTTATACATGGTCCCCTCACCCCCCAATCCTGGTATTCATGGTAACCCCTCATCCCTATCCTGGTAAGCATGGCACCCCTCACTCCCCAATCCTGGTATGCATGGTCCCCTCACTCCCCAATCCTTGTATGCATGGTACCCCTCATCCCTATCCTGGTATGCATGGTCCACTCACCCCCCAATCCTGGTATGCATGGTCCCCTCACCCCCCAATCCTGGTATGCATGGTACCCCCTCATCCCTATCCTGGTATGCATAGTCCCCTCATCCCCCAATCCTGGTATGCATGGTACCCCCTCATCCCTGTCCTTGTATGTATGGCACCTCTCACCCCCAATCCTTTTATGCATGGTACCCCTCATCCCTATCCTGGTATGCATGGACCCCTCACCCCCCAATCCTGGTATGCATGGTCCCCTCACCCCCAATCCTGATATGCATGGTACCCCCTCATCCCTATCCTGGTATGCATGGTCCCCTCACCCCCCAATCCTGGTATGCATGGTACCCCCTCATCCCTGTCCTTGTATGTATGGCACCTCTCACCCCCAATCCTTTTATGCATGGTACCCCTCATCCCTATCCTGGTATGCATGGTCCTCTCACCCCCGATCCTGGTATGCATGGTCCCTCCCTCACCCCCAAATCCTAGTGTGCATGGTCCCCTCACCCCCCAATCCTGGTATGCATGGTACCCCCTCATCTCTATCCTAGTATGCATGGTCCCCTCACCCCCAATACTGGTATGTATGGTACCCCCTCACCCCGCAATCCTGGTATGCATGACACCCCTCACCCTCCAATCCTGGTATGTATGGTACTACTCATCCCCAATGCTGGTATGCATGGCACCCCTCACCCCCGATCCTGGTAGGCATGGTCCCCTCACCCCCCAATCCTGGTATGCATGGTACGCCTCATCCCTATCCTGGTATGTATGGACAACTCACCCCCCAATCCTGGTATGCATGGTACCCCCTCATCCCTATCCTTGTATGTATGGCACCCCTCACACCCCAATCCTGGTATGCATGGTTCCCTCACCCCGCAATCCTGGTATGCATGATACCCCCTCATCCCTATCCTGGTATGCATGGTCCCCTCACCCCCCAATCCTTGTATGTATGATACCCCCTCACCCCACAGTCCTGGTATGCATGGCAGTCCTCACCCCTCAATCCTGGTATGTATGGTACCCCTCATCCCCAATGCTGGTATGCATGGCACCCCTCACCCCCAATACTGGTATGCATGGTCCCCTCACCCCCGAATCCTGGTATGCATGATACCCCTCACCCCCCAATCCTGGTATGCATGGTACCCCTTATCCATATCCTGGTATGAATGGCACCCCTCATTCCCAATCCTGGTATGCATGCCACCCCTCATCCCCAATCCTGATATGCATGTCACCCCTCATCTCCAATCCTGGTATGCATGCCACCCCTCATCACCTTTCCTGGTATGCATGCCTTCCCTCATCCCCAAACCTGGTATGCATGGCACCCCTCATCCCCAATCCTTGTATGCATGGCACTCCCTTATTCCTATGCTGGTATCGATGGTCCCCTCACCCCCCAATCCTGGTATGCACTTTTACCCCCTCATCCTTATCCTGGTATGTATTGTACCCCCTCACCCCCCAATCCTGGTATGCATGGCACCCCTCACTCCCAATCCTGGTATGTTTGGTACCCCTCATCCCCAATGCTGGTATGCATGGCACCCCTCACCCCCCAATCCTGGTATGCATGGTCCCCTCATACCCCAATTCTGGTATGCATGGCCCATCACCCCCTAATTCTGGTATGCATGGTCCCCACACCCCCCAATGCTGGTATGCATGGCACCCCTCACCCCCCAATCCTGGTATATATGGTACCCCTCATCCCCAATGCTGGTATGCATGGCACCCCTCACCCCCCAATCCTGTATGCATGGCACCCCTCACCCCCCAGTCCTGGTATGTATGGTACCCCTCATCCCCAATGCTGGTATGCAAGGCACCCCTCACCCCCAATCCTGGTATGCATGACACCCCTCACCCCTCAATCCTGGTATGCATGGTGACCTAAGCCCCCAATCCTGGTATGCATGGTACCCCTCATCCCACAATCCTTTTATGCATGGTCACCTAAGCCCCCAATCCTGGTATGCATGGTACCCCTCATCCCACAATCCTTTTATGCATGGTGCCCCTCAAACCTATCCTGGTATGCATGGACCCCTCAACCCCCAATCCTGGTATGCACGGTACCCCCTCATCCCTATCCTTGTATGTATGGCACCACTCACCCCCCAATCCTGGTATGCATGGCACCTCTCACCCCACAGTCCTGGTATGCATGGTACCCCCTCATCCCTTTCCTGGTATGCATGGTCCCTTCATCCCCCAATCCTGGTATGTATGGTACCCCCTCACCCCGCAATCTGGTATGCATGGCACCCCTCACTCTCCAATACTAGTATGTATGGTACTCCTCATCCCCAATGCTGGTATGTATGGCACCCATCACCCCTCAATTCTGATATGCATGGCACCCCACACCCCCCCAATCCTGGTATGCATGGTCCCCTCAATCCCCAATCCTGGTATGCATGGCACCTCTCACCCCCCAGTCCTGGTATGCATGGTACCCCCTCATCTCTTTCCTGGTATGCATGGTCCCTTCATCCCCCAATCCTGGTATGTATGGTACCCCCTCACCCCGCAATCTGGTATGTATGGCACCCCTCACCCTCCAATACTAGTATGTATGGTACTCCTCATCCCCAATGCTGGTATGCATGGCACCCATCACCCCTCAATTATGATATGCATGGCACCCCACACACCCCCAATCCTGGTATGCATGGTCCCCTCAATCCCCAATCCTGGTATGCATGGTACCCCTCATCCCTATCCTGGTATGCATGGTCCCCTCACCGCCCAATCCTGGAATGCATGGTCCCCTCACCCCCCATTCCTGGTATGCATGGTACCCCGTCATCCCTATCCTGGTACGCATGGTACCCCCTCATCCCTATCCTGGTACGCATGGTCCCCTCAACCCCCAATCCTGGTATGCATGGTACCCCCTCATCCCTATCCTTGTATGTATGGCACCTCTCACCCCCCCCAATCCTTTTATGCATGGTACCCCTCATCCCTATCCTGGTATGCATGGACCTCTCACACCCCCAATACTGGTATGCATGATACCCCCTCATCCCTATCCTTGTATGTATGGCACCTCTCACCCCCCAATCCTGGTATGCATGATCCCCTCATGTCACGGGTGTGTTGCCACGAAGATCGTCACGAGTACACAGCCTGACTTCTCGCAGCTGACTTGTTGGTGCTTTGTGTTTTTTCGGCAGTGAAGGAGTTAATTCTCTCTCTCTCTGGGCTAGCTGAGGTCCAGCCTCGCCCAGCTGCAATCAATGCTTCTTTAGTGAGACTCCTTCATATTCCTGCAGGTCTGTTTGGGAGGTGTCGGTGAAAGCTTTTCATTCAGACTTACAGAGCGGATCGTGGTGTTTGGAGTTGCTGAGATAAGTGTATTTGGAAGTGTTTTTTCCCTTTCCTCGCTTTATCATTTATCTCCTTTCCCGTTGGTGTTCCCTCTGTTGTAGTTGTGTAGAAGTTGTATGCAAGGTGGTTTTGGTTTTTCCCTTGTACTGTCTCGTTCGTCTAAATACTGTGTGTGGGCATATTATTTCTGGTTCCCAATTGTTGTGATCGGGGTCCTTCTCAGGACTAGATTACTGAGGTGCAGGGATCCTCAGGAGGTAGGGGTTACGCTGGCGGCCTGGACCTCTGTACCTTTAACAGTACCTCCAGGTTGAGGGATTAGTCAGGGCCCCAGCTTAGGGTCAGCTTAGGCCCCCTACCTCCAGTATTCTGTGACAGTGTGACATTTTCACCGACCAACTTAGTTTTTCTCCAGCTACCATGGATCCAGTAGCCGGTCTAGCTCGGCAGTTGCAGAGTTTGTCCATGGGGCTGGCGGACGTTAGGTCCAAGGTTTTGCATCCTCTGGAGCAAGCCGGACCAAAACCTAAAGTAGCTCTCCCTGACAGGTTCACTGGGGGGCGGGACAAGTTTTTTGTTTTCCGGGAGGCATGCAAATTGTACTTTCGGCTGCGGCCTCGGTTATCGGGCAGCGAAGAACAAAGGGTGGGAATTGTCATCTCGCTCCTACAAGGGGACCCACAATCTTGGGCGTTCTCTCTTCCCCCAAGCTCCCCGGTTCTCCAGTCAGTGGATAGGTTTTTCGCTGCTCTGGGACTCGTATATGATGACCCAGATCGGATCTCCCTTGCTGAGTCTAAGTTACGTAGGATTCAGCAGGGAGATCGTCCGGCGGAGGAATTCTGTTCGGAGTTCCGTAGGTGGGCCACGGACACCCAGTGGAATGACCCGGCTCTTAGGAGCCAGTTTTGTCATGGTTTATCCGACAAATTACAGGATGTGTTGGCACAGTATGACTCTCCCGCGTCACTGGAAGCCGCTATGGCCCTTGCCATTCGCGTTGACAGACGGCTTCGGGAGAGGTGCGGGATAACTCTACCCCCTGTAATGTCTCCACCTCCTACAAGGTCCCCTCATATGGTGGTTCCCCTGGTCAGTCCGGAGGAGCCTATGCAATTAGGAGGGACATCATTTCGGGGAAGGGGACCGGTGGAGCGCCATAAGACAGGAAGGTGTTTCCTCTGCGGGAAAAAGGGACATTTTATTGGGGGGTGTCCATCCCGTCCCTTGCAGAGTAAAGAGTCGTCGAAAAAACTGTTGATCCCAGGTTGTGTGGTGGACGGCAATCTGGGAGTAGGTATTTCGTCCCTAGGTTCGTCTCAGTTTCTCGTACCGGCGGAGGTGGTGGTGGGTGCGAGAACTGAGAGGATATCTGTTCTTCTGGATAGTGGGGCCGGGGCTAATCTGGTTGATGCTCGGTTTGCCCGGGTTCAAGGTATGCGATTGAGTGAGTTGGCTAAACCCATCCCCATATTCTCGATCGATGCCAGGCCTCTCGGTCAGGGAAGTTTTTTGCAAGCTGTGCATGGCGTAAAACTTCAAGTGGGGGCAATACATAAAGAACTGTTGTCTTGCTACGTGTTGGAGGGTCTTCCCACTCCTATAGTGTTGGGCCTTCCTTGGTTAGCTAAGCATAACCCGGTTATTAATTGGCAAACCAGAGAGATAAGCCAATGGAGTAAATTCTGTAATAAAAACTGCATGAACACGGTCATCGGTGCGGTTACTCCTTGGGTCTTACCTCCATTTCTGGCGGACTTTGAGGATGTATTCTCGGAGAATGGGTGTCAGGAACTACCTCCTCATCGCGAGTATGACTGTTCTGTAAAACTGCTCCCTGAGGCCAAGTTACCTAAAGCTAGGTTGTATAACCTTTCTGGTCCTGAGAGGCAGGCCATGAAGGATTATATTTCTGAAAGTCTGGCTAAGGGGCATATTAGACCTTCATCTTCACCGGTGGCCGCGGGGTTCTTCTTTGTTAAGAAGAAAGATGGAGGCCTACGCCCTTGCCTGGATTTCCGTGAACTTAATCGGATTACGGTCCGAGATCCGTATCCGCTCCCACTTATTCCCGATCTCTTTAATCAGATCGTGGGCGCCAAATGGTTCTCTAAGTTGGATCTCAGGGGGGCGTACAATCTGATTAGGATGAAGGAGGGGGATGAGTGGAAGACGGCTTTTAACACTCCGGAGGGGCATTATGAGAACCTTGTCATGCCATTCGGTCTGACTAATGCCCCGGCGGTGTTTCAACACTTTGTTAATGATATTTTTCGCCACCTGGTGGGACAGTTTGTTGTCATATATCTGGATGATATCTTAATTTACTCGCCGGATCTGGTGTCTCATCAGGAGCACGTTAGACAGGTGTTACAGATCTTGCGGGATAATAAACTGTATGCCAAGTGGGAAAAGTGTGTGTTCGCCGTACAGGAACTCCAGTTTTTAGGCTTCCTGGTTTCAGCGTCCGGTTTTCGTATGGACCCTGGGAAAGTGCGGGCAGTTCTTGAGTGGGATCGGCCGGAGAATCTTAAGGCACTACAACGTTTCCTGGGGTTTGCTAACTATTACCGGAAGTTCATTCGTAATTTCTCGTCCATGGTTAAGCCTCTCACAGACATGACTAAAAAGGGGACGGATTTTTCTAGGTGGTCTGACAAGGCTTGTCAAGCATTCTCCTCCTTGAAAAAATGTTTTGCCTCGGCACCCATACTCATTCAACCTGATGCGTCTCAGCCATTCTTTGTAGAGGTAGACGCTTCCGAGGTAGGGGTGGGAGCAGTATTGTCACAGGGTTCGTCCCCTGGTAAGTGGCATCCGTGCGCCTTTTTCTCTAAAAAATTGTCGTCCGCTGAGAGGAATTACGATGTCGGCAATAGGGAACTCTTGGCCATTAAGTTAGCTTTTGAGGAGTGGCGCCATTTTTTGGAGGGGGCAGTTCATCCGGTCACAGTCATCACCGATCACAAGAACCTGCTATATCTGGAGTCCGCTAAACGTCTGAATCCCAGACAAGCTAGGTGGTCATTGTTTTTTACCAGGTTTAATTTCGTCGTTACATATCGTCCTGGGTCTAAAAATGTAAAGGCGGATGCCTTATCTCGTAGTTTCCCTGGGGCCGGGAATACGGACGACCCGATTCCTATTCTTCAGGAGGGGGTGGTGGTTTCGGCAGTATGCTCTGAGCTGGAGGAGGAGATATTGGAGGCTCAGGGGGACGCCCCTGTTGGACCTCCGGGGAGACTGTTCGTTCCAGATCAGTTGCGACAAAAGGTGATCGAGGCACACCATAACTCAGTTTTTGCAGGACACCCGGGGAGTAAAGCAACTGTGGATCTCCTCTCGCGTCGGTTTTGGTGGCCTAACTTACATAAAGAGGTGGTAACTTTTGTCGCGTCCTGTGGGGTTTGTGCGCGCTCTAAGACCTCACATACCCGTCCGTCTGGGGCCCTTTTACCTTTGAAGATCCCGGAGCGTCCTTGGACTCATCTGTCTATGGACTTTATTACGGACCTCCCTCCGTCTTCGGGTAAAACGGTCATACTCGTTGTAGTGGACAGGTTTAGCAAGATGGCACATTTTATCGCTCTTCCGGCTCTCCCTAATGCTAAAACTCTTGCGCAGGTGTTCATTGGGGAGATTGTGAGGCTTCACGGGGTACCCTCCGAGGTGGTGTCTGATCGGGGGTCTCAGTTTGTGTCCAAGTTCTGGAAGGCGTTTTGTGCACGGCGGGGGATGCATTTGTCATTCTCGTCGGCTTTTCATCCTCAGACCAATGGTCAGACGGAACGTATGAACCAGAGCTTGGAGACATATCTTCGGTGTTTTGTGTCAGAGAACCAGGAGGACTGGGCTTCTTTCCTACCTCTGGCAGAGTTTGCTCTCAATAATAGGCGGAGCGAGTCCACTGGTAAGTCCCCGTTTTTTGGGGCATATGGTTTTCACCCCCAGTTTTGTACTTTCAGTAGGGGGGGCTCTTCGGGGGTTCCGGAGGAGGAACGATTTTCCTCATCTCTCGCTTCAGTATGGAGAGGGGTGCTGAAGAATCTGAATACTATGGGGAACCGATACAAACGTATGGCTGATAGGTCCGGACCAGACACTCTCCTCCTAAGTGTGAACGATCAGGTATGGTTGTCTACCAGGAATATTAAACTTAAGGTTCCCTCCTGGAAACTGGGTCCCAGGTTCATCGGGCCGTACAGAATCAGTTCTGTTATTAATCCGGTGGCATTCCGTCTTGACCTCCCCCCTACGTTTAAAATTCACAACGTGTTTCACAGATCATTGCATAAGAGGTATGTGGCGCCGGTGGTACCGTCACCTTTACCTCCCCCTCCTGTGGTTGTCAATGGTAACTTGGAGTTCCAGGTATCGAGGGTCATTGATTCACGCTTTAATCGCCGGTCCCTTCAGTACTTGGTTCATTGGAAGGGGTATGGTCCTGAGGAGAGGATGTGGGTTCCTGCGTCGGATATTAACGCAGACCGATTAGTTCGGGCCTTCCACACGACTCACCCGAATAAACCTGGCCCTGAGGGTCCGGAGGCCCCTCGTAGAAGGGGGGGTACTGTCACGGGTGTGTTGCCACGAAGATCGTCACGAGTACACAGCCTGACTTCTCGCAGCTGACTTGTTGGTGCTTTGTGTTTTTTCGGCAGTGAAGGAGTTAATTCTCTCTCTCTCTGGGCTAGCTGAGGTCCAGCCTCGCCCAGCTGCAATCAATGCTGCTGTAGTGAGACTCCTTCAAATGCCTGCTGGTCTGTTTGGGAGGTGTCGGTGAAAGCTTTTCATTCAGACTTACAGAGCGGATCGTGGTGTTTGGAGTTGCTGAGATAAGTGTATTTGGAAGTGTTTTTTCCCTTCCTCGCTTTATCATTTATCTCCTTTCCCGTTGGTGTTCCCTCTGTTGTAGTTGTGTAGAAGTTGTAAGCAAGGTGGTTTTGGTTTTTCCCTTGTACTGTCTCGTTCGTCTAAATACTGTGTGTGGGCATATTATTTCTGGTTCCCAATTGTTGTGATCGGGGTCCTTCTCAGGACTAGATTACTGAGGTGCAGGGATCCTCAGGAGGTAGGGGTTACGCTGGCGGCCTGGACCTCTGTACCTTTAACAGTACCTCCAGGTTGAGGGATTAGTCAGGGCCCCAGCTTAGGGTCAGCTTAGGCCCCCTACCTCCAGTATTCTGTGACAGTGTGACACCTCACTCCCCAATCCTGGTATGCATGGTACCCCTCATCCCTTTCCTGGCATGCATGGTCCCCTCACCCCCCAATCCTGGTATGTATGGTACCCCCTCACCCCGCAATCCTGGTATGCATGGCACCCCTCACCCCCCAATCCTGGTATGTATGGTACCCCCTCATCCCTATCCTTGTATGTATGGCACCTCTCACCCCCCAGTCCTGGTATGCATGGTCCCCTCACCCCCCAAATCCTGATATGCATGGTACCCCCTCATCCCTTTCCTGGGATGCATAGTCCCCTCACCCCCCAATCCTGGTATGTATGGTACCCCTTCACCCCGCAATTCGGGTATGCATAGCACCCCTCACCCCCCAATCTTGGTATGTATGGTACCTCTCATCTCCAATGCTGGTATGCATGGCACACCTCACCCCCCAATTCTGGTATGCATGGCACCCCTCACCCCCCAATCCTGGTATGCATGGCCCCCTCACCCCACAAATCCTGGTATGTATGGTACCCCTCATCCCTATTGTGTTATACATGGTCCCCTCACCCCCCAATCCTGGTATTCATGGTAACCCCTCATCCCTATCCTGGTAAGCATGGCACCCCTCACTCCCCAATCCTGGTATGCATGGTCCCCTCACTCCCCAATGCTTGTATGCATGGTACCCCTCATCCCTATCCTGGTATGCTTGGTCCACTCACCCCCCAATCCTGGTATGCATGGTCCCCTCACCCCCCAATCCTGGTATGCATGGTACCCCCTCATCCCTATCCTGGTATGCATAGTCCCCTCATCCCCCAATCCTGGTATGCATGGTACCCCCTCATCCCTGTCCTTGTATGTATGGCACCTCTCAACCCCAATCCTTTTGTGCATGGTACCCCTCATCCCTATCCTGGTATGCATGGACCCCTCACCCCCCAATCCTGGTATGCATGGTCCCCTCACCCCCAATCCTGATATGCATGGTACCCCCTCATCCCTATCCTGGTATGCATGGTCCCCTCACCCCCCAATCCTGGTATGCATGGTACCCCCTCATCCCTGTCCTTGTATGTATGGCACCTCTCACCCCCAATCCTTTTATGCATGGTACCCCTCATCCCTATCCTGGTATGCATGGTCCTCTCACCCCCAATCCTGGTATGCATGGTCCCTCCCTCACCCCCAAATCCTAGTGTGCATGGTCCCCTCACCCCCCAATCCTGGTATGCATGGTACCCCCTCATCTCTATCCTAGTATGTATGGTCCCCTCACCCCCAATACTGGTATGTATGGTACCCCCTCACCCCGCAATCCTGGTCTGCATGACACCCCTCACCCTCCAATCCTGGTATGTATGGTACTACTCATCCCCAATGCTGGTATGCATGGCACCCCTCACCCCCGATCCTGGTATGCATGGTCCCCTCACCCCCCAATCCTGGTATGCATGGTACCCTTCACCCCACAATCCTGGTATGCATGGTACGCCTCATCCCTATCCTGGTATGCATGGACAACTCACCCACCAATCCTGGTATGCATGGTACCCCCTCATCCCTATCCTTGTATGTATGGCACCCCTCACCCCCAATCCTGGTATGCATGGTTCCCTCACCCCGCAATCCTGGTATGCATGATACCCCTCATCCCTATCCTGGTATGCATGGTCCCCTCACCCCCCAATCCTTGTATGTATGGTACCCCCTCACCCCACAGTCCTGGTATGCATGGCAGTCCTCACCCCTCAATCCTGGTATGTATGGTACCCCTCATCCCCAATGCTGGTATGCATGGCACCCCTCACCCCCAATACTGGTATGCATGGTCCCCTCACGCCCGAATCCTGGTATGCATGATACCCCTCACCCCCCAATCCTGGTATGCATGGTACCCCTTATCCATATCCTGGTATGAATGGCAGCCCTCATTCCCAATCCTGGTATGCATGCCACCCCTCATCCCCAATCCTGATATGCATGTCACCCCTCATCTCCAATCCTGGTATGCATGTCACCCCTCATCACCTTTCCTGGTATGCATGCCTTCCCTCATCCCCAAACCTGGTATGCATGGCACCCCTCATCCCCAATCCTTGTATGCATGGCACTCCCTTATTCCTATGCTGGTATCGATGGTCCCCTCACCCCCCAATCCTGGTATGCACTTTTACCCCCTCATCCTTATCCTGGTATGTATTGTACCCTCTCACCCCCCAATCCTGGTATGCATGGCACCCCTCACCCCCAATCCTGGTATGTTTGGTACCCCTCATCCCCAATGCTGGTATGCATGGCACCCCTCACCCCCCAATCCTGGTATGCATGGTCCCCTCATACCCCAATTCTGGTATGCATGGCCCCTCACCCCCTAATCCTGGTATGCATGGTCCCCACACCCCCCAATGCTGGTATGCATGGCACCTCTCACCCCCCAATCCTGGTATATATGGTACCCCTCATCCCCAATGCTGGTATGCATGGCACCCCTCACCCCCCAATCCTGTATGCATGGTCCCCTCACTCCCCAATCCTGGTATGTATGGTTTCCCTCACCCCGCAATCCTGGTATGCATGGCACCCCTCACCCCCCAGTCCTGGTATGTATGGTACCCCTCATCCCCAATGCTGGTATGCATGGCACCCCTCACCCCCAATCCTGGTATGCATGACACCCCTCACCCCTCAATCCTGGTATGCATGGTGACCTAAGCCCCCAATCCTTGTATGCATGGTACCCCTCATCCCACAATCCTTTTATGCATGGTCACCTAAGCCCCCAATCCTGGTATGCATGGTACCCCTCATCCCACAATCCTTTTATGCATGGTGCCCCTCAAACCTATCCTGGTATGCATGGACCCCTCAACCCCCAATCCTGGTATGCACGGTACCCCCTCATCCCTATCCTTGTATGTATGGCACCACTCACCCCCCAATCCTGGTATGCATGGCACCTCTCACCCCCCAGTCCTGGTATGCATGGTACCCCCTCATCCCTTTCCTGGTATGCATGGTCCCTTCATCCCCCAATCCTGGTATGTATGGTACCCCCTCACCCCGCAATCTGGTATGCATGGCACCCCTCACCCTCCAATACTAGTATGTATGGTACTCCTCATCCCCAATGCTGGTATGCATGGCACCCATCACCCCTCAATTCTGATATGCATGGCACCCCACACCCCCCCAATCCTGGTAAGCATGGTCCCCTCAATCCCCAATCCTGGTATGCATGGTACCCCTCATCCCTATCCTGGTATGCATGGTCCCCTCACCGCCCAATCCTGGAATGCATGGTCCCCTCACCCCCCATTCCTGGTATGCATGGTACCCCCTCATCCCTATCCTTGTATGTATGGCACCTCTCACCCCCCCCAATCCTTTTATGCATGGTACCCCTCATCCCTATCCTGGTATGCATGGACCCCTCACCCCCCCAATACTGGTATGCATGGTACCCCCTCATCCCTATCCTTGTATGTATGGCACCTCTCATCCCCCAATCCTGGTATGCATGGTCCCCTCACTCCCCAATCCTGGTATGCATGGTACCCCTCATCCCTTTCCTGGCATGCATGGTCCCCTCACCCCCCAATCCTGGTATGTATGGTACCCCCTCACCCCTCACCCCCCAATCCTGGTATGTATGGTACCCCTCATCCCCAATGCTCGTATGCATGGCACCCCTCACCCCCAATTCTGGTATGCATGGCACCCCTCACCCCCCAAATCCTGGTATGCATGGTCCCCTCACCCCCCAATCCTGGTATGCATGGTACTCCTCATCCCTATCCTGGTATGCATGGTCCCCTCACCCCCCAATCCTGGTATGCATGGCACCCCTCATCCCTCTCCTGGTATGCATGGCACCCCTCATCCCCAATCTTGGTATGCATGGCACCCCTCATCCCCAATCCTTGTATGCATGGTACCCCCACATCCCTATCCTGGTATACATGGTACCCCTCATCCCTATTCTGGTATGAATGGCACCCCTCATCCCCAATCCTGGTATGCATGCCACCCCTCATCCCCAATCCTGGTATGCATGCCACCCCTCATCCCCAATCCCGGTATGCATGCCACCCCTCATCTCCAATCCTGGTATGCATGCCACCCCTCATCCCCAATCCTGGTATGCATGCCACCCCTCATCCCCAATCCTTGTATGCATGGTCCTCTCACCCCCCAACCCTGGTATGCATGGTACTCCCTCATCCCTATCCTGGTATGCATGGTTCCCTCACCCCCCAATGCTGGTATGTATGGTTTCCCTCACCCCGCAATCCTGGTATGCATGGCACCACTCACCCCCCAATTCTGGTTGGTATGGTACCCCTCATCCCCAATGCTGGTATGCATGGCACCCCTCACCCCTCAATCATGGTATGCATGGTCACCTAAGCCCCCAATCCTGGTATGCATGGTACCCCTCATCCCACAATCCTTTTATGCATGGTACCCCTCATCCCTATCCTGGTATGCATGGACCCTCAACCCCAAATCCTGGTATGCATGGTACCCCCTCATCCCTATCCTTGTATGTATGGCACCACTCACCCCCCAATCCTGGTATGCATGGCACCTCTCACCCCCCAGTCCTGGTATGCATGGTACCCCCTCATCCCTTTCCTGGTATGCATGGTCCCTTCATCTCCCAATCCTGGTATGTATGGTACCCCCTCACCCCGCAATCTGGTATGCATGGCACCCCTCACCCTCCAATACTGGTATGTATGGTACCCCTCATCCCCAATGCTGGTATGAATGGCATCCCTCACCCCCCAATTCTCGTATGCATGGCACTCTTCACCCCCCAATCCTGGTATGTATGGTCTCCTCACCCCCCAATCCTGGTATGCATGGTACCCCCTCATCCCTATCCTTATATGTATGGCACCTCTCACCCCCCAGTCCTGGTATGCATGGTCCCCTCACCCCCCAATCCTGGTATGCATGGTACCCCTTCACCCCGCAATTCTGGTATGCATGGCACCCCTCACCCCCCAATCTTGGTATGCATGGCCCCCTCACCCCCCAATCCTGGTATGCATGGTACCCCTCATCCCTATTGTGTTATGCATGGTCCCCTCACCCCCCAATCCTGGTATGCATGGTACCCCCTCATCCCTATCCTGGTAAGCATGGCACCCCTCACTCCCCAATCCTGGTATGCATGGTCCCCTCACTCCCCAATCCTGGTATGCATGGTACCCCTCTTCCCTATCCTGGTATGCATGGTCCACTCACCCCCCAATCCTGGTATGCATGGTACCCCCTCATCCCTATCCTGGTATGCATGGTACCCCCTCATCCCTGTCCTTGTATGTATGGCACCTCTCACCCCAATCCTTTTATGCATGGTACCCCTCATACCTATCCTGGTATGCATGGACCCCTCACCCCCCAATCCTGGTATGCATGGTACCCCCTCATCCCTTTCCTGGCATGCATGGTCCCCTCACCCTCCAATCTTGGTATGTATGGTACCCCCTCATCCCCAATGCTGGTATGCATAGCACCCCTCATCCCCCAATTCTGGTATGCATGGCACCCCTCACCCCCCAATCCTGGTATGCATGGTCCCCTCACCCCCCAATCCTGGTATGCATGGTACCCCTCACCCCACAATCCTGGTATGCGTGGTGCCCTCACCCCCCAATCTCCATATGTTTGAACCTCTAAGTTATTATCTTCATTCTTTTTATTTATTCTTTTTCTTCATTCTTTTTAGTACGCTGAGGTCGCGCCACTCATCAGGCGCACACCTCCTCATGAATTTGGAGCATCTCAGTACAGCCCTCTCTGAACCGTGCTGAGTTCACTGAATGACAACACCGCTCAGTGAGTTCAGCGTAGCTCAGGTGCCCACTCGCTGCAGCGAGTTCATTCTCCTCTGCTCATCAGTGTGTGCAGTCACCTCAAACCACTAAACACGCTGATGAAGAAATGTCGGTCAGATGTATTACAGCGTGGGACACTGGCTTATTTCATCTTTGGACAGGTGAGTATAATGATTTTTTTATGTAATTCTTATTTTTACAGTTGTTGGATACAGCGGGAGCAGAATACAACTCTCAACACTGTCCCCTGCTAGTTCTGATCACAGCACAAGCAGGGGACAATGATGAGACTTGCCTCCATCAGCTAGCGCCGTGAATCAGCGCGATTTGTACCGCTGATTTCCAGGCGCCGGTATGTGTCACACTGATGACACACGGATGTCATCCATGTGTCAGTGTGCACGTGTGTAGGACGTTTTGAGTCCCATGCTGCATGTAAAAAACAGACATGTCAGTGTGTGGAGCACATGAACACATGGTCTGTGGAAACACACTGACGTGTGCAGACCAATTCCTTTCAATGGGTCTACATTAGTGTTGAGAGAGCATGCTCGACACTGCTCGGTACTCGCCCGAGCATCTTACTACTCGGGATGTTGGGCGAGCACCGAGCATTTTCGGGTTACTCGGGCGGAAGCTCGGGTCTCCGCCCTGCACGTTTGGCGCTCTTTACGGAGCCAATGAACATGCAGGGATTGCCAGCCAGTCACTGTAATGCTGCAGCCATGTTGGTTGTGGGCATTACAGTGATTGGCTGGCCGCACAGCGTCACCTCGAGTATTTAAAACCGGGCGCTGCCATCTTGGACACAGTCGCTCTGGATCAGACAGTGTAGGGAGAGTGCTGCTGAGCTAGGGAGAGATTTATACTACGAAATAGGTAGTGTAGGTTCTCTAAAGACTGCCAAATCAAACAGACAGTCCTTCTCAGGACTAATATCCATCCCAGATACCAGGCAGGCAGGCTGTATAGGAGACGCAGTGGTTATACCAGCAAACGCTGCATTACAGTCCTGTGTGTTGCTTTTCAAATTGCTAGACTTAGCCCCAGGTCTCAGGGGCCAGGAAAAATCCTTTTTTTTTTCCATCTAAATCCTCTTTTTTTTTTCCCCCTCAGTCAGACTGTACAAATACCCATCTAATTAACCTTTTGGTATTCCCCCCCCCCCACCCCCCAAAAAAAAAAAATGAGTGTGTCTGTGAGTGTTCAGACACAAATATATCTGTTTAAAAGATTCTGGTGTAGGCCAGAGAACTAGAACTGTGGTTTTCCTCTTCTACGGTTCAAATCTGGGTGTAATCCACCTTTTTGCATAAAAAAAACAGTTTCAGTGTCTCGCTGACTGTTCAGACACAAATATATCTGTTTAAAAGAGTCGGGTGTAGGCCAAAGAAATAGAACTGTGGTTTTCCTCTTCCACGGTTCTAATCTCCTTTTAGTTACCCTTTTTCCATTGATAGTGCGAGTGTCAACTATTTTACTTAATTTACAATGGGCAAGGCGTGTGGCAAGGGACGTGAAACTGGACGTTCTGGTGATGGTGCGTGCAGAGGACGGGGTCATGGCCAAGGTGAAAATGTGCCACAACCAACAGCCACATCTTCTCGCTCCCACTTCTTGACAGAATTACTATGGAAGCACACTACAGCACCACTATTGCGAACTGATCAGTGTGAACAGGTTATTAATTGGATAGCAGATAATACTTTGTCACCTGGGCACCACCACCTCCAGTCTGTCTTCCACACGGTCAAGTGCTAGTAGCCGTGAGTCTCGACCGTATACTCCTCCTCACCCTGATGCTCCTTCCTCCCACCATGCCGAGTGTTGTCAGACAGCAACTGATCCCACAGTTGGACACTCTGAAGAGCTGTTCACTGGTCCATTTCCAGATTTGTGCCCCTCGCCTGCTCCGCTTGAAGTGGTGGAAGAGGAGATCCCTTGTAGCGATGGCCAAATATTTGAACAGCCACGGCCGCTGGAAGGAGACGCTGGCAATTTGTCACAAGAGGTGGACGATGACGAGACACAATTGCCATGAAGTGAGGAGGAGGACAGTGGTGCGGAAGTGGAAGAGGAGGAGGTGGTGGATGATCTAGTAACTGACCCAATGTGGCAGGAGGACACGCAGAGCGAAGCCAGCAGCACACAGGGGGAGGAAGGCAGAGTACCCCAACAGGCAGGAAGAAGCAGTGTGGTGGCCGCAGACAGAAGGCGGGCAACTGTTCCACGTAACACAAACACGAGAGACGTTGCCAGTACAACCGGTAGGTCTTCCAGAGTCTGGAATTTTTTAAAGACTCTGCTGATAACCCCAAAAAGGCCATTTGCACCACCTGCCAGGCCAGCATCAGCAGGGGTGACAAAACTACCAGCCTGATCACCACCAGCATGATCAGGCACACGGCAGCAAAGCACCCGACTTTGTGGGGCGAACCCCAGGGTCCACGACCAGTGTCAGCGGGTGTCACCACTGCTTCTTCCGCTGTTGTGTGCTTAAGAGAACCCCCTGTTGTGCGTGCAAGGCAATCCCCTGTCCATACTGCATGCAAAGATGCCCCCTCCTCTGTCTTCACTTGTTATGGCAGTTTCTCAAGAAACAGCATCAACGTCCACGTCCCACCGCAGCGTTCAATTGTCCATATCCCAGAGCTTTGAATGAAAGGGCAAATTCGCAGCCAACGCCCCACAGGCCACAGTCCTAAATTCGCACATTTCACGACTGCTTGCGTTGGAAATGCTGCCTTTTAGGCTGGTGGAGACGGAATCCTTCCGCAACCTTATGGCGGTGGCCGTCCCTCGGTACTCGGTCCCCAGCCGACACTATTTTGCCCGGTGTGCCATCCCCGCACTACACAAGCACGTGTCCCAAAACATCTGCCGTGCCCTCAACAACGCAGTTACTAGGAGAGTCCACCTGACAACGGACACGTGGACAAGTGCTTGTGGCCAGGGACGGTACATCTCCCTGACGGCACACTGGGTAAACATAGTGGAAGCCGGGACCCAGTCGGACCTTGGGACGGAACACATCCGCCCCACACCGAGGATTGCGGGCCCTATGTCAGTCAGAGTTGCCCCCACAGTGTACAGCTCCTGCGCATCATCCTCCTCCTCTTCCTCATGTTCAGCCTCCATCTCCGATATCACCACATCAGTTACAAGCTGGAAGCACTGCAGTACTGCCTCCGCCAAGCGGCAACAGGCTGTGCTGAAACTCATAAGCTTTGGTGATAAACCTCACACTGCTTGTGAGTTGTGGACAGCTGTGAAAGAGCAGGCAGATCTGTGGCTGAGACCGCTGAACCTACATCCAGGCATGGTCATGTGTGACAATGGCCGTAACCTGGTGGCGGCTCTGAGGCGAGGTGATATCATACACGTACCATGCCTGGCTCATGTGCTTAACCTCGTGGTTCAGCGGTTTCTTAAATCGTACCACGAGTTGCCAGATCTGCTCGTCAAAGTATGCCACCTGTCAGCTCATTTTTGGAAGTTGGCTACAGCTTCCGCCGCCCTTGCTGTGTTGCAGCACCGTTTGCAGCTTCCGGCACACCGACTGGTGTGTGATGTCCCCACACGTTGGAACTCTACCCTCCACATGTTGCAAAGGATTTGTGAGCAGAAGAGAGCAGTTGTGGAGTACCAGCGGCAACAAGGCAGTCGATATTCCGGTCAGACTCCACACATAAGACCTCAGGAGTGGACCTGGATGTCTGATATATGTACCATCTTGACAAACTTTGAGGAGTCCACCAAGATGGTGAGTGGCGATGACGCCATCATTAGCGTCAGCATCCCACTTGTCTGTCTTTTGCAACGCTCTCTGCAGAGAATTAAAAAGGAGGCATTGCAGCCAGAGTATGATGAGATGGATCAAGAAGCCGTAGCGGGCGATTACACACAGCCCAGCCTCATCTCATCCCAACGTGCATTGGGGGACAATGAGGGAGAGGTGGAGGAGGAGGAGGAAGAACAGGAGCTGGTATCATGCGCTGTAGACGGTAGTACCTGTACAACTGTCATACCGTCGGTTCAGTGTGGGTGGCCTGAGGACAGGGGGGGGGGTTGGAGGAGGAGGAGAGCATGGTCAGTCGTCATCTTGGTGAGGACACGGAAGTGTTGCTCGTTACCAGTCTGGCACGCATGGCTGACTTTATGTTACGCTGCCTTAACCGTGACCCTCGCGTTGTCAAAATGTTGGGTGACAGTCATTACTGGTTGGTGACACTTTTAGACCCCCGCTACCAGGAGAACTTTCACTCTCTTATTCCTGATGTGGAGAGGTCTACAAAATTGGGGCAGTACCAGAAGGCCCTTGCTGAAGAACTGTTAAAAAAAATTCCCATCTGAACACGCTAACGGCAGAGGTCACAGTTCGTTGACCAACCAAGGCATACAGGCGAGAGAGACGCAACTCCAATCCAGCAGAGGCAGGGGAACACTGTCAACATTCTGGGACAGTTTTCTGAGACCCGCCCAGCTTACAGGCCCTGAGGCGCGCGGTACTCTCACAGGGAGTGGAAGGTTTCAAAAGATGGTGAGGGAGTACCTTGCTGACTGTACCAGCATACTCCGTGATTCCTCTGTGCCTTTTAATTATTGGGTATCCAAGCTGGACACTTGTAATGAACTCGCTCTGTACGCCTTGGAGGTCCTGGCCTGCCCTGCCGCTAGCGTGTTATCGGAGCGTGTTTTTAGTGCCGCTGGGGGAATTATAACTGATAAGCGCACACCCCTGTCAACTGACAATGCTGACAAGGTGACCCTTATCAAAATGAACAAGGGCAGGATTGGGCCAGACTTCTCATCACCACCAAATGACAGCAGAGTAACAAAGTGAAATCCACTGTGTTATTTCGGGAGGTGTATTCCCATGCAGCGCTTCACACCCACACATGGGTATACGCTTCCTCATTTCGGCTGCTTTTTGTTCTTCTCCTTATCCTCAGCCTCCACCACTACTATACCACCAGGGTGACTGTGGTCCGTGTTGTTGCCAGCATTGCAAGTTCCTCCGTCCTAATTTTTGGCAACTTTTGCTTGGAAGGCATAGGCAAAGACTATGGGAGACCCACTCCCCAATAATGGGAATAAGGTTTTTAATATGCTGTACTGCATGGCTCTTGTAAGGGGCATTAAAATAGTCTTGTTAAGCTACTGTGACCTCCACGTCTCTTCCAAGGGTCATTGATATTGTCTTTTTATTCCACTGCGACCTCCACCACTCTTCCAAGGGTCATTGATATTGTCTTTTATTCCACTGGGACCTCCACGTCTCTTTCAAGGGGCATTAAAATCATCTTGTTTAGCTACTGTGACCTCCACGTCTCTTCCAAGGGTCATTGATATTGTCTTTTTATTCCACTGTAACCTCCACCACTCTTCCAAGGGGCATTGATATTGTCTTTTTATTCCACTGTGACCTCCACCACTCTTCCAAGGGGCATTGATATTGTCTTTTTATTCCACTGCTACCTCCACCACTCTTCCAAGAGGCATTGATATTATCTTTTTATTCCACTGCGACCTCCACCACTCTTCCAAGGGGCATTAATATTGTCTTTTTATTCCACTGAGACCTCCACCACTCTTCCAAGGGGCATTGATATTGTCTTTTTATTCCACTGAAACCTCCACCACTCCTCCAAGGGGCATTGATAATGTCTTTTTATTCCACTGGGACCTCCACCACTCTTCCAAGGGGCATTGATATTGTCTTTTTATTCCACTGGGACCTCCACGTCTCTTCCAAGGGTCATTAAAACCGTCTTGCTAAACCACGCTGAACTCCACGTCTGTTCCAAGGGGCATTAAAACCGTCTTGTTAAGCTACTGTGACCTCCACGTCTCTTCCAAGGGGCATTTAAAACAGTCTTGTTAAACCACTCTGAACTCCACGTCTCTTCCAAGGGGCATTAAAATCGTCTTGTTAAACCACGCTGAACTCCACGTCTGTTCCAAGGGGCATTAAAACCGTCTTGTTAAGCTACTGTGACCTCCACGTCTCTTCCAAGGGTCATTCATTGATATTGTCTTTTTATTCCACTGTAACCTCCACCACTCTTCCAAGGGGCATTGATATTGCCTTTTTATTCCACTGGGACCTCCACGTCTCTTCCAAGGGGCAATAAAACCGTCTTAAGCTACTGTGACCTCCACGTCTCTTCCAAGGGGCATTAAAATCGCCTTGTTCAGCTACTGTGACCTCCACATCTCTTCCAAGGGGCATTGATATTGTCTTTTTATTCCACTGCAACCTCCACCACTCTTCCAAGGGGCATTGATATTGTCTTTTTATTCCACTGGGACCTCCACCACTCTGCCAAGGGGCGTTGATATTGTCTTTTTATTCCACTGAAACCTCCACGTCTCTTCCAAGGGGCATTAAAAGAGTCTTGTTAAGCTACTGTGACCTCCACGTCTCTTACAAGGGGCATTAAAACCGTCTTGTTAAACCACTCTGAACTCCACAGCTCCTCCAAGGGGCATTGAAATGTTGTTTTTAATTACCTCTAACCTCCACGACTCTTCCAACGGGCATTGCATTTCCTCCTAATTTTAGTCAGCTTTTGCTTTTCAATGCATAGGCGAACACTGAGGGAGACCCACTCCCCAATAATGGGTAGAAGGTTTTTAGTATGCGGTAATCCACGTCTGTTTCAAGGGGCATTGCAGGTCCTCATAATTTTTGGAAAGCCTTCCATTCACTGCTTAGGCCAACAGCGTACAGGAGACCCAGTTGCTATAAATGGAAAAAAAGGTTTAGTTAAGGCCCTCTGACCTCCTTGTCATTTCCAAGGGACATTGGAGTGCCTCGAAATTTTTGGTAGGCATTGCACTCACTGTATGCCCTATAACTGTGTAGCCGAACCGCTCCTTTTGGTACAGAAACATATCCTACAAGACATGTGTGGTTGACTGACCTGATATTGATGTGAATGGTCCCTGTTCCTCCTGCTCTTTCTCTTTTGCCACCACCTCATCCATCATTCATCACCTGAAGCTTTGTTTTAACAGGAGTCATAGAACTGGGATAGTAGCAAGAAAACATCCAGCAATCCTCGGAGGAGGTAGGAAATGTGCCAAAACGCTGACCACCTCAGGCCTAGCCGCTACTACATACATGCGCTTGCATTCCAAGGAGCAGAAAGCTAAGGAGATGGATGGCCTCATGATCAGGAATAATTTACTCGTTGTGTAGGAGGCCGACCACTGCTGCTGTCTACCTTCTGAACTTTGTGTTGAAGCCTGATTGACTCAGGACCCGCAATCCTCTATGTCTGAAGGACATGTTGCATCCCAGTGTCCAACTGAGTCCCGGCATCCACAATATTAACCCATTGTGAAGGCGCCAGTGAGATGGACCATCCCTGGCCACATTGACTTGTCCACGTGTTTGTGGTTAGGCTGTCCTTCCAACTAAATGCACTGGGGAGGGCACAGGTAATGTTTTGGTATGCGCGCTTGTGTATAAGGCGCACCAGGACCGTGTGTGGGCACTTGGCCACGGGGCGGCTGGGGACCGAGTATGGACACCCGGCCGCCCCCTGGCGGCTGGGGGCCAAGCGTGGACACCCGGCCGCCGGGCGGATGGACTGAGTGTGGATACCAGGCCGCCGATGCAGCCATGACGTAGTGGCCAGATTCCGCCTCCACATGCCTAAAAGGCCCAATTTCAAGTGCAAGCAAGCAGTATGGTATTGCAGCCTGGGGCTGGGTGGGTGGCAGGCTGCATACTTGTGCTTGCATTGCAAGGAATGGGGGAAGGTACAATTGAACACTGCCCTGGGACAAGGACTTGCACGGGGATAGTTGCAAGTCTGCATCTTCTGATGCGGCAAGGATCACTTCTGATGGGCATACTTTTAGGCAGTGACCTGGGTGTCAGAGATGCTTCCAGGGGTCTTCCCCATGCTGTTCCCATGTCTTTTCAGCACTGTATGCATGTGTCACACAGCACATGGCCAGATAAGGTTGTAAAATGTTAAAATTACATTTCCCGGTAAATGCATTTGTCACGGTTGAAAGCAATACAGAAGTGCAAAAATGCATAAAAAATGCTACTTGTGAACATAGCCCAAGGTGTGGAGGAGTATTTTTGTTTTTGGTTATTTATTTTACCTTATACACAAGTCTTTACCCTGGAAAGGATGTTCCTTAACATATTTCACAGGAAAACCGTTTCAGTTTAGTTTTTGAACGTTTAATTGTGAGCCCGTAAAAGTGGCTTAATACCTCTGACTATGTTGTTGACAGCAGTGACCTGGGGGTCAGAAGTGCTTCCTGGGGTGATCCCCATGCTGTCCCCATGTCATTTGTGCACTGTCACTATCATTTTGGGCACTTTTTAGGCTTTCTACAGACTGCCGGGGGTGCCGCCGCAAAAATGCTCGGGTCTCCCATAGACTAACATTGGGCTCGTTGCTTGGGTCAAGCACCCGAGTATCACGGTGAGCTCGGCCCGAGCTTCGAGCACCTGAGCATTTTAGTGCTCACTCAGCACTAGTCTACATGTGTCAGTGTCTCCAGTACGTGTGAAAACTGGCACCTCCTGTACCAGAGAAAGGGATGTGTGAATGAGGCCTAAGTGAAAGCCAAAACCTGGCTGTCACTACAGTGGCATGTAAAAGATTGGGCACCCCTGGTCAAAATGACTTATTGTAAACAGTTAAGGAAGTTGAAGATGAAATTATGTAAAAGGGCTAAAATTACAGATGACACATTTCCTTTGTATTTTAGGCAAAAAATGATAAAAAGGGAAATGGGCTGATTTTAATGTAGGGCCCATAATAAACATACCTGGGGCCTGTAATACTTTATGGAGGACTATGTGGGGCCCATAATACTGTATGGAGGACTATGTGGGGCCCATAATACTGTATGGAGGACTATGTGGGGCCCATAATACTGTATGGAGGACTATGTGGGGCCCATAATACTGTATGGAGGACTATGTGGGTCCCATAATACTGTATGGAGGACTATGTGGGTCCCATAATACTGTAGGGAGGACTATGTGGGTCCCATAATACTGTAGGGAGGACTATGTGGGTCCCATAATACTGTAGGGAGGACTATGTGGGTCCCATAATACTGTAGGGAGGACTATGTGGGTCCCATAATACTGTAGGGAGGACTATGTGGGTCCCATAATACTGTAGGGAGGACTATGTGGGGCCCATTATACTGTATGGAGGACTACGTGGGGCCATTATTCTGTATGGAGGACTATGTGGGGGGGCATTATACTGTATGGAGGACTATGTGGGGCCCATTATACTGTATGGAGGACTATGTGGGGCCATTATACTGTATGGAGGACTGCATGGGGCCATTATACTGTATGGAGGACTACGTGGGGCCATTATACTGTATGGAGGACTACGTGAGGCCATTATACTGTATGGAGCACTACGTGGGTCCATTATTCTGTATAGAGGACTACGTGGGGCCATTATTCTGTATGGAGGACTACGTGGGGCCATTATTCTGTATGGAGGACTACGTGGGGCCATTATACTGTATGGAGGACTACGTGGGGCCATTATACTGTATGGAGGACTACGTGGGGCCATTATTCTGTATGGAGGACTATCTGGAGGGCCCATTGCACTTTTTGGAGAGCTATGTGGGGCCTATTATACTGTATGGAGGACTATGTGGGGGCCATTATACTGTAGGGAGGACTATGTGAGGGCTATTATAGCCCTCCATACAGAATGGCCCCCACATAGCCCTCCATACAGAATAATGGCACCAAATAATCCTCCATACAGTATAATGGCTCCCACATAGTCCTCCATACAGTATGTGGGAGCCATTATAGTGTATGTGTATGGAGGACTATGTGGGGCCATTATTCTGTATGGAGGGCTATTGTTTGGAGGGCTATGTGGGGGCCATTATTCTGTTTGGAGGGCTATGTAGGGTTCAGGAGCGGTGTCCTGTCACTCACTGAGCTCAGCTCCGGGGCCACTTGCTTCAGCAGCTCATTCTCCCCAGCTCCTCGGCCTCAGAGGTTAGAGAATTACAGCGGGGAACATTTAGGAAGGTGAGTATAAGGATTGTATTTCATTCTTATTTTTACACAGGGACACTGTGGGAGCAGACACTACTACCCTCATCACTGTTCCTGCTGGTTTTGATCTCAGCGTCGGCAGGGAACCATGATGAGGGCAGCGTTCAGAACCCGGCCCTAGGGAAATGCACCAACTTCGCTCTGCAGTGTCTATGAAGGATGGCCTGCTGGATGGCAGCGATCCAGCCTGTCATTTCAATGCCATCCCAGCGTGGGAGAATTCTCCTGCTCAAGCGCTGAGCGCAGGAGAATTCTCCTACGCTGTCAGTGACGTGCATGAGGTGAGCTGAGTTCATTGAACATGCACTCGGCTCATCTGGATGCCGTTACACAGCCAGACACTGAGAAGCTTCACTGAGGAGCTTCTCAGTGTCTGCGGCATGGCAAGCTGGATGGCAGCATTCTGCTGCGATCCAGCCTGTCATGTGAATGTAGCAGAGCTGGAGCAGTCCTGGGAACCATGGAAAGGTAAGGATGAGGTTGGTTAATTATTTTACTTTTATTGCAGAAGACATTGGCTTCAGCTGGAATGGGCGTGATGGTAAGTATGGTTTAATTTAGAACATTAAAGGAATGTATCTTTATTTCAATTAAAGGATTTTATTCTGGGTGTTTGTGTTTTTTTTAAATTTGACTATGGGGTTAGTAATGGGGGTGTCTTATAGATGCCTCTCCATTACTAACCTGGGCTTGATGTCAGCTGGCATTATAAGCTGACATCAACCCCAACCCTATTACCCCACAGCCACCGCTACAGGGCAGTGGGAAGAGCGAGGCTAAGTGCCAGAATTGGCACATCCTATGGATGCGCCATTTCTGGGGCGGCTAACGGCTGGTGTTTCTAGCCTGGGAGGGGGCCAATATTCATGGCACCAAGAGGTAGTCACCGGAAATGGTTTTCACTTCACAGGTGTGCCCTGTCAGGTTTAATAAGCAGGATTTCTTGCCTTATAAATGGGGTTGGGATCATCAGTTGTGTTGTGCAGAAGTCTGGTGGATACACAGATGATAGTCCTACTGAATAGACTGTTAGAATTTGTATTATGGCAAGAAAAAAGCAGCTAAGTAAAGAAAAACGAGTGGCCATCATTACTTTAAGAAATGAAGGTCAGTCAGTCTGAAAAAATGGGAAAACTTTGAAAGTGTCCCCAAGTGCAGTTGCAAAAACCATCAAGCGCTACAAAGAAACTGGCTCACATGAGGACCGCCCCAGGAAAGGAAGACCAAGAGTCACCTCAGCTTCTGAGGATAAGTTTATCAGAGTCACCAGCCTCAGAAATCGCAGGTTAACAGCAGCTCAGATTAGAGACCAGGTCAATGCCACACAGAGTTCTAGCAGCAGACACATCTCTACATCAACTGTTAAGAGGAGACTTTGTGCAGCAGGCCTTCATGGTAAAATAGCTGCTAGGAAACCACTGCTAAGGACAGGCAACAAGGAGAAGAGACTTGTTTGGGCTAAAGAACACAAGGAATGGACATTAGACCAGTGGAAATCTGCGCTTTGGTCTGATGAGTCCAAATTTGAGATCTTTGGTTCCAACCACCATGTCTTTGTGCGACGCAGAAAAGGTGAACAGATGGACTCTACATGCCTGGTTCCCACCGTGAAGCATGGAGGAGGAGGTGTGATGGTGTGGGGGTGCTTTGCGGATGACACTGTTGGGGATTTATTCAAAATTGAAGGCATACTGAACCAGCATGGCTACCACAGCATCTTGCAGCGGCATGCTATTCCATCCGGTTTGCGTTTAGTTGGACCATCATTTATTTTTCAACAGGACAATGACCCCAAACACACCTCCAGGCTGTGTAAGGGCTATTTGACCAAGAAGGAGAGTGATGGGGTGCTACGCCAGATGACCTGGCCTCCACAGTCACCAGACCTGAACCCAATCGAGATGGTTTGGGGTGAGCTGGACCGCACAGTGAAGGCAAAAGGGCCAACAAGTGCTAAGCATCTCTGGGAACTCCTTCAAGATTGTTGGAAGACCATTTCCGGTGACTACCTCTTGAAGCTCATCAAGAGAATGCCAAGAGTGTGTAAAGCAGTCATCAAAGCAAAAGGTGGCTACTTTGAAGAACCTAGAATATAAGACATATTTTCAGTTGTTTCACACTTTTTTGTAAAGTATATAATTCCACATGTGGTAATTCATAGTTTTGATGCCTTCAGGGTGAATGTACAATTTTCATGGTCATGAAAATACATAAAAATCTTTAAATGAGAAGGTGTGTCCAAACTTTTGGTCTGTACTGTATGCACATGCCAATTTTTAGTTAATTTAACCCATGAATATAATGTATGGCTATATTTTCTCACTTCACCAACTAAGTCTATTTAGTGCTGATGCATCACACACAAATCAGAAAAAACAACAACAAGGTTACTTACCGGTAGCCGTTTTTTTCCAGAACCCATGACAGCACACCTGAGAGATGGATCGGAGTGCCACTAGCAGAATAGGCTAAGCTAATAGCCTTCCTAATCCATCTTGCAATGGTGCCTTTTGTGACCCCATAGCCTTCCTATTCCCCTGAAAGGCTATGAACAGGGATTGGGCTCGTCTCCACTGGCTAGTTACATGAATGTATTGCAGTAGTGCCCTTCTAACATCAAGGTTATGATATTTCTGTTCCCCTGGACTCTTTGGGTTGTTACAAAGGAGGGCAGAACATTTTCTTGACTCCTATGAAATTTCAGTGCTACCTTAGGGAGATATGCTGGATCAGGTCTTAACACTACTCTATCCTCATATTTGTGTATGCGGAGGATTTGTAGACAGGGCCTGTATGTCGCTTAACCTGCGGGCTGACGTCAAAGCTACCAAAAGTCTTAGTTACTTATCGGTAACAGGATTTTCCGGAACCCATGACCACACCACGAGAGAGGGGATCTGTGACACCTTCGCCCTCCCTGGGATCTTGGGGTACTCGGAGCCAGGTCGGTGTAGGTGTTACGGGGGATGCAGTCGTGGCCTAGACCCGTTCCGTGCCCAGGGCAGTCACATAAAAGATGTAATGGGCTATCAAGTAAGAGTGGTATTTTTCGACTACGCCACCTGCGGTTTCCGGTGATGGGCACCGGCACTGCTTCAGTCCACGGAGGCCGATGTTACAGGCAGCTAAGATGGAATGGCTCCCCACAGGCGGAGCGGGCCTTAGAGCAGTGTGAGTAGGAATGATGGGTGCAGTGCCGCGCAGGAAATAACGAGCTGAGACGGTGCATGAAGTCATCCGGGTCTTTACTCACTTGGGATGAACTTTCAGCCGCAAAGCTTCTCTCTGCTACACACGGCGTACTGCGGCCACCAGGAAGGGGGTCCAGCACTTCCCAGGTAGATCAGGAGCACCTGTCGAGACCCCTCTGGTGTGTATTCCTCTCTTTGGTAGGTTGTTCTCCCACTAAGTCTTCTCCTGACTGTGTGTGGTTAGAACGAGGTGTAAGGCCGGGTCCCACTGGATAAACGCAGTGTAAGAGATACAGGTGGCGTAGGCCGCTCCGTCCATATCCCTCTGGGATCCACTAAGCCTCCGGGCTTTTCTGACTGAGACGTAAAGTAACAAAGTCAGATGTCGGGGGCCGGTTACCCGTCTTGCAGCAGGAATCCCTCTGACTAGACCAGAATAAAGGTGGCGTAGGCCGCTCCGTCCGTATCCCCCTGGGATCCTTTTGCCTGTGGAGCCTATCTCCTCTGCACCCCTCCAGGCCTTCTTAGGTAAGGACCTTGACCGGGTAGAGACAGTGGTTAACTCTGACCCGCTCCTCGTCTCAAGGCCAGAGGACGAGGACCGTGTATCTTCAGTCGGCTGCGGCCTTTTGCTGGACTCTGGCAGGTGACCACAATCAGAGACGAAGACCACAATCTCAGACGAAGATCACAATCAAAGACCTTGAACCCAAGATGGCCGTAGGTTAAATATGAATGAATATGTGTTTCCTAAAAGTGTGTCCTCCACCCTCACCCACTACATGGTTCCCCCTATCTTTGGTTCCCCCCATCTCCTCTATCCCGGGCCGGGGCAGCACCCTGGTGCATTTAGGCCCCCTACAGGACAGGAGTGGTGTAGTGTTGAATGGTGAAGTGGTGTCCTGAGAGATGCTCCATCCTTACCTGGAAGAGGAGATACCACACCTCGATCTGAGGTGCAGTACCCCTGTCGCGACTGAACCCTCAGGGGTGCCACATTCCCCCCCGGTGAAACACAGCACGTCCGTGGGCTGTAATAGAGTAAAGAGTTGGTACAGACATTCAATTTTTAAAAGTTTTTGTAAACATGAAACAATCTTCCCTTTATGGGAGGTTAGGACACTTTTAACGTTGCATGATAGATATATATGGAATATAAATATAGTAAAACATCAAAGAGACATTGTGCATATCTGGAAGACATTAAAGAGACATTATGCATGTAGACAGTTCTGTAGAAAATACAGTAGAAAGTGTCAGTTCAGCAGCATGAGGGACCTGTCCCAAACCCTCAACGTAGGCCCTGGGGTGGCTGCAGGGCATGGAGATCCCGAGTCGGACCTCCATTTGAGCCACTCCAGGCAGGTTTTGCTTCTGAGGTAGAAGTGGTTTTGCATAAAACCAATAGGGAGCACCCAAACAGATGCAGAAACTATACACAATAATGAGTCGGTCTACTGCCAGTGTCCGCAGAGACAAATGTCTAAACTCAAATCCAGGTGAAGAAAAAGGACAACACAAAACTGTTCACACAACTGGGAAATGCATCTCCTGGGTCTGCTTAAAAGCGGTATCCCCACTGGGGAAATGGCTCATCTTTCCCGACGGAGCCTGACCGGTCCTCTGTGGGCAGGTGAGTGGGGGCATCCTCCTTAAATATCCTATGGACGTCCAGGGCATACCACCCACGCTCCCCGTGGTGGCGGGTGTAGGACACCAAATCACCCGGGTAGAAGTTTTGGCCAGGGTGGCCCTGCTCCAGCTGCTGCTCGACGTCCCGCAGGTTCACAAACACGTCGCGGTCGAACTGTGGGCTGCGGATGAAGCCCCATCCTGCCACCTGGTGGAAGCGCACAATGACGCCTTCTTCCCGGGGGCTTGGACGGGTGGCCTCCGCCTGACGGGCCTGCGCTTTTGCAGCCTTGGCGCGCACCTGCAGGCGCTCACAGCGGACCTGCTTCTCCCGTCGCTCCTTCTCATACTGGAGGAGTTCTTTGCGGCAGGTCTCCTCCCGCCTCCGCGCTTCGGTCTTGGTTTCCCGGGGGAAGCCCATCAGGTCGCCCCCCCCCCCGGTTATCCCAGGCAAACTCTTCAGCCGCCGGGCAAGCGACCGGTGGCGTGGGCAGCGGCAGTAACGGGGGTTGCTGCGTGTGCTTTGTGAATGCGGCCCAGTCCGGATTGGGGCAGGTGGACACCCAGGTTAATGCAGGCACTTCCGGATCGGGGGTCGAGAGGCATAACAGGTCCCCGACTGTGGCGGTGGCTTGGGCCTCGACCTCTGGAGCCAGGAGCTGTTCCCACACGACGGGGCCCGGGGATAGGGGTGCCGGCAGGATGCTTAGGAGGGCTTCAGTGCGTCCCGCGCCCGGGATTGGGGTTTTTGCCTTACCCGCACTTGGGCTGCACGGGGCCTCCTGGGCTTCCTCCGCCTGGGCTGGAGCCTCACTTGACAGGCGCAGCGAGCTCTGGCGGCGGTCCCGGATCCTCCGCAACACATCCTCCCTCCACTCTGAGGTGGCCAGTCGCTGGGCCTCTGTGACCCTCCGGGTCGTGTCCTGCGTTTCACCACGGAGGAACTCTGCCTCCTCCGCGGTCAGGTGGATTCCTTCCATACCGAGGGAGGTAGCAGCAGGTGGGCCAGCGACAGAGGACTTCTCCTTTGCTGCTTCCATCTTGGCTGCTGGGTGCGGTCTGTTGCTCCTTCTTTTGGAGCGGCTCCAGGGCGGCTGGCTGACGGGCACTCCTTGGGACATCCCATCCGTTTTGACGGACACTACTATGTGGACTGTCTCTGAAGGAGGGGGCGGTCTGCACTTTTGGCGCCATTGGGGAGCCAGGCCCACGATGGGAGGACTTTGATTGCTGTTGTTTTTACACATAATGGCGTCCGTTCTTCTTGGGCGGCGCCACGTTAAGTGTGAAAAGACAGTCTTTTTGTGTAAAGACGCACAGTACCCGTCGGCAATGGGGGTTTTCCTCTTCCTTTGCTGCGGGCACGCTATCCTGCCAACTACGCCAAGTTGTGACACTTTCGCCCTCACTGGGATCTTGGGGCACTCGGAGCCGGGTCGGTGTAGGTGTTTCGGGGGATACAGTCGTGGCCTAGACCCGTTACTTGCTCAGAGCAGTCACATAAAAGATGTACAGTTATATGAAAAAGTTTGGGCACCCCTATTAATCTTAAGCTTAATGTTTTATAAAAATTGGTGTTTTTGCAACAGCTATTTCAGTTTCATATATGTAATAACTGTTGGACACAGTAATGTTTCTGCCTTGAAATGAGGTTTATTGTACTAACAGAAAATGTGCAATCTGCATTCAAACAAAATTTGACAGGTGCATAAGTATGGGCACCCTTATCATTTTCTTATTTTAAATACTCCTACCTACTTTTTACTAAAGCACTTTTTTTGTTTTTGTACCCTCATTGAGCTTTGAACTTCACAGCCAGGTGTATGCAATCATGAGAAAAGCTACTTAAAGTGGCCACTTGCAAGTTGTTCTCCTGTTTGAATCTCCTTTGAAGAGTGGCATCATGGGCTCTTCAAAACAACTGTCAAATGATCTGAAAACAAAGATTATTCAACATAGTTGTTCAGGGGAAGGATACAAAAAGCTGTCTCAGAGATTTAACCTGTCAGTTTCCACTGTGAGGAACATAGTGAGGAAATGGAAGAACACAGGGACAGTTCTTGTTAAGGCCAGAAGTGGCAGGCCAAGAAAAACATCAGAAAGGTAGAGAAGAAGAATGGTGAGATCAGTCAAGGACAATCCTCAGACCACCTCCAGAGAGCTGCAGCATCAACTTGCTGCAGATGGTGTCACTGTGCATCGGTCAACTATACAACGCACTTTGCACAAGGAGAAGCTGTATGGGAGAGAGATCCGAAATAAGCCGTTTCTGCAAGCACGCCACAAACAGAGTCGGCTGAGGTATGCAAAAGCACATTTGGAGAAGCCAATTTCTTTTTGGAAGAAGGTCCTGTGGACTGATGAAACCAAGATTGAGTTGTTTGGTCATACAAAAAGGCGTTATGCATGGCGGCAAAAAAACACAGCATTCCAAGAAAAACACTTGCTACCCACAGTAAAATTTGGTGGAGGTTCCATCATGCTTTGGGGCTGTGTGGCCAACGCCGGCATCGGGAATCTTGTTAAAGTTGAGGGAAACATGGATTCCACTCAGTATCAGCAGATTCTTGACAATAATGTTCAAGAATCAGTGACAAAGTTGAAGTTACGCAGGGGATGGATCTTTCAGCAAGACAATGATCCAAAACACCGCTCCAAATCTACTCAGGCATTCATGCAGAGGAACAATTACAATGTTCTGAAATGGCCATCCCAGTCCCCAGACCTGAATATCATTGAACATCTGCGGGATCATTTGAAGAGGGCTGTCCATGCTCGACGACCATCAAACTTAACTGAACTGGAATTGTTTTGTAAAGAGGAATGGTCAAAAATACCTTCATCCAGGATCCAGGAAATCATTAAAAGCTACAGGAAGCGACTAGAGGCTGTTATTTTTGCAAAAGGAGGATCTACTAAATATTAATGTCACTTTTCTGGTGAGGTGCCCATACTTATGCACCTGTCAAATTTTGTTTGAATGCAGATTGCACATTTTCTGTTAGTACAATAAACCTCATTTCAAGGCAGAAACATTACTATGTCCAACAGTTATTACATATATCAAACTGAAATAGCTGTTGCAAAAACACCAATTTTTATAAAACACTAAGCTTAAGATTAATAGGGGTGCCCAAACTTTTTCATATAACTGTAATAGGGTATCAAGTAAGAGTGGTATTTTTCGACTACGCCACCTGCGGTTTCCGGTGATGGGCACCAGCGCTGCTTCAGTCCATGGAGGCCGGTGTTACAGGCAGCTAAGATGGAACGGCTCCCCACAGGCGGAGCAGGCCTCAGGGCAGTGTGAGAAGGAATGGTGGGTGCAGTGCCGCGCAGGAAATAACGAGCTGAGACGGTGCATGAAGTCATCAGGGTCTTTACTCACTTGGGATGAACTTTCAGCCGCAAAGCTTCTCTCTGCTACACACGGCGTACTGCGGCCACCGGGAAGGGGGTTCAGCACTTTCCAGGCAGATCAGGAGCACCTGTCGAGACCCCTCTGGTGTGTGTTCCTCTCCTTGGTAGGTTGTTCTCCCACTAAGTCTTCTCCTGACTGTGTGTGGTTAGAACGAGGTGTAAGGCCGGGTCCCACTGGATAAATGCAGTGTAAGAGATACAGGTGGCGTATGTTATGATCTGCTACAAGAACTAAGGAAAGATAAGAAAACTGTCCCTACAATAAGACTAAGCTGATTCCCTACGATGCAGCGGGCAACCTGTTCCTTGTGAACAGACCCGCCTTCGTCCTCAGCTAGTCTGAACGCAGACCTATAGATATAAGGGAGGGGTCCCTAAAAGTACTAAGGTCTGGGACAAAATTGGACACCTCCTAGCAGAAGTTGTAGCGGAGCAAAAAGACAGACAAAAATACTTAAAGGTCCAAGGACCAAACAAACTATAGAGATAGGTACAAAGCACCTGGCTAGATTAAGAGTCGAAGAAACACTGAAGTCCAGCAAAGTCAGAAGGGCGGAGCTGGAATAAATAGGCAGCAGGTCACGTGACCACAAAATAGAAAAAAACGAACAGGTGGGTTCTAACAGTACCCCCTCTTCTATGAGGATCCTCGGCTCCTCCAGGCCCAGGCTTATCAGGAAACCTCCTGTGAAATGCTCTGATAAGTCTAGGAGCAGAGACATCATCTGCCCTTACCCAGGAGTTATCCTCGGGACCGAAACCTTTCCAAGCGACGAGATACTGCAATCTCCCTCTATGCCTTCTGGAATTCAGGATACGAGAAATTTCATATTCATAGTCTTCCACCACCGGAGGAACTGTGACAGTAGCATCCCTATCCGATACATCAGCTTTTTTCAACAAGGAAACATGAAACACCGGATTAATCTTCCAGGAGGTAGGAACCTCCAACCTAACAGCAGACTGGTTAACCACCTGAAGCACCTTAAATGGTCCCACAAACTTCGGACCCAATTTCTTAGAAGGAATCCTCAACCGCAGATTCTTTGAGGACAACCAAACCATGTCACCAACCGTAAACAAAACCTCTTGACGTTTCCTGTTAAAATACTTATTAGACTTTTTGTTAGCCTCTTGAAGGTTACAACGTACATCAGTCCAAACTCTCTCCAAATCACCGGAAAAATTCTCCTCCTCCGGCACAGCCGACACCAATTTGGAGAACAAACCAAACGACGGATGTCTCCCAGTACAACAAAAAAACGGAGTACACCCAGCAGAAGAGGATGTATGGTTGTTAAGAGCAAATTCAGCCAGTGGCAGAAACTCAGACCACCCCTCTTGATTGTCAGCCACAAAACATCGCAAAAACTGTTCTACATTCTGATTCTTTCTTTCTGTCCGTCCATTGGACTCAGGATGATACCCAGATGAAAATGACAAATGGACTCCCAACCTGTCACAAAAGGCACGCCAAAAACGAGCCACAAACTGAGATCCCCTATCAGAAACAATGTCGGTGGGAACGCCATGGAGTCTGACAATTTCCTTGACAAAAGCCTTAGCGAGTGTCTTAGCGCAGGGTAGTTTAATGAAAGGAACCAAGTGACACATCTTGATAAAACGGTCCACGACCACCCAGATGACAGTGAAACCCTCGGACACAGGAAGGTCAGTAATAAAATCCATTGCAAGATGCGTCCAAGGTGCACTAGGAACCTCCAGAGGGCAAAGCAACCCCGCAGCAGGAGCATGTGAAGCCTTTGACCTAGCACACACAGTACATTGACGCACCCATTTAATGATTTCCTTCTGCCACCCAGGCCACCAAAAACTGCGACCTACCAGTCTCTTAGTCTCAGAAATTCCTGGATGACCTGCCAACCGAGACTCATGATACTCCACAAACAACTCTCTCCTAAAGGTTCTAGGTACAAACAACCTCCCATGGGGAGTGTTAGATGGGGCATCCTCCTGGGCTTTCAGAATCCCATCTTCCAAAACGGAGTCCAATGCTGCTATCACAACTCCTTCCTGTAAAATGCTCAGCTTTAACATTCTTGGTACCCGGGATGTAAGTAACAGAAAAATTAAACCGTGAAAAAAACAGTGCCCACCTAGCCTGACGGCATTGAAGTGCTTGGCAGCATCTAGATAGATCAGATTCTTATGATCAGTAAAAACCTGAATGGGAAATTCAGCACCTTCCAAGAAATGACGCCAATGTTCAAATGCGAGTTTAATCGCCAGCAATTCCCGATTACCAACATTGTAATTAAGTTCGGTTTCAGAAAATTTTTCGAAAAAAAAGCACAGGGATGTACTCCATCCTTGTTCTCCTGAGACAAAACCACACCGACCCCCACCGAAGAAGCATCAACCTCGACCAAAAAAGGCTTGGTCTCATCAGGCTGCATAAGGATGGGGGCAGAACTGAACCTCTCCTTGAGATACACAAAAGCTTCAATGGCCTCAGTAGTCCACTGGGCCTTATTCGCACCTTTCCTGGTGAGATCGGTCAGCGGCTTAACAATTATAGAAAAATTCTTAATGAATTTTCTGTAATAATTGGCGAAACCCAAAAATCTCTATCGATTTTAAACCAATAGGCCTAGGCCATTCCTGCACAGCCTGAACCTTAACCGGGTCCATCTCAAAGCCCTCGCTGGAGACAATGTAGCCCAAAAAACTAATTCTCTGCACAGCGAACTCGCATTTCTCCAGCTTAGCAAAAAGTGAATTGTCACTTAACTGCAATACCTCACGTACGCTCCGCCAATGAGACTCCAGATCTGGCGAATAAATCAAAATGTCATCCAAATACACCACCACATTCTTACCAATCAAAGGTCTCAGGATGTCATTAATAAGGTTCTGAAAAAACACTGGTGCATTGGTAAGACCAAAAGGCATCACCAGATTCTCAAAATGACCCACAGGAGTGTTAAAAGCAGTCTTCCATTCATCACCCTCCTTCATGCGCAACAAATTGTATGCCCCCCGGAGATCAATTTTTGAGAACCACTTGGCCCCCACTAACTGGTTAAACAAGTCAGGAATTAACGGCAATGGGTAGGAATTGCATACGGTAATCTTATTTCACAAAAATCCAGACATGGACGTAAACCGCCGTCCTTTTTTTTTTTTTTTACAAAAAAAAATCCAACAGCCACAGGAGACTTAGAAGGTCTAATGTGACCAGCAGCCAAGCTCGTCTGTATGTATTCCTCCAAAGCCTTTCTTTCAGGGATAGTAAGATTAAATAAGCGACTCTTGGGAAGAGTAGCTCCAGGAACAAACTCAATGGTGCAATCATAGTCCCTATGAGGAGGTAGAATCTGCGACTCCTCCTCTGAAAAAACCTTCCAAAAATCCTGAATAGGTACAGGTAATTCCCCTCTATCCACAGCAGCAATGCGACCGTTACAACATTTATCATAACACTTAGGACTCCAAGATTTAATCTCATTAGTAGACCAGTCCAGTAAAGGATTGTGCAGTTTTAACCAAGGCAAACCTAAAACTACTGGAGAAGGTAAATTATTTAATACCACTAAATTCAAATTCTCTTGGTGAATGCCATTGATAGTGAAGGGAAATGCAGCAACCTTGTGAGTAACATATTTCAAAGGAGTGTTATCAACAGCAACCACAGAAATAGGAGATGACAAAGGTTTAGGTTCCAATTTAAGTTTTTCCAAAAATCCCTTATCAATCACATTCAGTGTAGAACCACAATCCACAAAAACCTGAAATTCAATCAACTCCTCCTGCAATGAGGTACTCCCTGAAAGAAATACTCCCTTAGAGTTTAAACAAGCAATACGGGCGTAACTGACCTTTTTTTTTCTTTTTTTTAACAGAAGCTCACAGTTCTTAACAAAATGGTCAGATTTACCACAATAAAAACACAATCCCTTGGAAAACCTGCGGTCTTTTTCCTGAGAGCGGAGTGACATCGCCCCAATATCCATCGGTTCTCCACCGTCCGAGCAGACCCTCTGGGAACTAGGAGCTGCCATAGCAGGAGTTTTCTCCTCATTAACCCTGGCACGCAGTCTCCTGTCCACCCGTATAGCTAATTGCATGGCTTCTGGCAAGTTTCCAGGTGCAGGGAAAGCAATCAGCAGATCCTTAACCCTTTCACTTAGACCAGCAAGAAACACACATTTTAACGCCGAATCATTCCATCTCACTTCAGAAGACCACCTTCTGAAGTGTGTACAATAATTTTCAACATGACCTGACCCCTGCTTTAAACGTCTCAGTTGTGTCTCAGCAGAAGAGACTCGATCAGGATCGTCATACAACAACCCCATAGCAGAAAAAAATCTTCCACTGATCTAAAACACGGATCATTAGGTTGGAGAGAAAAGGCCCATCCCTGTGGTTCCTTGCGCAAAAGTGACATGATAAACCCAATGCGCTGTGATTCATTCCCAGAGGACCTGGGTCTCAAACGAAAATATAATAAACAAGCATTTTTAAAGGTAAAAAAATCTTGTTGTTTACCATAAAAAAAATCATGCAGTCCTACCTTCGGTTCAACAGAATGCGCTCCAGGACAGCTACTCACGTGTTGCTGGAGCTCGGCCACCTCAAGAGACATTCCCTGCATGCGTTGAGCCAATTCCTGAATAGACGCCATGCTGATCTCGTTCCTTAGGATTTTTTTTTTTTGATTTTGGGCTGGACTTACTGTTATGATCTGCTACAAGAACTAAGGAAAGATAGGAAAACTGTCCCTACAATAGGACTAAGCTGATTCCCTACGATGCTGCGGGCAACCTGTTCCTTGTGAACAGACCCGCCTTCGTCCTCAGCTAGTCTGAACGCAGACCTATAGATATAAGGGAGGGGTCCCAATAATTACTAAGGGCTGGGACAAAATTGGACACCTCCTAGCAGAAGTTGTAGTGGAGCAAAAAGACAAACAGACAAAAATACTTAGAGGTCCAAGGACCAAGCAAACTATAGAGATAGGTACAAAGCACCTGGCTAGATTAAGAGTCAAAGAAACACTGAAGTCCAGCAAAGCCAGAAGGGCGGAGCTGGAATAAATAGGCAGCAGGTCACGTGACCACAAAATAGAAAAAAACTAACAGGAGGGTTCTAACAGCGTAGGCCGCTCCGTCCGTATCCCTCTGGGATCCCCTAAGCCTCCGTGCTTTTCTGACTGAGACGTGAAGTAACAAAGTCAGATGTCGGGGGCCAGTTACCCCTCTTGCAGCAGGAATCCCTCTGACTAGGCCAGAATAAAGAATACAGGTGGCGTAGGCCGCTCCGTCCGTATCCCCCTGGGATCCTTTGGCCTGTGGAGCCTATCTCCGCTGCTCCCCTCCTAGGCCTTCTTAGGTCAGGACCCTGACCGGGTAGAGACAGTGGTTAACTCTGACCCGCTCCTCGTCTCAAGGCCAGAGGACGAGGACCGTGTATCTTCAGTCGGCTGCAGCCTTATGCTGGACTCTGGCGAGTGACCACAATCAGAGACGAAGACCACAATCACAGACGAAGATCACAATCAAAGGACCTTGAACCCAAGATAGCCGTAGGTTAAATATGAATGAATATGTGTTTCCTAAAAGTGTGTCCTCTACCCTCACCCACTACATGGTTCCCCCTATCTTTGGTTCCCCCCATCTCCTCTATCCCGGGCCGGGGCAGCACCCTGGTGCATTTAGGCCCCCTACAGGACAGGAGTGGTGTAGTGTTGAATGGTGCAGTGGTGTCCTGAGAGATGCTCCATCCTTACCTGGAAGAGGAGATACCACACCTCGAACTGAGGTGCAGTACCCCTGTGGCGACTGAACCCTCAGTGGAGCCACAGATCCACCCACCAAGGACAGGAAACCTACAGGCTTAGAAGGGCGTGCTGCTCTCTCTCACTTCAGTTTGATTTACAGAGGACCGCCAAGATTTGTACAACAATCCAATTCACAACAATGTGTTTATCCCCCCAAAATTTTTTTTCACCTTATAAGCATGAGATATGATATACCTAAAGGAGTGCTCCCACCAACGTGAAGGGAGGGAATATAAGGGTGCTGTCGTGGGTTCCGAAAAATCCCGTTACTGGTAAGTAACTAAAACTTTATTAGTTCACCCATGACAGCACCACAAGATAATTACAGAGAGGAAATATCTAGGGAGGGACCACAGCCTGGAGCACCTTTCTCCCAAAAGGTGAGATCGGTAGAGACACCCATATCTAACCTATAGTGCTTGAAAAAAGTAAAGGGAGAGGACCAGGTAGCAGCCTTACATATCTCCTCTATGGAGACATCCGTCTTCTCTGCCCAGGAGGTCGCCACTGCCCGAGTAGAATGGGCTCTCAGGCCTTCTGGTGCTTCCTCACTGGTTGACGAATAGGCAAGAGCAATGGCATCCCTTATCCACCTGGCAATAGTGGATTTTGAGGTCCTATACCCTTTCCTAACGCCCTGGTAACATAAGAAAAGGGACCTATCCTTTCTTTAACCCTCCGAGACTGCAAGATATTTGATAATGCATCTCCTAACATCCAATTTTTCTTCCTCCTGGTTTTTAGGGTTTGTACAGAAGGAGGGTAAAACTATCTCTTTGGGTTCTGTGAGAACGAGTTGACACTTTAGGGAGATAAGTCGAGTCTGGTTTGAAGATTATTTTATCCCCTAATATTTGAGTGAAGGGTGGGTCGTGGATAGTACTTGGATATTGCCTACCCTTCTGGTTGAGGTTAATGCGACAAAAAGTGATGTTTTAAGGGAGATAATTTTTAGGGATGCTGACTCTAAAGGTTCAAAAGGTGGGTTGGTCAGTGCATTTAGGACCAAGTTCAAGTCCCAAGGCGTCAGTTTAGATTTTATAATAGGCCTGGATCTAAATGATGCTTTAATAATTATTGAGATCCAGTGGTTTCCTGCCAGATCACAGGAAAACAAGACACCTAATGCTGAGATCTTAACCTTCAGTGTACTAATAGCCAACCCCAATTCCAGGCCTTTTTGAATAAATTCTAAAATCTTTCCTATAGGTGTCCCTTCTACTTTGGCACCTGAGAAAAATAGAAAGGAGGGTGGATGATTGGCCCCTGAGAGAGGAGGTCCAGGATCTCTGGCAGGATCCACTGGTCTGTCACCGACATTTCCCCCAGACAGGCAAACCAGGGCCTCTTGGGCCAGAAGGGTACTATGAGCAATATTCGTGCTCTTTCTGCGCCGACTTTCCTTACGACCGCTGGAAGCAGGGATAATGGGGGAAAGGCATAAGCCAGACTGAAATGTCCATGGAATCAGGAGAGTCCACAACTAGGGGATCTTCTCTGGGATTCAGGGAGCAGAATTCGCTTACTTATCGATTTTGTCTGGTGGCAAATAAATCCACCACTGGAAGACCCCACATCTGGGTCATCCGAAAAAAAGAGTTGTTGATTCCATACCCATTCTCCCTCCCTTAAAGTACTGCGGCTCAGGAAATCTGCCTTGGTGTTTTTGCTTCCTTTTATATGTAAGGCAGTAAGGGAGAGTAGATGTATTTCTGCCTTCTTCAACAGCTTGTCTGCCACTTTCATTAGAGATTTTGACCGGGTACCCCCTTGGTGGTTTATATAAGCCACGGCTACACATTGTCCGAGAACACCCTGACGTCCTGGCCTGCAAGGATACAAGGAAATTGTTTACTGCTTTATCAATTGCCAATAATTCTTTGGCATTAGAGGAGAATTTTTTCTCTTCTTCTGACCAAACCCACGGGACCAGTTCTTCCCCTAGATGGGCTCCCTAACCAGATGGACTTGCATCAGTGACTAACAGTGTGACAGGCAGAAGTAGTGCTGTTGCAGAGTGTGACATGCAGAAGTAGTGCTGTTGCAGAGTGTGACATGCAGAAGTAGTGCTGTTGCAGAGTGTGACATGCAGAAGTAGTGCTGTTGCAGAGTGTGACATGCAGAAGTAGTGCTGTTGCAGAGTGTGACATGCAGAAGTAGTGCTGTTGCAGAGTGTGACATGCAGAAGTAGTGCTGTTGCAGAGTGTGACATGCAGAAGTAGTGCTGTTGCAGAGTGTGACATGCAGAAGTAGTGCTGTTGCAGAGTGTGACATGCAGAAGTAGTGCTGTTGCAGAGTGTGACATGCAGAAGTAGTGCTGTTGCAGAGTGTGACATGCAGAAGTAGTGCTGTTGCAGAGTGTGACATGCAGAAGTAGTGCTGTTGCAGAGTGTGACAGGCAGAAGTAGTGCTGTTGCAGAGTGTGACATGCAGAAGTAGTGCTGTTGCAGAGTGTGACAGGCAGAAGTAGTGCTGTTGCAGAGTGTGACAGGCAGAAGTAGTGCTGTTGCAGAGTGTGACAGGCAGAAGTAGTGCTGTTGCAGAGTGTGACATGCAGAAGTAGTCCTGTTGCAGAGTGTGACATGCAGAAGTAGTCCTGTTGCAGAGTGTGACATGCAGAAGTAGTGCTGTTGCTTTAAAAGCATTCAGCAACTATTAGAAGTAACACAAGCACAGGAGACAGGAAGTGTTGTGCTCCAGAAGCATCCAGCAACTAGAGGGGTTAACACAGCCACAAGAGAAGGGGAGTGTTTTAGCAGAGCCCCAGGGGGATTGTGGGGGAAGTTGATTACAGTAGTGTGGCTGAAGCAGAAGGGAACCTGGTGTGTTATCTGTATCTGACAGAAAGCAACTGAACAGGATTCAGATCAGGAGAGAAACTAAACACAGGTCAGATAAACTCCCGAAACTAGCAGTGCAGCGTATTATCGGTCAGGAAGATAAGGACTGGAAGGAATTGTGTCACAGGGATCATCTCCATCATCAAACCCTCTCCCCCCTCCATCTCCATGCAGGATAAAGAATGCTATGTACTTTTGTGTCCTAGTGAAGGAAAAGCCCGTAGTAGTGTATGCATAGAAGCGTGCTGGTAAGAGATCTAATCTGTGCTGAACTGTGCTACTGAAGAGACTGATGTTACTGTACTTGCTTTAATATACTGTACTGTGGTGAAGACTGCTTCTTCAAAGAGTTAAATTGTACTGGTCGTACTTGAATAAACTCCACTGTTAAACTGTTGAGAAGACTCTTGTCAGATGTGTCTGGTCAGCAATTGAATCTAGCGTGTGCCTGAGAGAAGCTGCAGCACATGGTCTATGATCGCCCTGAGTAACAGTTCCCCCAGGATTCCAACGAATTCATGAAACCTGGCCGCCCTATCTGAACCTAGCGGCGTGCGTGTAACAGGAGTAATCATAAATCTACCCTGGTGTAGAGAAGAAAATTCCATCTTCAGTCCTGACTTCACTAGACCGAGGATCCATCCGCTCACAGTGATGCACTCCCAGGCTGAGAAAAACGTGGAAAGCCTCCCCCCCCACCTGGGCTAAATGTAATTGCCCTGACTTTCAAGCTCCCTGGGAGGATCCAAACAGCAGTCTGTAACATCCCTGGCGGCGTGCTTGCATGGCTTACCATCTCCCACCATGCAAGACCGCAATCTTACCTTTCAGGCCAGGCTGCACACTTTGCTCCAGTACCTGCTGTTTGTATGTGTCTTGTCTACTGGCTTAGGGCGTCTGCGCTGTTGCTTTCTGATTCTTAAAGCTACAGTGTGCGCAGCCCTAATGTGTCCCCAGCCTATTGCTGTGAGTCACTGGATACTTAAACCCCCTCGACCCAGTAGAAGGGGCCTGAGCAACACTTTCTTACAGTGTGTTCTGTGCAACTGTGAGTTGCCAGGTCCTGTCCTGACTCTAGTCTGTTTCTAGCACCCTGGGGGCTGAGTACCCAGGGCCGCTACCTGTATCTCTGACTTCTAGTCTGTTTCCGCCACCCTGGGGGCTGAGTACCCAGGGCCGCTACCTGTACCTGTGACTTCTAGTCAGTTTCTGCCACCCTGGGGGCTGAGTTCCCAGGCTCGTTCCTGGTTCAGATCTTGTCTGAACAGTGTCCTAGTCTGTTACTTGTTTGTCTCTATGTCTGTATCTTCCCTTTTTCCTGCAGTATCTGAACCTGCACTTAACTCCAACTCATTGTCTCTGTACTTCTGTTTGTGAGTTTTGTGTCCACTCGCTACTTCATTGCTAGTACCTTGTGTATATCTGGTTCTGCTCGTTCTGTTTCCCTGCCTCTGTATCTAACTCCTGTGTTCCAGCTATCTTCTAGTGTTTTCCAGTCTGTTCCATATGAACAGAGCCCTGTCCTGTCTACCGCATCTGCGGTTTTTGCTTTGCTCTGCTTGCTCACCGCACCTGCGGTTTTGCTCTGCTTTGCTTGTTCACCGCATCTGCGGGTTTTGCTCCGCTTTGCTTGTTCACCGCATCTGCGGGTTTTGCTCCGCTTTGCTTGTTCACCGCATCTGCGGGTTTTGCTCCGCTTTGCTTGTTCACCGCATCTGCGGGTTTTGCTCCGCTTTGCTTGTTCACCGCATCTGCGGGTTTTGCTCCGCTTTGCTTGTTCACCGCATCTGCGGGTTTTGCTCCGCTTTGCTTGTTCACCGCATCTGCGGGTTTTGCTCCGCTTTGCTTGTTCACCGCATCTGCGGGTTTTGCTCCGCTTTGCTTGTTCACCGCATCTGCGGGTTTTGCTCCGCTTTGCTTGTTCACCGCATCTGCGGGTTTTGCTCCGCTTTGCTTGTTCACCGCATCTGCGGGTTTTGCTCCGCTTTGCTTGTTCACCGCATCTGCGGGATTTGCTCCGCTTTGCTTGTTTACCGCATCTGCGGGTTTTGCTCCGCTTTGCTTGTTCAAAGCATCTGCGGGTTTTGCTCCGCTTTGCTTGTTCAAAGCATCTGCGGGTTTTGCTCTGCTTTACTTGTTCAAAGCATCTGCTGGCTTTGCTCCACTCTGCTTTTCTACCGCACCTGCGGCTCTGTTCCTGTATCCTAGTCTGTACTGGTCCCTATCCTGCCTATGTTCCTACTTGCCAGTACCCGCCTCTCTGCATGTCAGCCGTGCCTGCCTGTGCCCACCTGTCTGCATGCCAGCCGTGCCTGCCTGTGCCCACCTGTCTGCATGCCAGCCGTGCCTGTCAATATCCACCTGTCTGCATACCAGCCGTGCCTGCCAGTACCCACTAGTCAATATGCCAGTTTAACATGCCTGTTCCTGCATTCCCCGGTGTGGGTCAACAGCTGTGACTGGGGTCTGACCTGGAGTAGCACCTGGTCCCTGTGCTCGGTTTCTCCCTGGTTCACGGAGTCGACTGAGCCGCCGTGTGACCTTGATCGGATCGGGTTGATACTTAGTTACGCCCCTCCAGGCACTCCTCAGTTCATGATACAGTGGGATCACTAATCACGCTCACGCTCGTCTGCCCGGGCATGTGCGTAACACAGTCCTCTACCTTTCGGCTTGCGCTCCTCGTACTTGTTCTGGCCCTTCGCTGGCATCCTGCGGATAAACTTCTTTTTCTGAAATGACCGTTTGTAGCTAGGCATGGATACTGATGGAAATCCTTTTTTAGAATCTCTTGCCTTCTCTAGTATCTCATCCATCATAGGACCGAACAGATATTCTCCCTCACAAGGGATGGAACACAATCTGGACCTGGCCTGAATGTCCCCCGGCCAACACTTTAACCGCAAGACTCGTGCTGCATTTGAGAGGGCGGCCGATCTTGCTGCTAGTCCACTGATGCATCAGCAAGAAAGGCTGCAGCACTCTGAACAAGGGGAATTGAGGTCAAGATTTGACTTCTTACTACTCCCTCCAACTGCTCCAACCAAATCATTAAAGTCCTGGAAGTGCAGGTAGCTGCTACTGCAGGCTTTAAGGCCCCCGGTGAAGTCTCCCATGTGCCTTTTAGAAAGGTATCCACCCTTCTGTCAAGCGGATCCTTTAACGCTCCCATGTCGTCGAAAGGTAGAGAGGATTTTCTGGAGGCTTTGGTTATGGCCACATCTAGTTTAGGGGCTTTGGACAAGGAGGAGCATGATGCCTCATCAAAGGGATACTTTCTCTTGAATGAAGGTGGAAGAGAGCCTTTTCTTTCTGGCTTCTTCCACTCTCTCTAGATTAACCCTTGAATTTTATTATTTAAGGGAAAACACTTTCTTCTGGTCTAGACCCCAAACATCCTATCCTCTAAAAATTTCTCTGTCTTAAGAGTCCACGATACTCATTGTGGTACGGACGGCTTTAACCAGGGCGTCAACTTCGTTCAGGGGAAAACAGTGATGACCTGAGTCACTATCTGAAGAGGATGCAGAAAGGGAAGAATCACCCGAATTCTCTGGATCAATAGAAACAAAGGAGCTATCAGATACTGGAGAAGGTTCCCTTCCCCGCTGTTCTGTAGTTGTTTTTGCAGAAGGCCTTCTCTTCCCTGATCAAGGATCTTAATCCTGAGGAGAAATCGGGGGTCTCTTCAGCCAAAGTTTGATCAATATAGAGTTTTTTAAGGCAAGAGTCTGGCAGGGGGACTTTACATAAAGCACACTCCTTGAGCTTGGATTTGGCACCATACTTCTTTTCCTGGAAAGTTTAACAAGGAGAAGGGGGACAATCACCAAGTGAACTTTCACGAAGACATACGGTACCAGGTTTGCTGAAGGATCTTTCTCAGCTGGAGTTTTTTTCGTTGGGCTGCAGAAATCTCCCTCCTGCTTGAACCTTTCTGGCTGGACCTCATAGATCCATGCCTCCCTGTGGAACGGCTGCTCCCTCCATTGGAACGAGGGCGGCGCTTGACCACTTGTTCTTGGGGCTCCCCAGGCAGCAGCTGATCTTGCTGCTCGCAATGCTTTATCATGGAATACACATGATGAGCTGGGAAGCACCCCAGCAGTGGAGCCAGCCATTTTTATATTGGCCACTGCCTGGTACCCACGGGTCACGAGGCGCTCTGTGTGGCTCTGCATAGGTTCCCCGGTGGGGAACCCCTCCCTTGGACGAGAATGCCCCCTCCGGCGCATAGACAGACGAAAAACACTGGTACTTCCGGGTGACCATGCAGGCTGCCATCTTGGATCAGGCCACATCACCCGGCCGCATCGCACGGCCGCGCTGTCACATACTGCATGTCATGCGGCCACATCCTCCGCAGCCCACAGTTCCTGCTGATGTACTGGGAAGCTGCGGAATTGCCACCCGAGCCACGCTTGAGCGGTCCATCCCCAGGCACAGGAGGCCAGCTCATCTCACCATCGCTAATGGAGCAGGCCTCCTTGAGCCCACAGTGGCGCCTCCAGGGATCCCACACCGGCCGAGGCAGAGAATGCATCCCTGCCTGAACCCTTTACAACTTTGTCGATCTTGTTTTCCGGTAGAACACAAGTCTGAAGCTCTGTGTCCAGAGCAAATCCCAGGAAGGTGTAAACTCGTGAGTTTTAGTCTCGATTTTTGGGTATTCACCATCACAGCCTAGGTTTTGCAAGACAACTGTCACTTCTTATAACTGTACCACAGTGGTTCTCTGAACTCCCCACTATAAGGAAGTCGTCTAGGTAGGTAATGACTGTATTTTGAATGAGTAGAAAAGCCATCATTTCAGCTATCAGTTTGGGGAATACTCTTGGAGGGATTGACAAACCAAAGGAGAGGGCTCAGAATTGGAAATGATTGCACCTTCCTTGTATGTAAAGAGCAACTCTTAGGTATTTTTGATGAGCCAGATGAATTGGGATGTTATTATATGCATCTTTTAGATCGATTACTACCATAAACCACTTGTGAAATAGGAGTTTTACGGCCGTAATCAACGACTCCATCTTCTTTACCAGGCGATTGAGACTCTTCGGACTTATAATGGTCCTGAATGAGCCGTCCAGGGGGAATAAAATACCCTTCCTTTTTGTTTGCCCAGGACCTCGCATAGGACCTGTTTTCCTACTAAGCTCAAGATCTCTGTTTCCAGGGCAAGTTGCTCCTCTGACGACTTCCTGATGGGGGTTATTACAAATAAATGCCGTGGTTGCTGGTAGAATTGTATTTTTAGGTCTTTCCTCACTATAGTCAGAACCCAGGTGCTGGAGGATATGTTCTCTCAGGCCTGAACAAAGCAGGACAGCCTTCCCCCTACTTGTGGCCGGGCATCATTGGGAGGGGTTCTTGGAAGTGAAGGAGGGATCTCCGACCATGTACCAGTATTCCTTTTTATTCTTAAATTCCCACTTCCTTTTTTCTCCTAGGGGGCGACCCCTTCTTTTCTTCAATAGTGTTTTCAGGGAACCCTTTACTTCAGATCTCATGACAGACCTGAGGCTAGCTGTAATGTCAGGGGTACCTGCTCCTCCGGCTGGGATGGCTACTGCTCCGGCCACTCAAGTGGCTTCCTCTCAGATGATGGTGGCTGCGACTGCTCTGTCTTGATCATCCATAGTGATCAGTCCACATGAGCAGCCTCCTGACCCTGCTGATCCCCTTTAAAACAAGGGGGTGGGTGGGGTCAGCGCCACCTTCCGGTCTCTTTATGATGCTCCTCTCCCATTGCAGCCGCAGCCACTGTTCTTTCGTGCTGGCTGGTGACGCACAGGTCCCCGCCATAATGTTTCCGGCCCCGCCCCCGATGTCACCCAGGCACGCCCTTCCCAGCGTGCCTTGCGCCATGACGTCAGGGGAGCGCGACACCGCTGAGCTCCCCCTAGCCACTTCCGGAACAGGCTTGGGGTGTGAGGCAGGGGGAGGGCGGAGTGGTGGTCCGATAGAAGCACAGGACCTCTCTACCACTCACACGTGCAGCAAGTCCCCAGGCAATCTGTAAATGGCGCTTACAGACACCTGAAGGACGTCGCCACAGGCACGCAGCCTGTTCTTCCGGCGCAGGGACTGGCCTGGGTGAGCACTTTTCTTCTATACAAGGTTCCCATCAAGGACAGGAAACCAACTGATGCGGGGGAGAGGTACCGCCCTATAAAATTCAGGTTTCCCGTCCTTGATGGGCAGATCCCTCTCTCAGGGGTGCTGTCATGGGTGAAGGGAAAAAAATATTTAAAACACAAGGTTGTAAAGTAACAAAATGAACAAAAAGCTAAAGGGGTGAACACTATCGCAAGCCAGTGTATTTGCGTTCGGCATCACTATCACCCCACTGACCACCAACCATCAGAATAAGGCTTACAAGTCATAGTCACCACAAAGTCAATGTCGTACCCGGGAAACTATGGCGGACTGCACTTTTTTTCTCATTGTTCATTGGATGGTAAATTAGTAAATTAATGACAGCATCAAAACTGCTAATTGTCTATCAATCAGACCCGTTTACGGTCATATAGATGGAGAAATGTTCACGTTATGACAAACTATGGAAAAGGGCTAAAAAAAAGAAAGTAAAAGAAGAAAAGGGAAAGTTTAGATTTCTATATTCGGACATTCAGCAGAGTAAAGGGGTTTTCTGGACTCTTCTAGATGCCGCGGAAATAAAAATTCTGTAATAACTAATAAAACAAAAACAAGTTATTTAATGAACAGCAAACATTATATATGAACAATATAATCAAAGATTATTTATTGTAGTCCTTATTTCCTTCCTTCCACCAAAATAATGTGATATCCAAATTTGGTCTTTACAGGGGGGTCGGTGTAAACAGGCTTGTCCATACCGCTCACAGGGAGAGCAAAGGCAGCTTCTTGGAAAGGTCCAACCATCGAGCCTCTCGTCATCCAGCCGAGATCACCCTGTCAAGAAAGAGGAAAATATGTTCAGACGGGATTAAAGAACACAACCAAGATTCCCTACAAAATAACCCTCAAGTGTCTGCACCCTCTGATCATTTTGTCCAGGTAATGGTGTCCTGCACCTTCGTCAGCAGTCAGACAAATGAGATCTCTCCAATTCCTCCATAAACACTCTGCGATCCCTCACTAGCCCTAATGAGAAGTGACGAGCCAGCGAGAGAGTGCACAGCCAGTCAGAGAGCGCACAGCCAGTCAGAGAGCGCACAGCCAGTCAGAGAGCGCACTGCCAGTGCACATTGACCTTTTGCTACCGGAGCCTATGAGAGAGTGTTTTCTGAAACAGGACAAGCCGTTTAACCCCTTGGTTGCTCTGCTCCGAGAGGACTGTAGCATAACGTCTTTTTTACAGTGGGTACAGAAAGTATTCAGACCCCTTCAAATTTTGCACTCTGTTTCATTGCAGCCATTTGGTAAATTCTAAAAAGTTTATTTTTTTGGCAAATTTATTAAAAAAGAAAAACTGAAATATCACATGGTCATAAGTATTCAGACCCTTAGCTCAGTATTGAGTAGAAGCCCCCTTTTGAGCTAGTACAGCCATGAGTCTTCTTGGGAATGATGCAACAAGTTTTTCACACCTGGATTTGGGGATCCTCGGCCATTCTTCCTTGCAGATCCTCTCCAGTTCCGTCAGGTTGGATGGTGAACGTTGGTGGAGAGCCATTTTCAGGTCTCTCCAGAGATGCTCAATTGGGTTAAGGTCAGGGCTCTGGCTGGGCCAGTCAAGAATTGTCACAGTTGTTCTGAAGCCACTCCTTTGTTATTTTAGCTGTGTGCTTAGGGTCATTGGCTTGTTGGAAGGTGAACCTTCGGCCAAGTCTGAGGTCCAGAGCACTCTGGAAGAGGTTTTCATCCAGGATATTTTTGTACTTGGCCGCATTCATGTTTCCTTCAATTGCAACCAGTCGTTCTGTCCCTGCAGCTGAAAAACACCTCCATAGCATGATGCTGCCACCACCATGTTTTACTGTTGGGATTGTATTGGGCAGGTGATGAGCAGTGCCTGGTTTTCTCCACACATACCGCTTAGAATTATCACCAAAAAGTTCTATCTTTGTCTCATCAGACCAGAGAATCTTATTTCTCAGTCTGGAAGTCCTTCATGTGTTTTTGAGCAAACTCTATGCGGGCTTTCATATGTCTTGCACTGAGGAGAGGCTTCCGTGGGGCCACTCTGCCATAAAGGCCCGACTGGTGGAGGGCTGCAGTGATAGTTGACTTTGTGGAACTTTCTCCCATCTCCCTTCTGCATCTCTGGAGCTCAGCCACAGTGATCTTGGGTGTCTTCTTTACCTCTCTCACCAAAGCTCTTCTCCCATGATTGCTCAGTTTGGCTGGATGACCAGGTCTAGGAGGACTTCTGCTGGTCCCAAACTTCTTCCATTTAAGGATTATGGAGGCCACTGTGCTCTTAGGAACCTTGAGTAATGCAGAAATTCTTTTGTAACCTTGGTCAGATCTGTGCCTTGCCACATTTCTGTCTCTGAGCTCCTTGGGCAGTTCCTTTGAGCTCATGATTCTCATTTGGTCTGACATGCACTGTGAGCTGTGAGGTCTTATATAGACCGGTGTGTGCCTTTCCAAATCAAGTCCTATCAGTTTAAACACAACTGGACTCCAATGAAGGAGTAGAACCATCTCAAGGAGGATCACAAGGAAATGGACAGCATGTGACTTAAATACAAGTGTCCGATCAAAGGGTCTGAATACTTATGACCATGTGAGATTTCAGTTTTTCTTTTTTAATAAATTTGCAAATTTTTCTACATTTCTTTTTTTTTCAGTCAAGATGGGGCAGAGTGGACTTTAATGTGAAAAACAATGAACTTTTTAGAGTTTACCAAATGGCTACAATGAAACAAAGAGTGAATCATTTTATGGGGTGTGAATACTTTCTGTAGCCACTGTATACTCTGGTACGCACAGCTGTTCACATTACTCGAGGTGTGGCTAGATCAGTGATTTACCGAGGCACAGCTATTGTTTTACATTGCTCCTTGTGTTCCACTTAATATGTACATGCCTAATACTAACAGGAATAACCAGTCTAGCGGTTCATGCCAGGTGGTCACACTGTACAGTGGGATAATGGGACCTCTACAGACACAGGCAGACCTGTCAGGCTGGGGAAAGTCACCAGGGACTGGCCTGACACTAGTCTAAATAAGATGTCTGAATGGGAAACACTCGGCAGATGAGGTTTAATGTAGAGTAATGCACCGAGGACGGAGTAATCCTATTGCTGCATACACATTAGATGAGAGGATACTCGGGACTACAGAGCAGGAGAAGGACGGGGGATTCTGGTTACAAGTAACTGAGCAGCAGCTCAATGTCAGGCAGCAGCCGCAAAAGCAAACAAGATTTTAGGATGTGTAAAACGAGAAATAAAATCCTGCGGTCCCAATGTAATGTTACCCCTTTATACATCACTGGTGGGCCACATCTGGAATATGGGATCCAGTTTTGGGCTCCACATTTTAATGCTCGTGACTGGAGCATTTTCCGTTTTTGAGTTTTCGTTTTTTGCTCCCCTTGTTCCCGGAGCCATAGCCTTTCTATTTTTCGGTCAATATGGCCGTGTGGGGGCTTATTTCTTGCGGGACGAGTTGTACTTTAAAACGCCATTACTAGTTTTACCATATCGTGTACGGGAAAACAGGAAAAAGATTCCAAGTGCGGTGAAATTGCAACAAAAATGCAATTCCACAGTTGTTTTTTTTTTCTTTCCACGGTAACTGAATGCTAAAACTGAGCCGCCATTATTATTCTCCAGGTCATTACGAGTTCGTAGACACCAAACATGTATAGGTTCTTTTTTATTAAGGTGGTGAAAAAAAATTCTAAAATTTGCTAAAAAAAATAAATCCAAAAAAAAAAGTCTCCATTTCTGAGACCTGTAACGTCTCCATTTTTCGGGATCTGGGGCCGGGTGAGGGCTTATTTTTTGAACGCCGGGCTGATGTTTTTATTGATAACATTTTGGGGTAGATCCGATGTTTTGATCGCCCATTATTGCATATTATTGCGGCGACAAAAAAACCCGTAATTCTGGAGTTTGGAATTTTTTTCCCGTTACGCCGTTTACCGATCGGATTAATTTTTTTTTATATTGATAGATCGGGCGATTCTGAACACGGCGATACCAAATATGTGTATGTGGGGTTTATTTTTTATTTTACTTTGAATGGGGCGAAGGGGGGGGGGTTTAAACCATAATTTTTTTTTAATAACTTTTTTTTTTTTTTTACACTTTTTGCTTACTTGTATAGAAGTAGCAGTTGTCTGATCACCTCTGTGTAGCAGAAATGCTCCTGTACTATGAGCGCCGACCACTAGGTGGTGCTCATAGCGATCAGCTCATGACAACCACTGGGGTCTGCTGCAGACCCAGGGTTGTCATGTCCACCCATCAGTGACCCGCGATCATGTGACGGGGTCACCGATGGGCGAGGCTAATGCCACGCTTCCAGCGCAGCGCTGTTAAAATGCCGGTCAGACATTGACAGCAGCATTTAACATGTTAACAGCCGTGGGTGGATCGCGATTCAACCCGCGGCTGTTGCGGGCACATGTCAGCTGTAAGAATCGGCTGACATGTGCTCGGTTCAGTGCGGGCTCAGCGCCGGAGCCCGCGCTGAACCTGCCTTTCTGACGTGGTGCGCACTATTACTGACCACATCGGAAAGGGGTAGGATATTTAAGAGTTAGTCAACTAGATCACCACGCGGGGCCGGAGGCCGCCCCCCCCCCCCACCACGCGGGGCCGGAGGCCGCCCCCCCCCCCCCCACCACGCGGGGCCGGAGGCCGCCCCCCCACCACACACCACGCGGGGCCGGAGGGCCTCCCCTACACCACGCGGGGCCGGAGGGCCTCCCCTACACCACGCGGGGCCGGAGGGCCTCCCCCCCCCCCCACCACACCGGAGGGCCTCCCCCCCCCCCCCCCACCCCCCACCCCCCACCACACCACACCACACCACGCGGGGCCGGAGGCGGCCGCCCCCCCCCCCACCACGCGGGGCCGGAGGCGGCCGCCCCCCCCCCCCACCACGCGGGGCCGGAGGGCCTCCCCCCCACCACGCGGGGCCGGAGGGCCTCCCCCACACCACGCGGGGCCGGAGGGCCTCCCCCACACCACGCGGGGCCGGAGGGCCTCCCCCCCACCACGCGGGGCCGGAGGGCCTCCCCCACACCACGCGGGGCCGGAGGGCCTCCCCCACACCACGCGGGGCCGGAGGGCCTCCCCTACACCACGCGGGGCCGGAGGGCCCCCCCTACACCACGCGGGGCCGGAAGCCCCCCCCCCTACACCACGCGGGGCCGGAGGCCCCCCCCCCCTACACCACGCGGGGCCGGAGGCCCCCCCCCCCTACACCACGCGGGGCCGGAGGCCCCCCCCCCCTACACCACGCGGGGCCGGAGGCCCCCCCCCCCTACACCACGCGGGGCCGGAGGCCCCCCCCCCTACACCACGCGGGGCCGGAGGCCCCCCCCCCCTACACCACGCGGGGCCGGAGGCCCCCCCCCCCTACACCACGCGGGGCCGGAGGCCCCCCCCCCCTACACCACGCGGGGCCGGAGGCCCCCCCCCCCTACACCACGCGGGGCCGGAGGCCCCCCCCCCCTACACCACGCGGGGCCGGAGGCCCCCCCCCCCTACACCACGCGGGGCCGGAGGCCCCCCCCCCCTACACCACGCGGGGCCGGAGGCCCCCCCCCCTACACCACGCGGGGCCGGAGGCCCCCCCCCCCTACACCACGCGGGGCCGGAGGCCCCCCCCCCCTACACCACGCGGGGCCGGAGGCCCCCCCCCCCCTACACCACGCGGGGCCGGAGGCCCCCCCCCCCTACACCACGCGGGGCCGGAGGCCCCCCCCCCCTACACCACGCGGGGCCGGAGGCCCCCCCCCCCTACACCACGCGGGGCCGGAGGCCCCCCCCCCCTACACCACGCGGGGCCGGAGGCCCCCCCCCCCTACACCACGCGGGGCCGGAGGCCCCCCCCCCCTACACCACGCGGGGCCGGAGGCCCCCCCCCCCTACACCACGCGGGGCCGGAGGCCCCCCCCCCCTACACCACGCGGGGCCGGAGGCCCCCCCCCCCTACACCACGCGGGGCCGGAGGCCCCCCCCCCCTACACCACGCGGGGCCGGAGGCCCCCCCCCCCTACACCACGCGGGGCCGGAGGCCCCCCCCCCCTACACCACGCGGGGCCGGAGGCCCCCCCCCCCTACACCACGCGGGGCCGGAGGCCCCCCCCCCCTACACCACGCGGGGCCGGAGGCCCCCCCCCCCTACACCACGCGGGGCCGGAGGCCCCCCCCCCCTACACCACGCGGGGCCGGAGGCCCCCCCCCCCTACACCACGCGGGGCCGGAGGCCCCCCCCCCTACACCACGCGGGGCCGGAGGCCCCCCCCCCTACACCACGCGGGGCCGGAGGCCCCCCCCCCCTACACCACGCGGGGCCGGAGGCCCCCCCCCCCTACACCACGCGGGGCCGGAGGCCCCCCCCCCCTACACCACGCGGGGCCGGAGGCCCCCCCCCCCTACACCACGCGGGGCCGGAGGCCCCCCCCCCCTACACCACGCGGGGCCGGAGGCCCCCCCCCCCTACACCACGCGGGGCCGGAGGCCCCCCCCCCCTACACCACGCGGGGCCGGAGGCCCCCCCCCCCTACACCACGCGGGGCCGGAGGCCCCCCCCCCCTACACCACGCGGGGCCGGAGGCCCCCCCCCCCTACACCACGCGGGGCCGGAGGCCCCCCCCCCCTACACCACGCGGGGCCGGAGGCCCCCCCCCCCTACACCACGCGGGGCCGGAGGCCCCCCCCCCCTACACCACGCGGGGCCGGAGGCCCCCCCCCCCTACACCACGCGGGGCCGGAGGCCCCCCCCCCCTACACCACGCGGGGCCGGAGGCCCCCCCCCCCTACACCACGCGGGGCCGGAGGCCCCCCCCCCCTACACCACGCGGGGCCGGAGGCCCCCCCCCCTACACCACGCGGGGCCGGAGGCCCCCCCCCCCTACACCACGCGGGGCCGGAGGCCCCCCCCCCCTACACCACGCGGGGCCGGAGGCCCCCCCCCCCTACACCACGCGGGGCCGGAGGCCCCCCCCCCCTACACCACGCGGGGCCGGAGGCCCCCCCCCCCTACACCACGCGGGGCCGGAGGCCCCCCCCCCCTACACCACGCGGGGCCGGAGGCCCCACCCCCCTACACCACGCGGGGCCGGAGGCCCCCCCCCCCTACACCACGCGGGGCCGGAGGCCCCCCCCCCCTACACCACGCGGGGCCGGAGGCCCCCCCCCCCTACACCACGCGGGGCCGGAGGCCCCCCCCCCCTACACCACGCGGGGCCGGAGGCCCCCCCCCCCTACACCACGCGGGGCCGGAGGCCCCCCCCCCCTACACCACGCGGGGCCGAGGCCTCTCCTATGATGAGAGACTGATAAAGTTGAGTCTGTTTAGCTTAGAATAACGACTCCTCAGAGGGGATCTCATTACATTTATAATATCTGTGGGGTCAGTACAAAGGACGGCACAGGACTTATTACTTCCAAAGACCTCACTAAGGACCAGGGGGCTCATTACCGGTGGAAGAAAGGCGATTCCAGCAGCTAAACAGGAAAGGATTCTCTACAGTCAGAGCAGAGACTGTGGAACGCCGACCACAAGAGGTAGAGATGGCCGACACTATAACAGCTTTATACAGGAGCCGACACTATAACAGCTTTATACAGGAGCCGACACTATAACAGCTTTATACAAGGGCCGACACTATAACAGCTTTATACAGGGGACAACACTATAACAGCTTTATACAAGGGCCGACACTATAACAGCTTTATACAGGGGACAACACTATAACAGCTTTATACAAGGGCCGACACTATAACAGCTTTATACAGGGCCGACACTATAACAGCTTTATACAAGGGCCGACACTATAACAGCTTTATACAAGGGGCCGACACTATAACAGCTTTATACAAGGGGCCGACACTATAACAGCTTTATACAAGGGGCCGACACTATAACAGCTTTATACAAGGGCCGACACTATAACAGCTTTATACAGGGGCCGACACTATAACGGCTTTATACAGGGGCCGACACTATAACGGCTTTATACAAGGGCCGACACTATAACGGCTTTATACAGGGGCCGACACTATAACAGCTTTATACAAGGGCCGACACTATAACAGCTTTATACAGGGGCCGACACTATAACAGCTTTATACAGGAGCCGACACTATAACGGCTTTATACAAGGGCCGACACTATAACAGCTTTATACAGGAGCCGACACTATAACAGCTTTATACAGGGGACAACACTATAACAGCTTTATACAAGGGCCGACACTATAACAGCTTTATACAGGAGCCGACACTATAACGGCTTTATACAAGGGCCGACACTATAACAGCTTTATACAGGAGCCGACACTATAACAGCTTTATACAGGGGACAACACTATAACAGCTTTATACAAGGGCCGACACTATAACAGCTTTATACAGGGCCGACACTATAACAGCTTTATACAAGGGCCGACACTATAACAGCTTTATACAAGGGGCCGACACTATAACAGCTTTATACAAGGGGCCGACACTATAACAGCTTTATACAAGGGGCCGACACTATAACAGCTTTATACAGGGGCCGACACTATAACAGCTTTATACAGGGGCCGACACTATAACAGCTTTATACAGGGGCCGACACTATAACGGCTTTATACAAGGGCCGACACTATAACGGCTTTATACAGGGGCCGACACTATAACAGCTTTATACAAGGGCCAACACTATAACAGCTTTATACAGGGGCCGACACTATAACAGCTTTATACAAGGGCCGACACTATAACAGCTTTATACAGGAGGGCCTGACACTATAACAGCTTTATACAGGAGCCGACACTATAACAGCTTTATACAGGGCCGACACTATAACGGCTTTATACAGGGGCCGACACTATAACGGCTTTATACAGGGGCCGACACTATAACAGCTTTATACAGGAGCGACACTATAACAGCTTTATACAGGAGCCGACACTATAACAGCTTTATACAGGAGCCGACACTATAACGGCTTTATACAGGGCCGACACTATAACAGCTTTATACAGGGGCCGACACTATAACAGCTTTATACAGGGGCCGACACTATAACAGCTTTATACAGAGGCCGACACTATAACAGCTTTATACAGGGCCGACACTATAACAGCTTTATACAGAGGCCGACACTATAACAGCTTTATACAGGGCCGACACTATAACAGCTTTATACAGGGCCGACACTATAACAGCTTTATACAGGAGCCGACACTATAACAGCTTTATACAGGGGACGACACTATAACAGCTTTATACAGGGGCCGACACTATAACAGCTTTATACAGGGGCCGACACTATAACAGCTTTATACAGGAGCCGACACTATAACAGCTTTATACAGGAGCCGACACTATAACAGCTTTATACAGGGGACGACACTATAACAGCTTTATACAGGAGCCGACACTATAACAGCTTTACACAGGGCCGACACTATAACGGCTTCATACAGAGGCCGACACTATAACAGCTTTATACAGAGGCCGACACTATAACAGCTTTATACAGAGGCCGACACTATAACGGCTTTATACAGGAGCCGACACTATAACAGCTTTATACAGGGGCCGACACTATAACAGCTTTATACAGGGGCCGACACTATAACAGCTTTATACAGGGGCCGACACTATAACAGCTTTATACAGGAGCCGACACTATAACAGCTTTATACAGGGGACGACACTATAACAGCTTTATACAGGAGCCGACACTATAACAGCTTTACACAGGGCCGACACTATAACAGCTTCATACAGAGGCCGACACTATAACAGCTTTATACAGAGGCCGACACTATAACAGCTTTATACAGAGGCCGACACTATAACGGCTTTATACAGGAGCCGACACTATAACAGCTTTATACAGGAGCCGACACTATAACAGCTTTATACAGGAGCCGACACTATAACAGCTTTATACAGGAGCCGACACTATAACAGCTTTATACAGGGCCGACACTATAACAGCTTTATACAAGGGCCGACACTATAACAGCTTTATACAAGGGGCCGACACTATAACAGCTTTATACAAGGGGCCGACACTATAACAGCTTTATACAAGGGGCCGACACTATAACAGCTTTATACAAGGGCCGACACTATAACAGCTTTATACAGGGGCCGACACTATAACGGCTTTATACAGGGGCCGACACTATAACGGCTTTATACAAGGGCCGACACTATAACGGCTTTATACAGGGGCCGACACTATAACGGCTTTATACAAGGGCCGACACTATAACAGCTTTATACAGGGGCCGACACTATAACAGCTTTATACAGGAGCCGACACTATAACGGCTTTATACAAGGGCCGACACTATAACAGCTTTATACAGGAGCCGACACTATAACGGCTTTATACAGGGGACAACACTATAACAGCTTTATACAAGGGCCGACACTATAACAGCTTTATACAGGAGCCGACACTATAACGGCTTTATACAAGGGCCGACACTATAACAGCTTTATACAGGAGCCGACACTATAACAGCTTTATACAGGGGACAACACTATAACAGCTTTATACAAGGGCCGACACTATAACAGCTTTATACAGGGCCGACACTATAACAGCTTTATACAAGGGCCGACACTATAACAGCTTTATACAAGGGGCCGACACTATAACAGCTTTATACAAGGGCCGACACTATAACAGCTTTATACAAGGGGCCGACACTATAACAGCTTTATACAAGGGGCCGACACTATAACAGCTTTATACAAGGGGCCGACACTATAACAGCTTTATACAGGGGCCGACACTATAACAGCTTTATACAGGGGCCGACACTATAACAGCTTTATACAGGGGCCGACACTATAACGGCTTTATACAAGGGCCGACACTATAACGGCTTTATACAGGGGCCGACACTATAACAGCTTTATACAAGGGCCGACACTATAACAGCTTTATACAGGGGCCGACACTATAACAGCTTTATACAAGGGGCCGACACTATAACAGCTTTATACAGGGGCCGACACTATAACAGCTTTATACAGGAGCGACACTATAACAGCTTTATACAGGAGCCGACACTATAACAGCTTTATACAGGAGCCGACACTATAACGGCTTTATACAGGGCCGACACTATAACAGCTTTATACAGGGGCCGACACTATAACAGCTTTATACAGGGGCCGACACTATAACAGCTTTATACAGAGGCCGACACTATAACAGCTTTATACAGGGCCGACACTATAACAGCTTTATACAGAGGCCGACACTATAACAGCTTTATACAGGGCCGACACTATAACAGCTTTATACAGGGCCGACACTATAACAGCTTTATACAGGAGCCGACACTATAACAGCTTTATACAGGGGACGACACTATAACAGCTTTATACAGGGGCCGACACTATAACAGCTTTATACAGGGGCCGACACTATAACAGCTTTATACAGGAGCCGACACTATAACAGCTTTATACAGGGGACGACACTATAACAGCTTTATACAGGAGCCGACACTATAACAGCTTTACACAGGGCCGACACTATAACGGCTTCATACAGAGGCCGACACTATAACAGCTTCATACAGAGGCCGACACTATAACAGCTTTATACAGAGGCCGACACTATAACAGCTTTATACAGAGGCCGACACTATAACGGCTTTATACAGGAGCCGACACTATAACAGCTTTATACAGGAGCCGACACTATAACAGCTTTATACAGGAGCCGACACTATAACAGCTTTACACAGGAGCCGACACTATAACAGCTTTATACAGGAGCCGACACTATAACAGCTTTATACAGGAGCCGACACTAACAGCTTTATACAGGGCCGACACTATAACAGCTTTATACAGGGGCCGACACTATAACAGCTTCATACAGAGGCCGACACTATAACAGCTTTATACAGAGGCCGACACTATAACAGCTTTATACAGAGGCCGACACTATAACGGCTTTATACAGGAGCCGACACTATAACAGCTTTATACAGGAGCCGACACTATAACAGCTTTATACAGGGGCCGACACTATAACGGCTTCATACAGGGCCGACACTATAACAGCTTTATACAGGAGCCGACACTATAACAGCTTTATACAGGAGCCGACACTATAACAGCTTTATACAGGAGCCGACACTATAACAGCTTTATACAGGAGCCGACACTAACAGCTTTATACAGGGGCCGACACTATAACGGCTTTATACAGGAGCCGACACTATAACGGCTTTATACAGGAGCCGACACTATAACGGCTTTATACAGGAGCCGACGCTATAACAGCTTTATACAGGAGCCGACACTAACAGCTTTATACAGGGGCCGACACTATAACGGCTTTATACAGGAGCCGACACTAACAGCTTTATACAGGGGCCGACACTATAACGGCTTTATACAGGAGCCGACACTATAACGGCTTTATACAGGAGCCGACACTATAACGGCTTTATACAGGAGCCGACACTATAACAGCTTTATACAGGAGCCGACACTAACAGCTTTATACAGGGGCCGACACTATAACGGCTTTATACAGGAGCCGACACTATAACGGCTTTATACAGGAGCCGACACTATAACGGCTTTATACAGGAGCCGACACTATAACAGCTTTATACAGGAGCCGACACTAACAGCTTTATACAGGAGCCGACACTATAACAGCTTTATACAGGGGCCGACACTATAACGGCTTTATACAGGAGCCGACACTATAACGGCTTTATACAGGAGCCGACGCTATAACAGCTTTATACAGGAGCCGACGCTATAACGGCTTTATACAGGAGCCGACGCTATAACAGCTTTATACAGGGGCCGACACTATAACAGCTTTATACAGGGGCCGACACTATAACAGCTTTATACAGGGGCCGACACTATAACAGCTTTATACAGGAGCCGACACTATAACGGCTTTATACAGGAGCCGACACTATAACGGCTTTATACAGGGACCGACACTATAACAGCTTTATACAGGAGCCGACACTATAACGGCTTTATACAGGAGCCGACACTATAACGGCTTTATACAGGAGCCGACACTATAACGGCTTTATACAGGAGCCGACACTATAACAGCTTTATACAGGGGACAACACTATAACAGCTTTATACAAGGGCCGACACTATAACAGCTTTATACAGGGCCGACACTATAACGGCTTTATACAGGAGCCGACACTATAACGGCTTTATACAGGGGCCGACACTATAACGGCTTTATACAGGAGCCGACACTATAACAGCTTTATACAGGGGACAACACTATAACAGCTTTATACAAGGGCCGACACTATAACAGCTTTATACAGGGCCGACACTATAACAGCTTTATACAGGGGCCGACACTATAACGGCTTTATACAGGGGCCGACACTATAACGGCTTTATACAGGAGCCGACACTATAACAGCTTTATACAGGAGCGACACTATAACAGCTTTATACAGGAGCGACACTATAACAGCTTTATACGGGAGCCGACACTATAACAGCTTTATACAGGAGCCGACACTATAACGGCTTTATACAGGAGCCGACACTATAACAGCTTTATACAGGAGCCGACACTATAACAGCTTTATACAGGAGCCGACACTATAACAGCTTTATACAGGAGCCGACACTATAACGGCTTTATACAGGAGCCGACACTATAACAGCTTTATACAGGGGCCGACACTATAACAGCTTTATACAGGAGCCGACACTATAACAGCTTTATACAGGGGACAACACTATAACAGCTTTATACAGGAGCCGACACTATAACGGCTTTATACAGGAGCCGACACTATAACGGCTTTATACAGGGGCCGACACTATAACGGCTTTATACAGGGGCCGACACTATAACGGCTTTATACAGGGGCCGACACTATAACGGCTTTATACAGGGGCCGACACTATAACAGCTTTATACAGGGGCCGACACTATAACAGCTTTATACAGGGGCCGACACTATAACAGCTTTATACAGGGGCCGACACTATAACAGCTTTATACAGGAGCCGACACTATAACGGCTTTATACAGGAGCCGACACTATAACGGCTTTATACAGGGACCGACACTATAACAGCTTTATACAGGAGCCGACACTATAACGGCTTTATACAGGAGCCGACACTATAACGGCTTTATACAGGAGCCGACACTATAACGGCTTTATACAGGAGCCGACACTATAACAGCTTTATACAGGGGACAACACTATAACAGCTTTATACAAGGGCCGACACTATAACAGCTTTATACAGGGCCGACACTATAACAGCTTTATACAGGAGCCGACACTATAACGGCTTTATACAGGGGCCGACACTATAACGGCTTTATACAGGAGCCGACACTATAACAGCTTTATACAGGGGACAACACTATAACAGCTTTATACAAGGGCCGACACTATAACAGCTTTATACAGGGCCGACACTATAACAGCTTTATACAGGGGCCGACACTATAACGGCTTTATACAGGGGCCGACACTATAACGGCTTTATACAGGAGCCGACACTATAACAGCTTTATACAGGAGCGACACTATAACAGCTTTATACAGGAGCGACACTATAACAGCTTTATACGGGAGCCGACACTATAACAGCTTTATACAGGAGCCGACACTATAACGGCTTTATACAGGAGCCGACACTATAACAGCTTTATACAGGAGCCGACACTATAACAGCTTTATACAGGAGCCGACACTATAACGGCTTTATACAGGAGCCGACACTATAACAGCTTTATACAGGGGCCGACACTATAACAGCTTTATACAGGAGCCGACACTATAACAGCTTTATACAGGGGACAACACTATAACAGCTTTATACAGGAGCCGACACTATAACGGCTTTATACAGGAGCCGACACTATAACGGCTTTATACAGGGGCCGACACTATAACGGCTTTATACAGGGGCCGACACTATAACGGCTTTATACAGGGGCCGACACTATAACGGCTTTATACAGGGGCCGACACTATAACGGCTTTATACAGGGGCCGACACTATAACGGCTTTATACAGGGGCCGACACTATAACGGCTTTATACAGGGGCCGACACTATAACGGCTTTATACAGGGGCCGACACTAACAGCTTTATACAGGGGCCGACACTATAACAGCTTTATACAGGGGCCGACACTAACAGCTTTATACAGGGGCCGACACTATAACAGCTTTATACAGGGGCCGACACTATAACAGCTTTATACAAGGGGCCGACACTATAACAGCTTTATACAAGGGGCAGACACTAGAACAGCTTTATATATTGGATGATTTCCTCCATACAGGTAACAATGTGGGTAAATGACAATGTACAATGGGGGAGGAAGGATGAGCTGGATGACCATGTACAATGGGGGAGGAAGGATGAGCTGGATGACCATGTACAATGGGGGAGGAAGGATGAGCTGGATGACCATGTACAATGGGGGAGGAAGGATGAGCTGGATGACCATGTACAATGGGGGAGGAAGGATGAGCTGGATGACCATGTACAATGGGGGAGGAAGGATGAGCTGGATGACCATGTACAATGGGGGAGGAAGGATGAGCTGGATGACCATGTACAATGGGGGAGGAAGGATGAGCTGGATGACCATGTACAATGGGGGAGGAAGGATGAGCTGGATGACCATGTACAATGGGGGAGGAAGGATGAGCTGGATGACCATGTACAATGGGGGAGGAAGGATGAGCTGGATGACCATGTACAATGGGGGAGGAAGGATGAGCTGGATGACCATGTACAATGGGGGAGGAAGGATGAGCTGGATGGAGCGAGCTATTATTGAACGCTTCTTACTTTACAGCCTTTTTGCCACATCTGCCTAAGACTTTTGCACGGTGCTGTAGATAATGGGTAATGGCGTACATGCGGCTCATCAGTGATGGTGCAGGTGATAGTAATGGCTGGGACCTCACACACCGGCGGCCGTTCATCTCCTTATACCCCCCCCCAGGCCCCATAGAGGGGGTCACTAATACACAGGTAGGGTTAGTGATGACCAGAATAACGAATATGGGGGCGTTACCCCTTGTCGGGCCTTGTCCTCGCTGTACTGAGCCGCCACCTCACTGAATCGAGCTCCAGACCTCAGCTTCTCCATGGCCTCCATGACTCGTCCATGTTTCTCGCAGAGGATGTGTCTCACCTAAACACAACAACAGCGTGACTGCAGCCGGCAGAGCATCATTACTCATGTAACGTGAATCACTGTTATTGAGAACAGAAGGATAGGCTTCTCCTGTACAATACACAGAATATTCACTGCACTTTTAGACGATAACATGTCATTTTTAGTCAAGAAACTGTCGGCATATAATACTATGAAGTCAGGGGGCACCACACCCCTACGCACGTTCTTCCGGATCTTCCCCGATTCATTATTATGGTGTTTTTAAAGGGAAACGGTCATGTAAAACAGTGTTAATAACCCGCAGATATAGGGTTAATCTGCAGTTGAGCAGCGTTCTGACACCCTGCGGGGCTGGCAGGAAATTCATTTTATTGCCCCCGGCACCGCTTCACTCACCGCTCTGTATAGACAGCGGCGGCTATAACCGCACCGACACTGACTGACAGCAGGTCCCCGTTCTGGGAATTGATGGGCTTTTCAGGGGTCAGACTGCCACCAATCAGCCAGTAATTATTTATACTGTGAATAAAAAGCCCTTTAAAAGAAATCTGTCATCAGGTTTTTGCCAGCTAATCGTAGAGACAGAGACTCTGATTCCAGTGATCTGTCACTTACTGTGCGGCTTTAGGTTTGATAAAATCAGTTTCTCACTAGATGACCAATATTCATGAGCTCTGTGTAACCCGCTCCAGCTCCAACCACTGACTGCATAGGCAGAAAGCAGCCAATCAATGGTTGGGGCGGGGTTATACAGCGCTCAGCATTCAGAGCTCTGCAGCAGAGAAAATAATAATTTTACGCAAAACTACAGCAACCAGCTCTGTAAGTGATACATTGCTGGAATCAGGATCTCAGCCCTTACATCCATGGGGGAGTAAAAACCCAGGGACAGACTCCCTGTGATGCCCCCTTCACCAAGTGCCATGTACAACACACACTGTACCTTCACTGCATTTCCACCTTTTGGGGTCTGGGATTTCTTGTCGGCGGCTTCAGCGGCACCGGCACCACCTGCCCAATACAAGAAGAAAAGGACAGGTGACAGCAGCGGGGGGACGCATCACCATTCACAACACCCCGTCCTGTGCACACAGCAACGTCACAGCACCATCCGCTCACAACCATCACCCACCCATCCAAAAGGAGCGGTGACAGACCCCACAGAAGGGGGAAAAGAGTGCCCACTCCAGCAATGGGGGGCTGAACATACGCTCTGCACGACTGAGGAAAGAACAAGAGTAATGGGGGGGTGTCAGAGGTCAGACAACATCAGGCTAGTGGGGTGGGGGGGTCTCAGAGGTCAGAGATAGTGGGGGGGGATCAGCTATTATATAGAGATAGCGGGGGGAGATCAGCTATTATATAGAGATAGCGGGGGGAGATCAGATATTATATAGAGATAGCTGGGGGGAGATCAGCTATTATATAGAGATAGCGGGGGGATCAGATATTATATAGAGATAGCGGGGGGGGGATCAGATATTATATAGAGATAGCGGGGGGGGATCAGATATTATATAGAGATAGCGGGGGGATCAGATATTATATAGAGATAGCGGGGGGGGGATCAGATATTATATAGAGATAGCGGGGGGGGATCAGATATTATATAGAGATAGCGGGGGGGATCAGATATTATATAGAGATAGCGGGGGGGGGGATCAGATATTATATAGAGATAGCGGGGGGGGGATCAGATATTATATAGAGATAGCGGGGGGGGGATCAGATATTATATAGAGATAGCGGGGGGGGGATCAGATATTATATAGAGATAGCGGGGGGGGGATCAGATATTATATAGAGATAGCGGGGGGGGGATCAGATATTATATAGAGATAGCGGGGGGGGGGATCAGATATTATATAGAGATAGCGGGGGGGGGATCAGATATTATATAGAGATAGCGGGGGGGATCAGATATTATATAGAGATAGCGAGGGGGATCAGATATTATATAGAGATAGCGGGGGGGATCAGATATTATATAGAGATAGCGGGGGGGGATCAGATATTATATAGAGATAGCGGGGGGGGATCATATATTATATAGAGATAGTGGGGGGAGATCAGATATTATATAGAGATAGCGGGGGGGGATCAGAAATTATATAGAGATAGCGGGGGGGGATCAGATATTATATAGAGATAGCGGGGGGGAGATCAGATATTATATAGAGATAGCGGGGGGGATCAGATATTATATAGAGATAGCGGGGGGGATCAGATATTATATAGAGATAGCGGGGGGGGATCAGATATTATATAGAGATAGCGGGGGGGGTCAGATATTATATAGAGATAGCGGGGGGGGGATCAGATATTATATAGAGATAGCGGGGGGGATCAGATATTATATAGAGATAGCGAGGGGGGGATCAGATATTATATAGAGAAAGCGGGGGGGGATCAGATATTATATAGAGATAGCGGGGGGGGATCAGATATTATATAGAGATAGCGGGGGGGGATCAGATATTATATAGAGATAGCGGGGGGGGATCAGATATTATATAGAGATAGCGGGGGGGGATCAGATATTATATAGAGATAGCGGGGAGGAGATCAGATATTATATAGAGATAGCGGGGGGGGATCAGATATTATATAGAGATAGCGGGGGGGGATCAGATATTATATAGAGATAGCGGGGGGGAGATCAGATATTATATAGAGATAGCGGGGGGGAGATCAGATATTATATAGAGATAGCGGGGGGGGATCAGATATTATATAGAGATAGCGGGGGGGGGATCAGATATTATATAGAGATAGCGGGGGGGATCAGATATTATATAGAGATAGCGGGGGGGAGATCAGATATTATATAGAGATAGCGGGGGGGGATCAGATATTATATAGAGATAGCGGGGGGGGATCAGATATTATATAGAGATAGCGGGGGGGGATCAGATATTATATAGAGATAGCGGGGGGGATCAGATATTATATAGAGATAGCGGGGGGGGGATCAGATATTATATAGAGATAGCGGGGGGGGGATCAGATATTATATAGAGATAGCGGGGGGAGATCAGATATTATATAGAGATAGCGGGGGAGGATCAGTAATTATATAGAGATAGCGGTGGGGAGATCAGATATTATATAGAGATAGCGGGGGGGGATCAGATATTATATAGAGATAGCGGGGGGGGATCAGATATTATATAGAGATAGCGGGGGGGATCAGATATTATATAGAGATAGCGGGGGGAGATCAGATATTATATAGAGATAGCGGGGGGGGATCAGATATTATATAGAGATAGCGGGGGGGGATCAGTAATTATATAGAGATAGCGGTGGGGAGATCAGATATTATATAGAGATAGCGGGGGGGGATCAGATATTATATAGAGATAGCGGGGGGGATCAGATATTATATAGAGATAGCGGGGGGGGGGATCAGTTATTATATAGAGATAGCGGGGGGTCAGATATTATATAGAGATAGCGGGGGGGGATCAGATATTATATAGAGATAGCGGGGGGGGATCAGATATTATATAGAGATAGCGGGGGGGTCAGATATTATATAGAGATAGCAGGGGGGATCAGATATTATATAGAGATAGCGGGGGGGAGATCAGATATTATATAGAGATAGCAGGGGGGGGATCAGATATTATATAGAGATAGCGGGGGGGATCATATATTATATAGAGATAGCGGGGGGAGATCATATATTATATAGAGATAGCGGGGGGAGATCAGATATTATATAAAGATAGCGGGGGGGGATCAGAAATTATATAGAGATAGCGGGGGGGGGATCAGATATTATATAGAGATAGCGGGGGGGAGATCAGATATTATATAGAGATAGCGGGGGGGATCAGATATTATATAGAGATAGCGGGGGGGATCAGATATTATATAGAGATAGCGGGGGGGATCAGATATTATATAGAGATAGCGGGGGGGATCAGATATTATATAGAGATAGCGGGGGGATCAGATATTATATAGAGATAGCGGGGGGGATCAGATATTATATAGAGATAGCGGGGGGGAGATCAGATATTATATAGAGATAGCAGGGGGGGATCAGATATTATATAGAGATAGCGGGGGGGGGATCAGATATTCTATAGATAGCGGGGGGTGATCAGATATTATATAGAGATAGTGGGGGGGGATCAGATATTATATAGAGATAGCGGGGGGAGATCAGATATTATATAGAGATAGCGGGGGGGTCAGATATTATATAGAGATAGCGGGGGGGATCAGATATTATATGGAGATAGCGGGGGATCAGATATTATATAGAGATAGCGGGGGGGAGATCAGATATTATATAGAGATAGCGAGGGGAGATCAGATATTATATAGAGATAGCAGGGGGGGGATCAGATATTATATAGAGATAGCGGGGGGATCAGATATTATATAGAGATAGCAGGGGGGATCAGATATTATATAGAGATAGCGGGGGGGATCAGATATTATATAGAGATAGCGGGGGGGAGATCAGATATTATATAGAGATAGCGGGGGGGATCAGATATTATATAGAGATAGCGGGGGGGAGATCAGATATTATATAGAGATAGCGGGGGGGATAAGATATTATATAGAGATAACGGGGGGATCAGATATTATATAGAGATAGCGGGGGGGATCAGATATTATATAGAGATAGCGGGGGATCAGATATTATATACAGATAGCGGGGGGGGATCAGATATTATATAGAGATAGCGGGGGGTCAGATATTATATAGAGATAGCGGGGGGGGATCAGATATTATATAGAGATAGCGGAGGGGATCAGACATTATATAGAGATAGCGGGGGAGATCAGATATTATATAGAGATAGCGGGGGGAGATCAGATATTATATAGAGATAGCGGGGGGGATCAGATATTATATAGAGATAGCGGGGGGGGGATCAGATATTATATAGAGATAGCGGGGGGAGATCAGATATTATATAGAGATAGCGGGGGGGGGATCAGATATTATATAGAGATAGCGGGGGGGATCAGATATTATATAGAGATAGCGGGGGGGGGATCAGATATTATATAGAGATAGCGGGGGGATCAGATATTATATAGAGATAGCAGTGGGGATCAGATATTATATAGAGATAGCGGGGGGGGATCAGATATTATATAGAGATAGCGGGGGGGGATCAGATATTATATAGAGATAGCGGGGGGGGATCAGATATTATATAGCGATAGCGGGGGGGAATAGATATTCTATAGAGATAGCGGGGGGGAATAGATATTATATAGAGATAGCGGGGGGGATCAGATATTATAAAGAGATAGCGGGGGGGGAATCAGTTATTATATAGAGATAGCGGGGGAGATCAGATATTATATAGAGATAGCGGGGGGGGAATCAGTTATTATATAGAGATAGCGGGGGAGATCAGATATTATATAGAGATAGCGGGGGGAGATCAGATATATAGAGATAGCGGGGGGGATCAGATATTATATAGAGATAGCGGGGGGGAGATCAGATATTATATAGAGATAGCGGGGGGGAGATCAGATATTATATAGAGATAGCAGGGGGGGGATCAGATATTATATAGAGATAGCGGGGGGGATCAGATATTATATAGAGATAGCGGGGGGGATCAGATATTATATAGAGATAGCGGGTGGGGGATCAGATATTATATAGAGATAGCGGGGGGGATCAGATATTATATAGAGATAGCGGAGGGGATCAGATATTATATAGAGATAGCGGGGGGGATCAGATATTATATAGAGATAGCGGGGGGGATCAGATATTATATAGAGATAGCGGGGGGGATCAGATATTATATAGAGATAGCGGGGGGAGATCAGATATTATATAGAGATAGCGGGGGGAGATCAGATATTATATAGAGATAGCGGGGGGAGATCAGATATTATATAGAGATAGCGGGGGGGATCAGATATTATATAGCGATAGCGGGGGGGGATCAGATATTATATAGAGATAGCGGGGGGAGATCAGATATTATATAGAGATAGCTGGGGGAGATCAGATATTATGTAGAGATAGCGGGGGAGATCAGCTATTATATAGAGATAGCGGGAGAGATCAGCTATTATATAGAGATAGCGGGGGAGATCAGCTATTATACAGAGATAGCGGGGGAGATCAGCTATTATACAGAGATAGCGGGGGGGAGATCAGCTATTATATAGAGATAGGGGGGTGGGGGAGATCAGCTATTATATAGAGATAGCGGGGGGAGATCAGATATTATATAGAGATAGCGGGGGAGATCAGCTATTATATAGAGATAGCGGGGGGAGATCAGCTATTATATAGAGATAGCGGGGGGAGATCAGATATTATATAGAGATAGGGGGGTGGGGGAGATCAGCTATTATATAGAGATAGGGGGGTGGGGGAGATCAGCTATTATATAGAGATAGCGGGGGATATCAGCTATTATATAGAGATAGCGGGGGGGAGATCAGATATTATATAGAGATAGCGGGGGGGGGGATCAGATATTATATAGAGATAGCGGGGGGGGGATCAGATATTATATAGAGATAGCGGGGGAGATGAGATATTATATAGAGATAGCGGGGGAGATCAGATATTATATAGAGATAGCGGGGGGAGATCAGATATTATATAGAGATAGCGGGGGGGGATCAGTTATTATATAGAGATACCGGGGGGGGATCAGATATTATATAGAGATAGCGGGGGGGGATCAGATATTATATAGAGATAGCGGGGGGGATCAGACATTATATAGAGATAGCGGGGGGGATCAGATATTATATAGAAATAGCGGGGGGGAGATCAGATATTATATAGAGATAGCGGGGGAGATCAGATATTATATAGAGATAGTGGGGGGAGATCAGATATTATATAGAGATAGCGGCGGGTCAGATATTATATAGAGATAGCGGGGGGAGATCAGATATTATATAGAGATAGCGGCGGGATCAGATATTATATAGAGATAGCGGGGGGATCAGATATCATATAGAGATAGCGGGGGGGATCAGATATTATATAGAGATAGCGGGGGGAGGTCAGATATTATATAGAGATAGCGGGCGGAGATCAGATATTATATACAGATAGCGGGGGGGGATCGGATATTATATAGAGATAGCAGGGGGGATCAGATATTATATAGAGATAGCGGGGGGGTCAGATATTATATAGAGATAGCGGGGGGAGATCAGATATTATATAGAGATAGCGGGGGGAGATCAGATATTATATAGAGATAGCGGGAGGGAGATCAGATATTATAGAGATAGCGGGGGGGGGATCAGATATTATATAGAGATAGCGGGGGGGGGATCAGATATTATATAGAGATAGCGGGGGGGAGATCAGATTATCTAGAGAGCGGGGGGAGATCAGATATTCTATAGAGATAGCGGGGGGGGTCAGATATTCTATAGAGATAGCGGGGGGGGGATCAGATATTCTATAGAGATAGGGGGGTGGGGGAGATCAGCTATTATGTAGAGATAGCGGGGGAGATCAGCTATTATATAGAGATAGCGGGAGAGATCAGCTATTATATAGAGATAGCGGGGGGGGATCAGATATTCTATAGAGATAGCGGGGGGGGATCAGATATTATATAGAGATAGCGGGGGGGGATCAGATATTATATAGAGATAGCGGGGGGGGATCAGATATTATATAGAGATAGCGGGGGGGATCAGATATTATATAGAGATAGGGGGGTGAATCAGCTATTCTATAAAGATAGCGGGGGGGGGAATCAGTTATTATATAGAGATAGCGGGGGGGATCAGATATTATATAGAGATAAAGGGGGGGTCAGATATTATATAGAGATAGCGGGGGGAGATCAGATATTATATAGAGATAGGGGGGGGGAGATCAGATATTATATAGAGATAGAGGGGGGGATCAGATATTATATAGAGATAGCGGGGGGGATCAGATATTATATAGAGATAGCGGGGGGGATCAGATATTATAAAGAGATAAAGGGGGGGTCAGATATTATATAGAGATAGCGGGGGGGGGCAGATATTATATAGAGATAGCGGGGGGGTCAGATATTATATAGAGATAGCGGGGGGGTCAGATATTATATAGAGATAGCGGGGGGGGTCAGATATTATATAGAGATAGCGGGGGGGGTCAGATATTATATAGAGATAGCGGGGGGGGGGATCAGATATTATATAGAGATAGCGGGGGGGTCAGATATTATATAGAGATAGCGGGGGGGTCAGACATTATATAGAGATAGCGGAGGGGGATCAGATATTATATAGAGATAGCGGGGGGATCAGATATATAGATAGCGGGGGGGAGATCAGATATTATATAGAGATAGCGGGGGGGATCAGATATTATATAGAGATAGCGGGGGGGGATCAGATATTATATAGAGTTAGCGGGGGGGGATCAGATATTCTATAGAGATAGCGGGGGGAGATCAGATATTCTATAGAGATAGCGGGGGGAGATCAGATATTATATAGAGATAGCGGGGGGAGATCAGATATTATATAGAGATAGCGGGGGGGGGGAGATCAGATATTATATAGAGATAGCGGGGGGGGGAGATCAGATATTATATAGAGATAGCGGGGGGGGGAGATCAGATATTATATAGAGATAGCGGGGGGGGATCAGATATTATATAGAGATAGCGGGGGAGATCAGATATTATATAGAGATAGCGGGGGAGATCAGATATTATATAGAGATAGCGGGGGGGGATCAGATATTATATAGAGATAGCGGGGGGAGATCAGATATTATATAGAGATAGCGGGGGGAGATCAGATATTATATAGAGATAGCGGGGGGGAGATCAGATATTATATAGAGATAGCGGGGGGAGATCAGATATTATATAGAGATAGCGGGGGGGAGATCAGATATTATATAGAGATAGCGGGGGGGATCAGATATTATATAGAGATAGCGGGGGGGATCAGATATTATATAGAGATAGCGGGGGGGATCAGATATTATATAGAGATAGCGGGTGGGGGATCAGATATTATATAGAGATAGCGGGGGGGAGATCAGATATTATATAGAGATAGCGGGGGGGATCAGATATTATATAGAGATAACGGGGGGGATCAGATATTATATAGAGATAGCGGGGGGGGATCAGATATTATATAGAGATAGCGGGGGGGATCAGATATTATATAGAGATAGCGGGGGGGAGATCAGATATTATATAGAGATAGCAGGGGGGGGATCAGATATTATATAGAGATAGCGGGGGGGGGATCAGATATTATATAGAGATAGCGGGGGGGATCAGATATTATATAGAGATAGCGGGGGGGATCAGATATTATATAGAGATATCGGGGGGATCAGATATTCCATAGATAGCGGGGGGGATCAGATATTATATAGAGATAGTGGGGGGGATCAGATATTATATAGAGATAGCGGGGGAATCAGATATTATATAGAGATAGCGGGGGGGGATCAGATATTATATAGAGATAGCGGGGGGGGGGGATCAGATATTATATAGAGATAGCGGGGGGGGGATCAGATATTATATAGAGATAGCAGGGGGGATCAGATATTATATAGAGATAGCGGGGGGGATCAGATATTATATAGAGATAGCGGGGGGAGATCAGATATTATATAGAGATAGCGGGGGGGGTCAGATATTATATAGAGATAGCGGGGGGGGATCAGATATTATATAAAGATAGCGGGGGGGATCAGATATTATATAGAGATAGCGGGGGGAGATCAGATATTATATAGAGATAGCGGGGGGGATCAGATATTATATAGAGATAGCGGGGGGAGATCAGATATTATATAGAGATAGCGGGGGGGGGATCAGATATTATATAAAGATAGCGGGGGGAGATCAGATATTATATAGAGATAGCGGGGGGGGTCAGATATTATATAGAGATAGCGGGGGGGGATCGGATATTATATAGAGATAGCAGGGGGGATCAGATATTATATAGAGATAGCGGGAGGGAGATCAGATATCATAGAGATAGCGGGGGGGGGATCAGATATTCTATAGAGATAGCGGGGGGGTCAGATATTATATAGAGATAGCGGGGGCGGTCAGATATTCTATAGAGATAGCGGGGGGGGATCAGATATTCTATAGAGATAGCGGGGGGGGGATCAGATATTCTATAGAGATAGCGGGGGGGATCAGATATTCTATAGAGATAGCGGGGGGATCAGATATTATATAGAGATAGCGGGGGGGGATCAGATATTATATAGAGATAGCGGGGGGGGATCAGATATTCTATAGAGATAGCGGGGGATCAGATATTCTATAGAGATAGCGGGGGGGAGATCAGATATTATATAGAGATAGCGGGGGGGATCAGATATTATATAGAGATAGCAGGGGGGGGGATCAGATATTATATAGAGATAGCGGGCGGAGATCAGATATTATATAGAGATAGCGGGGGAGATCAGATATTATATAGAGATAGCGGGCGGAGATCAGATATTATATAGAGATAGCGGGGGGGATCAGATATTATATAGAGATAGCGGGGGGGATCAGATATTATATAGAGATAGCGGGGGGGATCAGATATTATATAGAGATAGCGGGGGGGATCAGATATTATATAGAGATAGCGGGGGGGGATCAGATATTATATAGAGATAGCGGGGGGGGGATCAGATATTATAAAGAGATAGCGGGGGGGGGATCAGATATTATATAGAGATAGCGGGGGGGGATCAGATATTCTATAGAGATAGCGGGGGGGGATCAGATATTATATAGAGATAGTGGGGGGGATCAGATATTATATAGAGATAGCGGGGGGGATCAGATATTATATAGAGATAGCGGGGGGATCAGATATTATATAGAGATAGAGGGGGGATCAGATATTATATAGAGATAGCGGGGGGATCAGATATTATATAGAGATAGCGGGGGATCAGATATTATATACAGATAGCGGGGGGGATCAGATATTATATAGAGATAGCGGGGGGTCAGATATTATATAGAGATAGCGGGGGGGATCAGACATTATATAGAGATAGCGGGGGGGATCAGATATTATATAGAGATAGCGGGGGGGGATCAGATATTATATAGAGATAGCGGGGGGGAATAGATATTCTATAGAGTTAGTGGGGGGAGATCAGATATTATATAGAGATAGCGGGGGGGGGATCAAATATTATATAGAGATAGCGGGGGGGATCAGATATTATATAGAGATAGCGGGGGGGGGATCAGATATTATATAGAGATAGCGGGGGAGATCAGATATTATATAGAGATAGCGGGGGGGGGATCAGATATTATATAGAGATAGCGGGGGAGATCAGATATTATATAGAGATAGCGGGGGAGATCAGATATTATATAGAGATAGCGGGGGGGGATCAGATATTATATAGAGATAGCGGGGGGGGGATCAGATATTATATAGAGATAGCGGGGGGGATCAGATATTATATAGAGATAGCGGGGGGGGGATCAGATATTATATAGAGATAGCGGGGGGGGGATCAGATATTATATAGAGATAGCAGGGGGGATCAGATATTATATAGAGATAGCAGGGGGGATCAGATATTATATAGAGATAGCGGGGGGGATCAGATATTATATAGAGATAGCGGGGGGGGTCAGATATTATATAGAGATAGCGGGGGGGGGGATCAGATATTATATAGAGATAGCGGGGGGGGATCAGATATTATATAAAGATAGCGGGGGGGATCAGATATTATATAGAGATAGCGGGGGGGATCAGATATTATATAGAGATAGCGGGGGGAGATCAGATATTATATAGAGATAGCGGGGGGAGATCAGATATTATATAGAGATAGCGGGGGGGGATCAGATATTATATAGAGATAGCGGGGGGGATCAGATATTATATAGAGATAGCGGGGGGAGATCAGATATTATATAGAGATAGCGGGGGGGGTCAGATATTATATAGAGATAGCGGGGGGGGATCGGATATTATATAGAGATAGCAGGGGGGATCAGATATTATATAGAGATAGCGGGTGGGGGATCAGATATTATATAGAGATAGCGGGAGGGAGATCAGATATTCTATAGAGATAGCGGGGGGGGGATCAGATATTCTATAGAGATAGCGGGGGGGGTCAGATATTATATAGAGATAGCGGGGGCGGTCAGATATTCTATAGAGATAGCGGGGGGGATCAGATATTCTATAGAGATAGCGGGGGATCAGATATTCTATAGAGATAGCGGGGGATCAGATATTCTATAGAGATAGCGGGGGATCAGATATTCTATAGAGATAGCGGGGGGGATCAGATATTATATAGAGATAGCGGGGGATCAGATATTATATAGAGATAGCGGGGGAGATCAGATATTATATAGAGATAGCGGGGGAGATCAGATATTATATAGAGATAGCAGGGGTGGGGGATCAGATATTATATAGAGATAGCGGGCGGAGATCAGATATTATATAGAGATAGCGGGGGGAGATCAGATATTATATAGAGATAGCGGGCGGAGATCAGATATTATATAGAGATAGCGGGGGGGATCAGATATTATATAGAGATAGCGGGGGGGATCAGATATTATATAGAGATAGCGGGGGGGGGATCAGATATTATATAGAGATAGCGGGGGGGGGATCAGATATTATATAGAGATAGCGGGGGGGGGATCAGATATTATATAGAGATAGCCGGGGGGATCAGATATTATATAGAGATAGCGGGGGGGGGATCAGATATTATAAAGAGATAGCGGGGGGGGGATCAGATATTATAAAGAGATAGCGGGGGGGGGATCAGATATTCTATAGAAATAGCGTGGGGGGATCAGATATTCTATAGAGATAGCGGGGGGGGGATCAGATATTATATAGAGATAGCGGGGGGGGGATCAGATATTATATAGAGATAGCGGGGGGGGATCAGATATTATAAAGAGATAGCGGGGGAGATCAGATATTCTATAGAGATAGCGGGGGGGATCAGATATTCTATAGAGATAGCGGGGGGGGATCAGATATTCTATAGAGATAGCGGGGGGGGGATCAGATATTCTATAGAGATAGCGGGGGGGGATCAGATATTCTATAGAGATATCGGGGGGGGATCAGATATTATATAGAGATAGCGGGGGGGATCAAATATTATATAGAGATAAAGGGGGGGGGGGTCAGATATTATATAGAGATAGCGGGGGGGATCAGATATTATATAGAGATAGCGGGGGGGGATCAGATATTATATAGAGATAGCGGGGGGGATCAGATATTATATAGAGATAGCGGGGGGGAGATCAGATATTATATAGAGATAGCGGCGGGATCAGATATTATATAGAGATAGCGGGGGGATCAGATATTATATAGAGATAGCGGGGGGGGATCAGATTCTATAGAGATAGCGGGGGGGGATCAGATATTATATAGAGATAGCGGGGGGGATCAGATATTATATAGAGATAGCGGGCGGAGATCAGATATTATATAGAGATAGCGGGCGGAGATCAGATATTATATAGAGATAGCGGGGGAGATCAGATATTATATAGAGATAGCGGGCGGAGATCAGATATTATATAGAGATAGCGGGGGGGATCAGATATTATATAGAGATAGCGGGGGGGATCAGATATTATATAGAGATAGCGGGGGGGATCAGATATTATATAGAGATAGCGGGGGGGATCAGATATTATATAGAGATAGCGGGGGGGGATCAGATATTATATAGAGATAGCGGGGGGGGGATCAGATATTATAAAGAGATAGCGGGGGGGGATCAGATATTATATAGAGATAGCGGGGGGGGATCAGATATTCTATAGAGATAGCGGGGGGGATCAGATATTATATAGAGATAGTGGGGGGGATCAGATATTATATAGAGATAGCGGGGGGATCAGATATTATATAGAGATAGCGGGGGGATCAGATATATAGAGATAGAGGGGGGATCAGATATTATATAGAGATAGCGGGGGGATCAGATATTATATAGAGATAGCGGGGGATCAGATATTATATACAGATAGCGGGGGGGATCAGATATTATATAGAGATAGCGGGGGGTCAGATATTATATAGAGATAGCGGGGGGGATCAGACATTATATAGAGATAGCGGGGGGGATCAGATATTATATAGAGATAGCGGGGGGGGATCAGATATTATATAGAGATAGCGGGGGGGAATAGATATTCTATAGAGTTAGTGGGGGGAGATCAGATATTATATAGAGATAGCGGGGGGGGGGATCAAATATTATATAGAGATAGCGGGGGGGGGGATCAGATATTATATAGAGATAGCAGGGGGGATCAGATATTATATAGAGATAGCAGGGGGGATCAGATATTATATAGAGATAGCGGGGGGGATCAGATATTATATAGAGATAGCGGGGGGGGTCAGATATTATATAGAGATAGCGGGGGGGGGGATCAGATATTATATAGAGATAGCGGGGGGGGGATCAGATATTATATAAAGATAGCGGGGGGGATCAGATATTATATAGAGATAGCGGGGGGAGATCAGATATTATATAGAGATAGCGGGGGGAGATCAGATATTATATAGAGATAGCGGGGGGAGATCAGATATTATATAGAGATAGCGGGGGGGGATCAGATATTATATAGAGATAGCGGGGGGGATCAGATATTATATAGAGATAGCGGGGGGAGATCAGATATTATATAGAGATAGCGGGGGGGGTCAGATATTATATAGAGATAGCGGGGGGGGATCGGATATTATATAGAGATAGCAGGGGGGATCAGATATTATATAGAGATAGCGGGTGGGGGATCAGATATTATATAGAGATAGAGGGGGGATCAGATATTATATAGAGATAGCGGGGGGATCAGATATTATATAGAGATAGCGGGGGATCAGATATTATATACAGATAGCGGGGGGGATCAGATATTATATAGAGATAGCGGGGGGTCAGATATTATATAGAGATAGCGGGGGGGATCAGACATTATATAGAGATAGCGGGGGGGATCAGATATTATATAGAGATAGCGGGGGGGGATCAGATATTATATAGAGATAGCGGGGGGAATAGATATTCTATAGAGTTAGTGGGGGGAGATCAGATATTATATAGAGATAGCGGGGGGGGGATCAAATATTATATAGAGATAGCGGGGGGGATCAGATATTATATAGAGATAGCGGGGGGGATCAGATATTATATAGAGATAGCGGGGGGGGGGATCAGATATTATATAGAGATAGCGGGGGAGATCAGATATTATATAGAGATAGCGGGGGGGGGATCAGATATTATATAGAGATAGCGGGGGAGATCAGATATTATATAGAGATAGCGGGGGAGATCAGATATTATATAGAGATAGCGGGGGGGGGGATCAGATATTATATAGAGATAGCGGGGGGGGATCAGATATTATATAGAGATAGCGGGGGGGGATCAGATATTATATAGAGATAGCGGGGGGGGATCAGATATTATATAGAGATAGCGGGGGGGGGATCAGATATTATATAGAGATAGCGGGGGGGGGATCAGATATTATATAGAGATAGCAGGGGGGATCAGATATTATATAGAGATAGCAGGGGGGATCAGATATTATATAGAGATAGCGGGGGGGATCAGATATTATATAGAGATAGCGGGGGGGGTCAGATATTATATAGAGATAGCGGGGGGGGGATCAGATATTATATAGAGATAGCGGGGGGGGGGATCAGATATTATATAAAGATAGCGGGGGGGATCAGATATTATATAGAGATAGCGGGGGGAGATCAGATATTATATAGAGATAGCGGGGGGAGATCAGATATTATATAGAGATAGCGGGGGGAGATCAGATATTATATAGAGATAGCGGGGGGGGATCAGATATTATATAGAGATAGCGGGGGGGATCAGATATTATATAGAGATAGCGGGGGGAGATCAGATATTATATAGAGATAGCGGGGGGGGTCAGATATTATATAGAGATAGCGGGGGGGGATCGGATATTATATAGAGATAGCAGGGGGGATCAGATATTATATAGAGATAGCGGGTGGGGGATCAGATATTATATAGAGATAGCGGGAGGGAGATCAGATATTCTATAGAGATAGCGGGGGGGGGTCAGATATTATATAGAGATAGCGGGGGCGGTCAGATATTCTATAGAGATAGCGGGGGGGGGATCAGATATTCTATAGAGATAGCGGGGGGGGTCAGATATTCTATAGAGATAGCGGGGGGGGTCAGATATTATATAGAGATAGCGGGGGCGGTCAGATATTCTATAGAGATAGCGGGGGGGGATCAGATATTCTATAGAGATAGCGGGGGATCAGATATTCTATAGAGATAGCGGGGGGGATCAGATATTCTATAGAGATAGCGGGGGGGATCAGATATTATATAGAGATAGCGGGGGATCAGATATTCTATAGAGATAGCGGGGGATCAGATATTATATAGAGATAGCGGGGGAGATCAGATATTATATAGAGATAGCAGGGGTGGGGGATCAGATATTATATAGAGATAGCGGGCGGAGATCAGATATTATATAGAGATAGCGGGGGGAGATCAGATATTATATAGAGATAGCGGGCGGAGATCAGATATTATATAGAGATAGCGGGGGGGATCAGATATTGTATAGAGATAGCGGGGGGGATCAGATATTATATAGAGATAGCGGGGGGGATCAGATATTATATAGAGATAGCGGGGGGGGGATCAGATATTATATAGAGATAGCGGGGGGGATCAGATATTATATAGAGATAGCCGGGGGGATCAGATATTATATAGAGATAGCGGGGGGGGGATCAGATATTATAAAGAGATAGCGGGGGGGGGATCAGATATTATAAAGAGATAGCGGGGGGGGGATCAGATATTCTATAGAAATAGCGTGGGGGGATCAGATATTCTATAGAGATAGCGGGGGGGGATCAGATATTATATAGAGATAGCGGGGGGGGGATCAGATATTATATAGAGATAGCGGGGGGGGGATCAGATATTATAAAGAGATAGCGGGGGAGATCAGATATTCTATAGAGATAGCGGGGGGGATCAGATATTCTATAGAGATAGCGGGGGGGGATCAGATATTCTATAGAGATAGCGGGGGGGGATCAGATATTCTATAGAGATAGCGGGGGGGGATCAGATATTCTATAGAGATATCGGGGGGGGATCAGATATTATATAGAGATAGCGGGGGGGATCAAATATTATATAGAGATAAAGGGGGGGGGGTCAGATATTATATAGAGATAGCGGGGGGGATCAGATATTATATAGAGATAGCGGGGGGGGGATCAGATATTATATAGAGATAGCGGGGGGGGATCAGATATTATATAGAGATAGCGGGGGGGAGATCAGATATTATATAGAGATAGCGGCGGGATCAGATATTATATAGAGATAGCGGGGGGATCAGATATTATATAGAGATAGCGGGGGGGGATCAGATTCTATAGAGATAGCGGGGGGGGATCAGATATTATATAGAGATAGCGGGGGGGATCAGATATTATATAGAGATAGCGGGGGGGATCAGATATTATATAGAGATAGCGGGGGGGGGATCAGATATTATATAGAGATAGCGGGGGGAGATCAGATATTATATAGAGATAGCGGCGGGATCAGATATTATATAGAGATAGCGGGGGGATCAGATATCATATAGAGATAGCGGGGGGAATCAGATATTATATAGAGATAGCGGGGGGAGGTCAGATATTATATAGAGATAGCGGGCGGAGATCAGATATTATATAGAGATAGCGGGCGGAGATCAGATATTATATAGAGATAGCGGGGGGAGATCAGATATTATATAGAGATAGCGGGGGGGGTCAGATATTATATAGAGATAGCGGGGGGGGATCGGATATTATATAGAGATAGCAGGGGGGATCAGATATTATATAAAGATAGCGGGGGGAGATCAGATATTATATAGAGATAGCGGGGGGGGTCAGATATTATATAGAGATAGCGGGGGGGGGTCAGATATTATATAGAGATAGCAGGGGGGATCAGATATTATATAGAGATAGCGGGGGGGATCAGATATTATATAGAGATAGCGGGGGGGGATCGGATATTATATAGAGATAGCAGGGGGGATCAGATATTATATAGAGATAGCGGGGGGAGATCAGATATTATATAGAGATAGCGGGAGGGAGATCAGATATTATAGAGATAGCGGGGGGGGATCAGATATTATATAGAGATAGCGGGGGGGGATCAGATTATCTAGAGAGCGGGGGGAGATCAGATATTCTATAGAGATAGCGGGGGGGGATCAGATATTCTATAGAGATAGCGGGGGATCAGATATTCTATAGAGATAGCGGGGGGGGGGTCAGATATTCTATAGAGATAGCGGGGGGGGATCAGATATTCTATAGAGATAGCGGGGGATCAGATATTCTATAGAGATAGCGGGGGGGATCAGATATTATATAGAGATAGCGGGGGGGGATCAGATATTATATAGAGATAGCAGGGGGGGGGGGGATCAGCTATTATATAGAGATAGCGGGGGGGGATCAGATATTATATAGAGATAGCCGGGGGGATCAGATATTATATAGAGATAGCGGGGGGGGGATCAGATATTATAAAGAGATAGCGTGGGAGATCAGATATTCTATAGAGATAGCGGGGGGGATCAGATATTCTATAGAGATAGCGGGGGGGGGATCAGATATTCTATAGAGATAGCGGGGGGGATCAGATATTATATAGAGATAGCGGGGGGGGGGATCAGATATTATATAGAGATAGCGGGGGGGGGGATCAGATATTATTAAGAGATAGCGGGGGAGATCAGATATTCTATAGAGATAGCGGGGGGGATCAGATATTCTATAGAGATAGCGGGGGGGATCAGATATTCTATAGAGATAGCGGGGGGGGATCAGATATTATTAAGAGATAGCGGGGGAGATCAGATATTATATGGAGATAGCGGGGGATCAGATATTATATAGAGATAGCGGGGGGGAGATCAGATATTATATAGAGATAGCGGGGGGGATCAGATATTATATAGAGATAGCGGGGGGGATCAGATATTCTATAGAGATAGGGGGGGGGGGATCAGATATTCTATAGAGATAGCGGGGGGGGGGATCAGATATTCTATAGAGATAGCGGGGGGGGATCAGATATTCTATAGAGATATCGGGGGGGGGATCAGATATTCTATAGAGATAGCGGGGGGGATCAAATATTATATAGAGATAAAGGGGGGGGGTCAGATATTATATAGAGATAGCGGGGGGGATCAGATATTATATAGAGATATCGGGGGGGGGATCAGATATTATATAGAGATAGCGGGGGGGATCAAATATTATATAGAGATAAAGGGGGGGGTCAGATATTATATAGAGATAGCGGGGGGGGATCAGATATTATATAGAGATAGCGGGGGGGGATCAGATATTATATAGAGATAGCGGGGGGGAGATCAGATATTATATAGAGATAGCGGGGGGAGATCAGATATTATATAGAGATAGCGGGGGGAGATCAGATATTATATAGAGATAGCGGGGGGGGGATCAGATATTATATAGAGATAGCGGGGGGGGGATCAGATATTATATAGAGATAGCGGGGGGGGGGATCAGATATTATATAGAGATAGCGGGGGGGATCAGATATTATATAGAGATAGCGGGGGGGATCAGATATTATATAGAGATAGCGGGGGGGGATCAGATATTATATAGAGATAGCGGGGGGGGGATCAGATTATCTAGAGAGCGGGGAGAGATCAGATATTCTATAGAGATAGCGGGGGGGGGTCAGATATTATATAGAGATAGCGGGGGGGATCAGATATTATATAGAGATATCGGGGGGGATCAGATATTCTATAGATAGCGGGGGGTGATCAGATATTATATAGAGATAGCGGGGGGGATCATATATTATATAGAGATAGCGGGGGGAGATCAGATATTATATAGAGATAGCGGGGGGAGATCAGATATTCTATAGAGATAGCGGGGGGGATCAGATATTATATAGAGATAGCGGGGGGGTCAGATATTATATAGAGATAGCAGGGGGGATCAGATATTATATGGAGATAGCGGGGGATCAGATATTATATAGAGATAGCGGGGGGGAGATCAGATATTATATAGAGATAGCAGGGGGGATCAGATATTATATAGAGATAGCGGGGGGGATCATATATTATATAGAGATAGCGGGGGGAGATCAGATATTATATAGAGATAGCGGGGGGGATCAGAAATTATATAGAGATAGCGGGGGGGGGATCAGATATTATATAGAGATAGCAGGGGGGATCAGATATTATATAGAGATAGCGGGGGGGAGATCAGATATTATATAGAGATAGCGGGGGGGAGATCAGATATTATATAGAGATAGCGGGGGGGATCAGATATTATATAGAGATAACGGGGGGGATCAGATATTATATAGAGATAGCGGGGGGGAGATCAGATATTATATAGAGATAGCGGGGGGGAGATCAGATATTATATAGAGATAGCAGGGGGGGGGGATCAGATATTATATAGAGATAGCGGGGGGGGATCAGATATTATATAGAGATAGCGGGGGGGATCAGATATTATATAGAGATAGCGGGGGGGATCAGATATTATATAGAGATATCGGGGGGATCAGATATTCCATAGATAGCGGGGGGTGATCAGATATTATATAGAGATAGTGGGGGGGATCAGATATTATATAGAGATAGCGGGGGGATCAGATATTATATAGAGATAGCGGGGGGATCAGATATTATATAGAGATAGCGGGGGGATCAGATATTATATAGAGATAGCGGGGGGATCAGATATTATATAGAGATAGCGGGGGGGGGGATCAGATATTATATAGAGATAGCGGGGGGGGATCAGATATTATAGAGATAGCGGGGGGTCAGATATTATATAGAGATAGCGGGGGGGATCAGACATTATATAGAGATAGCGGGGGGGATCAGATATTATATAGAGATAGCGGGTGGGGGATCAGATATTATATAGAGATAGCGGGAGGGAGATCAGATATTCTATAGAGATAGCGGGGGGGGTCAGATATTATATAGAGATAGCGGGAGGGAGATCAGATATTCTATAGAGATAGCGGGGGGGGGATCAGATATTCTATAGAGATAGCGGGGGGGGTCAGATATTCTATAGAGATAGCGGGGGGGGTCAGATATTATATAGAGATAGCGGGGGCGGTCAGATATTCTATAGAGATAGCGGGGGGGATCAGATATTCTATAGAGATAGCGGGGGGGTCAGATATTCTATAGAGATAGCGGGGGGGGATCAGATATTCTATAGAGATAGCGGGGGGGGTCAGATATTCTATAGAGATAGCGGGGGGGGTCAGATATTATATAGAGATAGCGGGGGCGGTCAGATATTCTATAGAGATAGCGGGGGGGGATCAGATATTCTATAGAGATAGCGGGGGATCAGATATTCTATAGAGATAGCGGGGGGGATCAGATATTCTATAGAGATAGCGGGGGGGGGATCAGATATTCTATAGAGATAGCGGGGGATCAGATATTCTATAGAGATAGCGGGGGGGATCAGATATTATATAGAGATAGCGGGGGAGATCAGATATTATATAGAGATAGCAGGGGGGGGGGATCAGATATTATATAGAGATAGCGGGCGGAGATCAGATATTATATAGAGATAGCGGGGGGAGATCAGATATTATATAGAGATAGCGGGCGGAGATCAGATATTATATAGAGATAGCGGGGGGGATCAGATATTATATAGAGATAGCGGGGGGGATCAGATATTATATAGAGATAGCGGGGGGGATCAGATATTATATAGAGATAGCGGGGGGGATCAGATATTATATAGAGATAGCGGGGGGGATCAGATATTATATAGAGATAGCGGGGGGGGGATCAGATATTATATAGAGATAGCGGGGGGGATCAGATATTATATAGAGATAGCCGGGGGGATCAGATATTATATAGAGATAGCGGGGGGGGGATCAGATATTATAAAGAGATAGCGGGGGGGGGATCAGATATTATAAAGAGATAGCGGGGGGGGGATCAGATATTATAAAGAGATAGCGGGGGGGGGATCAGATATTCTATAGAAATAGCGTGGGGGGATCAGATATTCTATAGAGATAGCGGGGGGGGATCAGATATTATATAGAGATAGCGGGGGGGGGGATCAGATATTATATAGAGATAGCGGGGGGGGATCAGATATTATAAAGAGATAGCGGGGGAGATCAGATATTCTATAGAGATAGCGGGGGGGATCAGATATTCTATAGAGATAGCGGGGGGGGATCAGATATTCTATAGAGATAGCGGGGGGGGGATCAGATATTCTATAGAGATAGCGGGGGGGGATCAGATATTCTATAGAGATATCGGGGGGGGATCAGATATTATATAGAGATAGCGGGGGGGATCAAATATTATATAGAGATAAAGGGGGGGGTCAGATATTATATAGAGATAGCGGGGGGGGGGATCAGATATTATATAGAGATAGCGGGGGGGGATCAGATATTATATAGAGATAGCGGGGGGGATCAGATATTATATAGAGATAGCGGGGGGGATCAGATATTATATAGAGATAGCGGGGGGGGATCAGATTCTATAGAGATAGCGGGGGGGATCAGATATTATATAGAGATAGCGGGGGGGATCAGATATTATATAGAGATAGCGGGGGGGATCAGATATTATATAGAGATAGCGGGGGGGGGATCAGATATTATATAGAGATAGCGGGGGGAGATCAGATATTATATAGAGATAGCGGCGGGATCAGATATTATATAGAGATAGCGGGGGGATCAGATATCATATAGAGATAGCGGGGGGAATCAGATATTATATAGAGATAGCGGGGGGAGGTCAGATATTATATAGAGATAGCGGGCGGAGATCAGATATTATATAGAGATAGCGGGCGGAGATCAGATATTATATAGAGATAGCGGGGGGAGATCAGATATTATATAGAGATAGCGGGGGGGGTCAGATATTATATAGAGATAGCGGGGGGGGATCGGATATTATATAGAGATAGCAGGGGGGATCAGATATTATATAAAGATAGCGGGGGGAGATCAGATATTATATAGAGATAGCGGGGGGGATCAGATATTATATAGAGATAGCGGGTGGGTCAGATATTATATAGAGATAGCGGGGGGGGGTCAGATATTATATAGAGATAGCGGGGGGGGATCGGATATTATATAGAGATAGCACGGGGGATCAGATATTATATAGAGATAGCGGGGGGAGATCAGATATTATATAGAGATAGCGGGGGGGATCAGATATTATATAGAGATAGCGGGGGGGATCAGATATTATATAGAGATAGCGGGAGGGAGATCAGATATTATAGAGATAGCGGGGGGGGATCAGATATTATATAGAGATAGCGGGGGGGATCAGATATTATATAGAGATAGCGGGAGGGAGATCAGATATTATAGAGATAGCGGGGGGGGATCAGATATTATATAGAGATAGCGGGGGGGGATCAGATTATCTAGAGAGCGGGGGGAGATCAGATATTCTATAGAGATAGCGGGGGGGGATCAGATATTCTATAGAGATAGCGGGGGATCAGATATTCTATAGAGATAGCGGGGGGGGGTCAGATATTCTATAGAGATAGCGGGGGGGAGATCAGATATTATATAGAGATAGCAGGGGGGATCAGATATTATATAGAGATAGCGGGGGGGATCATATATTATATAGAGATAGCGGGGGGAGATCAGATATTATATAGAGATAGCAGGGGGGATCAGATATTATATAGAGATAGCGGGGGGGATCATATATTATATAGAGATAGCGGGGGGAGATCAGATATTATATAGAGATAGCGGGGGGGATCAGAAATTATATAGAGATAGCGGGGGGGGGATCAGATATTATATAGAGATAGCAGGGGGGATCAGATATTCTATAGAGATAGCGGGGGGGAGATCAGATATTATATAGAGATAGCGGGGGGGGATCAGATATTATATAGAGATAGCAGGGGGGGGGGGGGGATCAGCTATTATATAGAGATAGCGGGGGGGATCAGATATTATATAGAGATAGCCGGGGGGGATCAGATATTATATAGAGATAGCGGGGGGGGGGATCAGATATTATAAAGAGATAGCGTGGGAGATCAGATATTCTATAGAGATAGCGGGGGGGATCAGATATTCTATAGAGATAGCGGGGGGGGATCAGATATTCTATAGAGATAGCGGGGGGGGATCAGATATTATATAGAGATAGCGGGGGGGGGGATCAGATATTATATAGAGAAAGCGGGGGGGGGATCAGATATTATTAAGAGATAGCGGGGGAGATCAGATATTCTATAGAGATAGCGGGGGGGATCAGATATTCTATAGAGATAGCGGGGGGGATCAGATATTCTATAGAGATAGCGGGGGGGGATCAGATATTATTAAGAGATAGCGGGGGAGATCAGATATTATATGGAGATAGCGGGGGGGATCAGATATTATATAGAGATAGCGGGGGGAGATCAGATATTATATAGAGATAGCGGGGGGGATCAGATATTATATAGAGATAGCGGGGGGGATCAGATATTCTATAGAGATAGCGGGGGGGGATCAGATATTCTATAGAGATAGCGGGGGGGGGGATCAGATATTCTATAGAGATAGCGGGGGGGGGATCAGATATTCTATAGAGATATCGGGGGGGGATCAGATATTCTATAGAGATAGCGGGGGGGATCAAATATTATATAGAGATAAAGGGGGGGGTCAGATATTATATAGAGATAGCGGGGGGGATCAGATATTATATAGAGATATCGGGGGGGGGATCAGATATTATATAGAGATAGCGGGGGGGATCAAATATTATATAGAGATAAAGGGGGGGGTCAGATATTATATAGAGATAGCGGGGGGGATCAGATATTATATAGAGATAGCGGGGGGGGATCAGATATTATATAGAGATAGCGGGGGGGGATCAGATATTATATAGAGATAGCGGGGGGGAGATCAGATATTATATAGAGATAGCGGGGGGAGATCAGATATTATATAGAGATAGCGGGGGGAGATCAGATATTATATAGAGATAGCGGGGGGAGATCAGATATTATATAGAGATAGCGGGGGGGGGGGATCAGATATTATATAGAGATAGCGGGGGGGGGATCAGATATTATATAGAGATAGCGGGGGGGATCAGATATTATATAGAGATAGCGGGGGGGATCAGATATTATATAGAGATAGCGGGGGGGGATCAGATATTATATAGAGATAGCGGGGGGGGGGATCAGATTATCTAGAGAGCGGGGAGAGATCAGATATTCTATAGAGATAGCGGGGGGGGGTCAGATATTATATAGAGATAGCGGGGGGGATCAGATATTATATAGAGATATCGGGGGGGATCAGATATTCTATAGATAGCAGGGGGTGATCAGATATTATATAGAGATAGCGGGGGGGATCATATATTATATAGAGATAGCGGGGGGAGATCAGATATTATATAGAGATAGCGGGGGGAGATCAGATATTCTATAGAGATAGCGGGGGGGATCAGATATTATATAGAGATAGCGGGGGGGTCAGATATTATATAGAGATAGCAGGGGGGATCAGATATTATATGGAGATAGCAGGGGATCAGATATTATATAGAGATAGCGGGGGGGGATCAGATATTATATAGAGATAGCAGGGGGGATCAGATATTATATAGAGATAGCAGGGGGGATCAGATATTATATAGAGATAGCGGGGGGGATCATATATTATATAGAGATAGCGGGGGGAGATCAGATATTATATAGAGATAGCGGGGGGGATCAGAAATTATATAGAGATAGCGGGGGAGATCAGATATTATATAGAGATAGCAGGGGGGATCAGATATTATATAGAGATAGCGGGGGGGATCATATATTATATAGAGATAGCGGGGGGAGATCAGATATTATATAGAGATAGCGGGGGGGATCAGAAATTATATAGAGATAGCGGGGGGGGATCAGATATTATATAGAGATAGCAGGGGGGATCAGATATTATATAGAGATAGCGGGGGGGAGATCAGATATTATATAGAGATAGCGGGGGGGAGATCAGATATTATATAGAGATAGCGGGGGGGAGATCAGATATTATATAGAGATAGCGGGGGGGATCAGATATTATATAGAGATAACGGGGGGGGATCAGATATTATATAGAGATAGCGGGGGGGAGATCAGATATTATATAGAGATAGCGGGGGGGAGATCAGATATTATATAGAGATAGCAGGGGGAATCAGATATTATATAGAGATAGCGGGGGGATCAGATATTATATAGAGATAGCGGGGGGATCAGATATTATATAGAGATAGCGGGGGGATCAGATATTATATACAGATAGCGGGGGGGGGATCAGATATTATATAGAGATAGCGGGGGGGGATCAGATATTATAGAGATAGCGGGGGGTCAGATATTATATAGAGATAGCGGGGGGGATCAGACATTATATAGAGATAGCGGGGGGGATCAGATATTATATAGAGATAGCGGGGGAGATCAGCTATTATATAGAGATAGCGGGGGGGGGTCAGATATTATATAGAGATAGCGGGGGGGTCAGACATTATATAGAGATAGCGGGGGGAGATCAGATATTATATAGAGATAGCGGGGGGGGTCAGATATTATATAGAGATAGCGGGGGGGTCAGATATTATATAGAGATAGCAGGGGGGTCAGATATTATATAGAGATAGCGGGAGGGAGATCAGATATTATATAGAGATAGCGGGGGGAGATCAGATATTATATAGAGATAGCGGGGGAGATCAGATATTATATAGAGATAGCGGGGGGGGATCAGATATTATATAGAGATAGCGGGGGGGGATCAGATATTATATAGAGATAGCGGGGGGGAGATCAGATATTATATAGAGATAGCGGGGGGAGATCAGATATTATATAGAGATAGCGGGGGGGAGATCAGATATTATATAGAGATAGCGGGGGGGAGATCAGATATTATATAGAGATAGCGGGGGGGGGATCAGATATTATATAGAGATAGCGGGGGGGATCAGATATTATATAGAGATAGCGGGGATCAGATATTATATAGAGATAGCGGGGGGGGGATCAGATATTATATAGAGATAGCGGGGATCAGATATTATATAGAGATAGCGGGGGGGGATCAGATATTATATAGAGATAGCGGGGGGGGGGATCAGATTATCTAGAGAGCGGGGGGAGATCAGATATTCTATAGAGATAGCGGGGGGGGTCAGATATTCTATAGAGATAGCGGGGGGGATCAGATATTCTATAGAGATAGCGGGGGGGGGTCAGATATTCTATAGAGATAGCGGGGGGGGATCAGATATTCTATAGAGATAGCGGGGGGGATCAGATATTATATAGAGATATCGGGGGGATCAGATATTCTATAGATAGCGGGGGGTGATCAGATATTATATAGAGATAGCGGGGGGGTCAGATATTATATAGAGATAGCGGGGGGGATCAGATATTATATAGAGATATCGGGGGGATCAGATATTCTATAGATAGCGGGGGGTGATCAGATATTATATAGAGATAGCGGGGGGGGATCAGATATTATATGGAGATAGCGGGGGATCAGATATTATATAGAGATAGCAGGGGGGATCAGATATTATATGGAGATAGCGGGGGATCAGATATTATATAGAGATAGCGGGGGATCAGATATTATATAGAGATAGCGGGGGGGTCAGATATTATATAGAGATAGCGGGGGGGTCAGATATTATATAGAGATAGCGGGGGGGTCAGATATTATATAGAGATAGCAGGGGGGATCAGATATTATATGGAGATAGCGGGGGATCAGATATTATATAGAGATAGCGGGGGGGAGATCAGATATTATATAGAGATAGCAGGGGGGGGATCAGATATTATATAGAGATAGCGGGGGGGATCATATATTATATAGAGATAGCGGGGGGAGATCATATATTATATAGAGATAGCGGGGGGAGATCAGATATTATATAGAGATAGCGGGGGGGGATCAGAAATTATATAGAGATAGCGGGGGGGAGGATCAGATATTATATAGAGATAGCAGGGGGCATCAGATATTATATAGAGATAGCGGGGGGGAGATCAGATATTATATAGAGATAGCGGGGGGGAGATCAGATATTATATAGAGATAGCGGGGGGGATCAGATATTATATAGAGATAGCGGGGGGGATCAGATATTATATAGAGATAGCGGGGGGGATCAGATATTATATAGAGATAGCGGGGGGATCAGATATTATATAGAGATAGCGGGGGGGATCAGATATTATATAGAGATAGCGGGGGGATCAGATATTATATACAGATAGCGGGGGGGGGATCAGATATTATATAGAGATAGCGGGGGGGAGATCAGATATTATATAGAGATAGCGGGGGGGATCAGATATTATATAGAGATAGAGGGGGGGATCAGATATTATATAGAGATAGCGGGGGGGGATCAGATATTATATAGAGATAGCGGGGGGGGATCAGATATTATATAGAGATAGCGGGGGGGATCAAATATTATATAGAGATAAAGGGGGGGGTCAGATATTATATAGAGATAGCGGGGGGGGTCAGATATATAGATAGCGGGGGGGAGATCAGATATTATATAGAGATAGCGGGGGGGATCAGATATTATATAGAGATAGCGGGGGGGGATCAGATATTATATAGAGATAGCGGGGGGGGGATCAGATATTATATAGAGATAGCGGGGGGAGATCAGATATTATATAGAGATAGCGGGGGGGAGATCAGATATTATATAGAGATAGCGGGGGGAGATCAGATATTATATAGAGATAGCGGGGGGAGATCAGATATTATATAGAGATAGCGGGGGGGGAGATCAGATATTATATAGAGATAGCGGGGGGGGAGATCAGATATTACATAGAGATAGCGGGGGGGATCAGATATTATATAGAGATAGCGGGGGGGATCAGATATTATATAGAGATAGCGGGGGGGGGGGATCAGATATTATATAGAGATAGCGGGGGGGATCAGATATTATATAGAGATAGCGGGGGGGGGAGATCAGATATTATATAGAGATAGCGGGGGGGGGATCAGATATTATATAGAGATAGCGGGGGGGGGATCAGATATTATATAGAGATAGCGGGGGGGGATCAGATATTATATAGAGATAGCGGGGGGGGATCAGATGTTATATAGAGATAGCGGGGGGGGGATCAGATATTATATAGAGATAGCGGGGGGGGGGGGATCAGATTATCTAGAGAGCGGGGGGAGATCAGATATTCTATAGAGATAGCGGGGGGGGTCAGATATTCTATAGAGATAGCGGGGGGGATCAGATATTATATAGAGATAGCGGGGGGGATCAGATATTATATTGAGATAGCGGGGGGAGATCAGATATTATATAGAGATAGCGGGGGGAGATCAGATATTATATAGAGATAGCGGGGGGAGATCAGATATTATATAGAGATAGCGGGGGAGAGATCAGATATTATATAGAGATAGCGGGGAGAGATCACATATTATATAGAGATAGCGGGGGGGAGATCAGATATTATATAGAGATAGCGGGGGGGGGATCAGATATTATATAGAGATAGCGGGGGGGATCAGATATTATATAGAGATAGCGGGGATCAGATATTATATAGAGATAGCGGGGGGGGATCAGATATTATATAGAGATAGCGGGGGGGGGATCAGATATTATATAGAGATAGCGGGGGGGGATCAGATATTATATAGAGATAGCGGGGGGGGATCAGATATTATATAGAGATAGCGGGGGGGGATCAGATATTATATAGAGATAGCGGGGGGGGATCAGATATTATCTAGAGATAGCGGGGGGGGGGATCAGATTATCTAGAGAGCGGGGGGAGATCAGATATTCTATAGAGATAGCGGGGGGGGTCAGATATTCTATAGAGATAGCGGGGGGGGATCAGATATTCTATAGAGATAGCGGGGGGGGGTCAGATATTCTATAGAGATAGCGGGGGGGGATCAGATATTCTATAGAGATAGCGGGGGGGATCAGATATTATATAGAGATATCGGGGGGATCAGATATTCTATAGATAGCGGGGGGTGATCAGATATTATATAGAGATAGCGGGGGGGTCAGATATTATATAGAGATAGCAGGGGGGATCAGATATTATATGGAGATAGCGGGGGATGAGATATTATATAGAGATAGCGGGGGGGTCAGATATTATATAGAGATAGCAGGGGGGATCAGATATTATATAGAGATAGCGGGGGATCAGATATTATATAGAGATAGCGGGGGATCAGATATTATATAGAGATAGCGGGGGGGATCAGATATTATATAGAGATATCGGGGGGATCAGATATTCCATAGATAGCGGGGGGTGATCAGATATTATATAGAGATAGTGGGGGGGATCAGATATTATATAGAGATAGCGGGGGAATCAGATATTATATAGAGATAGCGGGGGGATCAGATATTATATAGAGATAGCGGGGGGATCAGATATTATATACAGATAGCGGGGGGGGGGATCAGATATTATATACAGATAGCGGGGGGGGGATCAGATATTATATACAGATAGCGGGGGGGGGATCAGATATTATATAGAGATAGCGGGGGGGGGATCAGATATTATAGAGATAGCGGGGGGTCAGATATTATATAGAGATAGCGGGGGGGATCAGACATTATATAGAGATAGCGGGGGGGATCAGATATTATATAGAGATAGCGGGGGAGATCAGCTATTATATAGAGATAGCGGGGGGGGGTCAGATATTATATAGAGATAGCGGGGGGGTCAGACATTATATAGAGATAGCGGGGGGAGATCAGATATTATATAGAGATAGCGGGGGGGGTCAGATATTATATAGAGATAGCGGGGGGGGTCAGATATTATATAGAGATAGCGGGGGGGTCAGATATTATATAGAGATAGCGGGGGGGAGATCAGATATTATATAGAGATAGCGGGGGGAGATCAGATATTATATAGAGATAGCGGGGGAGATCAGATATTATATAGAGATAGCGGGGGGGGATCAGATATTATATAGAGATAGCGGGGGGGGGATCAGATATTATATAGAGATAGCGGGGGGGAGATCAGATATTATATAGAGATAGCGGGGGGAGATCAGATATTATATAGAGATAGCGGGGGGAGATCAGATATTATATAGAGATAGCGGGGGGGAGATCAGATATTATATAGAGATAGCGGGGGGGGGATCAGATATTATATAGAGATAGCGGGGGGGATCAGATATTATATAGAGATAGCGGGGATCAGATATTATATAGAGATAGCGGGGGGGGATCAGATATTATATAGAGATAGCGGGGGGGGGATCAGATATTATATAGAGATAGCGGGGGGGGATCAGATATTATATAGAGATAGCGGGGGGGGATCAGATATTATATAGAGATAGCGGGGGGGGGGATCAGATTATCTAGAGAGCGGGGGGAGATCAGATATTCTATAGAGATAGCGGGGGGGGTCAGATATTCTATAGAGATAGCGGGGGGGGATCAGATATTCTATAGAGATAGCGGGGGGGGGTCAGATATTCTATAGAGATAGCGGGGGGGGATCAGATATTCTATAGAGATAGCGGGGGGGATCAGATATTATATAGAGATATCGGGGGGATCAGATATTCTATAGATAGCGGGGGGTGATCAGATATTATATAGAGATAGCGGGGGGGTCAGATATTATATAGAGATAGCGGGGGGGATCAGATATTATATAGAGATATCGGGGGGATCAGATATTCTATAGATAGCGGGGGGTGATCAGATATTATATAGAGATAGCGGGGGGGGATCAGATATTATATGGAGATAGCGGGGGATCAGATATTATATAGAGATAGCGGGGGGGTCAGATATTATATAGAGATAGCAGGGGGGATCAGATATTATATGGAGATAGCGGGGGATCAGATATTATATACAGATAGCGGGGGATCAGATATTATATAGAGATAGCGGGGGGGTCAGATATTATATAGAGATAGCAGGGGGGATCAGATATTATATGGAGATAGCGGGGGATGAGATATTATATAGAGATAGCGGGGGGGAGATCAGATATTATATAGAGATAGCAGGGGGGGGATCAGATATTATATAGAGATAGCGGGGGGGATCATATATTATATAGAGATAGCGGGGGGAGATCATATTATATAGAGATAGCGGGGGGAGATCAGATATTATATAGAGATAGCGGGGGGGGATCAGAAATTATATAGAGATAGCGGGGGGGAGGATCAGATATTATATAGAGATAGCAGGGGGCATCAGATATTATATAGAGATAGCGGGGGGGAGATCAGATATTATATAGAGATAGCGGGGGGGAGATCAGATATTATATAGAGATAGCGGGGGGGATCAGATATTATATAGAGATAACGGGGGGGATCAGATATTATATAGAGATAGCGGGGGGGATCAGATATTATATAGAGATAGCGGGGGGATCAGATATTATATAGAGATAGCGGGGGGGATCAGATATTATATAGAGATAGCGGGGGGATCAGATATTATATACAGATAGCGGGGGGGGTATCAGATATTACATAGAGATAGCGGGGGGGGGATCAGATATTATATAGAGATAGCGGGGGAGATCAGATATTCTATAGAGATAGCGGGGGGAGATCAGATATTCTATAGAGATAGCGGGGGGGATCAGATATTCTATAGAGATAGCGGGGGGGGATCAGATATTCTATAGAGATAGCGGGGGGGGATCAGATATTCTATAGAGATAGCGGGGGGGATCAGATATTCTATAGAGATAGCGGGGGGGATCAGATATTCTATAGAGATAGCGGGGGGGATCAGATATTCTATAGAGATAGCGGGGGGGGATCAGATATTCTATAGAGATAGCGCGGGGGGATCAGATATTCTATAGAGATATCGGGGGGGGATCAGATATTCTATAGAGATAGAGGGGGGGGAGATCAGATATTATATAGAGATAGAGGGGGGGATCAGATATTATATAGAGATAGCGGGGGGGGATCAGATATTATATAGAGATAGCGGGGGGGGATCAGATATATAGAGATAGCGGGGGGGATCAAATATTATATAGAGATAAAGGGGGGGGGGTCAGATATTATATAGAGATAGCGGGGGGGGGTCAGATATATAGATAGCGGGGGGGAGATCAGATATTATATAGAGATAGCGGGGGGGATCAGATATTATATAGAGATAGCGGGGGGGGATCAGATATTATATAGAGATAGCGGGGGGGGATCAGATATTATATAGAGATAGCGGGGGGAGATCAGATATTATATAGAGATAGCGGGGGGGATCAGATATTATATAGAGATAGCGGGGGGGGATCAGATATTATATAGAGATAGCGGGGGGGGGATCAGATTATCTAGAGAGCGGGGGGAGATCAGATATTCTATAGAGATAGCGGGGGGGGGTCAGATATTCTATAGAGATAGCGGGGGGGATCAGATATTATATAGAGATAGCGGGGGGGATCAGATATTATATAGAGATAGCGGGGGGGGGGATCAGATATTATATTGAGATAGCGGGGGGAGATCAGATATTATATAGAGATAGCAGGGGGAAGATCAGATATTATATAGAGATAGCGGGGGGAGACCAGATATTATATAGAGATAGCGGGGGAGAGATCAGATATTATATAGAGATAGCGGGGGGAGATCAGATATTATATAGAGATAGCGGGGGGGAGATCAGATATTATATAGAGATAGCGGGGGGGGGATCAGATATTATATAGAGATAGCGGGGGGGATCAGATATTATATAGAGATAGCGGGGATCAGATATTATATAGAGATAGCGGGGGGGGATCAGATATTATATAGAGATAGCGGGGGGGGGATCAGATATTATATAGAGATAGCGGGGGGGGATCAGATATTAGAGAGATAGCGGGGGGGGGATCAGATATTATATAGAGATAGCGGGGGGGATCAGATATTATCTAGAGATAGCGGGGGGGGGGATCAGATTATCTAGAGAGCGGGGGGAGATCAGATATTCTATAGAGATAGCGGGGGGGGGGGTCAGATATTCTATAGAGATAGCGGGGGGGATCAGATATTCTATAGAGATAGCGGGGGGGGTCAGATATTCTATAGAGATAGCGGGGGGGGATCAGATATTCTATAGAGATAGCGGGGGGGATCAGATATTATATAGAGATATCGGGGGGATCAGATATTCTATAGATAGCGGGGGGTGATCAGATATTATATAGAGATAGCGGGGGGGTCAGATATTATATAGAGATAGCAGGGGGGATCAGATATTATATGGAGATAGCGGGGGATCAGATATTATATAGAGATAGCGGGGGGGTCAGATATTATATAGAGATAGCAGGGGGGATCAGATATTATATAGAGATAGCGGGGGATCAGATATTATATAGAGATAGCGGGGGATCACATATTATATAGAGATAGCGGGGGATCAGATATTATATAGAGATAGCGGGGGGGTCAGATATTATATAGAGATAGCAGGGGGGATCAGATATTATATGGAGATAGCGGGGGATCAGATATTATATAGAGATAGCGGGGGGGAGATCAGATATTATATAGAGATAGCAGGGGGGGGATCAGATATTATATAGAGATAGCGGGGGGGGATCATATATTATATAGAGATAGCGGGGGGAGATCATATATTATATAGAGATAGCGGGGGGAGATCAGATATTATATAGAGATAGCGGGGGGAGATCAGATATTATATAGAGATAGCGGGGGGAGATCATATATTATATAGAGATAGCGGGGGGAGATCAGATATTATATAGAGATAGCGGGGGGGGATCAGAAATTATATAGAGATAGCGGGGGGGGAGGATCAGATATTATATAGAGATAGCGGGGGATCAGATATTATATAGAGATAGCGGGGGATCAGATATTATATAGAGATAGCGGGGGATCAGATATTATATAGAGATAGCGGGGGGGTCAGATATTATATAGAGATAGCAGGGGGGATCAGATATTATATGGAGATAGCGGGGGATCAGATATTATATAGAGATAGCGGGGGGGAGATCAGATATTATATAGAGATAGCAGGGGGGGGATCAGATATTATATAGAGATAGCGGGGGGGATCATATATTATATAGAGATAGCGGGGGGAGATCATATATTATATAGAGATAGCGGGGGGAGATCAGATATTATATAGAGATAGCGGGGGGAGATCAGATATTATATAGAGATAGCGGGGGGAGATCAGAAATTATATAGAGATAGCGGGGGGGAGGATCAGATATTATATAGAGATAGCAGGGGGCATCAGATATTATATAGAGATAGCGGGGGGGAGATCAGATATTCTATAGAGATAGCGGGGGGGAGATCAGATATTCTATAGAGATAGCGGGGGGGGATCAGATATTATATAGAGATAGCGGGGGGAGATCAGATATTATATAGAGATAGCGGGGGGGAGATCAGATATTATATAGAGATAGCGGGGGGGATCAGATATTATATAGAGATAACGGGGGGGATCAGATATTATATAGAGATAGCGGGGGGGATCAGATATTATATAGAGATAGCGGGGGGATCAGATATTATATAGAGATAGCGGGGGGGATCAGATATTATATAGAGATAGAGGGGGGATCAGATATTATATACAGATAGCGGGGGGGATCAGATATTATATGGAGATAGCGGGGGGGGATCAGATATTATATAGAGATAGCGGGGGGGATCAGATATTATATAGAGATAGCGGGGGGGAGATCAGATATTATATAGAGATAGCGGGGCGGATCAGATATTATATAGAGATAGCGGGTGGGGGATCAGATATTATATAGAGATAGCGGGTGGGGGATCAGATATTATATAGAGATAGCGGGGGGGGGGATCAGATATTATATAGAGATAGCGGGGGGGATCAGATATTATATAGAGATATCGGGGGGATCAGATATTCCATAGATAGCGGGGGGTGATCAGATATTATATAGAGATAGTGGGGGGGATCAGATATTATATAGAGATAGCGGGGGGATCAGATATTATATAGAGATAGCGGGGGGATCAGATATTATATAGAGATAGCGGGGGGATCAGATATTATATAGAGATAGCGGGGGGATCAGATATTATATAGAGATAGCGGGGGGGGGATCAGATATTATATAGAGATAGCGGGGGGATCAGATATTATATAGAGATAGCGGGGGGATCAGATATTATATAGAGATAGCGGGGGGGGGATCAGATATTATATAGAGATAGCGGGGGGTCAGATATTATATAGAGATAGCGGGGGGGATCAGACATTATATAGAGATAGCGGGGGGGATCAGACATTCTATAGAGATAGCGGGGGGGGATCAGACATTCTATAGAGATAGCGGGGGGGGGATCAGATATTCTATAGAGATAGCGGGGGGGAATAGATATTATATAGAGATAGCGGGGGGGAATAGATATTATATAGAGATAGCGGGGGGGGGATCAGATATTATATAGAGATAGCGGGGGGGATCAGACATTATATAGAGATAGCGGGGGGGATCAGATATTATATAGAGATAGCGGGGGAGATCAGATATTATATAGAGATAGCGGGGGGAGATCAGATATTATATAGAGATAGCGGGGGGGGGGGATCAGATATTCTATAGAGATAGCGGGGGGGGGATCAGATATTCTATAGAGATAGCGGGGGGGGATCAGATATTATATAGAGATAGCGGGGGGGATCAGACATTATATAGAGATAGCGGGGGGGATCAGATATTATATAGAGATAGCGGGGGAGATCAGATATTATATAGAGATAGCGGGGGGAGATCAGATATTATATAGAGATAGCGGGGGGGATCAGACATTATATAGAGATAGCGGGGGGGATCAGATATTATATAGAGATAGCGGGGGAGATCAGATATTATATAGAGATAGCGGGGGGAGATCAGATATTATATAGAGATAGCGGGGGGGGGGATCAGATATTCTATAGAGATAGCGGGGGGGGGATCAGATATTCTATAGAGATAGCGGGGGGGGGATCAGATATTCTATAGAGATAGCGGGGGGGGATCAGATATTCTATAGAGATAGCGGGGGGGGGATCAGATATTCTATAGAGATAGCGGGGGGGATCAGATATTATATAGAGATAGCGGGGGGGGGATCAGATATTATATAGAGATAGCGGGGGGGATCAGATATTATATAGAGATAGCGGGGGGGATCAGATTATATAGAGATAGCGGGGGGGATCAGATATTATATAGAGATAGGGGGGGAATCAGCTATTATATAGAGATAGCGGGGGGAATCAGATATTATATAGAGATAGCGGGGGAGATCAGCTATTATATAGAGATAGCGGGGGAGATCAGCTGTTATATAGAGATAGCGGGGGGGAGATTAGATATTATATAGAGATAGCGGGGGGAGATCAGATATTATATAGAGATAGGGGGTGGGGGAGATCAGCTATTATATAGAGATAGCGGGGGAGATCAGCTATTATATAGAGATAGCGGGGGGGAGATCAGATATTATATAGAGATAGAGGGGGGGATCAGATATTATATAGAGATAGCGGGGGGGATCAGATATTATATAGAGATAGCGGGGGGATCAGATATTATATAGAGATAGCGGGGGGGATCAGATATTATATAGAGATAGCGGGGGGAATCAGCTATTATATAGAGATAGCGGGGGGAATCAGCTATTATATAGAGATAGCGGGGGGAATCAGATATTATATAGAGATAGCGGGGGGAATCAGATATTATATAGAGATAGCGGGGGGGAGATCAGATATAATCTAGAGATAGCGGGGGGAAGATCAGTTATTATATAGAGATAGGGGGGTGGGGGAGATCAGCTATTATATAGAGATAGCGAGGGGGATCAGATATTATATAGAGATAGCGAGGGGGATCAGATATTATATAGAGATAGCGGGGGGGAGATCAGATATTATATAGAGATAGCGGGGGGGGGGGATCAGATATTATATAGAGATAGCGGGGGGGGATCAGATATTATATAGAGATAGCGGGGGGGGATCACATATTATATAGAGATAGCGGGGGGATCAGATATTATATAGAGATAGCGGGGGGAGATCAGATATTATATAGAGATAGCGGGGGGGAGATCAGATATTATATAGAGATAGCGGGGGGGAGATCAGATATTATATAGAGATAGCGGGGGGGGGGATCAGATATTATATAGAGATAGCGGGGGGGATCAGTTATTATATAGAGATAGCGGGGGGTCAGATATTATATAGAGATAGCGGGGGGGGGATCAGAAATTATATAGAGATAGCGGGGGGATCAGACATTATATAAAGATAGCGGGGGGGATCAGATATTATATAGAGATAGCGGGGGGGGATCAGATATTCTCTAGAGAGCGGGGGGAGATCAGATATTCTCTAGAGAGCGGGGGGAGATCAGATATTCTATAGAGATAGCGGGGGGGATCAGATATTCTATCGAGATAGCGGGGGGGAGATCAGATATTATATAGAGATAGCGGGGGGGAGATCAGATATTCTATAGAGATAGCGGGGGCGGATCAGATATTCTATAGAGATAGCGGGGGGGGATCAGATATTCTATAGAGATATCGGGGGGGGGGATCAGATATTATATAGAGATAGAGGGGGGGGTCAGATATTATATAGAGATAGCGGGGGGGGATCAGATTATATAGAGATAGCGGGGGGGGATCAGATATTATATAGAGATAGCGGGGGGGATCAGATATTATATAGAGATAGCGGGGGGGGAATCAGCTATTATATAGAGATAGCGGGGGGAATCAGATATTATATAGAGATAGCGGGGGAGATCAGCTATTATATAGAGATAGCGGGGGGGAGATCAGATATTATATAGAGATAGCGGGGGGGAGATCAGTTATTATATAGAGATAGGGGGGTGGGGGAGATCAGCTATTATATAGAGATAGCGAGGGGGATCAGATATTATATAGAGATAGCGAGGGGGATCAGATATTATATAGAGATAGCGGGGGGGAGATCAGATATTATATAGAGATAGCGGGGGGGGGATCACATATTATATAGAGATAGCGGGGGGATCAGATATTATATAGAGATAGCGGGGGGAGATCAGATATTATATAGAGATAGCGGGGGGGGGATCAGATATTATATAGAGATAGCGGGGGGGAGATCAGATATTATATAGAGATAGCGGGGGGGAGATCAGATATTATATAGAGATAGCGGGGGGGGATCAGATATTATATAGAGATAGCGGGGGGGATCAGTTATTATATAGAGATAGCGGGGGGTCAGATATTATATAGAGATAGCGGGGGGAGATCAGATATTATATAGAGATAGCGGGGGGGGATCAGATATTATATAGAGATAGCGGGGGGGATCAGATATTATATAGAGATAGCGGGGGGGGATCAGATATTATATAGAGATAGCAGGGGGGGGGATCAGATATTATATAGAGATAGCGGGGGGGGGATCAGATATTATATAGAGATAGAGGGGGAGATCGAATATTATATAGAGACAGCGGGGGGGGATCAGATATTATATAGAGATAACGGGGGGAGATCAGCTATTATATAGAGACAGGGGGGGGATCAGATGTTATATAGAGATAGCGGGGGGGATCAGATATTATATAGAGATAGCGGGGGGGAGATCAGATATTATATAGAGATAGCGGGGGGGAGATCAGATATTATATAGAGATAGAGGGGGAGATCAGTTATTATATAGAGATAGCGGGGGGAGATCAGATATTATATAGAGATAGCGGGGGGGGAATCAGTTATTATATAGAGATAGCGGGGGGGATCAGATATTATATAGAGATAGCGGGGGGGATCAGGTATTATATAGAGATAGCGGGGGGGGGATCAGATATTCTATAGAGATAGAGGGGGAGATCGAATATTCTATAGAGATAGCGGGGGGAGATCAGATATTCTATAGAGATAGCGGGGGGAGATCAGATATTCTATAGAGATAGCGGGGGGAGATCAGATATTCTATAGAGATAGCGGGGGGAGATCAGATATTCTATAGAGATAGCGGGGGGAGATCAGATATTCTATAGAGATAGCGGGGGGAGATCAGATATTCTATAGAGATAGCGGGGGGAGATCAGATATTCTATAGAGATAGCGGGGGGAGATCAGATATTCTATAGAGATAGCGGGGGGAGATCAGATATTCTATAGAGATAGCGGGGGGAGATCAGATATTGTATAGAGATAGCGGGGGGAGATCAGATATTCTATAGAGATAGCGGGGGGGGATCAGATATTCTATAGAGATAGCGGGGGTGATCAGATATTATATAGAGACAGTGGGGGGGGGTCAGATATTATATGGAGATAGCGGGGGGATCAGATGTTATATAGAGATAGCGGGGGGATCAGATATTATATAGAGATAGCGGGGGGCAGATATTATATAGAGATAGCGGGGGGGCAGATATATAGAGATAGCGGGGGGGCAGATATATAGAGATAGCGGGGGGGCAGATATATAGAGATAGCGGGGGGGCAGATATTATATAGAGATAGCGGGGGGGCAGATATTATATAGAGATAGCGGGGGGGGCAGATATATAGAGATAGCGGGGGGAGATCAGATATTATATAGAGATAGCGGGGGGAGATCAGATATTATATAGAGATAGCGGGGGGGGCAGATATTATATAGAGATAGCGGGGGGGGGGCAGATATTATATAGAGATAGCGGGGGGGGGTCAGATATTATGTAGAGATAGAGGGGGAGATCAGATATTATATAGAGATAGCGGGGGGGGGATCAGATATTATATAGAGATAGAGCGGGAGATCAGATATTATATAGAGATAGAGGGGGAGATCAGATATATAGAGATAGCGGGGGGGGGAATCAGTTATTATATAGAGATAGCGGGGGGGATCAGATATTATATAGAGATAGCGGGGGGAGATCAGATATTATATAGAGATAGCGGGGGGAGATCAGATATTATATAGAGATAGCGGGGGGGATCAGATATTATATAGAGATAGCGGGGGGGATCAGATATTATATAGAGATAGCGGGGGGGGGATCAGATATTATATAGAGATAGCGGGGGAGATCAGATATTATATAAAGATAGCGGGGGGGGATCAGATATTATATAGAGATAGAGGGGGAGATCAGATATTATATAGAGATAGCGGGGGGGGGATCAGATATTATATAGAGATAGCGGGGGGGATCAGATATTATATAGAGATAGCGGGGGGGATCAGATATTATATAGAGATAGCGGGGGGGATCAGATATTATATAGAGATAGAGGGGGGAGATCAGATATTATATAGAGATAGCGGGGGGAGATCAGATATTATATAGAGATAGCGGGGGGGGATCAGATATTATATAGAGATAGCGGGGGGGGATCAGATATTATATAGAGATAGCGGGGGGGGGATCAGATATTATATAGAGATAGAGGGGGAGATCAGATATTATATAGAGATAGCGGGGGGGAATCAGTTATTATATAGAGATAGCGGGGGGAGATCAGATATTATATAGAGATAGCGGGGGGTCAGATATTATATAGAGATAGCTGGGGGGAGATCAGATATTCTATAGAGATAGCGGGGGGGGGATCAGATATTCTATAGAGATAGCGGGGGGAGATCAGATATTCTATAGAGATAGCGGGGGGAGATCAGATATTCTATAGAGATAGCGGGGGGAGATCAGATATTCTATAGAGATAGCGGGGGGAGATCAGATATTCTATAGAGATAGCGGGGGGAGATCAGATATTATATAGAGATAGCTGGGGGGGGATCAGATATTATATAGAGATAGCTGGGGGGGGGATCAGATATTATATAGAGATAGCTGGGGGGGGGATCAGATATTATATAGAGATAGCTGGGGGGAGGGATCAGATATTATATAGAGATAGCGGGGGGGGGGGAATCAGTTATTATATAGAGATAGCGGGGGGAGATCAGATATTATATAGAGATAGCGGGGGGTCAGATATTATATAGAGATAGCTGGGGGGGATCAGATATTATATAGAGATAGCGGGGGGGGATCAGATATTATATAGAGATAGCGGGGGGGGATCAGATATTATATAGAGATAGCGGGGGGGGATCAGATATTATATAGAGATAGCGGGGGGGGATCAGATATTATATAGAGATAGCGGGGGGGGATCAGATATTATATAGAGATAGCGGGGGGATCAGATATTATATAGAGATAGCGGGGGGAGCTCAGATATTATATAGAGATAGCGGGGGGAGATCAGATATTATATAGAGATAGCGGGGGGAGATCAGATATTATATAGAGATAGAGGGTGAGATCAGTTATTATATAGAGATAGCGGGGGGGGAATCAGTTATTATATAGAGATAGCGGGGGGAGATCAGATATTATATAGAGATAGCGGGGGGTCAGATATTATATAGAGATAGCGGGGGGGGATCAGATATTATACAGAGATAGCGGGGGGGGATCAGATATTATATAGAGATAGCGGGGGGGGATCAGATATTATATAGAGATAGCGGGGGGGGGGGGATCAGATATTATATAGAGATAGCGGGGGGGGATCAGATTATATAGAGATAGCGGGGGGGGATCAGATATTATATAGAGATAGCGGGGGGGGGGATCAGATATTATATAGAGATAGCGGGGGGGGATCAGATATTATATAGAGATAGCGGGAGGGGGATCAGATATTATATAGAGTTAGCGGGGGGATCAGATATTATATAGAGATAGCGGGGGGATCAGATATTATATAGAGATAGCGGGGGGATCAGATATTATATAGAGATAGCGGGGGGATCAGATATTATATAGAGATAGCGGGGGGATCAGATATTATATAGAGATAGCGGGGGGATCAGATATTATATAGAGATAGCGGGGGGGAGATCAGATAATATATAGAGATAGTGGGGGGGGGATCAGATATTATATAAAGATAGCGGGGGGGGAGATCAGATATTATATAGAGATAGCGGGGGGGGATCAGATATTATATAGAGATAGTAGGGGGGGATCAGATATTATATAGACATAGCGGGGGGGGGATCAGATATTATAGAGATAGCGGGGGGGGAGGGATCAGATATTATATAGAGATAGCGGGGGGGGATCAGATATTCTATAGAGATAGCGGGGGGAGATCAGATATTATAGAGATAGCGGGGGGGTTAGATATTATATAGAGATAGCGGGGGGATATCAGATATTATATAGAGATAGCGGGGGGAGATCAGATATTATATTGAGATAGCGGGGGGAGATCAGATATTATATTGAGATAGCGGGGGGAGATCAGATATTATATAGAGATAGCTGGGGGGATCAGGTATTATATAGAGATAGCGGGGGGGATCAGATATTATATAGAGATAGCGGGGGGGGATCAAATATTATATAGAGATAGCGGGGGGGGAATCAGCTATTCTATAGAGATAGCGGGGGGGATCAGATATTCTATAGAGATAGCGGGGGGAGATCAGATATTATAGAGATAGCGGGGGGAGATCAGATATTATATAGAGATAGCGGGGGGAGATCAGATATTATATAGAGATAGCGGGGGGAGATCAGATATTATATAGAGATAGCGGGGGGGGCAGATATTATATAGAGATAGAGGGGGAGATCAGATATTACATAGAGATAGCGGGGGGGGATCAGATATTATATAGAGATAGCGGGGGGGGGGATCAGATATTATATAGAGATAGAGCGGGAGATCAGATATTATATAGAGATAGAGGGGGAGATCAGATATATAGAGATAGCGGGGGGGGGAATCAGTTATTATATAGAGATAGCGGGGGGGATCAGATATTCTATAGAGATAGCGGGGGGAGATCAGATATTATAGAGATAGCGGGGGGGTTAGATATTATATAGAGATAGCGGGGGGAGATCAGATATTATATAGAGATAGCGGGGGGAGATCAGATATTATATTGAGATAGCGGGGGGAGATCAGATATTATATTGAGATAGCGGGGGGAGATCAGATATTATATAGAGATAGCTGGGGGGATCAGGTATTATATAGAGATAGCGGGGGGGATCAGATATTATATAGAGATAGCGGGGGGGGGATCAAATATTATATAGAGATAGCGGGGGGGGAATCAGCTATTCTATAGAGATAGCGGGGGGGATCAGATATTCTATAGAGATAGCGGGGGGAGATCAGATATTATAGAGATAGCGGGGGGAGATCAGATATTATATAGAGATAGCGGGGGGAGATCAGATATTATATAGAGATAGCGGGGGGAGATCAGATATTATATAGAGATAGCGGGGGGGGCAGATATTATATAGAGATAGAGGGGGAGATCAGATATTATATAGAGATAGCGGGGGGGGATCAGATATTATATAGAGATAGCGGGGGGGGGATCAGATATTATATAGAGATAGAGCGGGAGATCAGATATTATATAGAGATAGAGGGGGAGATCAGATATATAGAGATAGCGGGGGGGGGGAATCAGTTATTATATAGAGATAGCGGGGGGGATCAGATATTATATAGAGATAGCGGGGGGAGATCAGATATTATATAGAGATAGCGGGGGGAGATCAGATATTATATAGAGATAGCGGGGGGGATCAGATATTATATAGAGATAGCGGGGGGGGATCAGATATTATATAGAGATAGCGGGGGAGATCAGATATTATATAGAGATAGCGGGGGAGATCAGATATTATATAGAGATAGCGGGGGGGGATCAGATATTATATAGAGATAGAGGGGGAGATCAGATATTATATAGAGATAGAGGGGGGGGGGGATCAGATATTCTATAGAGATAGCGGGGGTGATCAGATATTATATAGATACAGTGGGGGGGGATCAGATATTATATGGAGATAGCGGGGGGATCAGATGTTATATAGAGATAGCGGGGGGGGATCAGATATTATATAGAGATAGCGGGGGGAGATCAGATATTATATAGAGATAGCGGGGGGGTCAGATATTATATAGAGATAGCGGGGGGGAGATCAGATATTATATAGAGATAGCGGGGGGGATCAGATATTATATAGAGATAGCGGGGGGGAGATCAGATATTATATAGAGATAGCGGGGGGGATCAGATATTATATAGAGATAGCGGGGGGGAGATCAGATATTATATAGAGATAGCGGGGGGTCAGATATTATATAGAGATAGCGGGGGGGATCAGATATTATATAGAGATAGCGGGGGGGATCAGATATTATATAGAGATAGCGGGGGGGAGATCAGATATTATATAGAGATAGCGGGGGGGATCAGATATTATATAGAGATAGCGGGGGGGAGATCAGATATTATATAGAGATAGCGGGGGGGATCAGATATTATATAGAGATAGCGTGGGGGAGATCAGATATTATATAGAGATAGCTGGGGGGGGATCAGATATTATATAGAGATAGCGGGGGGGATCAGATATTATATAGAGATAGCTGGGGGGAGGGATCAGATATTATATAGAGATAGCGGGGGGGGGAATCAGTTATTATATAGAGATAGCGGGGGGAGATCAGATATTATATAGAGATAGCGGGGGGTCAGATATTATATAGAGATAGCTGGGGGGGATCAGATATTATATAGAGATAGCGGGGGGGGGATCAGATATTATATAGAGATAGCGGGGGGGGATCAGATATTATATAGAGATAGCGGGGGGATCAGATATTATATAGATAGCGGGGAGGGGATCAGATATTATATAGATAGCGGGGGGGGATCAGATATTATATAGAGATAGCGGGGGGGGTCAGATATTATATAGAGATAGCGGGGGGGATCAGATATTATATAGAGATAGCGGGGGGGATCAGATATTATATAGAGATAGCGGGGGGGGATCAGATATTATATAGAGATAGCGGGGGGATCAGATATTATATAGAGATAGCGGGGGAGATCAGATATTATATAGAGATAGCGGGGGGGGTCAGATATTATATAGAGATAGCGGGGGGAGATCAGATATTATATAGAGATAGCGGGGGGAGATCAGATATTATATAGAGATAGAGGGTGAGATCAGTTATTATATAGAGATAGCGGGGGGGGGGAATCAGTTATTATATAGAGATAGCGGGGGGAGATCAGATATTATATAGAGATAGCGGGGGGTCAGATATTATATAGAGATAGCGGGGGGGGGGGATCAGATATTATATAGAGATAGCGGGGGGGGGATCAGATATTATATAGAGATAGCGGGGGGGGGATCAGATATTATATAGAGATAGCGGGGGGGGATCAGATATTATATAGAGATAGCGGGGGGAGATCAGATATTATATAGAGATAGCGGGGGGGGATCAGATATTATATAGAGATAGCGGGGGGGGATCAGATATTATATAGAGATAGCGGGGGGGGATCAGATATTATATAGAGATAGCGGGGGGGGATCAGATATTATATAGAGATAGCGGGGGGGGATCAGATATTATATAGAGATAGCGGGGGGGGATCAGATATTATATAGAGATAGCGGGGGGGGATCAGATATTATATAGAGATAGCGGGGGGGGGATCAGATATTATAAAGAGATAGCGGGGGGGGATCAGATATTATATAGAGATAGCGGGGGGTGATCAGATATTATATAGAGATAGCGGGGGGGGGATCAGATATTATATAGAGATAGCGGGGGGGGATCAGATATTATATAGAGATAGCGGGGGGGGATCAGATATTATATAGAGTTAGCGGGGGGGGATCAGATATTATATAGAGATAGCGGGGGGGGGATCAGATATTATATAGAGATAGCGGGGGGGGATCAGATATTATATAGAGATAGCGGGGGGGAGATCAGATATTATATAGAGAAAGCGGGGGGGGATCAGATATTATATAGAGATAGCGGGGGGGGGATCAGATATTATATAGAGATAGCGGGGGGGATCAGATATTATATAGAGATAGCGGGGGGGGATCAGATATTATATAGAGATAGCGGGGGGGGATCAGATCAGATATTATATAGAGATAGCGGGGGGGGATCAGATATTATATAGAGATAGCGGGGGGGAGATCAGATATTATATAGAGATAGCGGGGGGGAGATCAGATATTATATAGAGATAGCGGGGGGGAGATCAGATATTATATAGAGATAGCGGGGGGGGATCAGATATTATATAGAGATAGCGGGGGGGGGGGATCAGATATTATATAGAGATAGCGGGGGGGGATCAGATATTATATAGAGATAGCGGGGGGGGGATCAGATATTATATAGAGATAGCGGGGGGGGATCAGATATTATATAGAGATAGCGGGGGGGAGATCAGATATTATATAGAGATAGCGGGGGGGATCAGCTATTATATAGAGATAGCGGGGGGGGATCAGCTATTCTATAGAGATAGCGGGGGGGATCAGATATTATATAGAGATAGCGGGGGGGAGATCAGATATATAGAGATAGCGGGGGGGAGATGAGATATTATATAGAGATAGCGGGGGGGGATCAGATATTATATAGACATAGCGGGGGGGGATCAGATATTATATAGAGATAGCGGGGGGGGGATCAGATATTATATAGAGATAGCGGGGGGGGGATCATATATTATATAGAGATAGCGGGGGGAGATCAGATATTATATAGAGATAGCGGGGGGAGATCAGATATTATATAGAGATAGAGGGTGAGATCAGTTATTATATAGAGATAGCGGGGGGGGGATCAGTTATTATATAGAGATAGCGGGGGGAGATCAGATATTATATAGAGATAGCGGGGGGTCAGATATTATATAGAGATAGCGGGGGGGGGGATCAGATATTATATAGAGATAGCGGGGGGGAGATCAGATATTATATAGAGATAGCGGGGGGGAGATCAGATATTATATAGAGATAGCGGGGGGGAGATCAGATATTATATAGAGATAGCGGGGGGGATCAGATATTATATAGAGATAGCGGGGGGAGATCAGATATTATATAGAGATAGCGGGGGGAGATCAGATATTATATAGAGATAGCGGGGGGGGGGATCAGATATTATATAGAGATAGCGGGGGGAGATCAGATATTACATAGAGATAGCGGGGGGAGATCAGATATTACATAGAGATAGCGGGGGGGATCAGATATTATATAGAGATAGCGGGGGGGGGATCAGATATTATATAGAGATAGCGGGGGGGGATCAGATATTATATAGAGATAGCGGGGGGGGATCAGATATTATATAGAGTTAGCGGGGGGGGATCAGATATTATATAGAGATAGCGGGGGGGGGATCAGATATTATATAGAGATAGCGGGGGGGGATCAGATATTATATAGAGATAGCGGGGGGGAGATCAGATATTATATAGAGAAAGCGGGGGGGGATCAGATATTATATAGAGATAGCGGGGGGGGGATCAGATATTATATAGAGATAGCGGGGGGGATCAGATATTATATAGAGATAGCGGGGGGGGATCAGATATTATATAGAGATAGCGGGGGGGGATCAGATCAGATATTATATAGAGATAGCGGGGGGGGATCAGATATTATATAGAGATAGCGGGGGGGAGATCAGATATTATATAGAGATAGCGGGGGGGAGATCAGATATTATATAGAGATAGCGGGGGGGAGATCAGATATTATATAGAGATAGCGGGGGGGGATCAGATATTATATAGAGATAGCGGGGGGGGGGGATCAGATATTATATAGAGATAGCGGGGGGGGATCAGATATTATATAGAGATAGCGGGGGGGGGATCAGATATTATATAGAGATAGCGGGGGGGGATCAGATATTATATAGAGATAGCGGGGGGGAGATCAGATATTATATAGAGATAGCGGGGGGGATCAGCTATTATATAGAGATAGCGGGGGGGGATCAGCTATTCTATAGAGATAGCGGGGGGGATCAGATATTATATAGAGATAGCGGGGGGGAGATCAGATATATAGAGATAGCGGGGGGGAGATGAGATATTATATAGAGATAGCGGGGGGGGATCAGATATTATATAGACATAGCGGGGGGGGATCAGATATTATATAGAGATAGCGGGGGGGGGGATCAGATATTATATAGAGATAGCGGGGGGGGGATCATATATTATATAGAGATAGCGGGGGGAGATCAGATATTATATAGAGATAGCGGGGGGAGATCAGATATTATATAGAGATAGAGGGTGAGATCAGTTATTATATAGAGATAGCGGGGGGGGGGATCAGTTATTATATAGAGATAGCGGGGGGAGATCAGATATTATATAGAGATAGCGGGGGGTCAGATATTATATAGAGATAGCGGGGGGGGGGATCAGATATTATATAGAGATAGCGGGGGGGAGATCAGATATTATATAGAGATAGCGGGGGGGAGATCAGATATTATATAGAGATAGCGGGGGGGAGATCAGATATTATATAGAGATAGCGGGGGGGATCAGATATTATATAGAGATAGCGGGGGGAGATCAGATATTATATAGAGATAGCGGGGGGAGATCAGATATTATATAGAGATAGCGGGGGGGGGATCAGATATTATATAGAGATAGCGGGGGGAGATCAGATATTACATAGAGATAGCGGGGGGAGATCAGATATTACATAGAGATAGCGGGGGGGATCAGATATTATATAGAGATAGCGGGGGGGGGATCAGATATTATATAGAGATAGCGGGGGGGGATCAGATATTATATAGAGATAGTGGGGGGGATCAGATATTATATAGAGATAGCGGGGGGAGATCAGATATTATATAGAGATAGCGGGGGGGATCAGATATTATATAGAGATAGCGGGGGGGGATCAGATATTATATAGAGATAGAGGGGGGGGATCAGATATTATATAGAGATAGCGGGGGGGATCAGATATTATATAGAGATACCGGGGGGGGGATCAGATATTATATAGAGATAGCTGGGGGGGGATCAGATATTATATAGAGATAGCGGGGGGGGATCAGATATTATATAGAGATAGCGGGGGGGATCAGATATTATATAGAGATAGCGGGGGGGATCAGATATTATATAGAGATAGCGGGGGGGATCAGATATTATATAGAGATAGCGGGGGGAGATCAGATATTATATAGAGATAGCGGGGGGAGATCAGATATTATATAGAGATAGCGGGGGGAGATCAGATATTATATAGAGATAGCGGGGGGAGATCAGATATTATATAGAGATAGCGGGGGGGGGATCAGATATTATATAGAGATAGCGGGGGGAGATCAGATATTATATAGAGATAGCGGGGGGAGATCAGATATTATATAGAGATAGCGGGGGGGATCAGATATTATATAGAGATAGCGGGGGGAGATCAGATATTATATAGAGATAGCGGGGGGAGATCAGATATTATATAGAGATAGCGGGGGGGGATCAGATATTATATAGAGATAGCGGGGGGAGATCAGATATTATATAGAGATAGCGGGGGGGATCAGATATTATATAGAGATAGCGGGGGGGGATCAGATATTATATAGAGATAGCGGGGGGGATCAGATATTATATAGAGATAGCGGGGGGGATCAGATATTATATAGAGATAGCTGGGGGGGATCAGATATTATATAGAGATAGCTGGGGGGGATCAGATATTATATAGAGATAGCGGGGGGGGATCAGATATTATATAGAGATAGCGGGGGGGATCAGATATTATATAGAGATAGCGGGAGGGGATCAGATATTATATAGAGATAGCGGGGGGGATCAGATATTATATAGAGATAGCGGGGGGAGATCAGATATTATATAGAGATAGCGGGGGGAGATCAGATATTATATAGAGATAGCGGGGGGAGATCAGATATTATATAGAGATAGCGGGGGGAGATCAGATATTATATAGAGATAGCGGGGGGGGGATCAGATATTATATAGAGATAGCGGGGGGAGATCAGATATTATATAGAGATAGCGGGGGGAGATCAGATATTATATAGAGATAGCGGGGGGGATCAGATATTATATAGAGATAGCGGGGGGGATCAGATATTATATAGAGATAGCGGGGGGAGATCAGATATTATATAGAGATAGCGGGGGGAGATCAGATATTATATAGAGATAGCGGGGGGAGATCAGATATTATATAGAGATAGCGGGGGGAGATCAGATATTATATAGAGATAGCGGGGGGGGGATCAGATATTATATAGAGATAGCGGGGGGGGGATCAGATATTATATAGAGATAGCGGGGGGAGATCAGATATTATATAGAGATAGCGGGGGGAGATCAGATATTATATAGAGATAGCGGGGGGGATCAGATATTATATAGAGATAGCGGGGGGGGATCAGATATTATATAGAGATAGCGGGGGGAGATCAGATATTATATAGAGATAGCGGGGGGGATCAGATATTATATAGAGATAGCGGGGGGGGATCAGATATTATATAGAGATAGCGGGGGGGATCAGATATTATATAGAGATAGCGGGGGGAGATCAGATATTATATAGAGATAGCGGGGGGATCAGATATTATATAGAGATAGCGGGGGGGGGATCAGATATTATATAGAGATAGCGGGGGGGGATCAGATATTATATAGAGATAGCGGGGGGGGATCAGATATTATATAGAGATAGCGGGGGGGAGATCAGATATTATATAGAGATAGCGGGGGGGATCAGATATTATATAGAGATAGAGGGGGGGATCAGATATTATATAGAGATAGCGGGGGGGGATCAGATATTATATAGAGATAGCGGGGGGAGATCAGATATTATATAGAGATAGCGGGGGGGAGATCAGATATTATATAGAGATAGCGGGGGGATCAGATATTATATAGAGATAGCGGGGGGGATCAGATATTATATAGAGATAGCGGGGGGGATCAGATATTATATAGAGATAGCGGGGGGGATCAGATATTATATAGAGATAGCGGGGGGGATCAGATATTATATAGAGATAGCGGGGGGGGGAATCAGTTATTATATAGAGATAGCGGGGGGGGATCAGATATTATATAGAGATAGCGGGGGGGGATCAGATATTATATAGAGATAGCGGGGGGAGATCAGATATTATATAGAGATAGCGGGAGGGGGATCAGATATTATATAGAGATAGCGGGGGGAGATCAGATATTATATAGAGATAGCGGGGGGAGATCAGATATTATATAGAGATAGCGGGGGGAGATCAGATATTATATAGAGATAGCGGGGGGGATCAGATATTCTATAGAGATAGCGGGGGGGATCAGATATTATATAGAGATATCGGGGGGGAGATCAGATATTATATAGAGATAGCGGGGGGGAGATCAGATATTATATAGAGATAGCGGGGGGGAGATCAGATATTATATAGAGATAGCGGGGGGGAGATCAGATATTATATAGAGATAGCGGGGGGGGGAGATCAGATATTATATAGAGATAGCGGGGGGAGATCAGATATTATATAGAGATAGCGGGGGGGGGGGAGATCAGATATTATATAGAGATAGCGGGGGGAGATCAGATATTATATAGAGATAGCAGGGGGAGATCAGATATTATATAGAGATAGCGGGGGGGGATCAGATATTATATAGAGATAGCGGGGGGGGGAGATCAGATATTATATAGAGATAGCGGGGGGAGATCAGATATTATATAGAGATAGCGGGGGGGGGGGATCAGATATTATATAGAGATAGCGGGGGGAGATCAGACATTATATAGAGATAGCGGGGGGGGGGGGAGATCAGATATTATATAGAGATAGCGGGGGGAGATCAGATATTATATAGAGATAGCGGGGGGAGATCAGACATTATATAGAGATAGCGGGGGGGGGGAGATCAGATATTATATAGAGATAGCGGGGGGGGGGGAGATCAGATATTATATAGAGATAGCGGGGGGGGGGGAGATCAGATATTATATAGAGATAGCGGGGGGGGAGATCAGATATTATATAGAGATAGCGGGGGGGGGAGATCAGATATTATATAGAGATAGCGGGGGGAGATCAGATATTATATAGAGATAGCGGGGGGGAGATCAGATATTATATAGAGATAGCGGGGGGGATCAGATATTATATAGAGATAGCGGGGGGAGATCAGATATTATATAGAGATAGCGGGGGGGAGATCAGATATTATATAGAGATAGCGGGGGGGGGATCAGATATTATATAGAGATAGCGGGGGGAGATCAGATATTCTATAGAGATAGCGGGGGGGGATCAGATATTATATAGAGATAGCGGGGGGAGATCAGATATTATATAGAGATAGCGGGGGGGAGATCAGATATTATATAGAGATAGCGGGGGGGGGAGATCAGATATTATATAGAGATAGCGGGGGGAGATCAGATATTATATAGAGATAGCGGGGGGGGATCAGATATTATATAGAGATAGCGGGGGGGATCAGATATTATATAGAGATAGCGGGGGGGGATCAGATATTATATAGAGATAGCGGGGGGGATCAGATATTATATAGAGATAGCGGGAGGGAGATCAGATATTATATAGAGATAGCGGGGGGATCAGCTATTATATAGAGATAGCGGGGGGGGGAGATCAGATATTATATAGAGATAGCAGGGGGCATCAGATATTATATAGAGATAGCGGGGGGAGATCAGATATTATATAGAGATAGCGGGGGGAGATCAGATATTATATAGAGATAGCGGGGATGGGGGGTGAGATATTATAATCAGCCATTCCGACATCAGTGTAGTGTGTCAGGGGTCCTGGTGTCTGCTCCCCCCCCCCATACTGCTCCTCTGACCGCGGCTGTGTGGAGAGACATTTACCTTTCGTTCCCCCCTTTGCACCTTTCCCTTTGGGCGGCATGGACTGTCTGCAAAGTAGAGCGGCGTCTGCGCAGAGTGACGTCACAGGATGGGGCGGGGCCTCATAGGTGCAGGGAGGAGTCCTAACAGGAAGCTGCAGGCGTGATGGGCGTGTCCAGGATGGAGCAGGAACTGTCAGTAATGATGTCACTGAGGGGCGGAGCTTAACCACATTACCCAGCTTAGAGGAATAACAACCACTGCACGCGCCTGCTTGTGTCTGAGAGAAGTGAGGAGCTGCAGGATGGAGCTGTGTATAGATGAGAGGAGTGAGGAGCTGCAGGATGGAGCTGTGTATAGATGAGAGGAGTAAGGAGCTGCAGGATGAGGCTGTGTATAGATGAGAGGAGTGAGGAGCTGCAGGATGGGGCTGAGTAAAAATGAGAGGAGTGAGGAGCTGCAGGATGGGGCTGAGTATAGATGAGAGCAGTGAGGAGCTGCAGGATGGGGCTGCGTATAGATGAGAGGAGTGAGGAGCTGCAGGATGGAGCTGTGTATAGATGAGAGGAGTGAGGAGCTGCAGGATGGAGCTGCGTATAGATGAGAGGAGTGAGGAGCTGCAGGATGGAGCTGTGTATAGATGAGAGGAGTGAGGAGCTGCAGGATGGAGCTGTGCGTAGATGAGAGGAGTGAGGAGCTGCAGGATGGAGCTGTGTATAGATGAGAGGAGTGAGGAGCTGCAGGATGGAGCAGTGTATAGATGAGAGGAGTGAGGAGCTGCAGGATGGGGCTGAGTATAGATGAGAGGAGTGAGGAGCTGCAGGATGGGGCTGCGTATAGATGAGAGGAATGAGGAGCTGCAGGATGGAGCTGTGCATAGATGAGAGGAGTGAGGAGCTGCAAAATGGAGCTGTGTATAGATGAGAGGAGTGAGGAGCTGCAGGATGGAGCTGTGTATAGATGAGAGGAGTGAGGAGCTGCAGGATGGAGCTGTGTATAGATGAGAGGAGTGAGGAGCTGCAGGATGGGGCTGCGTATAGATGAGCGGAGTGAGGAGCTGCAGGATGGAGCTGCGTATAGATGAGAGGAGTGAGGAGCTGCAGGATGGAGCTGTGTATAGATGAGAGGAGTGAGGAGCTGCAGGATGGAGCTGTGTATAGATGAGAGGAGTGAGGAGCTGCAGGATGGAGCAGTGTATAGATGAGAGGAGTGAGGAGCTGCAGGATGGAGCTGTGCGTAGATGAGAGGAGTGAGGAGCTGTGTATAGATGAGAGGAGTGAGGAGCTGCAGGATGGAGCTGTGTATAGCTGAGAGGAGTGACGAGCTGCAGGATGGGGCTGCGTATAGATGAGAGGAGTGACGATCTGCAGGATGGAGCTGTGTATAGATGAGAGGAGTGAGGAGCTGCAGGATGGAGCTGTTTATAGATGAGAGGAGTGAGGAGCTGTAGGATGGAGCTGTGTGTAGATGAGAGGAGTGAGGAGCTGTAGGATGGAGCTGTGTGTAGATGAGAGGAGTGAGGAGCTGAGTATAGATGAGAGGAGTGAGGAGCTGCAGGATGGAGCTGTGCGTAGATGTGAGGAGCTGCAGGATGGTGCTGTGCGTAGGTGAGAGGAGTGAGGAGCAGCAGGATGGAGCTGTGTATAGATGAGAGGAGTGAGGAGCTGCAGGATGGAGCTGTGTATAGATGAGAGGAGTGAGGAGCTGCAGGATGGAGCTGTGTATAGATGAGAGGAGTGAGGAGCTGCAGGATAGAGCTGTGTATAGATGAGAGGAGTGAGGAGCTGCAGGATGGGGCTGAGTATAAATGAGAGGAGTGAGGAGCTGCAGGATGGGGCTGAGTATAAATGAGAGGAGTGAGGAGCTGCAGGATGGGGCTGAGTATAGATGAGAGGAGTGAGGAGCTGCAGGATGGGGCTGCGTATAGATGAGAGGAATGAGGAGCTGCAGGATGGAGCTGCGTATAGATGAGAGGAGTGAGGAGCTGCAGGATGGGGCTGCGTATAGATGAGAGGAGTGAGGAGCTGCAGGATGGAGATGCGTATAGATGAGAGGAATGGGGAGCTGCAGGATGGAGCTGCGTATAGATGTGAGGAGCTGCAGGATGGGGCTGCGTATAGATGAGAGGAGTGAGGAGCTGCAGGATGGAGCTGCGTATAGATGAGAGGAGTGATGAGCTGCAGGATGGGGCTGCGTATAGATGATCGGAGTGAGGAGCTGCAGGATGGAGCTGCGTATAGATGAGAGGAGTGAGGAGCTGCAGGATGGAGCTGTGTATAGATGAGAGGAGTGAGGAGCTGCAGGATGGAGCTGTGTATAGATGAGAGGAGTGAGGAGCTGCAGGATGGATCTGCGTATAGATGAGAGGAGTGAGGAGCTGCAGGATGGAGCTGTGTATAGATGAGAGGAGTGAGGAGCTGCAGGATGGGGCTGAGTATAGATGAGAGGAGTGAGGAGCTGCAGGATGGGGCTGCATGTAGATGAGAGGAGTGAGGAGCTGCAGGATGGAGCTGCGTATAGATGAGAGGAGTGAGGAGCTGCAGGATGGAGCTGCGTATAGATGAGAGGAGTGAGGAGCTGCAGGATGGAGCAGTGTATAGATGAGAGGAGTGAGGAGCTGCAGGATGGAGCTGCGTATAGATGAGAGGAGTGAGGAGCTGCAGGATGGAGCTGTGTATAGATGAGAGGAGTGAGGAGCTGCAGGATGGGGCTGAGTATAGATGAGAGGAGTGAGGAGCTGCAGGATGGGGCTGCATATAGATGAGAGGAGTGAGGAGCTGCAGGATGGAGCTGCGTATAGATGAGAGGAGTGAGGAGCTGCAGGATGGAGCTGCGTATAGATGAGAGGAGTGAGGAGCTGCAGGATGGTGCTGTGTATAGATGAGAGGAGTGAGGAGAGGCAGGATGGAGCTGTGTATAGATGAGAGGAGTGAGGAGCTGCAAGATGGAGCTGTGTATAGATGAGAGGAGTGAGGAGCTGCAGGATGGAGCTGTGTATAGATGAGAGGAGTGAGGAGCTGCAGGATGGAGCTGTGTATAGATGAGAGGAGTGAGGAGCTGCAGGATGGAGCTGTGTATAGATGAAAGGAGTGAGGAGCTGCAGGATGGGGCTGAGTATAGATGAGAGGAGTGAGGGGCTGCTTATAGATGAGAGGAATGAGGAGCTGCAGGATGGAGCTGCGTATAGATGAGAGGAGTGAGGAGCTGCAGGATGGGGCTGCGTATAGATGAGAGGAGTGAGGAGCTGCAGGATGGAGCTGCGTATAGATGAGAGGAGTGAGGAGCTGCAGGATGGGGCTGCGTATAGATGAGCGGAGTGAGGAGCTGCAGGATGGGGCTGCGTATAGATGAGAGGAGTGAAGAGCTGCAGGATGGGGCTGCGTATAGATGAGAGGAGTGAGGAGCTGCAGGATGGGGCTGCGTATAGATGAGAGGAGTGAGGAGCTGCAGGATGGTGCTGCGTATAGATGAGAGGAGTGAGGAGCGGCAGGATGGAGCTGCGTATAGATGAGAGGAGTGAGGAGCGGCAGGATGGAGCTGCGTATAGATGAGAGGAGTGAGGAGCTGCAGGATTGTGCTGCGTATAGATGAGAGGAGTGAGGAGCTGCAGGATGGAGCTGCGTATAGATGAGAGGAGTGAGGAGCTGCAGGATGGGGCTGAGTATAGATGAGAGGAGTGAGGAGCTGCAGGATGGGGCTGCTTATAGATGAGAGGAGTGAGGAGCTGCAGGATGGAGCTGCGTATAGATGAGAGGAGTGAGGAGCTGCAGGATGGGGCTGCGTATAGATGAGAGGAGTGAGGAGCTGCAGGATGGAGCTGCGTATAGATGAGAGGAGTGAGGAGCTGCAGGATGGGGCTGCGTATAGATGAGAGGAGTGAGGAGCTACAGGATGGAGCTGCGTATAGATGAGAGGAGTGAGGAGCTGCAGGATGGAGCTGCGTATAGATGAGAGGCGTGAGGAGCTGCAGGATGGAGCTGCGTATAGATGAGAGGAGTGAGGAGCTGCAGGATGGAGCTGCGTATAGATGAGAGGAGTGAGGAGCTGCAGGATGGGGCTGAGTATAGATGAGAGGAGTGAGGAGCTGCAGGATGGGGCTGCGTATAGATGAGAGGAGTGAGGAGCTGCAGGATGGGGCTGCGTATAGATGAGAGGAGTGAGGAGCTGCAGGATGGAGCTGTGTATAGATGAGAGGAGTGAGGAGCTGCAGGATGGAGCTGTGTATAGATGAGAGGAATGAGGAGCTGCAAGATGGTGCTGTGTATAGATGAGAGGAGTGAGGAGTTGCAGGATGGGGCTGCGTATAGATGAGCGGAGTGAGGAGCTGCAGGATGGTGCTGTGTATAGATGAGAGGAGTGAGGAGCTGCAGGATGGAGCTGTGTATAGATGAGAGGAGTGAGGAGCTGCAGGATGGAGCTGTGTATAGATGAGAGGAGTGAGGAGCTGCAGGATGGAGCTGTGTATAGATGAGAGGAGTGAGGAGCTGCAAGATGGAGCTGTGTATAGATGAGAGGAGTGAGGAGCTGCAGGATGGAGCTGTGTATAGATGAGAGGAGTGAGGAGCTGCAGGATGGAGCTGTGTATAGATGAGGAGTGAGGAGCTGCAGGATGGAGTTGTGTATAGATGAGAGGAGTGAGGAGCTGCAGGATGGGGCTGAGTATAGATGAGAGGAATGAGGAGCTGCAGGATGGAGCTGCGTATAGATGAGAGGAGTGAGGAGCTGCAGGATGGGGCTGAGTATAGATGAGAGGAGTGAGGGGCTGCGTATAGATGAGAGGAATGAGGAGCTGCAGGATGGAGCTGCGTATAGATGAGAGGAGTGAGGAGCTGCAGGATGGAGCTGCGTATAGATGAGAGGAGTGAGGAGCTGCAGGATGGTGCTGCGTATAGATGAGAGGAGTGAGGAGCTGCAGGATGGAGCTGCGTATAGATGAGAGGAGTGAGGAGCTGCAGGATGGGGCTGAGTATAGATGAGAGGAGTGAGGAGCTGCAGGATGGGGCTGCTTATAGATGAGAGGAGTGAGGAGCTGCAGGATGGGGCTGCGTATAGATGAGAGGAGTGAGGAGCTGCAGGATGGGGCTGCTTATAGATGAGAGGAGTGAGGAGCTGCAGGATGGAGCTGCGTATAGATGAGAGGAGTGAGGAGCTGCAGGATGGGGCTGCGTATAGATGAGCTGAGTGAGGAGCTGCAGGATGGGGCTGCGTATAGATGAGAGGAGTGAGGAGCTGCAGGATGGAGCTGTGTATAGATGAGAGGAGTGAGGAGCTGCAGGATGGGGCTGAGTATAGATGAGAGGAGTGAGGAGCTGCAGGATGGGGCTGTATATAGATGAGAGGAGTGAGGAGCTGCAGGATGGAGCTGCGTATAGATGAGAGGAGTGAGGAGCTGCAGGATGGAGCTGCGTATAGATGAGAGGAGTGAGGAGCTGCAGGATGGTGCTGTGTATAGATGAGAGGAGTGAGGAGAGGCAGGATGGAGCTGTGTATAGATGAGAGGAATGAGGAGCTGCAAGATGGAGCTGTGTATAGATGAGAGGAGTGAGGAGCTGCAGGATGGAGCTGTGTATAGATGAGAGGAGTGAGGAGCTGCAGGATGGAGCTGTGTATAGATGAGAGGAGTGAGGAGCTGCAGGATGGAGCTGTGTATAGATGAAAGGAGTGAGGAGCTGCAGGATGGGGCTGAGTATAGATGAGAGGAGTGAGGGGCTGCTTATAGATGAGAGGAATGAGGAGCTGCAGGATGGAGCTGCGTATAGATGAGAGGAGTGAGGAGCTGCAGGATGGGGCTGCGTATAGATGAGAGGAGTGAGGAGCTGCAGGATGGAGCTGCGTATAGATGAGAGGAGTGAGGAGCTGCAGGATGGGGCTGCGTATAGATGAGCGGAGTGAGGAGCTGCAGGATGGGGCTGCGTATAGATGAGAGGAGTGAAGAGCTGCAGGATGGGGCTGCGTATAGATGAGAGGAGTGAGGAGCTGCAGGATGGTGCTGCGTATAGATGAGAGGAGTGAGGAGCGGCAGGATGGAGCTGCGTATAGTTGAGAGGAGTGAGGAGCGGCAGGATGGAGCTGCGTATAGATGAGAGGAGTGAGGAGCGGCAGGATGGGGCTGAGTATAGATGAGAGGAATGAGGAGCTGCAGGATGGAGTTGTGTATAGATGAGAGGAGTGAGGAGCTGCAGGATGGGGCTGAGTATAGATGAGAGGAATGAGGAGCTGCAGGATGGAGCTGCGTATAGATGAGAGGAGTGAGGAGCTGCAGGATGGGGCTGAGTATAGATGAGAGGAGTGAGGGGCTGCGTATAGATGAGAGGAATGAGGAGCTGCAGGATGGAGCTGCGTATAGATGAGAGGAGTGAGGAGCTGCAGGATGGAGCTGCGTATAGATGAGAGGAGTGAGGAGCTGCAGGATGGTGCTGCGTATAGATGAGAGGAGTGAGGAGCTGCAGGATGGAGCTGCGTATAGATGAGAGGAGTGAGGAGCTGCAGGATGGGGCTGAGTATAGATGAGAGGAGTGAGGAGCTGCAGGATGGGGCTGCTTATAGATGAGAGGAGTGAGGAGCTGCAGGATGGGGCTGCGTATAGATGAGAGGAGTGAGGAGCTGCAGGATGGGGCTGCTTATAGATGAGAGGAGTGAGGAGCTGCAGGATGGAGCTGCGTATAGATGAGAGGAGTGAGGAGCTGCAGGATGGGGCTGCGTATAGATGAGCTGAGTGAGGAGCTGCAGGATGGGGCTGCGTATAGATGAGAGGAGTGAGGAGCTGCAGGATGGAGCTGTGTATAGATGAGAGGAGTGAGGAGCTGCAGGATGGGGCTGAGTATAGATGAGAGGAGTGAGGAGCTGCAGGATGGGGCTGTATATAGATGAGAGGAGTGAGGAGCTGCAGGATGGAGCTGCGTATAGATGAGAGGAGTGAGGAGCTGCAGGATGGAGCTGCGTATAGATGAGAGGAGTGAGGAGCTGCAGGATGGTGCTGTGTATAGATGAGAGGAGTGAGGAGAGGCAGGATGGAGCTGTGTATAGATGAGAGGAATGAGGAGCTGCAAGATGGAGCTGTGTATAGATGAGAGGAGTGAGGAGCTGCAGGATGGAGCTGTGTATAGATGAGAGGAGTGAGGAGCTGCAGGATGGAGCTGTGTATAGATGAGAGGAGTGAGGAGCTGCAGGATGGAGCTGTGTATAGATGAAAGGAGTGAGGAGCTGCAGGATGGGGCTGAGTATAGATGAGAGGAGTGAGGGGCTGCTTATAGATGAGAGGAATGAGGAGCTGCAGGATGGAGCTGCGTATAGATGAGAGGAGTGAGGAGCTGCAGGATGGGGCTGCGTATAGATGAGAGGAGTGAGGAGCTGCAGGATGGAGCTGCGTATAGATGAGAGGAGTGAGGAGCTGCAGGATGGGGCTGCGTATAGATGAGCGGAGTGAGGAGCTGCAGGATGGGGCTGCGTATAGATGAGAGGAGTGAAGAGCTGCAGGATGGGGCTGCGTATAGATGAGAGGAGTGAGGAGCTGCAGGATGGTGCTGCGTATAGATGAGAGGAGTGAGGAGCGGCAGGATGGAGCTGCGTATAGTTGAGAGGAGTGAGGAGCGGCAGGATGGAGCTGCGTATAGATGAGAGGAGTGAGGAGCGGCAGGATGGAGCTGCGTATAGATGAGAGGAGTGAGGAGCTGCAGGATGGGGCTGCGTATAGATGAGCTGAGTGAGGAGCTGCAGGATGGGGCTGCGTATAGATGAGAGGAGTGAGGAGCTGCAGGATGGGGCTGTGTATAGATGAGAGGAGTGAGGAGCTGCAGGATGGAGCTGTGTATAGATGAGAGGAGTGAGGAGCTGCAGGATGGAGCTGCGTATAGATGAGAGGAGTGAGGAGCTGCAGGATGGTGCTGTGTATAGATAAGAGGAGTGAGGAGAGGCAGGATGGAGCTGTGTATAGATGAGAGGAATGAGGAGCTGCAAGATGGAGCTGTGTATAGATGAGAGGAGTGAGGAGCTGCAGGATGGAGCTGTGTATAGATGAGAGGAGTGAGGAGCTGCAGGATGGAGCTGTGTATAGATGAGAGGAGTGAGGAGCTGCAGGATGGAGCTGTGTATAGATGAAAGGAGTGAGGAGCTGCAGGATGGGGCTGAGTATAGATGAGAGGAGTGAGGGGCTGCTTATAGATGAGAGGAATGAGGAGCTGCAGGATGGAGCTGCGTATAGATGAGAGGAGTGAGGAGCTGCAGGATGGGGCTGCGTATAGATGAGAGGAGTGAGGAGCTGCAGGTTGGAGCTGCGTATAGATGAGAGGAGTGAGGAGCTGCAGGATGGGGCTGCGTATAGATGAGCGGAGTGAGGAGCTGCAGGATGGGGCTGCGTATAGATGAGGAGTGAAGAGCTGCAGGATGGGGCTGCGTATAGATGAGAGGAGTGAGGAGCTGCAGGATGGTGCTGCGTATAGATGAGAGGAGTGAGGAGCGGCAGGATGGAGCTGCGTATAGATGAGAGGAGTGAGGAGCGGCAGGATGGAGCTGCGTATAGATGAGAGGAGAGAGGAGCGGCAGGATGGAGCTGCGTATAGATGAGAGGAGTGAGGAGCTGCAGGATGGTGCTGCGTATAGATGAGAGGAGTGAGGAGCTGCAGGATGGGGCTGCGTATAGATGAGAGGAGTGAGGAGCTGCAGGATGGGGCTGCGTATAGATGAGCGGAGTGAGGAGCTGCAGGATGGGGCTGCGTATAGATGAGAGGAGTGAAGAGCTGCAGGATGGGGCTGCGTATAGATGAGAGGAGTGAGGAGCTGCAGGATGGTGCTGCGTATAGATGAGAGGAGTGAGGAGCGGCAGGATGGAGCTGCGTATAGTTGAGAGGAGTGAGGAGCGGCAAGATGGAGCTGCGTATAGATGAGAGGAGTGAGGAGCGGCAGGATGGAGCTGCGTATAGATGAGAGGAGTGAGGAGCTGCAGGATGGGGCTGCGTATAGATGAGCTGAGTGAGGAGCTGCAGGATGGGGCTGCGTATAGATGAGAGGAGTGAGGAGCTGCAGGATGGAGCTGTGTATAGATGAGAGGAGTGAGGAGCTGCAGGATGGGGCTGAGTATAGATGAGAGGAGTGAGGAGCTGCAGGATGGGGCTGTATATAGATGAGAGGAGTGAGGAGCTGCAGGATGGAGCTGCGTATAGATGAGAGGAGTGAGGAGCTGCAGGATGGAGCTGCGTATAGATGAGAGGAGTGAGGAGCTGCAGGATGGTGCTGTGTATAGATGAGAGGAGTGAGGAGAGGCAGGATGGAGCTGTGTATAGATGAGAGGAATGAGGAGCTGCAAGATGGAGCTGTGTATAGATGAGAGGAGTGAGGAGCTGCAGGATGGAGCTGTGTATAGATGAGAGGAGTGAGGAGCTGCAGGATGGAGCTGTGTATAGATGAGAGGAGAGAGGAGCTGCAGGATGGAGCTGTGTATAGATGAAAGGAGTGAGGAGCTGCAGGATGGGGCTGAGTATAGATGAGAGGAGTGAGGGGCTGCTTATAGATGAGAGGAATGAGGAGCTGCAGGATGGAGCTGCGTATAGATGAGAGGAGTGAGGAGCTGCAGGATGGGGCTGCGTATAGATGAGAGGAGTGAGGAGCTGCAGGATGGAGCTGCGTATAGATGAGAGGAGTGAGGAGCTGCAGGATGGGGCTGCGTATAGATGAGCGGAGTGAGGAGCTGCAGGATGGGGCTGCGTATAGATGAGAGGAGTGAAGAGCTGCAGGATGGGGCTGCGTATAGATGAGAGGAGTGAGGAGCTGCAGGATGGTGCTGCGTATAGATGAGAGGAGTGAGGAGCGGCAGGATGGAGCTGCGTATAGATGAGAGGAGTGAGGAGCGGCAGGATGGAGCTGCGTATAGATGAGAGGAGTGAGGAGCGGCAGGATGGAGCTGCGTATAGATGAGAGGAGTGAGGAGCTGCAGGATGGTGCTGTGTATAGATGAGAGGAGTGAGGAGCTGCAGGATGGGGCTGCGTATAGATGAGCTGAGTGAGGAGCTGCAGGATGGGGCTGTGTATAAATGAGAGGAGTGAGGAGCTGCAGGATGGAGCTGTGTATAGATGAGAGGAGTGAGGAGCTGCAGGATGGGGCTGAGTATAGATGAGAGGAGTGAGGAGCTGCAGGATGGGGCTGCATATAGATGAGAGGAGTGAGGAGCAGCAGGATGGAGCTGCGTATAGATGAGAGGAGTGAGGAGCTGCAGGATGGAGCTGCGTATAGATGAGAGGAGTGAGGAGCTGCAGGATGGTGCTGTGTATAGATGAGAGGAGTGAGGAGAGGCAGGATGGAGCTGTGTATAGATGAGAGGAATGAGGAGCTGCAAGATGGAGCTGTGTATAGATGAGAGGAGTGAGGAGCTGCAGGATGGAGCTGTGTATAGATGAGAGGAGTGAGGAGCTGCAGGATGGAGCTGTGTATAGATGAGAGGAGTGAGGAGCTGCAGGATGGAGCTGTGTATAGATGAAAGGAGTGAGGAGCTGCAGGATGGGGCTGAGTATAGATGAGAGGAGTGAGGGGCTGCTTATATATGAGAGGAATGAGGAGCTGCAGGATGGAGCTGCGTATAGATGAGAGGAGTGAGGAGCTGCAGGATGGGGCTGCGTATAGATGAGAGGAGTGAGGAGCTGCAGGATGGAGCTGCGTATAGATGAGAGGAGTGAGGAGCTGCAGGATGGGGCTGCGTATAGATGAGCGGAGTGAGGAGCTGCAGGATGGGGCTGCGTATAGATGAGAGGAGTGAAGAGCTGCAGGATGGGGCTGCGTATAGATGAGTGTAGTGAGGAGCTGCAGGATGGTACTGCGTATAGAAGAGAGGAGTGAGGAGCGGCAGGATGGAGCTGCGTATAGATGAGAGGAGTGAGGAGCGGCAGGATGGAGCTGCGTATAGATTAGAGGAGTGAGGAGCGGCAGGATGGAGCTGCGTATAGATGAGAGGAGTGAGGAGCTGCAGGATGGTGCTGCGTATAGATGAGGAGTGAGGAGCTGCAGGATGGAGCTGCGTATAGATGAGAGGAGTGAGGAGCTGCAGGATGGGGCTGAGTATAGATGAGAGGAGTGAGGAGCTGCAGGATGGGGCTGCTTATAGATGAGAGGAGTGAGGAGCTGCAGGATGGAGCTGCGTATAGATGAGAGGAGTGAGGAGCTGCAGGATGGAGCTGCGTATAGATGAGAGGAGTGAGGAACTGCAGGATGGGGCTGCGTATAGATGAGAGGAGTGAGGAGCTGCAGGATGGAGCTGCGTATAGATGAGAGGAGTGAGGAGCTGCAGGATGGGGCTGCGTATAGATGAGAGGAGTGAGGAGCTACTGGATGGAGCTGCGTATAGATGAGAGGAGTGAGGAGCTGCAGGATGGAGCTGCGTATAGATGAGAGGAGTGAGGAGCTGCAGGATGGAGCTGCGTATAGATGAGAGGAGTGAGGAGCTGCAGGATGGAGCTGCGTATAGATGAGAGGAGTGAGGAGCTGCAGGATGGGGCTGAGTATAGATGAGAGGAGTGAGGAGCTGCAGGATGGGGCTGCGTATAGATGAGAGGAGTGAGGAGCTGCAGGATGGGGCTGCGTATAGATGAGAGGAGTGAGGAGCTGCAGGATGGAGCTGTGTATAGATGAGAGGAGTGAGGAGATGAGAGGAGTGAGGAGCTGCAGGATGGAGCTGTGTATAGATGAGAGGAATGAGGAGCTGCAAGATGGTGCTGTGTATAGATGAGAGGAGTGAGGAGTTGCAGGATGGGGCTGCGTATAGATGAGCGGAGTGAGGAGCTGCAGGATGGTGCTGTGTATAGATGAGAGGAGTGAGGAGCTGCAGGATGGAGCTGTGTATAGATGAGAGGAGTGAGGAGCTGCAGGATGGAGCTGTGTATAGATGAGAGGAGTGAGGAGCTGCAGGATGGAGCTGTGTATAGATGAGAGGAGTGAGGAGCTGCAAGATGGAGCTGTGTATAGATGAGAGGAGTGAGGAGCTGCAGGATGGAGCTGTGTATAGATGAGAGGAGTGAGGAGCTGCAGGATGGAACTGTGTATAGATGAGAGGAGTGAGGAGCTGCAGGATGGAGTTGTGTATAGATGAGAGCAGTGAGGAGCTGCAGGATGGGGCTGAGTATAGATGAGAGGAATGAGGAGCTGCAGGATGGAGCTGCGTATAGATGAGAGGAGTGAGGAGCTGCAGGATGGGGCTGAGTATAGATGAGAGGAGTGAGGGGCTGCGTATAGATGAGAGGAATGAGGAGCTGCAGGATGGAGCTGTTTATAGATGAGAGGAGTGAGGATCTGCAGGATGGAGCTGCGTATAGATGAGAGGAGTGAGGAGCTGCAGGATGGTGCTGCGTATAAATGAGAGGAGTGAGGAGCTGCAGGATGGAGCTGCGTATAGATGAGAGGAGTGAGGAGCTGCAGGATGGGGCTGAGTATAGATGAGAGGAGTGAGGAGCTGCAGCATGGGGCTGCTTATAGATGAGAGGAGTGAGGAGCTGCAGGATGGGGCTGCGTATAGATGAGAGGAGTGAGGAGCTGCAGGATGGGGCTGCTTATAGATGAGAGGAGTGAGGAGCTGCAGGATGGAGCTGCGTATAGATGAGAGGAGTGAGGAGCTGCAGGATGGGGCTGCGTATAGATGAGCTGAGTGAGGAGCTGCAGGATGGGGCTGCGTATAGATGAGAGGAGTGAGGAGCTGCAGGATGGAGCTGCGTATAGATGAGAGGAGTGAGGAGCTGCAGGATGGGGCTGCGTATAGATGAGAGGAGTGAGGAGCTGCAGGATGGAGCTGCGTATAGATGAGAGGAGTGAGGAGCTGCAGGATGGAGCTGCGTATAGATGAGAGGAGTGAGGAGCTGCAGGATGGAGCTGTGTATAGATGAGAGGAATGAGGAGCTGCAAGATGGAGCTGTGTATAGATGAGAGGAGTGAGGAGCTGCAGGATGGAGCTGTGTATAGATGTGAGGAGCTGCAGGATGGAGCTGTGTATAGATGAGAGGAGTGAGGAGTTGCAGGATGGGGCTGAGTTTAGATGAGAGGAGTGAGGGGCTGCGTATAGATGAGAGGAATGAGGAGCTGCAGGATGGAGCTGCGTATAGATGAGAGGAGTGAGGAGCTGCAGGATGGGGCTGCGTATAGATGAGAGGAGTGAGGAGCTGCAGGATGGAGCAGTGTATAGATGAGAGGAGTGAGGAGCTGAAGGATGGAGCTGTGTATAGATGAGAGGAGTGAGGAGCTGCAGGATGGAGCTGTGTATAGATGAGAGGAGTGAGGAGCTGCAGGATGGAGCTGCGTATAGATGAGAGGAGTGAGGAGCTGCAGGATGGGGCTGAGTATAGATGAGAGGAGTGAGGAGCTGCAGGATGGGGCTGCGTATAGATGAGAGGAGTGAGGAGCTGCAGGATGGGGCTGCGTATAGATGAGAGGAGTGAGGAGCTGCAGGATGGAGCTGTGTATAGATGAGAGGAGTGAGGAGATGAGAGGAGTGAGGAGCTGCAGGATGGAGCTGTGTATAGATGAGAGGAATGAGGAGCTGCAAGATGGAGCTGTGTATAGATGAGAGGAGTGAGGAGTTGCAGGATGGGGCTGCGTATAGATGAGCGGAGTGAGGAGCTGCAGGATGGTGCTGTGTATAGATGAGAGGAGTGAGGAGCTGCAGGATGGAGCTGTGTATAGATGAGAGGAGTGAGGAGCTGCAGGATGGAGCTGTGTATAGATGAGAGGAGTGAGGAGCTGCAGGATGGAGCTGTGTATAGATGAGAGGAGTGAGGAGCTGCAAGATGGAGCTGTGTATAGATGGGAGGAGTGAGGAGCTGCAGGATGGAGCTGTGTATAGATGAGAGGAGTGAGGAGCTGCAGGATGGAACTGTGTATAGATGAGAGGAGTGAGGAGCTGCAGGATGGAGTTGTGTATAGATGAGAGCAGTGAGGAGCTGCAGGATGGGGCTGAGTATAGATGAGAGGAATGAGGAGCTGCAGGATGGAGCTGCGTATAGATGAGAGGAGTGAGGAGCTGCAGGATGGGGCTGAGTATAGATGAGAGGAGTGAGGGGCTGCGTATAGATGAGAGGAATGAGGAGCTGCAGGATGGAGCTGTTTATAGATGAGAGGAGTGAGGAGCTGCAGGATGGAGCTGCGTATAGATGAGAGGAGTGAGGAGCTGCAGGATGGTGCTGCGTATAAATGAGAGGAGTGAGGAGCTGCAGGATGGAGCTGCGTATAGATGAGAGGAGTGAGGAGCTGCAGGATGGGGCTGAGTATAGATGAGAGGAGTGAGGAGCTGCAGGATGGGGCTGCTTATAGATGAGAGGAGTGAGGAGCTGCAGGATGGGGCTGCGTATAGATGAGAGGAGTGAGGAGCTGCAGGATGGGGCTGCTTATAGATGAGAGGAGTGAGGAGCTGCAGGATGGAGCTGCGTATAGATGAGAGGAGTGAGGAGCTGCAGGATGGGGCTGCGTATAGATGAGCTGAGTGAGGAGCTGCAGGATGGGGCTGCGTATAGATGAGAGGAGTGAGGAGCTGCAGGATGGAGCTGCGTATAGATGAGAGGAGTGAGGAGCTGCAGGATGGGGCTGCGTATAGATGAGAGGAGTGAGGAGCTGCAGGATGGAGCTGCGTATAGATGAGAGGAGTGAGGAGCTGCAGGATGGAGCTGCGTATAGATGAGAGGAGTGAGGAGCTGCAGGATGGAGCTGTGTATAGATGAGAGGAATGAGGAGCTGCAAGATGGAGCTGTGTATAGATGAGAGGAGTGAGGAGCTACAGGATGGAGCTGTGTATAGATGTGAGGAGCTGCAGGATGGAGCTGTGTATAGATGAGAGGAGTGAGGAGTTGCAGGATGGGGCTGAGTTTAGATGAGAGGAGTGAGGGGCTGCGTATAGATGAGAGGAATGAGGAGCTGCAGGATGGAGCTGCGTATAGATGAGAGGAGTGAGGAGCTGCAGGATGGGGCTGCGTATAGATGAGAGGAGTGAGGAGCTGCAGGATGGAGCAGTGTATAGATGAGAGGAGTGAGGAGCTGAAGGATGGAGCTGTGTATACATGAGAGGAGTGAGGAGCTGCAGGATGGAGCTGTGTATAGATGAGAGGAGTGAGGAGCTGCAGGATGGAGCTGTGTATAGATGTGAGGAGCTGCAGGATGGGGCTGAGTATAGATGAGAGGAGTGAGGAGCTGCAGGATGGGGCTGCGTATAGATGAGAGGAGTGAGGAGCTGCAGGATGGAGCTGCGTATAGATGAGAGGAGTGAGGAGCTGCAGGATGGAGCTGCGTATAGATGAGAGGAGTGAGGAGCTGCAGGATGGAACTGTATAGATGAGAGGAGTGAGGAGCTGCAGGATGGAGCTGTGTATAGATGAGAGGAGTGAGGAGCTGCAGGATGGGGCTGAGTATAGATGAGAGGAATGAGGAGCTGCAGGATGGAGCTGCGTATAGATGAGAGGAGTGAGGAGCTGCAGGATGGGGCTGAGTATAGATGAGAGGAGTGAGGGGCTGCGTATAGATGAGAGGAATGAGGAGCTGCAGGATGGAACTGCGTATAGATGAGAGGAGCGAGGAGCTGCACGATGGGGCTGCGTATAGATGAGAGGAGCGAGGAGCTGCAGGATGGGGCTGCGTATAGATGAGAGGAGCGAGCAGCTGCAGGATGGGGCTGCGTATAAATGAGAGGAGCGAGCAGCTGCAGGATGGGGTTGCGTATAGATGAGAGGGGCGAGCAGCTGCAGGATGGGGCTGCGTATAGATGAGAGGAGCGAGGAGCTGCAGGATGGAGCTGCGTATAGATGAGAGGAGCGAGGAGCTGCAGGATGGAGCTGCGTATAGATGAGAGGAGCGAGGAGCTGCAGGATGGAGCTGCGTATAGATGAGAGGAGTGAGGAGCTGCAGGATGGAGCTGCGTATAGATGAGAGGAGTGAGGAGCTGCAGGATGGAGCTGCGTATAGATGAGAGGAGTGAGGAGCTGCAGGATGGAGCTGCGTATAGATGAGAGGAGTGAGGAGCTGCAGGATGGAGCTGCGTATAGATGAGAGGAGTGTGGAGCTGCAGGATGGGGCTGAGTATAGATGACAGGAGTGATGAGCTGCAAGATGGGGCTGCGTGTAGATGAGAGGAGTGAGGAGCTGCAGGATAGAGCTGTGTATAGATGAGGAGGGAGGAGCTACAGGATGGAGCTGTGTATAGATGAGAGGAGTGAGGAGCTGCAGGATGGTGCTGTGTATAGATGAGAGGAGTGAGGAGCTGCAGGATGGAGCTGTGTATAGATGAGAGGAATGAGGAGCTGCAAGATGGAGCTGTGTATTGATGAGAGGAGTGAGGAGCTGCAGGATGGAGCTGTGTATAGATGAGAGGAGAGAGGAGCTGCAGGATGGAGCTGTGTATAGATGAGAGGAGAGAGGAGCTGCAGGATGGAGCTGTGTATAGATGAGAGGAGTGAGGAGCTGCAGGATGGGGCTGAGTATAGATGAGAGGAGTGAGGGGCTGCGTATAGATGAGAGGAATGAGGAGCTGCAGGATGGAGCTGCGTATAGATGAGAGGAGTGAGGAGCTGCAGGATGGGGCTGCGTATAGATGAGAGGAGTAAGGAGCTGCAGGATGGAGCTGCGTATAGATGAGAGGAGTGAGGAGCTGCCGGATGGGGCTGCGTATAGATGAGCGGAGTGAGGAGCTGCAGGATGGGGCTGCGTATAGATGAGAGGAGTGAAGAGCTGCAGGATGGGGCTGCTTATAGATGAGAGGAGTGAGGAGCTGCAGGATGGTGCTGCGTATAGATGAGAGGAGTGAGGAGCTGCAGGATGGAGCTGCGTATAGATGAGAGGAGTGAGGAGCTGCAGGATGGAGCTGCGTATAGATGAGAGGAGTGAGGAGCTGCAGGATGGAGCTGCGTATAGATGAGAGGAATGAGGAGCTGCAGGATGGAGCTGTGTATAGATGAGAGGAGTGAGGAGCTGCAGGATGGAGCTGTGTATAGATGAGGAGTGAGGAGCTCCAGGATGGGGCAGTGTATAAATGAGGGGAGTGAGGAGCTGCAGGATGGAGCTATGTATAAAAGATAGGAGTGAGGAGCTGCAGGATGGAGCTGTGTATAGATGAGGGGAGTGAGGAGCTGCAGGATGGAGCTGTGTATAGATGAGAGAAGTGAGGTGCTGCAGGATGGAGCTGTGTATAGATGAGAGGAGTGAGGAGCTGCAGGATGGGGTTGTGTATAGATGAGAGGAGTGAGGAGCTGCAGGATGGAGCAGTGTATAGATGAGAGAAGTGAGGAGCTGCAGGATGGGGCTGAGTATAGATGAGAGGAGTGAGGAGCTGCAGGATGGAGCTGTGTATAGATGAGAGGAGTGAGGAGCTGCAGGATGGGGCTGTGTATAGATGAGAGGAGTGAGGAGCTGCAGGATGGAGCAGTGTATAGATGAGAGAAGTGAGGAGCTGCAGGATGGGGCTGAGTATAGATGAGAGGAGTGAGGAACTGCAGGATGGAACTGTATAGATGAGAGGAGTGAGGAGCTGCAGGATGGAGCTGTGTATAGATGAGAGGAGTGAGGAGCTGCAGGATGGTGCTGTGTATAGATGAGAGGAGTGAGGAGCTGCAGGATGGAGCTGTGTATAGATGAGAGGAGTGAGGAGCTGCAGGATGCAGCTGTGTATAGATGAGGAGTGAGGAGCTGCAGGATGGAGCTGTGTATAGATGAGAGGAGTGAGGAGCTGCAGGAAGGAGCTGTGTATAGATGAGAGGAGTGAGGAGCTGCAAGATGGAGCTGTGTATAGATGAGAGGAATGAGGAGCTGCAGGATGGAGCTGTGTATAGATGAGAGGAGTGAGGAGCTGCAGGATGGAGCTGTGTATAGATGAGAGGAGTGAGGAGCTGCAGGATGGAGCTGTGTATAGATGAGAGGAGTGAGCAGCTGCAGGATGAAGCTGTGTATAGATGAGAGGAGTGAGGAGCTGCAGGATGGAGCTGTGTATAGATGAGAGGAGTGAGGAGATGCAGGATGGGCCTATGTATAGATGAGAGGAGTGAGGAGCTGCAGGATGGAGTTGTGTATAGATGAGAGGAGTGAGGAGCTGCAGGATGGAGTTGTGTATAAATGAGAGGAGTGAGGAGCTGCAGGATGGAGCTGTGTATAGATGAGAGGAGTGAGGAGCTGCAGGATGGAGCAGTGTATAGAGAGGGGTGAGGAGCTGCAGGATGAAGCAGTGTATAGATGAGAGGACTGAGGAGCTGCAGGATGGAGCAGTGTATAGATGAGAGGAGTGAGGAGCTGCAGGATGGGACTGTGTATAGATGAGGGGAGTGAGGAGCTGCAGGATGGGACTGTGTATAGATGAGGGGAGTGAGGAGCTGCAGGATGGAGCGGTGTATAGATGAGAGGAGTGAGGAGCTGCAGGATGGAGCAGTGTATAGATGAGGGGAGTGAGGAGCTGCAGAATGGAGCAGTGTATAGATGAGGGGAGTGAGGAGCTGCAGGATGGAGCTGTGTATAGATGAGAGGAGTGAGGAGCTGCAGGATGGAGCTGTGTATAGATGAGGGGAGTGAGGAGCTGCAGAATGGAGCAGTGTATAGATGAGAGGAGTGAGGAGCTGCAGGATCGAGCAGTGTATAGATGAGAGGAGTGAGGAGCTGCAGGATGGATCTGTGTATAGATGGGAGGAGATGCAGGATGGGGCTGTGTATAGATGAGAGGAGTGAGGAGCTGCAGGATGGAGCTGTGTATAGATGAGGAGTGAGGAGCTCCAGGATGGGGCAGTGTATAAATGAGGGGAGTGAGGAGCTGCAGGATGGAGCTATGTATAAAAGATAGGAGTGAGGAGCTGCAGGATGGAGCTGTGTATAGATGAGGGGAGTGAGGAGCTGCAGGATGGGGCTGTGTATAGATGAGAGGAGTGAGGAGCTGCAGGATGGAGCAGTGTATAGATGAGAGAAGTGAGGAGCTGCAGGATGGGGCTGAGTATAGATGAGAGGAGTGAGGAGCTGCAGGATGGAGCTGTGTATAGATGAGAGGAGTGAGGAGCTGCAGGATGGGGCTGTGTATAGATGAGAGGAGTGAGGAGCTGCAGGATGGAGCAGTGTATAGATGAGAGAAGTGAGGAGCTGCAGGATGGGGCTGAGTATAGATGAGAGGAGTGAGGAACTGCAGGATGGAACTGTGTATAGATGAGAGGAGTGAGGAGGTGCAGGATAGGACTATGTATAGATGAGAGGAGTGAGGAGCTGCAGGATGGAGTTGTGTATAGATGAGAGGAGTGAGGAGCTGCAGGATGGAGTTGTGTATAGATGAGGAGTGAGGAGCTGCAGTATGGAGCTGTGTATAGATGAGAGGAGTGAGGAGCTGCAGGATGGAGCTGTGTATAGGTGTGAGGATCTCCAGGATGGGGCAGTGTATAAATGAGGGGAATGAGGAGCTGCAGGATGGAGCTATGTATAAAAGATAGGAGTGAGGAGCTGCAGGATGGAGCTGTGTATAGATGAGAGGAGTGAGGAGCTGCAGGATGGAGCTGTGTATAGGTGTGAGGATCTCCAGGATGGGGCAGTGTATAAATGAGGGGAGTGAGGAGCTGCAGGATGGAGCTATGTATAAAATATAGGAGTGAGGAGCTGCAGGATGGAGCTGTGTATAGATGAGAGGAGTGAGGAGCTGCAGGATGGAGCTGTGTATAGATGAGGGGAGTGAGGAGCTGCAGGATGGAGCTGTGTATAGATGAGAGGAGTGAGGAGCTCCAGAATGGGGCAGTGTATAAATGAGGGGAGTGAGGAGCTGCAGGATGGAGCTATGTATAAAAGATAGGCGTGAGGAGCTGCAGGATGGAGCTGTGTATAAATGAGAGGAGTGAGGAGCTGCAGGATGGGGCTGTGTATAGATGAGAGGAGTGAGGAGCTGCAGGATGGAGCTGTGTATGGATGAGAGGAGTGAGGAGCTGCAGGATGGAGCTGTGTATAGATGAGGGGAGTGAGGAGCTGCAGGATGGGGCTGAGTATAGATGAGAGGAGTGAGGAGCTTCAGGATGGAATTGTGTATAGATGAGAGGAGTGAGGAGCTGCAGAATAGGACTATGTATAGATGAGAGGAGTGAGGAGCTGCAGTATAGAGCTGTGTATAGATGAGAGGAGTGAGGAGCTCCAGGACGGAGCTGTGTATAGATGAGAGGAGTGAGGAGCTGCAAGATGGAGCTGTGTATAGATGAGGAGTGAGGAGCTGCAGGATGGAGATGCGTATAGATGAGAGGAGTGAGGAGCTGCAGGATGGAGCTGTGTATAGATGAGAGGAGTGAGGAGCTGCAGGATGGGGCTGTGTATAGATGAGAGGAGTGAGGAGCTGCAGGATGGAGCAGTGTATAGATGAGAGAAGTGAGGAGCTGCAGGATGGGGCTGAGTATAGATGAGAGGAGTGAGGAACTGCAGGATGGAACTGTGTATAGATGAGAGGAGTGAGGAGGTGCAGGATAGGACTATGTATAGATGAGAGGAGTGAGGAGCTGCAGGATGGAGCTGTGTATAGATGAGAGGAGTGAGGAGCTGCAGGATGCAGCTGTGTATAGATGAGGAGTGAGGAGCTGCAGGATGGAGCTGTGTATAGATGAGAGGAGTGAGGAGCTGCAGGATGGAGCTGTGTATAGATGAGAGGAGTGATGAGCTGCAGGATGGAGCTGTGTATAGATGAGAGGAGTGAGGAGCTGCAGGATGGAGCTGTGTATAGATGAGAGGAGTGAGGAGCTGCAGGATGGAGCTGTGTATAGATGAGAGGAGTGAGGAGCTGCAGGATGGAGCTGTGTATAGATGAGAGGAGTGAGGAGCTGCAGGATGGAGCTGTGTATAGATGAGAGGAGTGAGGAGATGCAGGATGGGCCTATCTATAGATGAGAGGAGTGAGGAGCTGCAGGATGGAGTTGTGTATAGATGAGAGGAGTGAGGAGCTGCAGGATGGAGTTGTGTATAGATGAGAGGAGTGAGGAGCTGCAGGATGGAGCAGTGTATAGATGAGAGGAGTGAGGAGCTGCAGGATGGAGCAGTGTATAGAGAGGGGTGAGGAGCTGCAGGATGAAGCAGTGTATAGATGAGAGGAGTGAAGAGCTGCAGGATGGAGCAGTGTATAGATGAGAGGAGTGAGGACCTGCAGGATGGGACTGTGTATAGATGAGGGGAGTGAGGAGCTGCAGGATGGAGCTGTATATAGATGAGGAGTGAGGAGCTGCAGGATGGAGCAGTGTATAGATGAGGGGAGTGAGGAGCTGCAGAATGGAGCAGTGTATAGATGAGGGGAGTGAGGAGCTGCAGGATGGAGCTGTGTATAGATGAGAGGAGTGAGGAGCTGCAGGATGGAGCTGTGTATAGATGAGGGGAGTGAGGAGCTGCAGAATGGAGCAGTGTATAGATGAGAGGAGTGAGGAGCTGCAGGATCGAGCAGTGTATAGATGAGAGGAGTGAGGAGCTGCAGGATGGATCTGTGTATAGATGGGAGGAGATGCAGGATGGGGCTGTGTATAGATGAGAGGAGTGAGGAGCTGCAGGATGGAGCTGTGTATAGATGAGGAGTGAGGAGCTCCAGGATGGGGCAGTGTATAAATGAGGGGAGTGAGGAGCTGCAGGATGGAGCTGTGTATAGATGAGGGGAGTGAGGAGCTGCAGGATGGAGCTGTGTATAGATGAGAGGAGTGAGGTGCTGCAGGATGGAGCTGTGTATAGATGAGAGGAGTGAGGAGCTGCAGGATGGGGCTGTGTATAGATGAGAGGAGTGAGGAGCTGCAGGATGGAGCAGTGTATAGACGAGAGAAGTGAGGACCTGCAGGATGGGGCTGAGTATAGATGAGAGGAGTGAGGAGCTGCAGGATGGAGCTGTGTATAGATGAGAGGAGTGAGGAGCTGCAGGATGGGGCTGTGTATAGATGAGAGGAGTGAGGAGCTGCAGGATGGAGCAGTGTATAGATGAGAGAAGTGAGGAGCTGCAGGATGGGGCTGAGTATAGATGAGAGGAGTGAGGAACTGCAGGATGGAACTGTGTATAGATGAGAGGAGTGAGGAGGTGCAGGATAGGACTATGTATAGATGAGAGGAGTGAGGAGCTGCAGTATGGAGCTGTGTATAGATGAGAGGAGTGAGGAGCTGCAGGATGGAGCTGTGTATAGATGTGAGGAGCTGCAGGATGGAGCTGTGTATAGGTGTGAGGATCTCCAGGATGGGGCAGTGTATAAATGAGGGGAGTGAGGAGCTGCAGGATGGAGCTATGTATAAAATATAGGAGTGAGGAGCTACAGGATGGAGCTGTGTATAGATGAGAGGAGTGAGGAGCTGCAGGATGGAGCTGTGTATAGATGAGGGGAGTGAGGAGCTGCAGGATGGAGCTGTGTATAGATGAGAGGAGTGAGGAGCTCCAGAATGGGGCAGTGTATAAATGAGGGGAGTGAGGAGCTGCAGGATGGAGCTATGTATAAAAGATAGGCGTGAGGAGCTGCAGGATGGAGCTGTGTATAGATGAGAGGAGTGAGGAGCTGCAGGATGGGGCTGTGTATAGATGAGAGGAGTGAGGAGCTGCAGGATGGAGCTGTGTATAGATGAGAGGAGTGAGGAGCTGCAGGATGGAGCTGTGTATAGATGAGGGGAGTGAGGAGCTGCAGGATGGGGCTGAGTATAGATGAGAGGAGTGAGGAGCTTCAGGATGGAACTGTGTATAGATGAGAGGAGTGAGGAGCTGCAGGATAGGACTATGTATAGATGAGAGGAGTGAGGAGCTGCAGTATAGAGCTGTGTATAGATGAGAGGAGTGACGAGCTCCAGGACGGAGCTGTGTATAGATGAGAGGAGTGAGGAGCTGCAAGATGGAGATGCGTATAGATGAGAGGAGTGAGGAGCTGCAGGATGGAGCTGCGTATAGATGAGAGGAGTGAGGAGCTGCAGGATGGAGCTGCGTATAGATGAGAGGAGTGAGGAGCTGCAGGATGGAGCTGCGTATAGATGAGAGGAGTCAGGAGCTGCAGGATGAGGCTGCGTATAGATGAGGAGTGAGGAGCTGCAGGATGAGGCTGCGTATAGATGAGAGGAGTGAGGAGCTGCAGGATGAGGCTGCGTATAGATGAGAGGAGTGAGGAGCTGCAGGATAGGGCTGCGTATAGATCAGAGGAGTGAGGAGCTGCAGGATGGAGCTGCGTATAGATGAGAGGAGTGAGGATCTGCAGGATGGAGCTGTGTATAGATGTGAGGAGCTGCAGGATGGAGCTGTGTATAGATGAGAGGAGCGAGGAGCTGCAAGATGGAGCGGTGTATAGATGAGAGGAGCGAGGAACTGCAGGATGGTGCTGTGTATAGATGAGAGGAGCGAGGAGCTGCATGATGGAGCTGTGTATAGATGAGAGGAGCGAGGAGCTGCAGGATGGAGCTGTGTATAGATGAGAGGAGCGAGGAGCTGCAGGATGGAGCTGTGTATAGATGAGAGGAGCGAGGAGCTGCAGAATGGAGCTGTGTATAGATGAGAGGAGTGAGGAGCTGTAGGATGGAGCTGTGTATAGATGAGAGGAGTGCGGAGCTGCAGGATGGAGCTGTGTATAGATGAGAGGAGTGACGAGCTGCAGGAAGGAGCTGTGTATAGATGAGAGGAGTGAGGAGCTGCAAGATGGAGCTGTGTATAGATGAGAGGAGTGAGGAGCTGCAGGATGGAGCTGTGTATAGATGAGAGGAGTCAGGAGCTGCAGGATGGAGCTGTGTATAGATGAGAGGAGTCAGGAGCTGCAGGATGGAGCTGTGTATAGATGAGAGGAGTGACGAGCTGCAGGAAGGAGCTGTGTATAGATGAGAGGAGTGAGGAGCTGCAAGATGGAGCTGTGTATAGATGAGAGGAGTGAGGAGCTGCAGGATGGAGCTGCGTATAGATGAGAGGAGTGAGGAGCTGCAGGATGGAGCTGTGTATAGATGAGGAGTGAGGAGCTGCAGGATGGATCTGTGTATAGATGAGAGGAGTGAGGAGCTGCAGGATGGAGCTGTGTATAGATGAGGGGAGTGAGGAGCTGCAGGATGGAGCTGTGTATAGATGAGAGGAGTGAGGAGCTCCAGAATGGGGCAGTGTATAAATGAGGGGAGTGAGGAGCTGCAGGATGGAGCTATGTATAAAAGATAGGCGTGAGGAGCTGCAGGATGGAGCTGTGTATAAATGAGAGGAGTGAGGAGCTGCAGGATGGGGCTGTGTATAGATGAGAGGAGTGAGGAGCTGCAGGATGGAGCTGTGTATGGATGAGAAGAGTGAGGAGCTGCAGGATGGAGCTGTGTATAGATGAGGGGAGTGAGGAGCTGCAGGATGGGGCTGAGTATAGATGAGAGGAGTGAGGAGCTTCAGGATGGAATTGTGTATAGATGAGAGGAGTGAGGAGCTGCAGAATAGGACTATGTATAGATGAGAGGAGTGAGGAGCTGCAGTATAGAGCTGTGTATAGATGAGAGGAGTGAGGAGCTCCAGGACGGAGCTGTGTATAGATGAGAGGAGTGAGGAGCTGCAGGATGGAGCTGTGTATAGATGAGAGGAGTGAGGAGCTGCAAGATGGAGCTGTGTATAGATGAGGAGTGAGGAGCTGCAGGATGGAGATGCGTATAGATGAGAGGAGTGAGGAGCTGCAGGATGGAGCTGTGTATAGATGAGAGGAGTGAGGAGCTGCAGGATGGGGCTGTGTATAGATGAGAGGAGTGAGGAGCTGCAGGATGGAGCAGTGTATAGATGAGAGAAGTGAGAAGCTGCAGGATGGGGCTGAGTATAGATGAGAGGAGTGAGGAACTGCAGGATGGAACTGTGTATAGATGAGAGGAGTGAGGAGCTGCAGGATGCAGCTGTGTATAGATGAGGAGTGAGGAGCTGCAGGATGGAGCTGTGTATAGATGAGAGGAGTGAGGAGCTGCAAGATGGAGCTGTGTATAGATGAGAGGAATGAGGAGCTGCAGGATGGAGCTGTGTATAGATGAGAGGAGTGATGAGCTGCAGGATGGAGCTGTGTATAGATGAGAGGAGTGAGGAGCTGCAGGATGGATCTGTGTATAGATGGGAGGAGATGCAGGATGGGGCTGTGTATAGATGAGAGTAGTGAGGAGCTGCAGGATGGAGCTGTGTATAGATGAGGAGTGAGGAGCTCCAGGATGGGGCAGTGTATAAATGAGGGGAGTGAGGAGCTGCAGGATGGAGCTGTGTATAGATGAGGGGAGTGAGGAGCTGCAGGATGGAGCTGTGTATAGATGAGAGGAGTGAGGTGCTGCAGGATGGAGCTGTGTATAGATGAGAGGAGTGAGGAGCTGCAGGATGGGGCTGTGTATAGATGAGAGGAGTGAGGAGCTGCAGGATGGAGCAGTGTATAGACGAGAGAAGTGAGGACCTGCAGGATGGGGCTGAGTATAGATGAGAGGAGTGAGGAGCTGCAGGATGGAGCTGTGTATAGATGAGAGGAGTGAGGAGCTGCAGGATGGGGCTGTGTATAGATGAGAGGAGTGAGGAGCTGCAGGATGGAGCAGTGTATAGATGAGAGAAGTGAGGAGCTGCAGGATGGGGCTGAGTATAGATGAGAGGAGTGAGGAACTGCAGGATGGAACTGTGTATAGATGAGAGGAGTGAGGAGGTGCAGGATAGGACTATGTATAGATGAGAGGAGTGAGGAGCTGCAGTATGGAGCTGTGTATAGATGAGAGGAGTGAGGAGCTGCAGGATGGAGCTGTGTATAGATGTGAGGAGATGCAGGATGGGGCTGTGTATAGGTGTGAGGATCTCCAGGATGGGGCAGTGTATAAATGAGGGGAATGAGGAGCTGCAGGATGGAGCTATGTATAAAAGATAGGAGTGAGGAGCTGCAGGATGGAGCTGTGTATAGATGAGAGGAGTGAGGAGCTGCAGGATGGAGCTGTGTATAGGTGTGAGGATCTCCAGGATGGGGCAGTGTATAAATGAGGGGAGTGAGGAGCTGCAGGATGGAGCTGTGTATAGATGAGAGGAGTGAGGAGCTGCAGGATGGAGCTGTGTATAGATGAGGGGAGTGAGGAGCTGCAGGATGGAGCTGTGTATAGATGAGAGGAGTGAGGAGCTCCAGAATGGGGCAATGTATAAATGAGGGGAGTGAGGAGCTGCAGGATGGAGCTATGTATAAAAGATAGGCGTGAGGAGCTGCAGGATGGAGCTGTGTATAGATGAGAGGAGTGAGGAGCTGCAGGATGGGGCTGTGTATAGATGAGAGGAGTGAGGAGCTGCAGGATGGAGCTGTGTATAGAGGAGAGGAGTGAGGAGCTGCAGGATGGAGCTGTGTATAGATGAGGGGAGTGAGGAGCTGCAGGATGGGGCTGAGTATAGATGAGAGGAGTGAGGAGCTTCAGGATGGAACTGTGTATAGATGAGAGGAGTGAGGAGCTGCAGGATAGGACTATGTATAGATGAGAGGAGTGAGGAGCTGCAGTATAGAGCTGTGTATAGATGAGAGGAGTGACGAGCTCCAGGACGGAGCTGTGTATAGATGAGAGGAGTGAGGAGCTGCAAGATGGAGATGCGTATAGATGAGAGGAGTGAGGAGCTGCAGGATGGAGCTGCGTATAGATGAGAGGAGTGAGGAGCTGCAGGATGGAGCTGCGTATAGATGAGAGGAGTGAGGAGCTGCAGGATGGAGCTGCGTATAGATGAGAGGAGTCAGGAGCTGCAGGATGAGGCTGCGTATAGATGAGGAGTGAGGAGCTGCAGGATGAGGCTGCGTATAGATGAGAGGAGTGAGGAGCTGCAGGATGAGGCTGCGTATAGATGAGAGGAGTGAGGAGCTGCAGGATAGGGCTGCGTATAGATCAGAGGAGTGAGGAGCTGCAGGATGGAGCTGCGTATAGATGAGAGGAGTGAGGATCTGCAGGATGGAGCTGTGTATAGATGTGAGGAGCTGCAGGATGGAGCTGTGTATAGATGAGAGGAGCGAGGAGCTGCAAGATGGAGCGGTGTATAGATGAGAGGAGCGAGGAACTGCAGGATGGTGCTGTGTATAGATGAGAGGAGCGAGGAGCTGCATGATGGAGCTGTGTATAGATGAGAGGAGCGAGGAGCTGCAGGATGGAGCTGTGTATAGATGAGAGGAGCGAGGAGCTGCAGGATGGAGCTGTGTATAGATGAGAGGAGCGAGGAGCTGCAGAATGGAGCTGTGTATAGATGAGAGGAGTGAGGAGCTGTAGGATGGAGCTGTGTGTAGATGAGAGGAGTGCGGAGCTGCAGGATGGAGCTGTGTATAGATGAGAGGAGTGACTAGCTGCAGGAAGGAGCTGTGTATAGATGAGAGGAGTGAGGAGCTGCAAGATGGAGCTGTGTATAGATGAGAGGAGTGAGGAGCTGCAGGATGGAGCTGTGTATAGATGAGAGGAGTCAGGAGCTGCAGGATGGAGCTGTGTATAGATGAGAGGAGTGAGGAGCTGCAGGATGGAGCTGTGTATAGATGAGAGGAGTCAGGAGCTGCAGGATGGAGCTGTGTATAGATGAGAGGAGTGAGGCGCTGCAGGATGGAGCTGTGTATAGATGAGAGGAGTCAGGAGCTGCAGGATGGAGCTGTGTATAGATGAGAGGAGTGAGGCGCTGCAGGATGGAGCTGTGTATAGATGAGAGGAGTGAGGAGCTGCAGGATGGAGCTGTGTATAGATGAGGAGTGAGGAGCTGCAGGATGGAGCTGTGTATAGATGAGAGGAGTGAGGAGCTGCAGGATGGAGCTGTGTATAGGTGAGAGGAGTGAGGAGCTGCAGGATGGAGTTGTGTATAGATGAGAGGAGTGAGGAGCTGCAGGATGAAGTTGTGTATATATGAGAGGAGTGAGGAGCTGCAGGATGCAGCTGTGTATAGATGAGAGGAGTGAGGAGCTGCAGGATGGAGCTGTGTATAGAGAGGAGTGAGGAGCTGCAGGATGGAGCAGTGTATAGATGAGAGGAGTGAGGAGCTGCAGGATGGAGCAGTGTATAGATGAGAGGAGTGAGGAGCTGCAAGATGGGACTGTGTATAGATGAGGGGAGTGAGGAGCTGCAGGATGGAGCTGTGTATAGATGAGAGGAGTGAGGAGCTGCAGAATGGAGCAGTGTATAGATGAGGGGAGTGAGGAGCTGCAGGATGGAGCAGTGTATAGATGAGAGGAGTGAGGAGCTGCAGGATCGAGCAGTGTATAGATGAGAGGAGTGAGGAGCTGCAGGATGGAGCTGTGTATAGATGAGAGGAGTGAGGAGCTGCAAGATGGAGCTTTGTATAGATGAGAGGAGTGAGGAACTGCAGGATGGAGCTGTGTATAGATGAGAGGAGTGAGGAGCTGCAGGATGGGGCTGTGTATAGATGAGAGGAATGAGGAGCTGCAGGATGGAGCTGTGTATAGATGAGAGGAGTGAGGAGCTGCAGGATGGAGCTGTGTATAGATGGAAGGAGATGCAGGATTGGGCTGTGTATAGATGAGAGGAGTGAGGAGCTGCAGGATGGAGCTGTGTATAGATGAGGAGTGAGGAGCTCCAGGATGGGGCAGTGTATAAATGAGGGGAGTGAGGAGCTGCAGGATGGAGCTATGTATAAAAGATAGGAGTGAGGAGCTGCAGGATGGAGCTGTGTATAGATGAGGGGAGTGAGGAGCTGCAGGATGGAGCTGTGTATAGATGAGAGGAGTGAGGAGCTGCAGGATGGAGCTGTGTATAGATGAGAGGAGTGAGGAGATGCAGGATGGGGCTGTGTATAGATGAGAGGAGTGGGGATCTGCAGGATGGAGCTGTGTATAGATGAGGAGTGAGGAGCTCCAGGATGGGGCAGTGTATAAATGAGGGGAGTGAGGAGCTGCAGGATGGAGCTATGTATAAAAGATAGGAGTGAGGAGCTGCAGGATGGAGCTGTGTATAGATGAGTGGAGTGAGGAGCTGCAGGATGGAGCTGTGTATAGATGAGAGGAGTGAGGTGCTGCAGGATGGAGCTGTGTATAGATGAGAGGAGTGAGGAGCTGCAGGATGGGTCTGTGTATAGATGAGAGGAGTGAGGAGCTGCAGGATGGGGCTGAGTATAGATGAGAGGAGTAAGGAGCTGCAGGATGGGGCTGCGTATAGATGAGAGGAGTGAGGAGCTGCAGGATGGTGCTGTGTATAGATGAGAGGAGTGGGGAGCTGCAGGATGGAGCTGTGTATAGATGAGAGGAGTGAGGAGCTGCAGGATGGAGCTGTGTATAGATGAGAGGAGTGAGGAGCTGCAGGATGGAGCTGTGTATAGATGTGAGGAGATGCAGGATGGGGCTGTGTATAGATGAGAGGAGTGAGGAGCTGCAGGATGGAGCTGTGTATAGATGAGGGGAGTGAGGAGCTGCAGGATGGAGCTGTGTATAGATGAGGGGAGTGAGGAGCTGCAGGATAGAGCTGTGTATAGATGAGAGGAGTGAGGAGCTGCAAGATGGAGCTGTGTATAGATGAGAGGAGTGAGGAGCTGCAGGATGGAGCTGTGTATAGATGAGAGGAGTGAGGAGCTGCAGGATGGGGCTGTGTATAGATGAGAGGAGTGAGGAGCTGCAGGATGGAGCAGTGTATAGATGAGAGAAGTGAGGAGCTGCAGGATCGGGCTGAGTACAGATGAGAGGAGTGAGGAGCTGCAGGATAGGACTATGTATAGATGAGAGGAGTGAGGAGCTGCAGGATGGAGTTGTGTATAGATGAGAGGAGTGAGGAGCTGCAGGATGGAGTTGTGTATTGATGAGAGGAGTGAGGAGCTGCAGGATGGAGCTGTGTATAGATGAGAGGAGTGAGGAGCTGCAGGATGGAGCTGTGTATAGATGTGAGGAGATGCAGGATGGGGCTGTGTATAGATGAGAGGAGTGAGGAGCTGCAGGATGGAGCTGTGTATAGATGTGAGGATCTCCAGGATGGGGCAGTGTATAAATGAGGGGAGTGAGGAGCTGCAGGATGGAGCTATGTATAAAAGATAGGAGTGAGGAGCTGCAGGATGGAGCTGTGTATATATGATGGGAGTGAGGAGCTGCAGGATGGAGCTGTGTATAGATGAGAGGAGTGAGGAGCTGCAGGATGGGCCTGTGTATAGATGAGAGGAGTGAGGATCTGCAGGATGGGGCTGAGTATAGATGAGAGGAGTGAGGAGCTGCAGGATGGAACTGTGTATAGATGAGAGGAGTGAGGAGCTGCCGGATAGGACTATGTATAGATGAGAGGAGTGAGGAGCTGCAGTATAGAGCTGTGTATAGATGAGAGGAGTGAGGAGCTGCAAGATGGAGCTGTGTATAGATGAGGAGTGAGGAGCTGCTGGATGGAGCTGTGTATAGATGAGAGGAGTGAGGAGCTGCAGGATGGAGCTGTGTATAGATGAAAGGAGTGATGAGCTGCAGGATGTAGCTGTGTATAGATGAGAGGAGTGAGGAGCTGCAGGATGAGGCTGTGTATAGATGAGAGGAGTGAGGAGCTGCAGGATAGGGCTGTGTATAGATGAGAGGAGTGAGGAGCTGCAGGATGGAGCTGTGTATAGATGAGAGGAGTGAGGAGCTGCAGGATGGAGCTTTGTATAGATGAGTTGAGTGAGGAGCTGCAGGATGGAGCTGTGTATAGATGAGAGGAGTGAGGAGCTGCAGGATGGATCTGTGTATAGATGAGAGGAGTGAGGAGCTGCAGGATGGGACTGTGTATAGATGTGAGGAGCTGCAGGATGGAGCTGTGTATAGATGAGAGGAGTGAGGAGCTGCAGGATGCGACTGTGTATAGATGAGAGGAGTGAGGAGCTGCAGGATGGAGCTGCGTATATATCAGAGGAGTGAGGAGCTGCAGGATGGGACTGTGTATAGATGAGAGGAGTGAGGAGCTGCAGGATGGAGCTGTGTATAGATGAGAGGAGTGAGGAGCTGCAGGATGGAGCTGTGTATAGATGAGGGGAGTGAGGAGCTGCAGGATGGAGCTGTGTATAGATGAGAGGAGTGAGGAGCTGCAGGATGTAGCTGTGTATAGGTGAGAGGAGTGAGGAGCTGCAGGATGGAGCTGTGTATGGATGAGAGGAGTGAGGAGCTGCAGGATGGAGCTGTGTATAGATGAGGAGTGAAGAGCTGCAGGATGGAGCTGTGTATAGATGAGAGGAGTGAGGAGCTGCAGGATGGGACTGTGTATAGATGAGGGGAGTGAGGAGCTGCAGGATGTAGCTGTGTATAGATGAGAGGAGAGAGGAGCTGCAGGATGGAGCAGTGTTTAGATGAGGGGAGTGAGGAGCTGCAGGATGGAGCTGTGTATAGATGAGAGGAGTGAGGAGCTGCAGGATGCGACTGTGTATAGATGAGAGGAGTGAGGAGCTGCAGCATGGAGCTGCGTATATATCAGAGGAGTGAGGAGCTGCAGGATGGGACTGTGTATAGATGAGAGGAGTGAGGAGCTGCAGGATGGGACTGTGTATAGATGAGAGGAGTGAGGAGCTGCAGGATGGAGCTGTGTATAGATGAGAGGAGTGAGGAGCTGCAGGATTGAGCAGTGTATAGATGAGAGGAGTGAGGAGCTGCAGGATGGAGCTGTGTATAGATGAGAGGAGTGAGGAGCTGCAGGATTGAGCAGTGTATAGATGAGAGGAGTGAGGAGCTGCAGGATGGAGCTGTGTATAGATGAGAGGAGTGAGGAGCTGCAGGATTGAGCAGTGTATAGATGAGAGGAGTGAGGAGCTGCAGGATGGAGCTTTGTATAAATGAGAGGAATGAGGAGCTGCAGGATAGAGCTGTGTATAGATGAGAGGAGTGAGGAGCTTAAGGATAGGACTATGTATAGATGAGAGGAGTGAGGAGCTGCAGGATGGAGTTGTGTATAGATGAGGAGTGGGGAGCTGCAGGATGGAGTTGTGTATAGATGAGAGGAGTGAGGAGCTGCAGGATGGAGCTGTGTATAGATATGAGGAGATGCAGGATGGGGCTGTGTATAGATGAGAGGAGTGAGGAGCTGCAGGATGGGACTGTGTATAGATGAGAGGAGTGAGGAGCTGCAGGATGGAGCAGTGCATAGATAAGAGGAGTGAGGAGCTGCAGGATGGAGCTGTGTATAGATGTGAGGAGATGCAGGATGGGGCTGTGTATAGATGAGAGGAGTGAGAAGCTGCATGATGGAGCTGTGTATACATGAGAGGAGTGAGGAGCTGCAGGATGGAGCAGTGTATAGATAAGAGGAGTGAGGAGCTGCAGGATGAAGCTGTTTATAGATATGGGGAGATGCAGGATGGGGCTGTGTATAGATAAGAGGAGTGAGGAGCTGCAGGATGGTGCTGTGTATAGATGAGATGAGTGAGGAGCTGCAGGATGGAGGTGTGTATAGATGAGAGGAGTGAGGAGCTGCAGGATGGGGCTGTGTACAGATGAGGGGAGGGAGTGAGGAGCTGCAGGATGGGGCTCTGTATAGATAAGGGGAGTGAGGAGCTGCAGGATGGAGCTGTGTATAGATGAGAGGAGTGAGGAGATGCAGGAAGGGGCTGTGTATAGATGATGGGAGTGAGGAGCTGCAGGATGGAGCTGTGTATAGATGAGGGGAGTGAGGAGCTGCAGGATGGAGCTGTGTATAGATGAGAGGAGTGAGGAGCTGCAGGATGGAGCTATGTATAGAAGATAGGAGTGAGAAGCTGCAGGATGGAGCTGTGTATAGATGAGAGGAGTGAGGAGCTGCAGGATGGAGCTGTGTATAGATGAGGGGAGTGAGGAGCTGCAGGATGGAGTTGTGTATAGATGAGGGGAGTGAGGAGCTGCCGGATGGAGCTGTGTATAAATGTGAGGAGATGCCGGATGGGGCTGTGTATAGATGAGAGGAGTGATGAGCTGCAGGATGGAGCTGTGTATAGATGTGAGGAGATGCAGGATGGGGCTGTGTATAGATGAGAGGAGTGAGGAGCTGCAAGATGGAGCTGTGTATAGATGTGAGGATCTCCAGGATGGGGCAGTGTATAAATGAGGGGAGTGAGGAGCTGCAGGATGGATCTATGTATAAAAGATAGGAGTGAGGAGCTGCAGGATGGAGCTGTGTATAGATGAGAGGAGTGACAAGCTGCAGGATGGAGCTGTGTATAGATGAGGGGAGTGAGGAGCTGCAGGATGGAGCTGTGTATAGATGAGAGGAGTGAGGAGCTCCAGAATGGGGCAGTGTATAAATGAGGGGAGTGAGAAGCTGCAGGATGGAGCTATGTATAAAAGATAGGAGTGAGGAGCTGCAGGATGGAGCTGTGTATAGATGAGAGGAGTGAGGAGCTGCAGGATGGGGCTGTGTATAGATGAGAGGAGTGAGGATCTGCAGGATGGGGCTGAGTATAGATGAGAGGAGTGAGGAGCTGCAGGATGGAGCTGTGTATAGATGAGAGGAGTGAGGAGCTGCCGGATAGGACTATGTATAGATGAGAGGAGTGAGGAGCTGCAGTATAGAGCTGTGTATAGATGAGAGGAGTGAGGAGCTGCAAGATGGAGCTGTGTATAGATGAGGAGTGAGGAGCTGCTGGATGGAGCTGCGTATAGATGAGAGGAGTGAGGAGCTGCAGGATGGAGCTGTGTATAGATGAAAGGAGTGATGAGCTGCAGGATGGAGCTGTGTATAGATGAGAGGAGTGAGGAGCTGCAGGATGAGGCTGTGTATAGATGAGAGGAGTGAGGAGCTGCAGGATAGGGCTGTGTATAGATGAGAGTAGTGAGGAGCTGCAGGATGGAGCTGTGTATAGATGAGAGGAGTGAGGAGCTGCAGGATGGATCTGTGTATAGATGAGAGGAGTGAGGAGCTGCAGGATGGGACTGTGTATAGATGTGAGGAGCTGCAGGATGGAGCTGTGTATAGATGGGAGGAGTGAGGAGCTGCAGAATGGAGCTGTGTATAGATGAGGGGAGGGAGGAGCTGCAGGATGGAGCTGTGTATAGATGAGAGGAGTGAGGAGCTGCAGGATGCGACTGTGTATAGATGAGAGGAGTGAGGAGCTGCAGGATGGAGCTGCGTATATATCAGAGGAGTGAGGAGCTGCAGGATGGGACTGTGTATAGATGAGAGGAGTAAGGAGCTGCAGGATGGAGCTGTGTATAGATGAGGGGAGTGAGGAGCTGCAGGATGGAGCTGTGTATAGATGAGAGGAGTGAGGAGCTGCAGGATGGAGCTGTGTATAGGTGAGAGGAGTGAGGAGCTGCAGGATGGAGCTGTGTATGGATGAGAGGAGTGAGGAGCTGCAGGATGGAGCTGTGTATAGATGAGGAGTGAAGAGCTGCAGGATGGAGCTGTGTATAGATGAGAGGAGTGAGGAGCTGCAGGATGGGACTGTGTATAGATGAGGGGAGTGAGGAGCTGCAGGATGTAGCTGTGTATAGATGAGAGGAGTGAGGAGCTGCAGGATGGAGCAGTGTTTAGATGAGGGGAGTGAGGAGCTGCAGAATGGAGCTGTGTATAGATGAGAGGAGTGAGGAGCTGCAGGATGGGGCTGAGTATAGATGAGAGGAGTGAGGGGCTGCGTATTGATGAGAGGAGTGAGGAGCTGCAGGATGGAGCTGTGTATAGATGAGAGGAGTGAGGAGCTGCAGGATTGAGCAGTGTATAGATGAGAGGAGTGAGGAGTTGCAGGATGGAGCTGTGTATAGATGAGAGGAGTGAGGAGCTGCAAGATGGAGCTTTGTATAAATGAGAGGAATGATGAGCTGCAGGATGGAGCTGTGTATAGATGAGAGGAGTGAGGAGCTGCAGGATAGGACTATGTATAGATGAGAGGAGTGAGGAGCTGCAGGATGGAGTTGTGTATAGATGAGGAGTGAGGAGCTGCAGGATGGAGTTGTGTATAGATGAGAGGAGTGAGGAGCTGCAGGATGGAGCTGTGTATAGATATGAGGAGATGCAGGATGGGGCTGTGTATAGATGAGAGGAGTGAGGAGCTGCAGGATGGGACTGTGTATAGATGAGAGGAGTGAGGAGCTGCAGGATGGAGCAGTGCATAGATAAGAGGAGTGAGGAGCTGCAGGATGGAGCGGTGTATAGATGTGAGGAGCTGCAGGATGGGGCTGTGTATAGATGAGAGGAGTGAGGAGCTGCATGATGGAGCTGTGTATACATGAGAGGAGTGAGGAGCTGCAGGATGGAGCAGTGTATAGATAAGAGGAGTGAGGAGCTGCAGGATGAAGCTGTTTATAGATATGGTGAGATGCAGGATGGGGCTGTGTATAGATGAGAGGAGTGAGGAGCTGCAGGATGGTGCTGTGTATAGATGAGATGAGTGAGGAGCTGCAGGATGGAGGTGTGTATAGATGAGAGGAGTGAGGAGCTGCAGGATGGGGCTGTGTACAGATGAGGGGAGGGAGTGAGGAGCTGCAGGATGGGGCTCTGTATAGATAAGGGGAGTGAGGAGCTGCAGGATGGAGCTGTGTATAGATGAGAGGAGTGAGGAGCTGCAGGATCGAGCTGTGTATAGATGAGAGGAGTGAGGAGATGCAGGATGGGGCTGTGTATAGATGAGGGGAGAGAGGAGCTGCAGGATGGAGCTGTGTATAAATGAGAGGAGTGAGGAGCTGCAGGATGGAGCTGTGTATAGATGAGAGGAGTGAGGCGCTGCAGGATGGAGCAGTGTATAGATGAGGGGAGTGAGGAGCTGCAGGATGGAGCTGTGTATAGATGAGAGGAGTGAGGAGCTGCAGGATGGAGCAGTGTATAGATGAGGGGAGTGAGGAGCTGCAGGATGGAGCTGTGTATAGATGAGAGGAGTGAGGAGCTGCAGGATGGAGCTGTGTATAGATGAGGGGAGTGAGGAGCTGCAGGATGGAGCTGTGTATAGATGAGAGGAGTGAGGCGCTGCAGGCTGGAGCTGTGTATAGATGAGATGAGTGAGGAGCTGCAGGATGGAGCTGTGTATAGATGAGAGGAGTGAGGAGCTGCAGGATGGAGCTGTGTATAGATGAGGAGTGAGGAGCTGCAGGATGGAGCTGTGTATAGATGAGAGGAGTGAGGAGCTGTGTATAGATGAGATTAGTGAGGAGCTGCAGGATGGAGCTGTGTATAGATGAGAGGAGTGAGGAGCTGCAGGATGGAGCTGTGTATAGATGAGAGGAGTGAGGAGCTACCGGATGGGACTGTGTCCAGATGAGAGAAGTGAGGAGCTGCAGGATGGAGCTGTGTATAGATGAGAGGAGTGAGGAGCTGCAGGATTGGGCTGTGTATAGATGAGAGGAGTGAGGAGCTGCAGGATGGGGCTGTTGTATAGATGAGAGGAGTAAGGAGCTGCAGGATGGGGCTGAGTATAGATGAGAGGAGTGAGGAGCTGCAGGATGGGGCTGTGTATATTTGAGAGGAGTGAGGAGCTGCAGGATGGGGCTGTGTATACATGAGAGGAGTGAGGAGCTGCAGGATGGGGCTGAGTATAGATGAGAGGAGTGAGGAGCTGCAGGATGGAGCTGTGTATAGATGAGAGGAGTGAGGAGCTGCAGGATGGAGCTGTGTATAGATGAGGGGAGTGAGGAGCTGCGGGATGGAGCTGTGTATAGATGTGAGGAGCTGCAGGATGGAGCTATGTATAGATGAGAGGAGTGAGGAGCTGCAGGATGGGACTGTGTATAGATGAGAGGAGTGAGGAGATGCAGGATGGGGCTGTGTATAGATGAGAGGAGTGAGGAGCTGCAGGATGGGACTGTGTATAGATGAGAGGAGTGAGGAGATGCAGGATGGGGCTGTGTATAGATGAGAGGAGTGAGGAGCTGCAGGATGGAGCTGTGTATAGATGTGAGGAGATGCAGGATGGGGCTGTGTATAGATGAAAGGAGTGAGGAGCTGCAGGATGGAGCTGTGTATAGATGTGAGGAGATGCAGGATGGGGCTGTGTATAGATGAGAGGAGTGAGGAGCTGCAGGATGGAGCTTTGTATAGATGAGAGGAGTGAGGAGCTGCAAGCTGGAGCTGTGTATAGATGAGAGGAGTGAGGAGCTGCAGGAAGGAGCTGTGTATAGATGAGAGGAGTGAGGAGCTGCAGGAAGGAGCAGTGTATAGATGAGAGGAGTAAGGAGCTGCAGGATGGAGCTGTGTATAGATGAGAGGAGTGAGGAGTTGCAGGATGGAGCTGTGTATAGATGAGAGGAGTGAGGAGCTGCAGGATGGAGCTGTGTATAGATGAGAGGAGTGAGGAGCTGCAGGATGGAGCTGTGTATAGATGAGGAGTGAGGAGCTGCAGGATGGAGCTGTGTATAGATGAGAGGAGTGAGGAGCTGCAGGATGGAGCTGTGTATAGATGAGAGGAGTGAGGAGCTACCGGATGGGACTGTGTCCAGATGAGAGAAGTGAGGAGCTGCAGGATGGAGCTGTGTATAGGTGAGAGGAGTGAGGAGCTGCAGGATGGGGCTGTGTATAGATGAGAGGAGTGAGGAGCTGCAGGATGGGGCTGTGTATAGATGAGAGGAGTGAGGAGCTGCAGGATGGGGCTGTGTATATTTGAGAGGAGTGAGGAGCTGCAGGATGGGGCTGTGTATACATGAGAGGAGTGAGGAGCTGCATGATGGAGCTGTGTATAGATGTGAGGAGATGCAAGATGGGGTTGTGTATAGATGAGAGGAGTGAGGAGCTGCAGGATGGAGCTGTGTATAGATGAGAGGAGTGAGGCGCTACAGGCTGGAGCTGTGTATAGATGAGATGAGTGAGGAGCTGCAGGATGGAGCTGTGTATAGATGAGAGGAGTGAGGAGCTGCAGGATGGAGCTGTGTATAGATGAGAGGAGTGAGGAGCTGTGTATAGATGAGATTAGTGAGGAGCTGCAGGATGGAGCTGTGTATAGATGAGAGGAGTGAGGAGCTGCAGGATGGAGCTGTGTATAGATGAGAGGAGTGAGGAGCTACCGGTTGGGACTGTGTCCAGATGAGAGAAGTGAGGAGCTGCAGGATGGAGCTGTGTATAGATGAGAGGAGTGAGGAGCTGCAGGATTGGGCTGTGTATAGATGAGAGGAGTGAGGAATTGCAGGATGGGGCTGTTGTATAGATGAGAGGAGTGAGGAGCTGCAGGATGGGGCTGAGTATAGATGAGAGGAGTGAGGAGCTGCAGGATGGGGCTGTGTATATTTGAGAGGAGTGAGGAGCTGCAGGATGGGGCTGTGTATACATGAGAGGAGTGAGGAGCTGCAGGATGGGGCTGAGTATAGATGAGAGTAGTGAGGAGCTGCAGGATGGAGCTGTGTATAGATGAGAGGAGTGAGGAGCTGCAGGATGGAGCTGTGTATAGATGAGGGGAGTGAGGAGCTGCGGGATGGAGCTGTGTATATTTGAGAGGAGTGAAGAGCTGCAGGATGGAGCTGTGTATAGATGAGAGGAGTGAGGAGCTACCGGATGGGACTGTGTCCAGATGAGAGAAGTGAGGAGCTGCAGGATGGAGCTGTGTATAGATGAGAGGAGTGAGGAGCTGCAGGATGGGGCTGTGTATAGATGAGAGGAGTGAGGAGCTGCAGGATGGGGCTGTGTATAGATGAGAGGAGTGAGGAGCTGCAGGATGGGGCTGTGTATATTTGAGAGGAGTGAGGAGCTGCAGGATGGGGCTGTGTATACATGAGAGGAGTGAGGAGCTGCAGGATGGGGCTGACTATAGATGAGAGGAGTGAGGAGCTGCAGGATGGAGCTGTGTATATTTGAGAGGAGTGAGGAGACGCAGGATGGGGCTGTGTATAGATGAGAGGAGTGAGGAGCTGCAGGATGGAGCTGTGTATAGATGTGAGGAGATGCAGGATGGGGCTGTGTATAGATGAAAGGAGTGAGGAGCTGCAGGATGGAGCTGTGTATAGATGTGAGGAGATGCAGGATGGGGCTGTGTATAGATGAGAGGAGTGAGGAGCTGCAGGATGGAGCTTTGTATAGATGAGAGCAGTGAGGAGCTGCAAGCTGGAGCTGTGTATATGTGAGAGGAGTGAGGAGCTGCAGGAAGGAGCTGTGTATAGATGTGAGGAGCAGCAGGATGGAGCTATGTATAGATGAGAGGAGTGAGGAGCTGCAGGACGGGACTGTGTATAGATGAGAGGAGTGAGGAGATGCAGGATGGGGCTGTGTATAGATGAGAGGAGTGAGGAGCTGCAGGATGGAGCTGTGTATAGATGTGAGGAGATGCAGGATGGGGCTGTGTATAGATGAAAGGAGTGAGGAGCTGCAGGATGGAGCTGTGTATAGATGTGAGGAGATGCAGGATGGGGCTGTGTATAGATGAGAGGAGTGAGGAGCTGCAGGATGGAGCTTTGTATAGATGAGAGCAGTGAGGAGCTGCAAGCTGGAGCTGTGTATATGTGAGAGGAGTGAGGAGCTGCAGGAAGGAGCTGTGTATAGATGAGAGGAGTAAGGAGCTGCAGGATGGAACGGTGTATAGATGAGAGGAGTGAGGAGTTGCAGGATGGAGCTGTGTATAGATGAGAGGAGTGAGGCGCTGCAGGATGGAGCTGTGTATAGATGAGATGAGTGAGGAGCTGCAGGATGGAGCTGTGTATAGATGAGAGGAGTGAGGAGCTGCAGGATGGAGCTGTGTATAGATGAGGAGTGAGGAGCTGCAGGATGGAGCTGTGTATAGATGAGAGGAGTGAGGAGCTGCAGGATGGAGCTGTGTATAGATGAGAGGAGTGAGGAGCTACCGGATGGGACTGTGTCCAGATGAGAGAAGTGAGGAGCTGCAGGATGGAGCTGTGTATAGATGAGAGGAGTGAGGAGCTGCAGGATGGGGCTGTGTATAGATGAGAGGAGTGAGGAGCTGCAGGATGGGGCTGTGTATAGATGAGAGGAGTGAGGAGCTGCAGGATGGGGCTGTGTATATTTGAGAGGAGTGAGGAGCTGCAGGATGGGGCTGTGTATACATGAGAGGAGTGAGGAGCTGCAGGATGGGGCTGACTATAGATGAGAGGAGTGAGGAGCTGCAGGATGGAGCTGTGTATATTTGAGAGGAGTGAGGAGCTGCAGCATGGAGCTGTGTATAGATGTGAGGAGCTGCAGGATGGAGCTGTGTATAGATGAGAGGAGTGAGGAGCTGCAGGATGGAGCTGTGTATAGATGAGAGGAGTGAGAAGCTGCAGGATGGAGCTGTGTATAGATGAGAGGAGTGAGGAGCTGCAGGATGGAGCTGTGTATAGATGTGAGGAGCTGCAGGATGGAGCTGTGTATAGATGAGAGGAGTGAGGAGCTGCAGGATGGAGCTGTGTATAGATGAGAGGAGTGAGAAGCTGCAGGATGGAGCTGTGTATAGATGAGAGGAGTGAGGAGCTGCAGGATGGGGCTGTGTATAGATGAGAGGAGTGAGGAGCTGCAGGATGGAGCTGTGTATAGATGTGAGGAGATGCAGGATGGGGCTGTGTATAGATGAGAGGAGTGAGAAGCTGCAGGATGGAGCTGTGTACAGATGAGAGGAGTGAGGAGCTGCAGGATGGAGCTGTGTATAGATGAGAGGAGTGAGAAGCTGCAGGATGGAGCTGTGTACAGATGAGGAGTGAGGAGCTGCAGGATGGAGCTGTGTACAGATGAGAGGAGTGAGGAGCTGCAGGATGGAGCTGTGTATAGATGAGAGGAGTGAGGAGCTGCAGGATGGCGCATTGTATAGATGAGAGGAGTGAGGAGCTGCAGGATGGAGCTGTGTATAGATAAGAGGAGTGAGGAGCTGCAGGATGGAGCTGTGTATAGATCAGAGGAGTGAGGAGCTGCAGGATGGAGCTGTGTATAGATGAGAGGAGTGAGGAGCTGCAGGATGGGGCTGTGTATAGATGAGAGGAGCGAGGAGCTGCAGGATGGAGCTGTATATAGATGAGAGGAGTGAGGAACTGCAGGATGGAGCTGTGCATAGATGAGATGAGTGAGGAGCTGCAGGATGGAGCTGTGTATAGATGAGAGGAGTGAGGAGCTGCAGGATGGGGCTGTGTATAGATGAGAGGAGTGAGGAGCTGCAGGATGGAGCTGTGTATAGATGAGAGGAGTGAGGAGCTGCAGGATGGAGCTGTGTATAGATGTGAGGAGCTGCAGGATGGAGCTGTGTATAGATGAGAGGAGTGAGGAGCTGCAGGATGGGGCTGTGTATAGATGAGAGGAGTGAGGAGCTGCAGGATGGAGCTGTGTATAGATGAGGGGAGTGAGGAGCTGCAGGATGGAGCTGTGTATATTTGAGAGGAAAGAGGAGCTGCAGGATGGAGCTGTGTATAGATGAGTGGAATGAGGAGCTGCAGGATGGAGCTGTGTATAGATGAGAGGAGTGAGGAGCTGCAGGATGGAGCTGTGTATAGATGAGAGGAGTGAGGAGCTGCAGGATGGAGCTGTGTATAGATGAGAGGAGTGAGGAGCTACAGGATGGAGCTGTGTATAGATGAGAGGAGTGAGGAGCTGCAGGATGGAGCTGTGTATAGATGAGAGGAGTGAGGAACTGCAGGATGGAGCTGTGCATAGATGAGATGAGTGAGGAGCTGCAGGATGGAGCTGTGTATAGATGAGAGGAGTGAGGAGCTGCAGGATGGGGCTGTGTATAGATGAGGGGAGTGAGGAGCTGCAGGATGGAGCTGTGTATATTTGAGAGGAGTGAGGAGCTGCAGGATGGAGCTGTGTATAGATGAGTGGAATGAGGAGCTGCAGGATGGAGCAGTGTATAGATGAGAGGAGTGAGGAGCTGCAGGATGGAGCTGTGTATAGATGAGAGGAGTGAGGAGCTGCAGGATGGAGCTGTGTATAGATGAGAGGAGTGAGGAGCTACAGGATGCAGCTGTGTATAGATGAGAGGAGTGAGAAGCTGCAGGATGGGGCTGTGTATAGATGAGGGGAGTGAGGAGCTGCAGGATGAAGCTGTGTATAGATGAGAGGAGTGAGGAGCTGCAGGATGGAGCTGTGTATAGATGAGAGGAGTGAGGAGCTGCAGGATGGAGCAGTGTATAGATGAGAGGAGTGAGGAGCTGCAGGATGGAGCTGTGTATAGATGAGAGGAGTGAGGAGCGGCAGGATGGAGCAGTGTATAGATGAGAGGAGTGAGGAGCTGCGGGATGGAGCTGTGTATATTTGAGAGGAGTGAGGAGCTGCAGGATGGGGATGTGTATAGATGAGAGGAGTGAGGCGCTGCAGGATGGAGCAGTGTATAGATGAGAGGAGTGAGGAGCTGCAGGATGGAGCTGTGTATAGATGGGAGGAGTGAGGAGCTGCAGGATTGAGCTGTGTATAGATGAGAAGAGTGAGGAGCTGCAGGATGGAGCTGTGTATAGATGAGAGGAGTGAGGAGCTGCAGGATAGGGCTGTGTATAGATAAGAGGAGTGAGGAGCTGCAGGATGGGGCTGTGTATAGATGAGAGGAGTGAGGAGCTGCAGTTGGGGCTGTGTATAGATGAGAGGAGTGAGGAACTGCAGGATGGAGCTGTGTATAGATGAGAGGAGTGAGGAGCTGCAGGATGGAGCTGTGTATAGATGAGAGGAGTGAGAAGCTGCAGGATGGAGCTGTGTATAGATGAGAGGAGTGAGGAGCTGCAGGATGGAGCTGTGTATAGATGAGAGGAGTGAGGAGCTGCGGGATGGGGCTGTGTATAGATAAGAGGAGTGAGGAGCTGCAGGATGGGGCTGTGTATAGATGTGAGGAGATGCAGAATGGGGCTGTGTATAGATGAGAGGAGTGAGGAGCTGCAGGTTGGGGCTGTGTATAGATGAGAGGAGTGAGGAGCTGCAGGATGGACCTGTGTATAGATGAGAGGAGTGAGGAGCTGCAGGTTGGGGCTGTGTATAGATGAGAGGAGTGAGGAGCTGCAGGATGGAGCTGTGTATAGATGAGAGGAGTGAGGAGCTGCAGGATGGAGCTGTGTATAGATGAGAGGAGTGAGGAGCTGCAGGATGGAGCTGTGTATAGATGAGAGGAGTGAGAAGCTGCTGGATGGAGCTGTGTATAGATGAGATTAGTGAGGAGCTGCAGGATGGAGCTGTGTATAGATGAGAGGAGTGAGGAGCTGCAGGATGGGGCTGTGTATAGATAAGAGGAGTGAGGAGCTGCAGGATGGGGCTGTGTATAGATGTGAGGAGCTGCAGGATGGGGCTGTGTATAGATGAGAGGAGTGAGGAGCTGCAGGATGGAGCTGTGTATAGATGAGAGGAGTGAGGAACTGCAGGATGGAGCTGTGTATAGATGAGAGGAGTGAGGAGCTGCAGGATGGAGCTGTGTATAGATGAGAGGAGTGAGGAGCTGTAGGATGGAGCTGTGTATAGATGAGAGGAGTGAGGAGATGCAGGATGGATCTGTGTATAGATGAGAGGAGTGAGAAGCTGCAGGATGGAGCTGTGTATAGATGAGAGTAGTGAGGAGCTGCAGGATGGAGCTGTGTATAGATGAGAGGAGTGAGGAGCTGCAGGATGGAGCTGTGTACAGATGAGAGGAGTGAGGAGCTGCAGGATGGAGCTGTGTATAGATGAGAGGAGTGAGAAGCTGCAGGATGGAGCTGTGTATAGATGAGAGGAGTGAGGAGCTGCAGGATGGAGCAGTGTATAGATGAGAGGAGTGAGGAGCTGCAGGATGGAGCTGTGTATAGATGAGAGGAGTGAGGAGCTGCAGGATGGAGCTGTGTATAGATGAGAGGAGTGAGGAGCTGCAGGATGGAGCTGTGTATAAATGAGAGGAGTGAGGAGCTGCAGGATGGGACTGTGTATAGATAAGAGGAGTGAGGAGCTGCAGGATGGGGCTGTGTATAGATGAGAGGAGTGAGGAGCTGCAGGATGGAGCTGTGTATAGATGAGAGGAGTGAGGAGCTGCAGGATGGAGCTGTGTATAGATGAGAGGAGTGAGGAGCTGCAGGATGGAGCTGTGTATAGATGAGAGGAGTGAGGAGCTGCAGGATGGAGGTGTGTATAGATGAGAGGAGTGAGAAGCTGCAGGATGGGGCTGTGTATAGATGAGAGGAGTGAGGAGCTGCAGGATGGAGCTGTGTATAGATGAGAGGAGTGAGAAGCTGCAGGATGGAGCTGTGTATAGATGAGAGGAGTGAGGAGCTGCAGGATGGAGCTGTGTATAGATGAGAGGAGTGAGAAGCTGCAGGATGGATCTGTGTATAGATGAGAGGAGTGAGGAGCTGCAGGATGGAGCTGTGTATAGATGAGAGGAGTGAGAAGCTGCAGGATGGAGCTGTGTATAGATGAGAGGAGTGAGAAGCTGCAGGATGGAGCTGTGTATAGATGAGAGGAGTGAGGAGCTGCAGGATGGGGCTGTGTATAGATGAGAGGAGTGAGGAGCTGCAGGATGGGGCTGTGTATAGATGAGAGGAGTGAGGAGCTGCAGGATGGAGCTGTCACCACCTCTTGTGACACTTTCCCACCATTGCTTTCTTATGACCGTGGCTGCTCAAATATTTGGGGTCGCTACACGCGTTCTCCTCTTTCCCTGCTTGAAGCTGGCCGGGCAAGAGGCCCGAATCTATAAATGGAGAAGTGAACAGCTCTTCTGAGTGTCCAAGTGTGGGATCAGTTGTCTCTGGGCACTCGGTATGGTGGGAGGAAGGAGGATCAGGATGAGGAATATGCGGTCCAGACTCACGGCTACTGAGACTTGACCATGTGGAAGACAGGGTGGTGGTGGTGGTGGTGGCTAATTGACTGGAAGCTTTATCTGCTAACCAACCAATAACCTTTTCACACTGCTCTGGCTTCAATAGTGGTGTGCTGCGGTCCCCTAGGAATTGGAACAGGAAGGTCAGGCGAGAAGATGTGGGTGTTTGTTGTGGCACAATTTCAGCTTGAATAAAAAAGGGCTGCGTGGCACTCCTATTGCTTTAGGTGCTCAGATAGGATTCAACTACAATATAGATAACAACAGAAACCTGGCACTCCAAAAATTTGATGCAAAAGGATTTTCAAGAGTTTTTATTATATGATTCTTCAATTTCGGCTTGCCCATGGCCTTGTCCTCTGCCTCTGCATGCACCATTACCATCACGCCCAGTTCCCCGTCCCTTGCCACGTTCCTTGCCCATTTTAAATGGAGGACAGTATCTTCCATGTTCACTACAAATGACTGAGTTTGGAGCGAACTTATATATGATCCATGTGACGGAGAAAACAGAGTTTTAAATACCTGGCCTGTAGGTAACTATTTTGAACAGCAAACTGCTGTGAATTGCTTCACTGACACACTGAAACAAATTTTTAATGGAGGCCAGAAATGGCAGTATTTTCTGAAAACGTATATGTGATCCGTGTGATGGAGAAAACACAGTTTTAAGTACCTGGCCTGTAGGTAACTATTTTGAACAGCAAACTGGTGTCAATTGCTTCACTGACAGACTGAAATTTTTTTAATGGAGGCCAGAAATGGCAGTATTTTCAGCGCAATTATATGTGATCCATGTGACGGACAAACCACAATTTTAAATAGCTGGATTTTTAGCGCTGTAATATGGAAAGGACCTGGCTGTATTCTGCAGTGCCAACAAGCAAATGGCGCAGAAAAACTGTGTTCTCTGGATTGCTTTTTAAGCAAATAATGAGGATTAAGATCCAAAGAAAAGTATTCCTGGCCCCTGAGACCTGGGCCTATTTCTAGAAATATCTATCAGCAGCAGCAGACAGAACTGGAATGAAGCCTCTTGTGCTATATGCACTGCAGTCTGCTATATACCCTGCCTGCCTGCCTATATACACTGCCTGCCTGATATCTCTGCAGATGGATTAGTCCTCAGAAGGACTGTTTGTTAAGATGGATATGTGTAATGTACGGTTTTTCTCCCTACACTACCTAATACACAAGCAAATCTCTCCCTGACACAGCAGTACCTCTCCCTACACTGTCTGATCCAGACTGTGACGAGCATGGCGGCGCCAGGTCTGATATAGATCTGATGACGCTGTGCAGCCAGCCAATCACTGTAATGCCACAACCAACATGGCTACGGCATTACAGTGAGTGGCAGGCAATCCCTGCATGTTCATTGGCTCTGTAAAGAGATCCAAACATGCAGGGAGGGGACCCGAGCTCCCGCCGAGCAACCCCGGAAATACTCGGCGAGCTTCGAGCATCTTGAGCAGTAAGATGCTCGGGCGAGTACCGAGCACGCTCGCTCATCACTAGTCTTGGCCAATCCTTGATCACGGTGACTTTTTCAGGTTCTGGTGCTACACCTTCAGCGCTTACCACATGACCTAGTTATTGCACCTTGGGCTTTAACAGGTGGCACTTGGATGGCTTTACTTTCAGGCCATAACCAGATAGGGCTTCGAACACCTCGGCCAGGTTCTCCAGGTGGTCTTCATATGTCTTTGAGTAGACGATTATGTCGTCCAGGTACAGCAGGTTTCGAAGTTTTTGTGTCCTTGGCAACACTCCATTAACCGCTGGAAGGTTCCTGGGGTGTTGCAGAGCGGAATGGCATGCAGTTGAACTTGCTGAGGCCCATTGGTGTTGTAAACGCTGTCTTTTCTCTGTCCGCCTCTGCCACAGGAACCTGCCAGTACCCACTGGTGAGATCCAAAGTGGAGAAATAGTTAACTGATCTCAGTGCAGCTAATGATTCCTTAATTCTGGGTAATGGGTAGGCGTCCTTATATGTAATGCGGTTAATCTGCCTGTAGTCAACACACATCCTCATTGTACCATCTTTCTTTCTAACGAGGACTAATGGAGTTGCCCAAGGGCTACAACTATCTCTGATCACCCCAGCCTCCTTCATCTTCCGTAACATTCCTTTGGCACATTGATAGTGAGCTGGGGTTGCAGGCCGGTACCTCTCTTTAATGGGCTGATGATCTCCCGTGGGGATATGATGTTGGACCCCTTTTACCTGCCCAAAATCTAGTGGGTGTTTGCTAAAGACTCGCTCATATTCTTGGACCACCCGGTACACCCCCTGCTTTTGGTGCAAAGAGGTGGAGTCAGTGCCCACTTGTAGCTTCTGACACCAATCCTCCATCTGCCCCTTGGAGCCATTATCCTCCGCCGGTTTGGATGGAGGTAAGGGTTCCACTGTCTTTATTGCGTTGTTACTGACAGTAAATAGCTTAGCAAGAACAGCATACCGGGGTAAATGGACCTCTTTCTCCCCACAATTCAGGATGCGTATCGGTACTCTCCCCTTGCGGACATCGACTACACCCCTGGCTGTCAAGATGGTGGGCCTAAGATCAGAGTACACAGGTTCTACCAGGACATGATAATCTTGACCCCTGAGACCTATTGCTGCCCGAAACCATATTAACATTTCGCTCCTAGAGGGTATTGCATTGGGGAATGGATCACTCATCCTGACACTGCCGACTTCTCCACCAGACAGCTCTAGCTGTTGTCTTTTCATCAGGGTTCTGATCTCCTTTTGCAGAACTCGCTGCTGACTGGAACTGGCAGTCTCTGTGACCTGTTGCAACAAAACAATAATTTCTCCGAGACAATTTTCTATCACATTGGTGCCTAAGGTTATCATAGGATGACTTTCTCGGCGACCAATATCAACAATAATCATTCCCTGTGATGGAAATTCTACTTGGCCAACTTTTATGGTCACCTCTTTATACCCCACCTGAGACAGGGGCTGACCATTGCTGGCATAGATGCTAAGATGTTCATCTGGACGGCGGGTAATGTCTGAATCAGTCCAGCATTGTTTATAAAGGATATATGGCATCGTGGTCACCTGGGACCCAGTGTCCAGCAACGCGTTCATCGGGATGCCATCAAGCACGACAGGTAGGACCGGTCGTCCTCCCACGTACTTGTCTCGCCAGTTTTGTGGGCCTGGTCGTCTTACTCCTGGGGGTTGGCCCTCTGCCCCAGGGGTTGCTCGTTTAAATTACCGAACCTTGCGTAGTGCCCCGCCTTTTGGCAGCGGCGGTAGATGGGTTGTCCGTCCTGGTCGTAGCGACCACTGTTCCTCCCTCTGGTCGGTGGAATTCTTCTCTGTCGTCGCCACGGGACGTCATCTGGACTGGAAGCCAGCTGGATCTTTTCCTTTGGAGACACTTGCATGGCCTGCATGGTTTTGGTTAGCGTAGCCACACTTTTGATCAGCTCATGGACCTGAAGGCGTAGGTTTGCAGGTGGGTCATTATCTAGGGTCTGCGCGTCAGCCTCCACAGGTGCTGGGGAAAAAGACGCCACCTCCTCGTGGTATGTGATAGCTGGGTGCCGGAGGGGTGCAGTGCCACCTGGGGTTGGTTCTCGTAGCACCCGGATGACTCGGTCTTTAAATTGCGCAAAGTCCAGATCAGGGTTTTGCAGAGCCATAATGCGCAGCTGTGAGTGTTAGACAGGAGCCCCTCAATAAACTGCTCAGTTATCAATCTGTCCTCGTCTCGCACACTATCGGGGTCTACCAGTTTAATGGACCGCAGCGCCTCCTGCAGGTTTAGAGCATAGTCCCGTACACTGTCCTGCACCCTTTGTTTGCACCCGTAGAACTTCATCTTAATTTCTGCTGCGGTGCGGGTGTCAAAGGTATCCTTCAACCGGGCCAGTATTTCCTTAACAGTGCCTTTGTCCCTGCCCAGCCAGGACTTCACCTCTCTCTGGGCTGCACCGATTAGCTGTCCTATGAGGATGCTGACTTTTTTCCTCCTCAGACAGGGGGTACACTTTAAACAAACTGCACAGTCTCTCCTTAAAGTCATTCAGGGTGTGCGACTCCCCTGAGTACTGGAGCAACCACTCCGCCCCTGGTATATATGGCATTGACAACGGCATTACAGTGGCGGCGGCCGCGCCTGCGCTGAATCCTCTCCCAGGGTAAGCATCTTCCTCCCCCCTAGTGAACCTCAGCCAGGTCCTTGGTTTCTGATGACGTAACAGTATGCTGCTCTGCAGGGGGGAGGGATCACTTACCCGGCGGTTCCGGATCGGGGCCTCCTGCTTCCTATCGGTGGACGGCAAATGACGTGATCACGCCGTTCAGTAAAGTCTATGGTACACAGGACCCGGTTATACTGAGCTTTGTGAATCCTGTTCGTGACGCCAAGTTGACGCACCCCCTGGGCAATGGGGGTACTCGGTAGCCAGGCCGGTCGATGCTGGGGGATGTCACAGTGGCGGTGACCTGGTCCGTAAGCCAGGGCGGTCAATAAAAGGGGATGTTGAGAAAAGAGGAATTAAAGTTTTATATAAATGTTCGTGACGCCACCTGTGGTATGCGGCTATATGGAGCCGCTGCTGCAGTGAAGATCCTCTGGAGCTGATGGTGACGCAGCAGAGTTGGTTCAGCTCTCCACAGGCAGAGCTTAGCTCCAGGGCAGGAAATGGTGACATTATAGATGCTGCTGTGCAGTGTAGTGCAGGGGATGGCGCAGTTAATAATCAGTCCGCAACTTAATGACTGTTTCCTCTTATCTTTACCTGCGGTGGTTAGGCAGTCCGGGGCATGGGTACTAACTGGTAATAGAGGTCTGGGCGGTCTGGAAGCAAGTTGGGAATCCACCTCCCCAGGTGAAGTTGTAGGCCTTCCCTTTGCGCTAATCTCTTTGGCCCTGCTGCTTATAGCTGTGCTGTGGCCCTTGTCCCTGAGTAAAACGTCTTTGTGCTCACCCGTATGGCAGGCAGCTCGGGCCTTCGTGATGTGTCACTCCCACGTGGCGGTGCTGGGCCCTATGGTGCTGCTGAGCCTCCGGGCGTCTGATGGGGCCAGGAGACCTGCAGTCTCCTGCCCTCCGGTTTTTGCTGCTGGGCCTTCAGTGCCCACAACCTCAGACTCCGGGGTCCGGTTTTTCTGCGCTTCTCTCAGGGGTGAGCTGCTGTGCAGCTCCACTCCCCAGGTCTTTCCTCTTCGCTGTCCTGTATTCAACTCCTCTCACTAACTCTAACTAACCCCGCCTCCAGATTCCAGTGTAAAGGGGAGGAGCTCCCCTTGCTGGTCTAGAGCCAGGAAAGTGTTGCATACTAGTATACCTGATTAGGGGACCCCTGCTTGCTTCCAGGCATGGCATCACCTCTTGTGAGGGAGGCAATGCCACTGTGGCAACCGGACCCCTGGGGTGCCACACTTGCACTAACTGTGGCACTCCTGCGGGTCCAGTAGCCACATAGGTACTGCATCTCACCCAGAGGTGTGGTACCCCACTCTCAGGATGGAGTACTACCCGGGACCCACACACCTACATCCAATACACTCCACTTCAGGAGGGAAGGGCGAGATTGCTCCTAAGGGAGAGCACAGTCCCTGGTCCCTAGCTGGAGGGTGGAACTAGGTAGAGGAGGTGGGTGGAGGAAGAAGTTCAGGGGAGCACAGACAGAAAGAGTATAAAAGGCAGATAGAAACATCTGGAAAGGGCTCAGAGGTTCAGGTTCAGAGGAGAGACAGTTGGGAGTGGGAGCTCAGGAGGAGCTCCCCTCAGAAGAGCAAGGAGAGAGAGAGAGGAGTCGGGCCTAGTGAGAGAGGCCCAGGAGGAGAGAAGACGGGAGCAGAGGGGAGGCTCCAGAGACAGAAGGGATCCCAGGGGCATGGCGAGTGCAGGATGCCACCCGTGCACCCGAATACACGCTGATGTGGAGGGATCAGGCCGCAGAAGGGGACCGGCCCCAGCCTAGTGGAGAACAACAAGGCTCGGCTAGCCAACCGGAGGCCGCAGCATTTTCAAGGTGTTGCAGCCAAAATCCACAATTACATCGCTGAAAAGGTGGCCACATAGGGTCCAGGGGACTGAGAGCAAGTTGCCCGACAAGGCCCAGGGCCACTGGCTTGGGACTCGGATTGTGAGGAGCAGGGCAGGAGGGTGATAGCCAGCGCAGTGAGACGACCTGAAAAGGTACATAGAACGGGGTCCCGTCCAAGTGCTCCTGAGATACCTGAGAGTTTGCTGGATAGCTTCCCCGGAGGACACTGGACGACGTGGGCGGTTGCACACTGGTAACTGTAACTTGGAGAACTTAAGAACTGTGAGTAAAACCTGAAGACTGCACCCCACTGTGTCCTTGAATAATTGCTGAGCCATCTCCTGCATTACACCTCACCAACAACATCTACCTCATAAAATCACCATGTCACATGATCCCCTGTGATAGTTCACGTGAAATTAATTTGGCACAATATTAATATATTATAATATTTTTTTTCCATTAATTGTATGACTTAATATTGAGCACAATTAAGTATGCTGACATCCCCTAAACACAGTATGAGACCCTACACATAATATGAGCTGCCAGAATCCTCCTATACACAGCAGGAGGCAGCACGTAACCATCTATACAAAGCAGGGGGCGGCACGTAGCCATCTATACGCAGCGGGAGGAGGCACGTAGCCATCTATACAGAGCAGGAGGCCGCACATAGCCATCTATACACAGCAGGAGGCCGCACATAGCCATCTATACACAGCAGGAGGCCGCACGGTGCCATCTATACTCAGCAGGAGGCCACACGTAGCCATCTATACACAGCGTGAGGCCGCACGTAGCCATCTATACACAGCAGGAGGCCGCATGTAGCCATCTATACACAGCAGGAGGCCGCACTTAGCCATCTGTACACAGCAGGAGGCGGCACGTAGCCATCTATACACAGCGGGTGGCCGCACGGTGCCATCTATACACAGCAGGAGACCGCTTGTAGCCATCTACACAGAGCAGGAGGCCGCACGTAGCCATCTATACACAGCGGGAGGCGGCACGTAGCCATCTATACACAGCGGGGGGCGGCACGTAGCCATCTATACACAGCAGTAGGCCGCATGTAGCCATCTATACACAGCGGGAGGCCGCACGTAGCCATCTATACATAGCGGGAGGCCGCATGTAGCATCTATACACAGCAGGAGGCCGCACGTAGCATCTATACACAGCAGGAGGCCGCACGTAGCCTCTATACACAGCAGGAGGCCGCACGTAGCCATCTATACACAGCAGGAGGCCGCACGTAGCCATCTATACACAGCATGAGGTGGCACGTAGCCATCTATGCACAGCAGGAGGTGGCACGTAGCCATCTATACACAGAGGGAGGCCGCACGGTGCCATCTATACACAGCGGAAGGCCGCACGGTGCCAGCTATACAGAGTAGGAGGCCGCACGTAGCCATCTATACAGAGCAGGAGGCCGCACGTAGCCATCTATACAGAGCAGGAGGCCGCACATAGCCATCTATACACAGCAGGAGGCCGCACGGTGCCATCTATACACAGCAGGAGGCCGCACGTAGCCATCTATACTCAGCAGGAGGCCACACGTAGCCATCTATACACAGCAGGAGGCGGCACGTAGCCATCTATACACAGCAGGAGGCGGCACGTAGTCTTCTATACACAGCAGAAGGCCGCACGTAGCCATCTATACACAGCAGGCGGCCGCATGGTGCCATCTATACACAGCAGTAGGCCGCACGTAGCCATCTATACACAGCAGGAGGCCGCACGTAGCCATCTATATACAACAGGAGGCCGCACTACGCCATATATACACAGTGGGAGGCCGCACATAGCATCTATACAGAGCAGGAGGCCGCACGCAGCCATCTATACAGAGCAGGAGGCCGCACGTAGCCATCTATACACAGCAGGAGGCGGCACATAGCCATCTATACACAGCAGGAGGCCGCACGTAGCATCTATACACAGCGGGAGGCCGCACGTAGCATCTATACACAGCAGGAGGCCGCACGTAGCCATCTATACACAGCAGGAGGCCGCACGTAGCCATCTATACACAGCAGGAGGCCGCACGCAGCCATCTATACAGAGCAGGAGGCCGCACGTAGCCATCTATACACAGCAGGAGGCGGCACATAGCCATCTATACACAGCAGGAGGCCGCACGGTGCCATCTATACACAGCAGGAGGCCGCACGTAGCCATCTATACTCAGCAGGAGGCCACACGTAGCCATCTATACACAGCAGGAGGCGGCACGTAGCCATCTATACACAGCAGGAGACGGCACGTAGTCTTCTATACACAGCAGGAGGCGGCACATAGCCATCTATACACAGGAGGCGGCACGTAGCCATCTATACACAGAGGGAGGCCGCACGGTGCCATCTATACACAGCAGGAGGCCGCACGTAGCCATCTATACAGAGCAGGAGGCCGCACATAGCCATCTATACACAGCAGGAGGCCGCACGTAGCCATCTATATACAGCGGGAGGCCGCATGTAGCCATCTATACACAGCGGGAGGCCGCATGTAGCCATCTATACACAGCAGGAGGCCGCACGGCGCCATTTATACACAGCGGGAGGCCGCACTGCGCCACCTATACACAGCGGGAGGCCGCACGTAGCCATCTATACACATCAGGAGGCCGCACGTAGCCATCTACACAGCGGGAGGCCGCACGTAGCCATCTATACACAGCAGGAGGCCGCACGTAGCCATCTATACACAGCAGGAGGCCGCACGTAGCCATCTATACACAGCGGGAGGCCGCATGTAGCCATCTATACACAGCGGGAGGCCGCATGTAGCCATCTATACACAGCGGGAGGCCACACGTAGCATCTACACTCTGTTCCAAATTATTATGCAAATAATATTTTCTTAGATTTTCCCAAATTACCTATATGAATTGCAGTCATTGTCATTTTCCAGTCAAATAACTATTAGAGTACAATTGAAAGGTTTTTGTACAAACTGCCTATGATAACAGTATATTTTTAAAAAAATAAAAAACTCAAACTGCACTCAAAATGCATGTTCCAAATTATTATGCACAACAGAGTTTTCAACCTTTTCATTTTAATAAAGAACAAAAAAATGGTCATTTTTGAAATTATAAGCATCAGCAGGTTATTACACAATGAAATCAAACAGTTTTCAACTCAAAACTTTATTCTAGGTGATGTTACATTTGCACATAGGACCCCTTGTTCGAAAGGAGCTTCAGAACTCTCTCGTCCATTGAATTTGTCAGGTTTTGGATGGTTTCTGCTTTAATTGTTTTGCATGAGGACAGAATACCCGCCCAGAGCTGTTGCTTAGATGTGAACTGCCTCCCGCCATCATAGACACTCCTTTTGATGATGCTCCAGAGGTTCTCAATGGGGTTGAGGTCAGGGGAGCATGGGTGCCACACCATAAGTTTGTCCCCTTTTATGCCCATAGCAGCCAGAGATGCAGATGTGTTATGTGCAGCATGAGACGGGGCATTATCATGCATGAAATGATCTCGATGGTCCAGATGGATGGAGTAGAGGACGGCTGGTTGATGGACACCCCATGCAAACATGGCTATGGCGCTAACAAGGAGGAGGTGGAGTAATGTTTTGGGCTGGAATCATGGGGAGAGAGATTGTAGGCCATTTTAGGAACACTGAAAGGGTAAAGATGAACTCCATAATGTATGTTGAGTTTCTCAAACAGCACTTCCTTTCATGGTTCAAGAAGAAGAACCGTGTATTCCGCAGCAAGATCATTTTCATGCATGATAATGCCCCGTCTCATGCTGCACATAACACATCTGCATCTCTGGCTGCTATGGGCATAAAAGGGGACAAACTTATGGTGTGGCACCCATGCTCCCCTGACCTCAACCCCATTGAGAACCTCTGGAGCATCATCAAAAGGAGTGTCTATGATGGCGGGAGGCAGTTCACATCTAAGCAACAGCTCAGGGAGGGTATTCTGTCCTCATGCAAAACAATTGAAGCAGAAACCATCCAAAACCTGACAAATTCAATGGATGAGAGAGTTCAGAAGCTCCTTTCGAACAAGGGGTCCTATGTGCAAATGTAACATCACCTAGAATAAAGTTTTGAGTTGAAAACTGTTTGATTTCAGTGTGTAATAACCTGCTAATGCTTATAATTTTAAAAATGACCATTTTTTTGTTCTTTATTAAAATGAAAAGGTTGAAAACTCTGTTGTGCATAATAATTTGGAACATGCATTTTGAGTGCAGTTTGAGTTTTTTTTTTTTTTAAATATACTGTTATCATAGGCAGTTTGTACAAAAACCTTTCAATTGTACTCTAATAGTTATTTGACTGGAAAATGACAATGACTGCAATTCATATAGGTAATTTGGGAAAATCTGAGAAAATATTATTTGCATAATAATTTGGAACACAGTGTATACACAGCAGGAGGCCGCACTGCGCCATCTATACACAGCAGGAGGCCGCACGTAGCATCTATACACAGCGGGAGGTTGCACGTAGCATCTATATACAGCAGGAGGCCGGATGTAGCCATCTATACACAGCGGCAGGCCGCACTGCGCCATCTATACACAGAGGGAGGCCGCACTGCGCCATCTATACACAGCGGGAGGCCGCACGTAGCATCTATACACAGCAGGAGGCCGCACGTAGCCATCTATACACAGCAGGAGGACGCATGTAGCCTTCTATATACAGCAGGAGGCCGTACGGTGCCATCTATACACAGCGGAAGGCCGCACGGTGCCATCTATACAGAGCAGGAGGCCGCACGTAGCCATCTATACAGAGCAGGAGGCTGCACATAGCCATCTATACACAGCAGGAGGCCACACGGTGCCATCTATACACAGCAGGAGGCCGCACATAGCCATCTATACTCAGCAGGAGGCCACACGTAGCCATCTATACACAGCAGGAGGCGGCACGTAGTCTTCTATACACAGCAGGAGGCGGCACGTAGCCATCTATACACAGCAGGCGGCCGCATGGTGCCATCTATACACAGCAGTAGGCTGCACGTAGCCATCTATACACAGCGGGAGGCCGCACGTAGCCATCTATACACAGCAGGAGGCTGCATGTAGCCATCTATACACAGCAGGAGGTCGCACGTAGCCATCTATACACAGCAGGAGGCCGCACGTAGCCATCCATATACAGCAGGAGGCCACATGTAGCCATCTATACACAGCGGGAGGCCGCATGTAGCCATCTATACACAGCAGGAGGCCGCACGGCGACATTTATACACAGCGGGGGGCCGCACGTAGCCATCTATACACAGCGGGAGGCCGCACGTAGCCATCTATACACAGCAGGAGCCGCACGTAGCCATCTATACACAGCAGGAGACTGCACGTAGCCACCTATACACAGCGGGAGGCCGCACGTAGCCACCTATACACAGCGGGAGGGTGCACGTAGCCATCTATACACAGCAGGAGGCCGCACGTAGCATCTATACATAGCGGGAGGCCGCACGTAGCCATGTATACAGAGCGGGAGGCCGCACGTAGCCATCTATACACAGCAGGAGGTCTTTTAGCATCTATACACAGCAGGAGGCCGCACTGCACCATCTATACACAGTGGGAGGCCACACGTAGCCATCTATACACAGCGGGAGGCTGCACTGCGCCATCTATACACAGCGGGAGGCTGCACTGCGCCATCTATACACAGCGGGAGGCCGCATGGCGCCATCTATACACTGCAGGGGGCCGCACGGCGCCATCTATACACAGCAGGAGGCCGCACGGCGCCATCTATACACGGGAGGAGGCTGTACGGCGCCATCTATACACAGCAGGGGGCCGCACGTAGCCATCTATACACAGCGGGAGGCCGCACAGCGCCCCCCAGATACAGCTGGAGGCCGCACGCAGTCACGCACACACACAAAAATATACAGACATATATATACACACATTTGAAACACAGAAATACATATAAACAGACATCACACAATGATATCTGCCTGCACACACACCCTCACTCACACACACACACACACACACACACACACACTCACACACTCTCCGGTGTGGCAGTGCAGGGCACACACTGCGTGATGTCACACTAGCAGACATGGCCACGCACAGGGCCGTGTCTCCTAGTTGTGACTTCGGCCGGTCCAGCACTGCACCTGTTAACTTCCCTGTGTGCTGGCCCGGCTGAAGAAGAAGCAGCGGCCGTGCGCATTTGCTGGGGGAGCGGTCCTGGGCCCCCCCGCATCTGCCTGCCGGTTTGTGCTGCACTGGTGCCGGCGCCTCACATATTATAATAAGGGCAATCTGGCCATCGACCCCCCGGAGCCCCGGGCGGTAGCCCAGATTGCCCTCATTATAATCCGCCTATGCGTCAGATATACGGATGCAGAGTGATGCTGATAAATCCGCGCTCCACCGGTGAAAATGAAGATAGGTACAGCAGTGTGGACAACTGTACTTTATTGTAACAATAAGTTAATAGACAACGCGTTTCACGGACATACCCATCAGCTTCCCCAGGTCATAGCAGCCAAGATATCAAGAAAAAACATTTAAAAAACATCAATTAGCTTATTGTTACAATAAAGTACAGTTATCTACACTGCTGTACCTGCTCTACCTGTCTTTGTTTTCACCGGTGGAACGCGGATTAATCAGCACCACTCTGCATCTGTGTATATGACGTCACCACATCTTAGTGGACACACACTGTACTCTGATTTGATGAACGGCATGCTTCACAAGCCAGGTATCTTCTGTTTTAGAAACCATTCCTGGGTCTGAGGGATACAGATTCTGACCTGGAACGAATCAACTTTTTCACCTCAATCAACTCGGCTCGCAGTTCTCCTATTACTTCCTCCTAGTCAGCGTTGGCGGTCCTCTCTTTTGTTGGTGATTTAAGGTTCCCTCTTGGAGGTGGCACTGGAGGGTCTCCATGATGATCTTCGGACTGGCCACCTGGGGTCTCCAACTTGAGCTGACTCATCTTGGTGATTTTAGGAGCAGAGCCTTTCTTTAACTTCTGTTCGCTCTTTGACTCCAAACTAGCTGCCTCATTCATTTTTTAAATTAGGACTTCGTCCAGAATGCCAGGATCTTCTAGGTACTGTTTCAGCTGCAACTTGATGTCTTTGCTGATTAACCCCGTTCCCAATGATCTCCAGAACTTCTTCTGGACTAGTCCAGCATCAAACTTCTCCTCCGCTTCTACATCTCTGGATGCAAACAACAGTCTATCCTTCAGTTCAATTGCTCTGAACAAGAAACTTTGGGGTGATTCATTATTTTTCTGTGAGAGGTTAATGAGTCCATGGAACAATTCTGAAGTACTCTCTTTATAGTGCCCTTTTAAAATGATCTTCAGCTGTTGCAAGGTCAATTGACTCTTCATTTCTAGCATACTACGGAGGTTCAGTCCTGGGCTGATCACTTTAACCACCCCCTCAACGATTTCATCTGGCTGGTAGCCTTTCTGTAAGCCAGCATCGATCTGGTGCAACAAGTTCATATAAGACAGTTTCTCTTTCTGTTCACACTCTCCAATCTGTCCCAGGATCTTGAATTCTTTCCTTATGGTTATTTGTGGTGTTAGAGAGGACTGTCTTCCTGATTTATCTAACCCAAGCAGGTTAAACGTTCTGTCTGAGTCTGTCACCCATTCAGAGGTTTTGGTCAATTCCTGCAGGGCTGTTGTTAGGGCTTTGTATTTTTCTATAAATTCCTGTAGTTCAGTCTGCAGACTGAGATTCCCGTTTTTGGTCATTTGTGCTGCACCTCCATCCTCCAACTTCAACCTGGTTAGAAGGAATGTCCCCATGACGTCTTCAGCTTCTTTCTCCGCCAGCTCATCCATTTTTGCATTAATGGCAGCTGACAGTTGCCTGCGGTTGTGTGCTTTGGAAATCTGTTCTACTGACATCTTTATATGTTCTGCTACTGTTCTCAATTCTTCACAGGTTAACTGAAGAAGCAGCTCACTAATTCTGTCCATTTGTATTTCCACATCCATTGCTACTAGTGAGTTTTCTTTAGGGCTGGTCCCGTTTAACTGGTGTAGTATAGTTGAATTGAGGTGCTGTGCTGCTGTGTTTTTCCAGACACTTTTCCTCTTCTCCCTCTACACGCTAATTCCCGCTCAGGACTCCCCGTACTCGCCACCAATGTTATACGCACACTGCTAGGTTCAGGTAGGGCGAGGCGGGTTTCATTAATTCTTTGGAATCCTGGGGGAACCGTTACTCAGAACGACCATAGGCTGCAGCTTCTCTCAGGCACACAATAGATTCAATTGCTGACCAGACACATCAGACAAGAGTCTTTTTCAACAGTTTAACAGTGGAATTTAACCTGAAGCACAGCCAGTGAAATTCAGGGATATTACAGCAACAATCTTCATTATAGTACAGTCTGAGTTTCTTGAGCAACCGGCTCCAGTAACAGTACAGTAGTTTCTTCACAAGGCACAGTATTGTAGCACAATTCAGCATAGATTAGATCTCTTAACAGCACACTTCTATGCATGCAGGGCCACAGGCTTTTCCTTGACAAGGACACAATAGTACACAGCATTCTTTATCCTGCATGGAGATGGAGGGGGGAGGGTTTGATGAGGAAGATAATCCCTGTGACACAATTCCTTCCAGTCCTTATCTTCCTGCCCGATAATACTCTGCACTGTTAGATCAGGGAGTTTATCTGACCTGTGTTTAGTTTCTCTCCTGATCTGAATCCTGTTCAATTGCCTTCTGTCAGATCCAGATAACACACCACCTTTCTCTTCGGCTTCAGCCAGACTACAATAACAAGTTCCCCACAATCCCCCTGGGGCTCTGCTAAAACACTCCCTGTCTCCTGTGACTGTGTTAATGTTAGAACTCTCCTGTTAGTTTTTTTCTAGCTTGCTGGTCACATGACCTTGTTTGCCTATTTAATCCTGCTCCGCCCTCCTGGCCTTACTGGACTTCATTGTAATTTCTACTCTTAAGTTAGCCTGGTGCTTAGTTACCTTTCTCAGTCTGTTTAGCTTGGTCTTCGGACCTTTATGTTCTATGTTGTGTGTTTGTCTTTTCTGCTACAATTTCTGCTAGGAGGTGCCCAACTTTATCCCAGTCCCTAGTTCTTGTAGGGATCCCTCCCTTGCATCTATAGGTCTTCGCACAGACTAGCCGAGGACTTTAGCGGGTCTGATCGCAGGATCAGGTTCCCCGTTACATCGTAGGGATCTAGCTTAGTTCTATTATAGGGACAGATCTCCTTTCTTTCCTTAGTGCTTGTAGCAGATCATAACAGTAAGTCCAGCCCAAAAAAATCTCTAAGGAAAGACTTCCAGTTTCCATCATGGTGTCGGTTCAGGATTTGGCTCAACGCCTGCAGGGACTCTCTCTGGAGGTGGCCGAGCTCCAACAACACGTGAGTAGCTGTTCTGGAGCACAATTTGTGGAGCCAAAGGTACGTTTGCCTGATTTATTCTTTGTTGATCAACAGGAATTTTTTTCCTTTAAAAATGCTTGTTTATTGTATTTTCGTTTGAGACCCAGATCCTCTGGTGATGAATCACAGCGCATAGGGTTCATAATTTTTGCGCAAAGAACCTCAGGGATGGGCCTTTTCTCTCCAACCTAGTGATCCATGCTTTAGATCAGTGGATAGTTTTTTTTCTGCTTTGGGTTTGTTGTACGATGATCCTGATCGTGTCTCATCAGCTGAGACTGAATTAAAACATTTGAGGCAGGGATCAGGTAATGTGGAAAAATATTGTTCTCACTTCCGTCGGTGGTCTGCCCAGGTGGGGTGGACCGATTCAGCTTTGAAAAGTTTGTTTCTTGCGGGGCTAGGTGAAAGGGTTAAGGATTTGCTGATTGCTTATCCCACACCTGGAAACTTGCAGGAGGCTATGCAATTAGCTATACGGGTGGACAGGAGACTGCGTGCAAGGGTTAATGAAAGTAAATCCTCTGCCATGTCAGCTCCGAGTCTTGAGAGGGTCTGTACTGACATTGGAGAGCCAATGGAGATCGGGGCGATGGCACCCCGCTCTCAGGAAAAAGACCGCAGATCTTCTGAAGGTTTGTGCTTTTATTGCTGGAAATCTGACCATTTTATTAAGAACTGTGTACTTCGTATGAACAAAGAAAAAAAAAAGGTCAGTTACGCCCGTATTGCCTGTTTAAATTCTAAGGGGGTATTTCTTTCTGCTACTACTGCTGCTCAGGAAGAATTAATTGAATTTCGGATATTTGTGGATTGTGGTTCTACTCTGAATGTGATTGATGGGGGATTCCTGGAAAACCTTAAATTAAAACCCAAACGTTTGTCATCCCCTATTGCTGTGGTTTCTGTCCATGGCTCCCCCTATTCAGGATTTTTGGAGAGTTTTTTCTGAGGAGGAGTCACAAATATTGCCTCCCCATAGAGACTATGATTGTACCATTGAATTTGTCCCTGGAGCGACTCTTCCTAAAAGTCGTTTATTTAATCTTACTATTCCTGAGAGAAAGGCTTTGGAGGAATACATACAGACAAGCTTGGCCGCCGGTCACATTAGGCCTTCCAAGTCTCCTGTGGCTGTTGGACGGCGGTTTACGTCCTTGTCTGGACTTTCGTGAGATTAATAAAATTACTGTACGCAATCCTTACCCACTGCCATTGATTCCTGATTTATTTAACCAGTTAGTGGGGGCCAAGTGGTTCTCTAAAATTGATCTCCGGGGGGCATACAATTTGTTGCGCATGAAGGAGGGTGATGAATGGAAGACTGCTTTTAACACTCCTGTGGGTCATTTTGAGAATCTGGTTATGCCTTTTGGTCTCACCAATGCTCCAGCATTTTTTCAGAATCTTATTAATGACATCCTTAGACCTTTAATCGGTAAAAATGTGGTTGTGTATTTGGATGACATTCTGATTTATTCGCCTGATCTGGAGTCTCATTGGCGGAGCGTACGTGAGGTATTACAGTTATTAATGGACAATTCGCTTTTTGCTAAGCTGGAGAAATGTGAGTTCGCTGTACAGAGAATTAGTTTTTTGGGCTACATTATCTCCAGTGAAGGTTTTGAGATGGACCCGGTTAAAGTTCAAGCTGTGCAGGAATGGCCTAGGCCTTTTGGTTTGAAATCGATACAGAGGTTTTTGGGTTTCGCCAATTATTACAGAAAATTCATTAAAATTTTTCTATTATTGTCAAACCGCTGACCGATTTCACCAGGAAAGGTGCTAATACGGTTCAGTGGTCTTCTGAGGCCATTGAAGCTTTTGTGTATCTCAAGGAGAGGTTCACCTCTGCTCCCATCCTTATGCAGCCTGATGTGACTAAGCCATTTTTGGTTGAGGTTGATGCTTCCTCTGTGGGGGTCGGTGCGGTGTTGTCTCAGGAAAACAAGGATGGAGTACATCCCTGTGCTTTTTTTTCAAAAAAATTTTTCTGAGACTGAACTTAATTACGATATTGGTAATCGGGAATTGCTGGCTATTAAACTCGCATTTGAACACTGGCGTCATTTCTTGGAAGGTGCTGAATTTCCCATTCAGGTTTTCACTGATCATAAAAATCTGATCTATCTTGATGCTGCCAAGCGCTTGAATGCCCGTCAGGCTAGGTGGGCACTTTTTTTTCTCGCGGTTTAATTTTTCCGTTACTTGCATCCCGGGTACCAAGAATGTTAAAGCTGATGCTTTGTCTCGCAGCTTTTCTCCCATGGTCGGTGCTGAGGAGGAGGGGAGCATTTTACAAGAAGGTGTTGTGATTGCTGCATTGGACTCCGTTTTGGAAGATGAGATTCTTAAAGCATAGGAGAATGCCCCATCTAACACTCCTGCGCTAAGACACTCGCTAAGGCCTTTGTCAAGGAAATTGTCAGACTACATGGCGTTCCTACTGACATTGTTTCGGATAGGGGACCTCAGTTTGTGGCTCGTTTTTGGCGTGCTTTTTGTGACAGGTTGGGAGTTCATTTGTCGTTTTCATCCGGATATCATCCTGAGTCTAATGGCCAGACAGAAAGGAAGAATCAGGATGTTGAGCAGTTCTTGCGTTGTTTTGTGGCGGACAATCAGGAGGGGTGGTCTGAGTTTCTGCCACTTGCTGAGTTTGCTCTTAACAACCATACATCCTCTTCTGCTGGTTGTTCGCCTTTTTTTTGTTGTTCTGGGAGACATCCGTCTTTTGGGTCATTCTCCAAATTGCTATCGGCTGTGCCTGAGGAGGAGAGTTTTTCCGGTGACTTGGAGAGAGTTTGGACGGATGTGCGTGGTAATCTTCAGGAGGCTAACAAAAAATCTAAGAGGTACTTTGATAGGAAACGGCAAGAGGTTTTGTTTGCTATTGGTGACATGGTTTGGTTGTCCTCTAAGAATCTGCGGTTGAGGATTCCTTCTAAAAAATTGGGTCCCAAGTTTGTAGGGCCCTTTAAGGTGCTTCAGGTAGTTAACCAATCTGCTGTTAGGTTGGAGGTTCCTACCTCCTGGAAGATTAATCCTGTGTTTCATGTTTCTCTGTTGAAAAGAGCTTGTGTGTCGGATGGAGACGTCTCTGCCACTGTTCCTCCGGTGGTGGAGGACGGGGAATACGAAATTTCCCGCATCCTAAATTCTAGACGGTATAGAGGGAGTTTGCAGTATCTCGTCGCTTGGAAAGGTTTCGGACCCGAGGATAACTCATGGGTGAGGGCGGATGATGTTTCTGCTTCCAGACTTGTCAGAGCGTTTCACAAGAGGTTTCCTGATAAGCCTGGGCCTAGGGGATCCGGAAGATCCTCATAGAAGAGGGGGTACTGTTAGAACTCTCCTGTTAGGTTTTTTCTAGCTTGCTGGTCACATGACCTTGTTTGCCTATTTAATCCTGCTCCACCCTCCTGGCCTTGCTGGACTTCATTGTAATTTCTACTCTTAAGTTAGCCTGGTGCTTAGTTACCTTTCTCAGTCTGTTTAGCTTGGTCTTCGGACCTTTATGTTCTATGTTGTGTGTTGGTCTTTTCTGCTATAATTTCTGCTAGGAGGTGCCCAACTTTATCCCAGTCCCTAGTTCTTGTAGGGATCCCTCCCTTGCATCTATAGGTCTTCGTACAGACTAGCCGAGGACTTTAGCGGGTCTGATCGCAGGATCAGGTTCCCCGTTACATCGTAGGGATCTAGCTTAGTTCTATTGTAGGGACAGATCTCCTTTCTTTCCTTAGTGCTTGTAGCAGATCATAACAGTTAACCCCTCTAGTTGCTGGATGCTTCTTAAGCACAACACCTGTGCTTGTGTTATTTGTAACAGTTGCTGGATGCTTTTGAAGCAACAGCACTTCTACTGCATGTCACAAACTTACTGAGAGTAGTCTGGGTTCAGTAGCCCACGTCAAGCCCCAATGGACATGATTGACAGTCCCTACACTGCCTGTGTCTTCACAGTTTGCACTTCTCGTGACACTTTGGTCCCTTATCACAGCTCTGCTCTACTGCTCTAATATCCCAATTAGGAGAGCTACTAAAATATACCCTATTCTGGTTATAAGATTGCAAATACACCATAATGGTATGTTCATTTCATCTCAGACAAAAATATTAAGTAGGTGGGATCCCCCAAATCCCAGCAAATCCTGTTGGGATGGCCACTGTAGAGAAGTAAAGAATGAATGAATGAATGAAGAAGAAGAGGTCTGAAGTAGCGATCATGATCCTGACACCTGCACCCTTCGCTATTAGCACAGCACCACACCTCTCTACGACATTAAACTAGTCACACATTCTAATAGTAAATGTGTTAGAATGACGTGAACCTTAGAGAAAAAAATATAGAAAGAAATATTTTTTTACAATCGAGGACTTCTCAAAGTATCAATATCAAGATATTCTTATTAAAAAAGTATCTATTTATTCTCTGGTTGTCCACTAAAAAAAATGATTGCAGAAGGTACATACAATAATTAGTTACAAAGTGATTGTCCATTTGTTCATAATTAGCTTAATAATTGAGATTCACCCATCTTTGCCTGGCATCCTGGATGGTAGATTGCATCTGTCTGTGTCCAGCACGTGTGTCAGGATGACACCATGTGTCCGTTGGGTCTACAACAGCAGCTGGTTTACATACAGACCCTCGTCCTGTGGAATGGCAAGAAGCCCCCCCCCCCCGTCTCTAACATAGGCTTTTATAGGCCGGTCATATGGCAGCTGTTCTTCTAATTATGGTGCTGAACTAAAAATACACAAATAGCGCATGTCATCTAGAAATCCTAGCACGATGGCTGATGCAATCTTATGTATGGTACAGAATTCAGAATAAAATGAATATCCGTAATTAATATTTAACAACGTTAGAACATAAAATGATATAGTGCGCTAACTTAATAGAGCAACATACTGGCAGTCAAGATAATGATTACTACTTGTGTAAATCTATGGCAGCAAATTTTAAGAATACATACTTATTATTACTTTACATTGACATTTGTGGCCATTGTTACTGTCTAGGGAAGGCCTGGACAAAGTGCAGCCTGCATGACATATTCAACCCTCTGGCCATCGCTGTCCAAACCACAGACAGGGACAGCCAAAAGAGAGAGAAGTGAAACGGGCCCGATATTTGAGGTGTAATAATACGTACCTGGTCATTAAGACCCAGGTCACAGAGACATATTATTACGCCTCACGTCAAAAAGGGGTTAATATCCTATTTTTGCATGATTTTGCATATTTTATGAAAAAGAAACCTCTAAAAATAAACTTTTAATCAATATTAATATAAAATATTGATCTATAAAACACATACAGTGCTGGACAGAAAGAATAGAGTCAAAAAAGTGCAGTGCTTAAAGTGACACAGTGCAAAACCAGCAAAACAATAGGCTATATACTATGCTGCCCTATCTACCGTATATACTTTTTTTTATCCCAGGAGGATACCAACATTCAGGGCACTATCTCCACCAAATGGTTTTCCTGGTTACGTGCTCCTAATCAGATACATAGAATAATCCTAAGGTATACAATAGTTTGTCACATAATCACTGATATATATTGAAATAAGCCGGATATAGAACAAGAGTGTAGAACTTAAGTCTAATCAAATTTTGTTCTTATATTAGACCGCTCATATGTATATAAAGATGGGGGGACATTTTTATATATCAAAAGACCATATTCGAGTTCTCACTCCCTAACTGTAAACACAGATAATATAAACCAAAAATAATAGGGGCTAACAAACAAGCCTGAACCCTCAGGCAACGCGGGTATAGACAAAAGTACATTCATTAAAGATAATAAAATCCAATCACAGATAAATCCCTGTCTGGGGTGTGCGGATAAGTAATCATAGTGTTGTGACAATCAGTGAAAGCCTAGTTACGCTTCACTTCAGATACAGCAGTGGTCATAATAGACCTGGTTACTTATCTCTTGATGGAGACATCTCGCCCCCCTAGCGTTTCTCAACACGTTTCCCTGTGTAGTCTCAGTTCATCAGGAGAAGGTGGGACCCATATAGATTAGATATCCTGCTAATGGCCTTGCAGTCCTGCAAAATGTGCCAATACCCCTGAAATAGTGATTTTTTCATGTGATCTGACATGATTTTGCATAATTTTCGGGATAGCCAGGTTGGAACCATCCAGTCAGCTGGTTCCATGCATATGTTCAGAGATGCCAGGGTGGGACCCTTGGGTCTCCTGGCCATGTATCTCAATGGAATGTGAACTTCCTAAGCTTGCTGCTACCTCCTCTCTGTGAGTGTCCACCTAAAGCGGGGGGACCACAGGTTGAGGTAGGTGGCCCTGGAAGTCCTAGAGTCGCAGCTGCTCTATCCCGGCAGCCGAGCGGAAGGGTGAGAGTGTAATTTTGTACCATCTTGGGTATTTGCTGGGACTGTTCTATATTTTATTGTCTGTTTGGTGGTTCAATAAAGTATTGCCGCACTGTTTTACCCTCACCTTGTGTTGTCTGAGTAGTATAATGCCCACGGAAGACCCCGTGTCTTCACAGTGCTACTAATGAGAATACTGATCAGCAGTAGTGAATGACAATTCACAGGGCATATAAATACTAGTTGTAGAGTTTCAGCACAATCATGCACAAAATTGTTCATTAGAATATTTTTAATATAAAGGACACAAATGTATTTTTCTTATCATTGTGCTGATAAAAATACTGGATATTATTGTTTTTGGTAAAGTGTTTGTTTGTGGCTGGATTACCGTTTCCTTGACTGTAAGCATTAACCACCTTACTAGTTACCTCTATGAAAACATATATATAAAATTCAATTCATGGGGAATTGGGCATCTGCATCTCACCATAAAGATCTCAGATATTGCACAGTATAGTGATGTAAATTAGAGTTTGAGTTGGCCATCAGAGATAAAAACTCAAATGTAAATGTTCCAACTTGTCTTGTGTTGTAACCAAGCCCTCAGACATTCCTCGCCAGAGCAGATGTATCCAGAACGTCTTGATGATGTTACTCTTCCCCCCTAAGGCGATCTCTTGTAGGAGCAGGTAGATTCTGAAGGTGCGGCATTTTCCTTCAGAATGTACATTCCATTTTAAGGTGGATTGACAACCACAGCCGAAAAGATGGTCCAGAGATGCAGAGAGATGCAGGAAATCGGTTACTACTACTTTAGTATCATAGAGTGGTGAAACTATGCCAAGCTGTCTCTCCAGTTACTAAGAGGACACCGCTGATCCTGGCCCTCCATTGATCCTGGCCCACCGCTGATGCTGAGACACCGCTGATGCTGAGACACCGCTGATCCTGGCCCTCCATTGATCCTGGCCCACCGCTGATGCTGAGACACCGCTGATCCTGGCGCACTGCTGATCCTGGCGCACCGCTGATCCTGGCGCACCGCTGATCCTGGCGCACCGCTGATGCTGGGACAGCACTGATCCTGGGACACCGCTGATTATGGGACAACGCTGATCCTGGCCCACCGCTGATCCTGGCGCACCACTTATGCTGAGACACCGCTGATGCTGGGACACCGCTGATGCTGGGACACGCTGATCCTGGGACAAAGCTGATCCTGGCCCACTGCCGATCCTGGGACACCGCCAATCCTGGCGCACGGCTTATGCTGGGACACCACTGATCCTGGGACAACGCTGATCCTGGGACAACGCTGATCCTGGCCCACCGCTGATCCTGAGACACCGCTTTTCCTGGGACACCGCTGATCCTGGGAAACCACTGATCCTGGCATTCTTATATTATTATGTGTGCAAAAGGAATTTTTTTATATCGGATTTGTAAGATATAATTTGCCAGCACTGAGGAAGAATTGCTGAAATCAGTGGCCCATAGTTTTCTCATAATAGATTAGTATTTTATTTAACATCGGGTTAAAATGCAACCAGAAAAAAACTGATCAGCAGCTCCGAACAGAATAAAGCAAGTGTGAACAGGTGCAAGTTGCTATGACTGCGTAATACAGAGATAAAAGAATACAGCCGCCTCTGTAGGGGCTAAGATGTCTGCAAACATTGAATATAAGAAATGTGGCGTGCCTGAATGATACAGAGAATATACAGTACAGACCAAAAGTTTGGACACACCTTCTCATTTAAAGATTTTTCTGTATTTTCATGACTATGAAAATTGTACATTCACACTGAAGGCATCAAAACTATGAATTACCACATGTGGAATTATATACTTAACAAAAAAGTGTAAAACAACTGAAAATATGTCTTATATTCTAGGTTCTTCAAAGTAGCCACCTTTTGCTTTGATGACTGCTTTGCACACTCTTGGCATTCTCTTGATGAGCTTCAAGAGGTAGTCATCGGAAATGGTTTTCACTTCACAGGTGTGCCCTGTCAGGTTTAATAAGTGGGATTTCTTGCCTTATAAATGGGGTTGGGACCATCAGTTGTGTTGTGCAGAAGTCAGGTGGATACACAGCTGATAGTCCTACTGAATAGACTGTTAGAATTTGTATTATGGCAAGAAAAAAGCAGCTAAGTAAAGAAAAACAAGTGGCCATCATTACTTTAAGAAATAAAGGTCAGTCAGTCCGAAAAATTGGGCAAACTTTGCAATTGTCCCCAAGTGCAGTTGCAAAAACCATCAGGCGCTACAAAGAAACTAGCTCACATGAGGACTGCCCCAGGAAAGGAAGACCAAGAGTCACCTCTGCTTCTGAGGATAAGTTTATCCGAGTCACCAGCCTCAGAAATCGCAGGTTAACAGCAGCTCAGATTAGAGACCAGGTCAATGCCACACAGAGTTCTAGCAGCAGACACATCTCTACTACAACTGTTAAGAGTAGATTTTGTGCAGCAGGCCTTCATGGTAAAATAGCTGCTAGGAAACCACTGCTAAGGACAGGCAACAAGCAGAAGAGACTTGTTTGGGCTAAAGAACACAAGGAATGGACATTAGACCAGTGGAAATCTGTGCTTTGGTCTGATGAGTCCATTTGAGATCTTTGGTTCCAACCACCGTGTCTTTGTGCGACGCAGAAAAGGTGAACGGATGGACTCTACATGCCTGGTTCCCACCGTGAAGCATGGAGGAGGAGGTGTGATAGTGTGGGGGTGCTTTGCTGGTGCCACTGTTGGAGATTTATTCAAAATTGAAGGCATACTGAGCCAGCATGGCTACCACAGCATCTTGCAGCAGCATGCTTTTCCATCCGGTTTGCGTTTAGTTGGACCATCATTTATTTTTCAACAGGACAATGACCCCAAACACACCTCCAGGCTGTGTAAGGGCTATTTGACCAAGAAGGAGAGTGATAGGGGGCTACGCCAGATGACCTGGCCTCCACAGTCACCAGACCTGAACCCAATCGAGATGGTTTGGGGTGAGCTGGACCGCAGAGTGAAGGCAAAAGGGCCAACAAGTGCTAAGCATCTCTGGGAACTCCTTCAAGATTGTTGGAAGACCATTTCCGGTGACTACCTCTTGAAGATCATCAAGAGAATGCCAAGAGTGTGTAAAGCAGTCATTAAAGCAAAAGGTGGCTACTTTGAAGAACCTAGAATATAAGACATATTTTCAGTTGTTTCACACTTTTTTGTTAAGTATATAATTCCACATGTGTTAATTCATAGTTTTGATGCCTTCAGTGTGAATGTACAATTTTCATAGTCATGAAAATACAGAAAAATCTTTAAATGAGAAGGTGTGTCCAAACTTTTGGTCTGTACTGTACTTATAAAAATAAAAGGTCCTTAGTGCATAAATTGGCCACTTCATGAGAGTCCACCAGCCATAGCCTCTCTGGTTGGACCCTAAACCAAACCTAATATTTATCAAACGTGTCTCATCCAGGCTATAAGCCTACAAATTTAAAGCGCAGGTAGAATCCATCATTAATTGAAAACAGCCTAAGGGCTCATGGATCTCTGTCCAATCACAGACCACAATGTAAGACCTCCAACAGTATACTATAAAAAAAAACAGAAACACTGACCAGCACCTCTGAACAGAATAAATCAAGTGTGAACAGGTGTGTAGCATCGGCATCTCTGCCTCCTGCCCGGCAGAGACGCAGTCCCCCTTACCGCCGCTGTCCTGCTCCGGCGTCTTCTGTCCTCCCTGCAGCTGCTGCTGGTGCACGCAGCTTCCCTGGCCCTGTGCTTAGTCCTAAAAAGTCCCCGGCCAATGGCCGGAGGACTTCCCCTATAAAAGGCACCTCCTCCAATATGGAGGTGCCCTTGCAAGGTTGTAGCTTTGTGTGTGATACTCTGCTTCAGCCCTCAGGTCCCGCTGCTAGCCTGACTACAAGTCCAGCCCGCCAGCCAGACTACAAGTCCAGTCCACCATCCGGACTACTAGTCCAGTCCGTCTGCTTGTCTACTCTCCAGCCCGACAGTCTGCCTACTGCCAGTCCGCCAGTCTGTCTATGGGCTCTGCATGCCTGCTTACCTGGAAGCACCTGCTTGTTACCTGCCGTGCCTGCCAGCCCGCTTACCTGGAGGCTCCTGCCTGTTACCTGCCGTGCCTGCCAGTCCGTCTGCCCGGATCACCCGTCAGCCTGCCAGCCGTGCTCATCTGCTGTACCGGTCAGTCCCTGCCTTCTGACCCGTGGGAGTCACCTGCTCTCGTACAAGGTCGGTCCCCAGAGTAGCACCTGGTCCCTCTGCTCGGTTCCTCCCTGGTCACAGAGTCGATTGAGCCGCCGTACGACCTTGGTCCATCCGAGTTGATACCTAGTTACACCCCTCTGGTCCCTCCTTGCACCGCAGCACAGAGGTTCCACCACCCGAATCCGTAACAAAGTGCAAGATGCTACGACTGTATAATATGCAAACAGAAGGATACACCCGACTCTGTAAGTTAGTTTTTAAAATGTAACCAGGACTTGTAGAAAAAGTCTGTGAATCCTGCTGACTCAGTCCACACATGGCAGATAGACGCGTTCCTCCTGTGTGAGTTTGTATACAGGTACACATGGCAAATTGACGCATTTCTCCTTGTTTGAGAAAAGCATTGATCTGCCATTTGTAACTGTATACAAAGTCAGACAGGAGAAGCGTGTAAATCTTCCATGTGTACGTTTCTCTTATGTGAGTTTGTATACATGTACACATGGCAGATTTACGCGCTTCTCCTGTCTGACTTTGTATACACGGCAGATTGACGTGTTCTTCCTGTGTGAGTTTGTATACAGGTAGACATGGCAGATCGACTCATTTCTCATGTGTGAGTTTGTATACATGTACACATGGCAAATTGACGCATTTCTCCTGTTTCGAGAAATGCATCGATCTTCAATGTGTAACTGTGTACAAAGTCAGACAAATACATTGATCTACCACATTTCTCTTATGTGAGTTTGTATACATGTACCCATGACAGATCGATGCATTTCTCCTGTGAGTTTGTATACATGTACCCATGACAGATCAATGCATTTCTCCTGTGAGTTTGTATACAGGTGCACATGGCAGATCAATGCATTTCTCCTGTGTGAGTTTCAATACAGGTACACACGACAGATCAACTCGTTTCTCCTGTGAGTTTGTATACAGGTACACACGACAGATCAACTCGTTTCTTCTGTGAGTTTGTATACAGGTGCACATGGCAGATCAACTCATTTCTTCTGTGAGTTTGTATACATGTACAGATGGCAGATCAACGAGTTTCTCCTGTGAGTTTATATACAGGTGCACATGGCAGATCAACACATACTCCTGTGAGTTTGTATACAATGTGACAAAGTCACTGGCAAAGTACTGGATGGGAGATATGTTTCACTGAGGCTATTCAGTGATTTGAAACCTAGAAGTTTGCACCAGCATGTTATGTGGTGCAATTAATTGGTCATTTTTAATGGGCTAGGTTTTATGTGAACAGCTGTAGAGCCGGTGGGAGGTTGTTCACCTTATCTCTACCCTGGGGTTTGGTCTGGGATATAAATTGCCAGCCTGTTGAATCAGGTGTTGTTCAGTGTATCTGGAGAGGCTAACTCCAGAGTGAGGATGCTTGTGTTTGTGCACACCTGGACCATGTGTTGTGTTAAACCCTGAGCGGCCGGATTCCCGATGACGTATGGCCTATGCTGTTCAGTTTCTTTTGTTTTGTCATTATGCCAGAAGGACCGTGTTTGTTTTTATGAACTTTATGTTGGTTTATATCATCTTATAATAAACCAACAACATATTTAAAGAGACAGTGTTCCTGAATCTAACTCTGTGTGCAGTCAAGTGAGCCGATCTACCACAGGTGGGGAAGAATGTGGGCAGCATTCCCAGCAAACACGTGTGACTGCTACAAGGGGTACTGCATGTCCTGGGTGAAGGTAGCCACAAGCCAGCAAGTGATGTCTGATAACATGGAAGAGCTGATTAAACATCTGGTGCAAGCACAACAGAAATAGCACCAGCAGCTGTTACAGCAGCAACAGCTGGTACAACAGGAGACCAGTAAGCAGCTTATGTAGCAGATCTAGCTCCGAAGGCAGAGGAAACAAGACTAGTACCGACCACAGCAGCAGATTGATTTGCTCTCAGAGGCGGTTCATAGCATGGCGACAGCTCCAACTCCAAGATCAGTGGACGAATTTTTCATCTGGAAGGCATTAAGGAGAGCCCTGCAGAAAATAGCCCCCGGCGATGACATAGAGGTCTTATTGGCTGTGTTTGAAAGGGTCACTGAGAGGGAGAAACCTCCGCCAGAGCAATGGGCAGAGGTGCTAGCCCCATACGTAACGGGGGAACCCTGGAAGGCCTGCTATAACTTGGTCTTGCAAGAGGCCAAGGAATATGGCAAAGTAAAAACTGAAATTGTGGCACGCTTTGGGATGATGATGACTGTTAGGGTGCAGCGGGCCCACTGCTGGGTGTATCACCATGAGAAATCCCCTCGCTCCCAAATGTTTGACCTACTGCACCTGATCCAAAAATGGTTGCAGCCAGAGTCCTCTATCACTGCACAGATGTTAAAGTGAGTGGAGATGGACCTGTTAGTGCATTCCCTTCCGAGGCCGATATAGACTTGTGTTGCCCAGGGTGATCCCTGGAAGGCCGATGAACTGATCAGACTGGTCAAGAGGTATCAGGGGGTAGAGGGTTCCTTGGGAAAGCAGCCCACTCCATCCTGGGGGTCCCAACAGGGTGCGGAGGCCCAAAAGGGGATAGGGCATCTAAGGTCCAAAGGGGCAAGGGAGGTAATGTTGAAGGTTCCTGCTGGCAATATTATATGCTAGAAATGTCATGGCCCAGGCCATATAGGCACCCATTTATTCCTGAATTCCGGGCAAATGGACTGTAGCCTGGAATAATGTTGTTCATACTATGCACATCTGGCCTGCAGTGTGAACTGTCCACCCAGTAAGGGGTCGCAGGAATGTCCCATAATAATAAATGGGGTACTGGTGTCTGGACTCTTGGACTCGGGGAGTCTGGTGACCCTAGTAAGGGCCACACTCCCCCATCATTTGATCCCTGGAAAACATGTAGGCGTCCGCTGTATTCACGGGGATGCCAAGGACTATCGTGTGGCCAGAGTGAATGCAAAAATGAACTGTGTGCCTGAGTCCCATGAAGTTGGAGTGGTTAAGGACCTTCTACATCCAGTGATAATTGCACTTTAGCTTGTTTTCGGAACTATGGCGGAAGGCGGAGGTACCCAAAGACCCAGACAAGAGCAGGTTCAACTCGGATGAATCCCCATTGCAGCGAATGATTTCCCCCTGTGTGTCCTTGTTGGAGATGAGGGCGAGACCGGGACCAATGAGGCCAAGATTCCTGAGTTGGCGGTTTCTAGGGGGAATGTTGGGACTGCTCAAATGCAGGATCTTTCATTAAAAGGTGTATTTGACAATGTGAGGCTTAGAAATGGGGTCACTCAAGAGCTGGGGGCAGACACCAGGTTTCCACATTTCGCTTTAAATGAGGAGCTGTTGTATTGGGTCACTAAACTAAGAGAGAAAGTGATAGAGCAGTTGTTAGTACCGGGTCCCTATAGGCGTAGGGTATTAGACCTGGTGTCACGCGAGGAGAGGGAAAGACTAAGTGCAACACGAACAGTAGATGGGAAGGAAACCCAAATACTAGGGAAAGGGGGAGTGGAGACCACTAGGCAGATCTAATATCACCCTGCCTAGCCTATCGTCCCTATGTAGGTTACACACCTATCACTGAGCAGGAACCTTAGCCCTGAATGTCCCTAGAGCTTGGCCCTAGATAGGGAGGGGACAGGGTGAGCACTATTCAAGCTCCACTACAAACTAAAGACAACAAGGTAGACAAACAAAGGAGATACACTTAGCTTGAGCAGACACCAGAGAGATAACGACCGCTGTCCTCCAAGGGCACTAGAGAAGAAACTAGCTGACTGCTAGTACTCCAAGCCTGCACAGATGTACATAGACCTATCACCAGCGACTCTCTGGAGAAACTGAGAATATTTAACTACCCAGCAAGGGTGTCAATCAGCAGCAGAAGGTGGAGGTCATTACTGGGTCCTAAAGGAAGAAGGATATAACTATACTACAGAGATGAGGGAATCAAGAAGGCGTCGGCAATGCCAAGTGCAGTGACCTTCTACAGCCGGCTCCAGAGTGACTGTCTGTGACACCTGGTCCATTCTCGTATCTTGGATGGGCGAGACTGAGATTGCTTACTTCTGTACCTGCTGTTCTCTATTAAGTAAGTCCCCCAGGCCTTTAAGGGATTTTCACAATTTGAGCTGCTATACAGACGGCACCCTCGGGGACTTCTGGATATTGCAAAGGAGACCTGGGAAGCAGAGGTTACACCCCACTAGAGCATCATCAAACATGTGGCCCAGATGCAGGACCAGATCACGTGGGTGCTGCTTATTGTGAAGGAGAACCTCCTTCAAGCACAAGGTGTTGGTTCTCACGGTCTTAAGTAAATTTCTGGCCAAGTGGCAAGGGCCATACAAGGTTGTCGAAAAGTTGAGTGACTTCAACTACAAGGTCCACCAACCAGGTAGAAGAAAGGTGTACCAGGTATACCACATAAACCTGCTTAAACCAAGGCAAGACAGGGAACCGGTGGAAGCTGTGTGTTTGTGGGGCAATCCTGAAGCCAGGATCGAGGATGTCACAGTGGCCGATACACTGTCACCAGCCCAGAAGCAACAGCTCCAAGAACTGCTTCAGTGGAACTGGGACCTGTTTTTGGAGTTGCCAGGATGTTCACAAGTTGTGGAGCATGGAATCGCATGTACGGTGAACCTCAAGCCATATCGGATTCCCAAAGCATGCTGCGAGGTAATCTCGAAGGAAGTGAGGAGATTGTTGAGTTTGGGAGTCATTGACGAATCAAAGAGCGGCTGGTTCAGCACCATTGTCCTGGTGCTAAAATCTGACAGAGAATGGCACTTTTGAAATGATTACAGGAAGCTAAATGAGGTTTCCAAGTTCGACACGTATCCGATGCCCCACGTGGATGAACTCATTGAAAGGCTAGGTCCTGTCAGACCCTGGACCTAACGAAAGGATATTGGCAATTTCTCCTATTTCCAAGTACCATGGAGAAGACGGCCTTCTCTACACCTGATGGGTGCTTTCAATATACCATTATGCCATTCGGTCTGCAGGGAGCCCCAGCTACCTTCCAGACGGCCATGGACCAGATCCTAGTCTCTCACAAAAAGTACACTGCAGAGTATCTGGATGACATCATGATCTTCAGCCCGGATTGGGGAAGTTTCCTGCAAAAGATCCAGGCGGTACTAGATGCGCTGAGGAAGGCCGGGTTTACGATAAACCCAAAGAAGTGCGCCATAGGAAAAGAAGAGGCAAAATACTTGGGTTATATAGTCGGAAGGGGTGAAATCAAGCCACAAGTAAAAAAAAGGTGGAGGCAATCCAAAATTGGCCACAACTGGTCTCGAAGAAAGAGATTCGGGCGTTTCTGGGAATTGTGGGATACTATCGGCGATTTATCCCGAATTTCGCCACGATGGCTGCACCCCTAACTGATCTTCTTAAAGGCTCAAAGACATTGATGGCCAAATGGTTTTCTGAAGCAGAGATGGCGTTCCAAGAGTTGAAGCTCGCCTTGTATAAGCAGCCGGTCTTGATCACCCCTGACTTCAGTAAGGAGTTTGTAGTCCAGACGGACGCCTCAGAGGTCAGGTAAGGAGCTGTGTTGTCCCAAGAAGTAAATGGGGAGGAACATCCCATCCTGTACATGAACAGAAAACTCTCTGTTTAAAAACTATGGCACTGTGGAAAAATAGTGCTTGTCCATGAAAAGATTTGCGTACTGTGGAGCCATTTTACTTCCCATCACTGTACCAGTTTCCTGTAGATATATGTTATCAAATTCAAAGTAATTGTGGATGAAGATGAATTCTTTAAGTTTGACCACAGAATCAGCAACAATTACGGTATTTTCTATGAAGATTTTGCAGGCATTTAATCCATCCATGTGTGGGATATTAGAGTACAAAGATTCCACATCCATGGTGGCCAGGATGGTTCCTTCTGGTAGAGGACCTACTGCTGCTAGTTTACTCAGTAGGTCTGTCGTGTCCTGAATGTAGCTGGGTGTACTCTTTACCAGGGGTTTAAGAACACACTCTACCCATCCAGAAACTTGCTCAGTAAGGGTGCCCATACATGAAAATCTTCATAGAAAATACAGGAATTGTTGCTGATTCTGTGGTCAAACTTACAGAATTCATCCTCACCCACAATTACTTTGAATTTGATAACAACATATATCTACAGGAAACTGGTACAGTGATGGAAGTAAAATGGCTCCACAGTACGCAAATCTTTTCATGGCCAAGCTTGAAAGTGACTTTTTGTCCTCATGTCCCATCAGGTCTCTGGCCTACTATCGTTTCATTGACGATATTTTAATCATCTGGACGGGGTCTGAGCAACAGCTGAAGACGTTCCATGAACACTTTAATCAATTTCATCCCACCAGCAACCTAACACTCAACTACTCCTGTACTGAAATTAACTTTTTGGACACCATCATCAAGCTACAGAACAATGAAATAGAGACATCCTTGTACCGGAAACCAATAAACCGTCCTACATACCTTAAATGGGACAGTTTCCATCCAAAACACATAAACTCTATTGTTTACAGCCAAGCCATCAGATACAATCGGATATGTTCCAACCAGATGGATAGAGACAAACACCTTGATGGCCTCAGAAAGACCTTTTTGAATCAGGGCTACCATCCAAGAACAATTGAGAACCAGATTACAAGAGCCACCAGAATATCAAGGAATCATCTCCTACATTACAAAACCAAACAAGAAAACAACCGGGTGCCTCTAGTAGTCACCTACAATCCAAATCTGGAGGCGCTAAGAAGAGCTGCACAGAAACTACACCCCTTACTACAAAAAGATGCTCGATTACAATCCATATTTCCAGACCCCCCACTTCTGTGTTTCAGGCAGCCCCCAAATCTAAGAAGCATCATTGTCAGAAGCTCCCTGTCATCTCCACCAGCTACAGGAACCTTCTCTGCTACCAGAAAAAGTGTAAAACCACAGACAAGATAAAGATCCCCAACTCACATCAGGACTATAAGATCCCAGGTACGTTCTGCTGTATCACATCTAATGGGGTGTACTTAACTATATGTACCAAATGTCCAGCTGGGGGTCTGTATGTAGGGGGGAGACAGGGCAAAAACTTAGAACAAGGATGAATCATCATCGCCACACAATAAAAGAAAAAAGAATAGATCTACCTGTAGCCAAGCATTTTTGTTCCCCTGATTACAGCATCAAAGATATGAAATTACTAGTATTAAAAGGTAACTCCAAATCTCAGAGAGAAAGGAGAGTCTCAGAATATAAACTGATGATGACCTTTAACACTTTCAGAGCAGGAATGAATGTGTCGCATGGATTTATGTCATTCTACATCAACTATGGAATGTGCTCCTCAGACTCTCAGACCTGTGAGGCCATCACAACACTGGACACAGGACAATAAAACCTTCACACTCCTTATCTATTAACTGCTAAAATATTTATAGCCAGAACTGTTTATTTCTTCCATAATAACTCTGCTTTTCATCACCTGTCTTACCTATTGCATTTTTTTTTCTTGTGTGTCTTATTGTGTATAAATATGTGACTCTTCAGATTTTGTGTTATACTATGCCTGATGAAGAGACCTGAGTAGTCTTGAAAGCTTGCAATTTGTTACCATCTTTTCAGTTAGCCATTAAAAGGTATCAACAGCTGTTAGGTTGGATGTCCCTACTTCCTGGAAGATTAATCCTGTGTTTCATGTTTCCTTGTTGAAAAAGGCTGACGTATCTGTTACGCTCGCGCCCGGACTGAGTGGCGCGAGCGTGATTAGTGATCCCACTGTACCATGAACCGAGGAGTGCCTGGAGGGGCATATCTAAGTATGAACCCGATCCGACCAAGGTCGCACGGCGGCTCAGTTGATTCCATGAGCCAAGGAGGAACCAAGCAGAGGGACCAGGTGCTACTCCAGGTCAAACCCCGGTCACAGCTAGTGGCCCACACTGGGGAATGCAGGAACAGGCAGGTTAGACTGGCATACAGACAGGTGGGTATTGACAGGCACGGCTGGTATGCAGACAGGTGGATACTGGTAAGCACGGCTGGTATGCAGACAGGTGGGTACTGGCAAGCACGGTTGGTATGCAGACAGGTGGGTACTGGCAAGCACGGCTGGTATGCAGACAGGTGGGCACTGGCAAGCACGGCTGGTATGCAGACAGGTGGGCACTGGCAAGCACGGCTGGTACGCAGACAGGTGGATACTGGCAAGCACGGCTGGAGTGCAGACAGGGAGATACTGGCAAGCACGGCTGGGGAGCAGACAGGGAGGTACTAGCTGGATAGGGTCCAGTACAGACTGGGAGACAGGAACAGAGCCGCGGATGCGGTAGACAAGCAGAGTAAAGTGAAACCGCCGGAGCGGAGGACAGGCAGAGCAGAGCAGAACCGCCGGAGCGGTGGACAAAGCAGAGCATAGAGGAACCGCCGGTGCGGTGAGCAAGCCGAGCAGAGCGAAACCGCAGGTGCGGTGGACAAGGCAGAGCAGAATGAAACCGCCGGAGTGGTGAACAAGGCAGAGCCGAGAGGAACCACTAGTGCGGTGAGCAAGACAGAGCAGAGGGAAACCGCTGACGTGGTGAGCAAGCAGAGCGGAGCGAAACCGCAGGTGCGGTGGACAAGGCAGAACAGAGAAGAACCGCCGGAGCGGTGGGCAAAACAGAGCAGAGGGAAACCGCTGATGCGGTGAGCAAGCAGAGCGGAGAGAAACCGCAGGTGCAGTGGACAAGGCAGAGCAGAGCAGAACCGCCGGAGCGGTGGACAAGGCAGAGCAGAGAGGACAGGGTTCTGTTCACATGGAACAGACTGGAAAATGGAGGAAGATGGCTAGATAAGCGAGGTAGATATGGAGGAAGGGAAAAGGGACAAGCAGAACCAGATACACACAAGGTACTTACTATGAAGTAGCGAGTGGACACAAAACTCACAAACATAAGTACAGAGACAACGAGTTGGAGTTAGGTGCAGATTCAGATGCTGCAGGAAAAGGGAAGGTACGGACATAGAAACAAACAGGTAACAGGCTAGGATACAGTTCAGACAGGAACTGCTACTGAACAAGATACAAGAACGAGCCTGAGTATACAGCCCCCAGAGTGGCGGAAACAGACTAGAAGTCAGAGATAACAGGCCTGGGTATACAGCCCCCAGAGTGGCGGAAACAGACTAGAAGTCAGAGATGAACAAATAAAGTAGCACACTGTAACACTGAGTATATAGATATGAAATATGAATAGCATAACTGCTGTAGAAAATAGAAATAAATGCAAAAAAATTTTTGAAAACATTTTTTTAGCGCATGTAAATATGAAGTATGGAAAATGAATAGCATTACTGCTGTAAATAAATGAGAAATCTTAGCGCATAAATTGGCCAATTCATGTGTACCTGACAGCCGCGGTAAGGCGTTTCTCGATGTCAGGACCTATCAATGTGAATACCTCTCTAAGAGACCTCCGTCTGCTTATGTGTGGGAAAGACAGATCCTGATGCATTTAAAACCACCTGCGGCGTGGGGGTGGAGTGCTCAGTCAACGCTGAATCTAGTAACAAAGAAAATGACGGCACTTCCACTACAAAAACTAGGTGTGAACAGGTGCTTACTAAGAGCAGCTACCTCCATATATAATGAACAAATAAAGTAGCACACTGTAACACTGAGTATATAGATATGAAATATGAATAGCATAACTGCTGTAGAAAATAGAAATAAATGCAAAAAAATTTTTGAAAATTTTTTTTTAGCGCATGTAAATATGAAGTATGGAAAATGAATAGCATTACTGCTGTAAATAAATGAGAAATCTTAGCGCATAAATTGGCCAATTCATGTGTACCTGACAGCCGCGGTAAGGCGTTTCTCGATGTCAGGACCTATCAATGTGAATACCTCTCTAAGAGACCTCCGTCTGCTTATGTGTGGGAAAGACAGATCCTGATGCATTTAAAACCACCTGCGGCATGGGGGTGGGGGTGGAGTGCTCAGTCAACGCTGAATCTAGTAACTCAGTCAACGCTGAATCTAGTAACAAAGAAAATGACGGCACTTCCACTACAAAAACTAGGTGTGAACAGGTGCTTACTAAGAGCAGCTACCTCCATATATAATGAACAAATAAGGTAGCACACTGTAACACTGAGTATATAGATATGAAATATGAATAGCATAACTGCTGTAGAAAATAGAAATAAATGCAAAAAAATTTTTAAAAATTTTTTTTAGCGCATGTAAATATGAAGTATGGAAAATGAATAGCATTACTGCTGTAAATAAATGAGAAATCTTAGCGCATAAATTGGCCAAGTCATGTGTACCTGACAAAATTTTTTTGCATTTATTTCTATTTTCTACAGCAGTTATGCTATTCATATTTCATATCTATATACTCAGTGTTACAGTGTGCTACTTTATTTGTTCATTATATATGGAGGTAGCTGCTCTTAGTAAGCACCTGTTCACACCTAGTTTTTGTAGTGGAAGTGCCGTCATTTTCTTTGTTACTAGAAGTCAGAGATAACAGGCCTTGCTATACAGCCTCCAGAGTGGCGGAAACAGACTAGAAGTCAGAGATAACAGGCCTTTGTATACAGCCTCCAGAGTGGCGGAAACAGAATAGAAATCAGAGATAACAGGCCTGGGTATGCAGCCCCCAGGGTGGCAGAAACAGACAAGATACAGGACAGGACCTGGCAATTCAGTTGCAAAGACAAACTGAGAGAAGGTGTTGCTCAGGCACCTCCTCCTGGGTGGAGGGGGTTTAAATATCCAGTGACTCACAGCCATAGGCTCTGGGACGCATTAGGAGTGCGCCCACAGCAGCTATAAGAATCAGGAAGTAGCCGAGCCGCCGCCCTAAGCAATCAGACAAGAGACATGCACACAGCATTAACTGGAGCAAGGTTTGCAGGCTGGTCTGACAGGTAAGATTGCGGTCTTGCATAGTGGGAGGTGGTGCACTATGCAAACACGCCGCCAGGGATGTTACAGTACCCCCCCCTTTACGCCCCCTCTTCTTCAAGCCTGTAAGTGTCTTCTGCAGAGAATTTGGAGGCCAATCCTTCTCTTCAAGAGGATTACCTCTTCTGTCCATTAGAGGAAACGAAACTGGTCTCATCATCTTGGTGACTAGGATGCTTCCTCCTATCAAGCCATCCTCCACAACAGATGAAGTGGGTGAAGTACCAGGAACAGTACACAGGAAAGTCTCTCTCCATTTGTTATCAGGTAGCACCCTGGTGGATTCAGGAGACAACTGGAGGTCCTCCGCCTGGTTGGAGGGGTGCAGAGACTCTGGACTAACCACCGCCTTGACGTACACTTTGCCAAGCTTACTGGATGAAGTGGGCGGCGTACCAGGTAACGGGTGTAGGAAAGTCTCTCTCCGTTTATCAGGTAGCACCCCGGGAAATTCAGGAGACAACTGGAGGTCCTCAGCCTGGTTGGAGGAGTGCAGAGACTCGGGGGTAACCACTGCCTTGATGTACACTTTGCCAAGCTTACTGGATGAAGTGGGCGGTGTACCAGGTACCGGGTGTAGGAAAGTCTCTCTCCGTTTATCAGGTAGCACCCCGGGAAATTCAGGAGACAACTGGAGGTCCTCCGCCTGGTTGGAGGGGTGCAGAGACTCGGGGGTAATCACTGCTTCGAAGTTCACTTTGCAAGCTTACTGGATGAAGTGGGCGGCGTACCAGGTACAGGGTGTAGGAAAGTCTCTCTCCCTTTGTTATCTGGTAGCACCCCGGAGGATTCAGGAGACAACTGGAGGTCCTCCACCTGGTTGGAGGGGTGCAGAGACTCGGGGGTAACCACCACCTTGATGGACGTAAGACCAGATTTATTAGAGACGGAGGGTCCTTGCTTTGGGACCATCTTCAATTTGGTTTCAGAGATGACATGTCTGTAAGGCGGGACGGTACCTGAAGCCAGATCATTGGTACAATCGACGAGACTGTGTGGGGACATCGCCTCCGCTTCTCTCCCTTCGGAGACTTCAGCGCACAGCGAGTCAGCGACTAGCAGATCTGGTGAAGAAGAAGAAGAAACTGCTGACTGTCCTGAAGATATGGGGACTGGACACCCCTCGTACCTTAGCAGTCCCCCAGGATACACCATGTAGGATCTCCAGACCTGAGCGGGCACTAGATCTCTCGGCTCTGGACGACCTGTGGGTAAGCCAGTCAGCACCTGGAATGTGAACTTCTTCATGTGTAATGCTCCAATCTGGAGCTTAATTTGTACAGACATATTTTGACTGTTTCTGAGTAGGGCTCGTCTTTCTGCTGACAATGCCCAAACCGGCTTATGGAGTTGTCGGACGGGAATCAGACACCGACTCTTCAAGGCTTTAAGGCTGAAGCTTCCGGTTAATCCGAGGCCTTCACTTGCCATGGAGACAGTCATGGTCATCTGTGGAGAGGAAACACTAACACCAAGGGCAGCCTCTCCTACAGGCCTAATGTCTTGGGATTCTCCAACCTTCGGTGGACAAAGACCGTCAGGGGTCCCAAACCACCGCAGCGGGACCGCAATCCGATTTTGTGACTGAATTCTGGCTTCTGCCTTGCCTTACGAACATAGTCATCCTTCGTGGATTCTGTGCGGAAAGCTGCCTCTACAGGCTGGGGAACAGGAGGTCTTTGGGAGGACAGAACCTGGCGTGACGGTTTACCTCTATGCCTTGCACGTCTGGACTGTCTCTTGAGGTTGGGAAGAGAAGTATTCTGTGGAGCATAGTCATTCTGGGTGGGCAGCTGTCTCTTCGGGCTGGAGGACTGGTAGGCTACCTACACACATTACCCATCGGGGCTGCTCCAGGATATTGGGAAGGGAAGCTTTAGCAGAGGCTTCAGGATTAGGGTCATCGAAGACCATTAGAAAGGCCACCAGGAAGGCCTGCAGGTCAAAGACGATAGGATCCCATGCTTCCCATAGGGGGGTGATCCATTTCAAGGCATCACCCGCTAGGTAGGACATCATAAATGCCACTTTAACCCGATCGGTAGGAAAATAGTGAGCATAGAACTTGAAATGCAGCATGCATTGCTCCACAAATGCACGGCTTCGTTTTGGATCCCCATAGTACCGTGGAGGATCCGCAGGAACGAGTGCTGATAGATCCATTTGGGCTGGTGCGTAAATCGCCTGGGCCATAGCTTGAGAAAAAATTTTTTCTTGGTGCACGTATTCGCCAGACAAGGATTCAAAATGTCTCTGAGAGCGAAAGGTCATGGGGCTCAACGGGAACCATGGCCTGAGCAAACTGTTACGCTCGCGCACGGACTGACTGGCGTGAGCGTGATTAGTGATCCCACTATACCATGAACCGAGGAGTGCCTGGAGGGGCATAACTAAATATCAACCCGATCCGACCAAGGTCGCACGGCGGCTCAGTCGACTCCGTGAACCAAGGAGTAACCGAACAGAGGGACCAGGTGCTACTCCAGGTCAGACCCCAGTCACAGCTGTTGGCCCACAACGGGGAATGCAGGAACAGGCAGGTTAGACTGGCATACAGACAGGTGGGTATTGGCAGGCACGGCTGGTATGCAGACAGGTGGATACTGGTAAGCATGGCTGGTATGCAGACAGGTGAGTACTGGCAAGCACGGCTGGTATGCAGACAGGTGGGCACTAGCAAGCACGGCTGGTATGCAGACAGGTGGGCACTGGCAAGCACGGCTGGTATGCAGACTGGGGGATACTGGCAAGCACGGCTGGTATGTAGACAGGGAGATACTGGCAAGCACGCCTAGGGAGCAGACAGAGAGGTACTAGCAGGTTGGAGCGCAGGCTGGATAGGGTCCAGTACAGACTGGGAGACAGGAACAGAGCCGCAGATGTGGTAGACAAGCAGAGTAAAGCGAAACCGCCAGAGCGGAGGACAAGGCAGAGAAGAGCAGAACCGCCGGAGCGGTGGACAAGGCAGAGCAGAGAGGAACCGCCGGTGCGGTGAGCAAGCAGAGCAGAGAGGAACCGCAGGTGTGGTGGACAAGGCAGAGCAGAGTGAAACCGCCGGAGCGGTGAACAAGGCAGAGCCGAGAGGAACCGCTAGTGCGGTGAGCAAGACAGAGCAAAGGGAAACCGCTGATGCGGTGAGCAAGCAGAGCGGAGTGAAACCACAGATTCGGTGGACAAGGCAGAACAGAGAGGAACCACCGGAGCGGTGGGCAAGACAGAGCAGAGTGAAACCGCCAGAGCGGTGAACAAGGCAGAGCCGAGAGGAACCGCTAGTGCGGTGAGCAAGACAGAGCAGAGGGAAACAGCTGACGCGGTGAGCAAGCAGAGCGGAGCGAAACCCCAGGTGCGGTGAACAAGGCAGAGCAGAGCAGAACCGCCGGAGTGGTTGACAAGGCAGAGCAGAGAGGACAGGGCTCTGTTCACATGGAACAGACTGGAAAATGCAGGAAGATGGTTAGATAGGCGAGGTAGATAAGGAGGAAGGGAAAAGGGACAAGCAGAACCAGATACACACAAGGTACTTACTATGAAGTAGCGAGTGGACACAAAACTCACAAACATAAGTACAGAGATAACGAGTTGGAGTTAGGTGCAGATTCAGATACTGCAGGAAAAAGGAAGGTACGGACATAGAGACAAACAGGTAACAGGCTAGGATACAGTTCAGACAGGAACTGCTACTGCAACGAGATACAAGAACAAGCATGGGTATACAGCCCCCAGAGTGGCGGAAACAGACTAGAAGTCAGAGATAACAGGCCTGGGTATACAGCCCCCAGAGTGGTGGAAACAGACTAGAAGTCAGAAATAACAGGCCTGGGTATACAGCCCTCAGAGTGGCGGAAACAGAATAGAAATCAGAGATAACAGGCCTGGGTATGCAGCCCCCAGGGTGGCAGAAACAGACAAGATACAGGACAGGACCTGGCAATTCAGTTGCAAAGACAAACTGAGAGAAGATGTTGCTCAGGCACCTCCTTCTGGGTGGAGGGGGTTTAAATATCCAGTGACTCACAGCAATAGGCTGGGGACGCATTAGGAGTGCGCCCACAGCAGCTATAAGAATCTGTAAGTAACCGGGCTGCCGCCCTAAGCAATCATGCAAGAGACATGCACACAGCATGAACTGGAGCAAGGTTTGCAGACTGGACTGACAGATAAGATTGCGGTCTTGCATAGTGGGAGGTGGTGCACTATTCAAGCACACCGCCAGGGATGTTACAGTATCTGATAGGGACGCCACTGTCACAGTTCCTCCTGTGGTGAAAGACAGCGAATATGAAATTTCTCGTATCTTGAATTCTAGACGGCATAGAGGGAGATTACAGTATCTTGTCTCCTGGAAGGGTTTCGGTCCTGAAGACCACTCCTGGGTAAGGACGGATGATGTCTCTGCTCCTAGGCTTGTTAAAGCTTTCCACAGGAGGTTTCCGGATAGGCCTGGGCCTGGAGGATCCGGAGGATCCTCATAAAAGAGGGGGTACTATTAGAACCCTCCTGTTTGTTTTTTCTATCTTGTGGTTTGCGGTCATGTGACCATCTGCCTTTATATTCCAGCTCCGCCCTTCAGGCTGTGCTGGACTTCAGTGTTCTACTGTCTCTCTAGCCTGGTGCTTCTGTGCCTTTCTCTGTCAAGTTTTCTTGGTCCTCTGGGACCTCTAGTACTTTTTGTCAGTTTGTCTTTTTGTGTTCTGCAACAACTTCTGTTTAGGAGGTGTCTCTTTTTTGTCCCAGTCCTTAGTTCTTTTAGGAACCCCTCCCTTAATTCTATAGGTCTTCGTTCAGACTAGCCGAGGACTAAGGCGGGTCTATTCACTAGGAACAGGCAGCCCGCTACATCGTAGGGATTCAGCTTAGTCTTACTGTAGGGACAGCTTTCCCCTATCTTTCCTTAGTACATGTTGCAGATCATAACACTACAGAAGGTTCATCCCAAACTTCACCATGATGGCCACACCCCTTGCTGACCTCCTTAAGGGGACAAAATCAGCCATGGCCAAGTTGACTGCAGATGCAGAGCAGGCCTTTCAAGAAAGTGGCTCTGTGTAGGCAAATGGTTCTGGTTGCCCCCAACTTCAAGAAAGAGTTTATACTCCAAACAGATGCCTCAGTTGTTGGTTTAGGAGCAGTTCTTTCCCAGGAGATACACAGGGTGGAGCACCCTGTTCTCTCCCTGAGTAGGAAGCTGTCCTCATGCGAGAAAAATTATTCTGTCATAGAGAAGGAGAGTTTGGCCATAAAGTGGGCGGTGGACACATTACAGTACTATTTGTTAGGATGAAAGTTTAGATTGATATCCGACCATGCCCCACTCAGATGCATGAGGGGAAAAAAAGGGGAAAAAATGCTAGGGTCACCCACTGTTTTTTAGCCCTACAGGATTTCAACTTCCATGTAGAACATAGAGCAGGGAAGCTACATGGTAATGCCGATGCTCTCGAGAGAATTCCCTGTCTAGTAGCAGAAGGTGCCAAGCCCCACGGCTTTAGGCAGAGGGGGGAGGTATGTAAGGTGGCTAATAGACACGTAGTTGATGGGAAGTATGTATCACAAAGATAGCTGTCCTCTGTGATGTAATCCAGAATGCTGCTCTAGTGCACGTAAGCACTAAGAGGGCTGTTTGGTGCACCTGGGGTTGGGTTATGGGTAGTTGGAGAGATGGGTGGGTCTAGCTAACCACATACCTCACCTTTGGGTGTGGTTAAGATATAAAATGGAGGCCGTTGTTTGGGACATGGTCTGTGTGTTTGGAGGGAGAAGGCCTCCTGTATGTTGTGGTCTACCGACTGAGCAGTGAACTGGATGCTAACCAGCCCATAGGCCCTCAGGACTGGCTAACCAGAGACTTTGCCTTAAGGATGCTTTACTTTGTTTTGCCTGAACTAAAGGCTGTTTGTGTTCCTTTTGCTTTTGCCTGGTTTATGAAGTAGTAAACCGACATGGACATTTAAAGGAAAATACTGTTGCTTCCCGATGCACCCCACAGTTTGTATACATGTACACATGGAAGATTGACGCGTTTCTCTTCTATGAGTTTGTATACATTGTAAGGCAGTAACTGTTATGATCTGCTACAAGAACTAAGGAAAGATAGGAAAACTGTCCCTACAATAGGACTAAGCTGATTCCCTACGATGCAGCGGGCAACCTGCTCCTTGTGAACAGACCCGCCTTCGTCCTCATCTAGTCTGAACGCAGACCTATAGATATAAGGGAGGGGTCCCTAATAGTACTAAGGACTGGGACAAAATTGGACACCTCCTAGCAGAAGTTGTAGCGGAGAAAAAAGACAAACAGACAAAAATACTTAGAGGTCCAAGGACCAAGCAAACTATAGAGATAGGTACAAAGCACCTGGCTAGATTAAGAGTCAAAGAAACACTGAAGTCCAGCAAAGCCAAAAGGGCGGAGCTGGAATAAATAGGCAGCAGGTCACGTGACCACAAAATAGAAAAAAAACTAAGAGGAGGGTTCTAACAGTAACTGAGGCAGTGACCCAAGCTAGTCCAACATAAACTGCTTTTATTCAGCAACTTAAGGGTAAACAGAAAGTCCTCTGGTTCGGAGCCGGGTTAACATAAGTCCATAATAATGGTTGCCGTGGGCAACGGCTGCGCCGGGCCGCTCAGAGCCTGACAGGTGCAGAGCCTTCCCAGGCGTGGGTTTAGCTACACACAGGCCCGCCGAGCTTTACTTATATACTCCTATCAGGTCCCAAAACTAAAAACCCTGCATTAAGGATTAGTGTTGTTCAAAGGACCTGGAAAACCCGGGTTGGAGGGAGGAGGCCGCCCCACTGCCTCCTGTAGCCTCCCCCAAGAAATGAAGGCCCTGCCGGGTTTTACTAATCTGCCTTGGCCAGGTAGCCTGACCAGGTCATTGCTCACCTTCATTCCTGCGTTGCAGCCGCAGCTGTGTCTGTGACTGCACACAATGGATTTAATAGGTCTCTGTACACATTCTGGGGGATATATAACGTCCCTCGTATATGATCCCTGTCACTGCCACACAACATGTACACACGGCAGATCGGTGCCTTTCTCCTCTGTCAGTTTGTATACATGTACACTGTATGAATGTGCACAGTACTCACAGGACTGGTTGTATTTGAAAAGCTTTTTATATAAAAATGCTGAATGTCATAAAAACAAATGATATGTCCCTGAGCTCAGTGTCTCCTCCTCTATGACATACTTCCATTTGATAAGAGAGTTAGATTACAGTGTACTGTGAAGGAAAGCAGCTTATAGACTGGAAACACACATGTAGTTTTTTTTATCCAAAACCAGAAGTCAAACTAAAAAGAAAGAAAGAAAAGTATAAAAAAAAATAGACTGAGATTTCTACTGTCTTTTGTATTTACTCCTGTACTTGGCTAAATAAATGCACTAAAACTCCAGTAAAAGCGGCATGATTTCTGTGTTATAGAGTGGTATTGTGTATACAAGGAACATACAAACTTTGGTAATGTGCTACTTTGGCAAATATTGATGGACACTCCCGTAAAGCTAACATTTGGAAGAAATTCTCATTTACGTGCTTTTATCTTTCACTGCAGGGCATTTAGATCATGAGTGTGTCGGAAACCTGCCACAAACTAATATTCACCTAAAGTACCAAAGAATAATTTATTACTCCCTATTATTTAGCGATTTAGCAACTTCTAGGAAGTAAGAAGGCTTGTTAATAAAACCTGTTCTAACAAGTATGTGTGATTATACAATGTACACAAAAGTAAGCTAAAATACTAACCTTTCTTATTGTATAAGATAGCTACTGAACAAAATTTACACAGTGTGCACAATTAGGTGAGTATTTTGACCATATCATCATTTTTATGCAGATTTTTCATCTCCCAGATATATAAACCTGGATGAAGCAGATCAGGTCATATGTATTTGTCTAAGGGGCCACGAAAGAGATTTACCTGACTCTGAAAAGTCAAAAATTGTCACAAATCTTGAAAAGTCAAAAATTGTTACAAGTCTTACAGGAAGAAGCAGCACCAAAATGGATGATGATGAAAACGATAGATGCAGTGGTCAGCCAAGGAAATTTGGTGCAGCACATTCAAACGAGCCCGCTGGGCCAATGAACAAAAATCGTCCAGGTAATGTATACAAGATTTAATGTCAGAAACGACTTTTACCACCCACTCCAAAACTGTGCTGAAAGATTCAATATATGCACAGGACAAGGAATACCCCATTGTCAAACACCTGTCGGCAAAAGAACCTCCTTCCCAAAAACAACCCAGCAAACGTATACTATCCGAGTGGACTGGTAACAGCCTGAAAGTCGCCTCAATGTCAGTTTTTGCCAACAGCACCCCCTTGCCAAAAGACCAAACGCACTACTGCTGTATTAAATGAAGTGCAGACTGCTGAACATAATTCTGGGTCTATGCCATCATTAACCGAGGTACCCCTTGGAAATGATAGGTGATGAATCAACTGGAACTTGTTACGTTCCTTTTTTGGTACAACCCCTAACAGTGAAACTCTAAAATTACTAAAGGTAACCGATGAAAAATTCCATCCATTCTACCCAAAGAAACTTCCTTTTTTAATTTTTCTGACACTACCTTCGGGAATTGCACGGCGGATTTTAATTTTTTTGTGTAAAATTTAACTTTATTGTCAATGAATGGAATTTTAAAACCATCATGAAAACCCGCCTCTAACAAGTCAGCCGCCACTCTATCAGGGTACCTATTTAGAAACAGCTGCATCTCTGCTAGCAGAGCTGGCGTCACTTCTTTTTTCAGAGCTATGTTTTTTCTTTCCTCCACTAAAACATTTTGACACACTATGGCCACCTCCACAAGATGAGCATTCGTGCTTGAATTTTGCACTTTGCATCAAACTTGCAGGCTCCTTCATTGAAAATAAAGTACAATCCTCTCTGCATAGCCACCAAGTGTCCTGAAAAAATTATGGAATCACCCCGTAAATTTTCCTTTCCAAAACTAACACCTGCATCAAATTAGATCTGCTCGTTAGTCTGCATCTAAAAAGGAGTGATCACACCTTGGAGAGCTGTTGCACCAAGTGGACTGACATGAATCATGGCTCCAACACGAGAGATGTCAATTGAAACAAGGAGAGAATTATCAAACTCTTAAAAGAAGGTAAATCATCACGCAATGTTGCAAAAGATGTTGGTTGTTTACAGTCAGCTGTGTCTAAAATCTGGACCAAATGCAAACAACATGGGAAGGTTGTTGAAGGCAAACATACTGGTAGACCAAGGAAGACATCAAAGCGTCAAGACCGGAAACATAAAAATATGTCTCCAAAACAAGAAATGCACAACAAAACAAATGAGGAACGAATGGGAGGAAACTGGAGTCAATGCCTGTAAGAAACCGCCTAAAGGAAATGGGATTTACATACAGAAAAGCTAAACATAAGCCATCATTAACACCTAAACAGAAAAAAACAAGGTTACAATGGGCTAAGGAAAAGCAATCGTGGACTGTGGATGACTGGATGAAAGTCATATTCAGTGATGAATCGCGAATCTGCATTGGGCAAGGTGATGATGCTGGAACTTTTGTTTGGTGCCGTTCCAATGAGATTTATAAAGATGACTGCATGAAGAGAACATGCAAATTTCCACAGTCATTGATGATATGGGGCTGCATGTCAGGTAAAGGCACTGGGGAGATGGCTGTCATTACATCTTCAATAAATGCCCAAGTTTACATTGATATTTTGGACAGTTTTCTTATCCCATCAATTGAAAGGATGTTTGGAGATGATGACATCATTTTTCAAGATGATAATGCATCCTGTCATAGAGCAAAAACAGTGAAAACATTCCTTGAAAGAAGACACATAAGGTCAATGTCATGGCCTGAAAATAGTCCGGATCTCAATCCAGTTGAAAATCTTTGGTGGAAGTTGAAGAAAATGGTCCATGACAAGGCTCCAACCTGCAAAGCTGATCTGGCAACAGCAATCAGGGAAAGTTGGAGCCAGATTGATGAAGAGTACTGTTTGTCACTCATTAAGTCCATGCCTCAGAGACTGCAAGCTGTTATTAAAGCCAGAGGTGGTGCAACAAAATACTAGTGATGTATTGGAGTGTTATTTTGTGTGTTTGTTTATTATGATTCCATAATTTTTTCCTCAGAATTGAGTGATTCCATAACTTTTTCCCTCTGCTTGGTCTGAAAAAAATTACCCTTACTGAGTGCCACATTTTTTATCTTGATTTCTTTTAGTGTTTCTTAAAGCCATAAAGTTGCCATTTGAAATGACTTTAGTTTTGTGCCATGTCTGTGATCTGCTTTTTTTCAACAACATTAAACAACTGAATGAACATCCTCAGCACCCGGTGATTCCATAATTCTTGCCAGGGGTAGTATATTAAAGCGTACCAGAGGTAAGAGTGAAAAAATATCGACATACTAATGTTTCCATATTTTTGCTCTTTTCTCCTGTTTTAAATGTGCCCCCAGCGACCCCTCAAAGCAAACATAAACTTCCCCTTTAGGGAAATCATCAATCCTGACTGAACTCTTTATCTACCAGCGACTACACTGGAATTGATGACCTATCCCCCACGGCACCTTCCCCTGCCACCACCGAACCTGATGCCTCTGTCCCTTGACCTCTATTAGCTAAGATTGACGTGCAAGGAGCCCCGCTCCCCAATCCCAAACCTAATGCGCCCGTCCATGCTACTGCCAATGTTACCGTTCCTTGTGCCCCCCCTGAACCCCAGGTCACTACTAATTCCCATAATCCTTGTACTAATAAGCCCATGCCTCCGCCACACCCCCAGAAAACCTCCTAACACTCTGTTCTCAGGAGCAAGTAGCGGAGAGCTGAATGGAAATTTTGATTGTTCTCACCTAACTGTCTGGGTGCTGTGTCCCCAACAGCAACTGATCCTAAAGGGGTCTTCCCACGTCTGGTCCTGCACTCTAGCAGAGCCCTCACTGTCTGGAGAGGGGCTCAATGCGAGCGCATCACAATTGCTGAAGTTGAGGGTGGGGTCAGTCGACTTCTGCCCAAATAAATCCCGGTGCTGCATAGCTGGAGAGTGTGTTCTGGGGCGGGGCCACCCCACTCATTGTGGGCAAGGCCAATCAACTGCTGCCCGAGTGTAACTTGGCCTGTGGGAGCTGGTATATGTGTGCTGGGGGTGGGGCCTGCCCTCTCACTGTCGGCGGGACCAGCTGACTACTGCCGAAGGGTTCCTGGCTCCGTGAAGCTGCAGAGAAGCCCAGCGCAGACGTAGTATGAATGCGGGGGGCAGGGCCATCCGCAAGCTGCCCACCCACATCCTGCTTCTGGGAGGCCGCAGGATGCAGCCTCCTCTCCTGTCCCCTCGTGCGCACGCCACCATGTGTGCTTCACGGGGCAGGTCCCACAGGGCCCTGGGGACCCACCTCTCTTGGTCCGGGCATCTTCGCTGACGTCATAGTCGGAGGTCAGTGCCCCCTCGCTGCTGTACAGGATTCCTCCCGGGCTGCAACCCTACCTGAAGGGTCCCTAGAGGGGCTCCTTATGTGGCGCAAGACTCGGGGGGGTTAACTCAGGGCTTAGGCGCGCTGGAGGCCTAGTCATCCGCGGCCGGCGAATCTCAGGAGGGGACTGGTGTTACACGCATGCCGCTAGCTTCAGATAGGGGCGAGACAGGTTACATCAATTCTTTGGAATCCTGTGGGAACCGTTACTTAGGGCGACCATAGACCATGTGCTTCAGCTTCTCTCAGGCACACAGGGGTATTGAGCCTCAGGTACAGACACATAGGTTGTTTCACTTGCTGACCAGACATACTTGACAAGAGTCCTCATAAACGGTAGAACAGTAGCATTTAATAAGAAGCCGCTCAACCAGTGCAAGTTAAGTCTTATGAGCAACAGGCTCCAGGGACAAACAGTACAGTTTCCTTAGCAGCACAGCAGTTCACAGTCTTCCCAGTAGTACAGGACAGCACAGTTCTAATGCAAAGGCACATTAATGAACACAGCATTCTTTACAGCACAGTGAGATGGAGGAGGGGGAGAAAGTTTGCTGAGGGAGATGATGCCTGTGACACCATTTCTTCTAGTTCTTATCTTTCTGCCTGACAATACTCTGCACTGCTAGTTCAGGAACTCTACCTGACCTATGCTAAGCTTCACTCCTGACTTGAATCCTTTTCACTTGCAGGGGCACTTCTGTGAGATACAGAACACACACACCACTTTGCTCTTCTGCTCCAGCCAGACAGTACACAACTTCTCCACAATCCCCCTGGGACTCTGCTAAAACACTCCCCTTCTCCTGTAACTGTTTTAACCCCTCTAGTTGCTGGATGCGCGGATCCACTCATATAATCCCCACTGTGTGATGAATGCTGTCAAGGGTCTACGGGACTCTTCGACAAACCCTTGATGGTATGCTTTACCCTGATTCAGGACAGAGAACCAGGTACTTCCTGATAGGTTATCCAGTATATCTTGTATCTTTGGTATCGGGTGTCGATCAGGTACTGACTTTCGGTTTAGTTTCCGGTAATCACAACAGAGTCTCAACCTACCGTCCTTCTTAACACAGACAATAGGAGAGGAATAAGACGACTTCGACTTTTGGACCCAACCTTAATTGATGAGATCTTGTAAATATTCTTTCACTTCACGATCTAATGGTTTTGTCACAGAAATGTAACTTCTGGGTACTGGGGTTGCGTCTTTCAAATTGATTTTCAAGTGAAACGATGGGATACAGCCTATATCAGAGTCATCTTTGGAGAACGCATGACACTCTTCTCGCAGCATCTGTATTGCTACCACTAGATCTTCAGCACACAAGTGTTCCAGGGGTACTGGGGGATCCCAGGACCCCGAGGTGGGTTGCACAATTTCCTCCCCTGGGCAACTCCTGTTCCTTGGTGTTGAGACTGAATTCACTGTAGACCCCTGGGCTGGTCTCACACTGGCTGGAGATACTGTTTTAATGGTTTCAATGTGACCTAACACAGTCTTTGGATCCAGTCTAATTTTGTGTTTCGTAGTATTCATCACCGGTACTGTCACTTGAGCAAACCCACCAATAGGAATCGTAAGCACAGTCTCACCTTGAATTAGTCCTTCCGGAAGTTTTGAGGAGTCTTTTGGCATGAACAGTCTTTTGTAGACTTTTCTTCCCGGTTCTACTCGGACTCCACACCTCACCCCCACCATTTGGTTTACAGGGATGATGGTTGGGTGCAAGCCTACCTTGACTTTTAGGTCCATTGTATTCTGTGCTTTCTTTACACTATGAATCACATTTTCTGCCATGGAGTTGAGTATGGCGAGCGATGTGGCGATTACATCCACCACCAACGCCCCTATCTTGTGTTTCGTGATGACCTTACTGATTACATTATAACCCAGGATAGGATCCTCTGCCACGTTCTGATCACTGGTCACGAGAAAAGGTATCAAAAGCTCGATGGTGTTGCTGTTCTTTGTGGCCCCGAGTTGGAAAGTCACTTCCACTCAGCCTATGAAAGGGATTTCGGACTGGTTGACGGCTTTGCCGTGGAGTTCCACTGGTCCTAAGAGTTCTTTTAGTGACTGAAGGCAAGTGTGCGGCAGGTAGTGCCTTCTCCATTCTTTATTTAAACGGCTCGCTTGGGCTCCTGTGTCCCACAGTACTTTTTTTAGGAGTCCATCTAGCTGGCACTGTATAAAGCACCTTTCACCGATTAGGCTGATGAGGCTATCTTTACTGACTGAGGAATCCTCCAGCCGGGAGTACATCGTTTGACCTCCGCACTGGGCATTAAGTAACTGATGCCCCTGTCTACCTAGCAGCTGTTGTAGACAGGAACACACTTGGGGATGGTACTGACGCAGCTGTTTTACCTCATGCGCCGTTCTGGGGCTTGGCGAGATTTGGATTTGCTTCTAGGGCCTCCTCCGTGTCGCGGTTACCAGTCGCCCCGCACTGGTAACCTGTTGTCCTTTATCCCAAACGACCGTGACCATTGGCATTCCTTGGCATAATGTCCTTCCTCACCACATCTTAGACAGTGGACACACACCGTACTCTGATTTGATGAACGGCACGCTTCACAAGCCGGGTATCTTCTGTTTTAGAACCCACTCCTGGGTCTGAGGGATACCGGTGCTGGCCTGGAACAAATCAACTTTTTCACCTCAATCAACTCGGCTCGCAGTTCTCCTATTACTTCCTCCCAGTCAGCGCTGGCAGGCCTCTCTTTTGTTGGTGATTTAAGGTTCCCTCTCGGAGGTGGCACTGGAGGGTCTCTATGATGATCTTCGGACTGGCCACCGGGGGTCTCCAACTTCAGGTGACTCATTTTGGTGATTTTAGGAGCAGAGCCTTTCTTTAACTTCTGTTCGCTCTCTGACTCCAAACTAGCGGCCTCATTCATTTTTTCAATTAGGACTTCGTCCAAAATGCCAGGATCTTCTAGGTACTGTTTCAGCTGTAACTTGATATCTTTGCTGATTAATCCCGTTCCCAATAATCTCAAGAACTTCTTCTGGACTAGACCAGCATCAAACTTTTCCTCCTCTTCTACATCTCTGGATGCAAATGTGGCACCCCAGGGGTCCGGTTGCCACAGTGGCATTGCCTCCCTCACAAGAGGTGATGCCATGCCTGGAAGCAAGCAGGGGTCCCCTAATTAGATTTTGCTAAGCATGCAACACTGTTCTGGCTCCAGACCAGCAAGCGGAGCCCCTCCCCTTAGGAACTGTGAACTGGGGGCGGGGTTAGTTAGACTTAGTGTGAGGAGTTGAAGTCAGGACGTCGACGAGAGAGGAGCTGGGGAGTGGCGCTGCGTGGCAGTTCACCCCAGAAGGAACCAAAACAGAGGAACCGGACACGGGAGTCCAAGGCTGTGGGGCACTGAAGGCCCAGCAGCAGAAACCGGAGGGCAGGAGATTGCAGGTTTCCTGGCCCCAGCAGACGCCCGGAGGCTCAGCAGCACTGCAGGTCCCAGAACCGCCATATGGGAGCGACGCATCAGCAAGGCCCGAGCTGCCTGCCATACAGGTGAGCACAAAGACGTTGCACTCAGGGACGAGGGCCACCACACAGCTACAAGCAGCAGGGCCAAAGAGATTAGTGGAAAGGGAAGGCCTCCAACTTCACCTGGTGAGGTAGATTCCTTACTTGCTTCCAGGCTGCTCGGACTTCCATTTCTAGCCAGTACCCTAGTCCCGGTTTGCCTAATCACCGCCAGTAAAGATAAGAGGAAAACCACCATTAAGTTGTGGACTGATTATTGCTGCGCCACCAAACCCTGCACTACAATGCCCAGCATCACCTATAACATCTACACTACCCTGGAGCTAAGCTCTACCTGTGGAGAGCCACACCAGCTTTGCTGCACTAATATTAGCTCCAGAGATCCTGCTCCGCAGTGGTGGCTCCCTTTAGCCGCATACCACAGGTGGCGTCACAAACTTTGTACATAAAAACTTTAAAATGCCCTTTTTACTGACCGCCCTGGGTCACAGACCGGGTCACCACCACTGTGACATCTCCCCTAGCAACGACCGGCCCGGCACCAAGTACCCCACGGCCCAGGGGGCACGTCACAAACAACAGTCCATCCTTCAGTTCAATTGCTCTGAACAAGAAATTTTGGGGTGATTCATTATTTTTCTGTGAGAGGTTAATGAGTTGGTGGAACAATTCTGAAGTACTATCTTCTTTATTGTGCCCTTTTAAAATTATCTTCAGCAATTGACTTTTCATTTCTAGCATACTATGGAGGTTCAGTCCTGGGCTGATCGCTTTCATCACCCCCTTAACGATCTCATCATGCTGGTAGCCTTTCTGTAAGCCTGCATCGATCTGGTGCAACAAGTTCCTATAAGACAGTCTCTCTTTCTGTTCACACTCTCCAATCTGTCCCAGGATCTTGAATTCTTTCCTTATGGTGATTTCTGGTGTTAGAGAGGACTGTCTCCCTGATTTATCTAACCCAAGCAGGTTAAAGGGTCCTGTCTGAGTCTATCACCCGTTCAGAGGTTTTGGTCGATTACTGCAGGGCTGTTAGGGCTTTGAATTGTTCTTTCAATTCCTGTAGTTCAGTCTGTGGATGGAGATTCCCACTTTTGGTAATTGGTGTCGCCCTCCATCCTCCAACTTCAACCTGGTTAGAAACTGTGTTATTTCCTGGAGGAATGTCCCCATGACGTCTTCAGCTTCTTTCTCCCCCAGCTCATCCATTTTTGCATTAATGGCAGCTGACAGTTGCCTGCGGTTGTGTGCTTTGGAAATCTGTTCTACTGACATCTTTATATGTTCTGCTACTGTTCTCAATTCTTCACAGGCTATCTGAAGAAGCAGCTCACTAATTCTGTCCATTTGTATTTCCACATCCATTGCTGCTAGTGAGTTTTCTTTAGAGCTGGTCCCGTTTAACTGGTGTAGCAGAGTTGAATTGAGGTGCTGTGCTGCTGTGTTTTTCCAGACACTTTTCCTCTTCTCCCTCTACACGCTAATTCCCGCTCAGGATTTCCCATACATTAATTCTGGGGGAACCATTACTCAGGGCGACCATAGACCATGTGCTTCAGCTTCTCTCAGGCACACAAGGGTATTAGCCCTCAGGTACAGACACATATGTTGTTTCACTTGCTGACCAGACACACTTGACAAGAGTCCTCATAAATGGTAGAACAGTAGCATTTTATAAGAAGCCGCACAGCCAGCGCAAGTTAAGTCTTATGAGCAACAGGCTCCAGTGACAAACAGTACAGTTTCTTTAGCAGCACAGCAGTTCACAGTCTTCCCAGTAGTACAGGACAGCACAGTTCGAATGCAAAGGCACATTAATGAACACAGCATTCTTTACAGCACAGTGAGAAGGAGGAGGGGGAGAAGGTTTGCTGAGGGAGATTATACCTGTGACACCATTTCTTCCAGTCCTTATTTTTCTGCCTGACAATACTCTGCACTGCTAGTTCAGTAACTCTACCTGACCTGTTCTTAGCTTCACTCCTGACTTGAATCCTTTTCACTTGCAGGAGCACTTCTGTGAGATACAGACCACATACCCCACCTTTCTCTTCCGCTCCAGCCAGACAGTAAACAACTTCCCGTTAAACCCTGTGGGGTTCTGCTAAAACACTCCCCTTCTCCTATAACTGCTTTAACCCCTCTAGTTGCTGGAAGCTTCAGGAGTACAACACTTCCTGTTTCCTGTGCTTGTTTTACTTCTAATACCCTGTGTTCCAAATTATTATTCAAAAAGTGTTTAGGAGTGATAAGGTAAGAATTTTTTTGTTTGTCAGTTAAAGTCATTGATGGTGATGTGTGTCAGGGCTCTTTATATCACTGTAAGCAATTGCAGACACCTGTGCTAATTCGTTTGGCAGGTGTGTCCAATGAAAGGCAAGACTACTTAAGAAGGCTGTCCCACATTATTAAGCAGTCTACATTTTCTGCCAAAATGGGAAAGAAAAAGGATGTGTCGGCTGCTGAGAAGCAACAAATTGTGGAGTGTTTAGGTCAAGGCATAACTACAATCAACATTGCCAAGACACTTCATCGCACAATCAAGAAGTATGTAGCTGATTCACAGTACACACGTGTGCGTGCTGATAAGGGAAAATTGAGGACTCTTTCCTACAGGCAATTATGTCAGGTTAAAAGAGCAGCGGCAAAAAAAGCCTTATCATAGCAGCAGACAAGTTTTTGAAGCTGCTGGTGCCTCCAACGTCCCCCGAACAACAAGATGCAGGATCCTTCAGAGGTTTGCAGCTGTGCGTAAGCCATCCTGTCGACCTGCACACAAGCAGAAACGGCTCCAGTGGGCCAAACAATACATGAAGACTGACTTCAAAACTGTTTCGTTCACCGATGAGTGCCGTGCAACTCTCGATGGTCCAGATGGATGGAGTGGAGGATGGCTGGTTGATGGACACCCCTTGCAAACACGGCTACGGCGCCAACAAGGAGGAGGTGGAGTAATGTTTTGGGCAGGAATCATGGGGAGAGAGATTGTCTACCCCTTTAGGATCCCTGAAGGGGTAAAGATGAACTCCATAATGTACGTTGAGTTTCTCAAACAGCACTTCCTGCCATGGTTCAAGAAGAAGAACCGTGCATTCCGCAGCAAGATCATTTTCATGCATGATAATGCCCCGTCTCATGCTGCACATAACACATCTGCATCTCTGGCTGATATGGGCATAAAAGGGGACAAACTTATGGTGTGACCCCCATGCTCCCCTGACCTCAACCCCATTGAGTACCTCTGGAGCATCATCAAAAGGAGTGTCTATGATGGCGGGAGGCAGTTCACATCTAAGCAACAGCTCTGGGAGGGTATTCTGTCCTCATGGAAAACAATTGAAGCAGAAAACATCCAAAACCTGACAAATTCAATGGATGAGAGAGTTCAGAAGCTCCTTTTGAACAAGCGGTCCTATGTGCAAATGTAACATCACCTAGAATAAAGTTTTGTGTTGAAAACTGTTTGATTTCAGTGTGTAATAACCTGCTAATGCTTATAATTTCAAAAATGACCATTTTTTTGTTCTTTATTAAAATGAAAAGGTTGAAAACTCTGCTGTGCATAATAATTTGGAACATGCATTTTGAGTGCCGTTTGAGTGTTTTATTTTTTTTAAAATATCCTGTTATCATAGGCAGTTTGTACAAAAACCTTTCAATTGTACTCTAATAGTTATTTGACTGGAAAATTACAATGACAGCAATTCATATAGGTAATTTGGGAAAATCTGAGAAAATATTATTTGCATAATAATTTGGAACACAGTGTAGTTGATGAATGCTTTTAAAGCAGCAGAACTACTTCTGCATGCCATACTAGGATTGTCCACCTTCGACCCCCTGGAGCAGGCTCTGGACGGATTCCTGCAGCCAATCCTCACCCATAAGTCCGGCAGCACGCCTCAATTGGTGGAGGACGGCATCCACTGGGATCCATTTTGGGAAAAAAGCCACCCTGGTAAGTAAATGTGTAGATTCCTACAGGATGTAGGGTGTGCCTAAGATGGGTGCTCTCTTCCCGGATATCCCATTATATACCCTTCCCCTGTTATCCCCTCCTTTACTGTCCCTCCTCCCACCACTGGTAATCTCAATAGCCTCGCCTACTAAATTAACCCCATCTGTATACCTCAACTACCTTCTCACTACACTTCCCGCCCCAATCCTGTCATGTCGGCCTCCCTTTCATTGCAGGGCCCAGTACCGCCTAACTGGAGTGGTGGTGCTTCTAATCTAAGTTCCCTGCCCCTAGTATTATAACCAACATCTTCATCTGTTATGCGTTCCCGTTGGTCTCCAGCAGTTTGTAGCCTGCCGGATCGCTCCAATGTTTGCTGGAGCAATCCGGAAAGATACAACTCAATGTAAGTCTATGGGAGCCAGCATGAGGCCACAACAAGGCTCTCATAGACTTACATTGAGAACTTGTGACCCTTACCTCTGATAAATATAGCACCAGAATAACAACATTACAGACATATAGCATTACAACCACTATCGGTATAGGAATACAACACCAGAACCCCCAACATTACAGAAATACAGTATGGCTGTGTGCCCACGGCAAAAACACTGCAGAAACGCTTAAAAAACGCATGGTAGAAGGTCTGCCATGTTCCCCAATGATAATCCGCTGTGCTGTGCACATGCTGCGGAAATTTCCGCTACGGATTATCATTGCGGAAAAAAAAGCAACACTACCAATTATTTTGCGGAAGTGCTGCGTTTTCGCCGCCATTGACTTGCATTAGATCGCATGTAATCCGCATCACTGTATATGTAGATGTGCATTCCATGCTTTCCAATGTGCGGATGGTACCCGGGTGTGGAGGAGAGGAGACTCTCCTCTGGACCCGGGTACCATAGAAACTGTAAAAAAAAGAATAAAATAAAAAATAAAATATGATACTTACCTTCTGACGGCCCCCGCTGCGCTCTTCCTCTCATGCCGGCAAATCGCTATGGACTGGAGGACCTGCGCTGACGTCATAGTCATGTGATGGGTCACGCGACGCTGACGTCAGCAGGTCCTTCAGTGCAGTGTACCGCGATCTGCAGGCAGTCAGCACCGAGTGAAGCAAGACTGCGAGGGCCATCGGAAGGTAAGTATAGATTTATTTATTATTTTTTTTACATTCTCTCGGATCACACTATATATGCTGGTTGCATGGATTTATATAGTGTGACCAAGTTGACAAACACTTTCCAAGTGATGCTAAAATCGCTTGGAAAGCGCTTGTCAACCCGCATGCGGAAATGCATGTGAAGAACGCTTCACTTCCGCATGTCCCTGGCAGGAAAACGCATGTACAATCCGCATGTACAATCCGCATGTACAATCCGCATGTACAATCCGCATGTACAATCCGCATGTATAATCCGCATGTACAATCCGCATGCATTTTTTCTGCCAGGGGAGATGCAGAAACGCTCAGGAAAAATCCGGAGCATCTCTGCATCGTGGGCACATAGCCTATCAGTATTACAACCACCAATAGAACATGATATATGAAAAGAACCTTCATTATTACATGAATACATCACCAATACATGAATATGTCACCAGAGCCACTGTCAGTACATGATTACATCACCACAATCACCATCAATACATTAATATAGAACCAGAACCACCAACATTACAAAAATACAGCATCACAACCACCATCAGCTCAAGAATACATCACGTGAGCCAACATCAGTACAGGAACACATCAGAAAAGTCATAAGTACATGAATACATCACCAAGCTTAGTACAGCGTTCAATTCTCATGTCAGTTCGGCCACATAAACACTTTTATTGCATGAACCTACAACTCTCAGTATGTCCATACCAAGAGTAAGGAAATAATGGGAGTTGTGGTTACCAGCCACCATCAGAATGAGGACCATACAAGAACCACAGTACTGATGAGACATAGTATTAAAAATAAACATTTACATCCAGGTACCTTATAGATGACATCTTCTTTGATTGAAGTAATTCTTTCTGTTCCTCTTATCTTCCCAGACACCATGATGACTTTTCATATCCACAGCTTGTCTATCTTATCTGATCTTCTGCAGCACATCCAGACATCTTTACCTTTAAAAATAACAGTATTATTATAATGTTCCTGAATAAGAATATCTGTCCTAAGCTATGCCCCTGAAACAGTTTCCCCTCACTGTGCTCACTGCAGAAAATATTGACTACAATCTTCTTATGGTACATGGCGTCCACATTGTCCCCTCCTATAAAATCTGCCTCCACACTGTATGCCTTTATGAAATATAACCACTGCTCTCCACCTTTATTATCTATAACTGCCACAATATCATCCCTTATTAGCTACAACGGCAGCCACATTGTCCATCTATCTTTATTAGCTATAACCATCTCACTGTTCACCTTGATTATCTATAAACACCACACTGTCTCTTTGTCACGGGTGTGTCAGAAGTGACAGACAGTCGCCCTGCAGTTGGTTGCAGGAGATCTCCACGTTTGGCATTACAGACATCTTCTTAAAAGCTGTCTCTAGGACCCAGCGGCTACCTTCCTCTCTGGGTGTATAAATACCTGCTGTGTATCAGAGGGAGGTGCCGGCGATATTCATTTACTCCTTGTGAAGGCTTTAGCAAAAGCAGTACTGTTTCTTCTCTGGAGCTTGTGGTCGTGTGCGCATTTGTCTGTAGTCGTCTAAAGCTAAGCTATTTCCCCTGTTTGTCCTGCCTTGTTGTCTTTAGTGTTCAGTGGGGATCAACTAGTGCTCATCTCCTCCCTACAATAGCCTGAGTCTTATGCCAGGGAAAGACAGGGCGAGGAACGCGTGCGGCGATTAGTGAAGAGCCAATATAGGGTCGATAGTTAAGACAGGGTGACCCTAGACCAGACTAGGAGGTCTCCACTTCCCCCTTTCCCTAGAGTCTGGGCTCCCTTTCCATCTTCGTTGCACTAAGTCTTTCCCACACATTGCGTGACACCCTATCTTAAGTGTCCCCTAGTGATGATCGAACACTAAAATGCTCGGGTGCTCATTGCTCGGGTCAAGCAAATCGTAATGCTCCGGTGCTCAACCCGAGCAACAATCCCAATGTAAGTCAATGGGAAACTCAAGCATTTTTCCGGCGGCCCTCCCCCCAAAGGTCTGCAGTGGGGGTAAAAATGGCCCAAATCGATGGGAACACTGCTGAAATGACATGGGAACAGCATGGGGAAAACCCCTAGAAGCATCTCTGACTCCCAGGTCACTGCTGTGAACAATGTTGTCAGAGTATTCCGCCATTTTTACGGACTCACAATAAAACATAGAAAAACAAAGGCAAAATGGATTTTCCTGGAAAAAAAACCATTAAGGGCCATTCTTTCTAGGCCCTTTTTGACTTGTATATAAGGAAAATGAAAAACTTTTTTTGCACTTTTGCATTGCTTTCAACTGTGAAAAATACATTCACCAGTAAATGTTATTTTAATATTTTACTACTTTATCTGCCCATGTGGTGTGTGAGACATGATCAGACACATCCTGTTTCATTTATGAAGGAGGGACCCTGAAAGTCACAAAGCCTATTTTTATAGGGCCATCAGTCGGTCTTTACTATTGTTAAAGGGCCAGCAGTCGGTCCTCACTATTGTTAGAGCATCATCAGCTGGCTATGATTTATTTTTCCCATTTTTAAGGAGCAGGTCTCCTATACTGTTATTGCATATGCAGTGACTGCAAGGCCTGCTCAAAATTTGGAAAAATCCAATATACCCCTTTGAAGAGACGTACAGGAGGGCCTCAGTAAAACAAATTTTGTCATTATAAAGGAGCGGGTCTCCTATACGGTTATTGCGTATGCAGGGCTGCCAAAAATTTGGACGCACTCCAATACTCCTTTGAAGAGACATACAGGAGGTTATCATTAAAATAAATTGTTATCATTGTTAAGGAGTGGGTCTCCTATACTGGTAATAGGCTGAAATTAACATACTGTATAACATACAGAATGTTAGAGGTAGGCCTCTAAAAAAATTTCCTACGGGCATCATAAACATCCTTAAAATAATTTATGTGGGTGTTGCATCTGTAGCACCCTGAGGACTCGGCTGCTACAGGGGTATTGCACCTCACTCCAGAGGTGTGGTATTCCACTCCCGGGTAAGGATGGAGTGTGGAACTGAGCTCAGTAGGCTGCATGCACTACATACATCCCATTTCCGGGGGACAGAACTACGGTACTCCCACCAAGTATATGTGCAGGTACGACATCGTCTGTCCCTGGCTGGAGTGGGAGGGGGGTGGAACATCCCAGTAGTGTAGGGGCAGATAGGGGGAGTACTCTGGGTAAAGCTAGGAGCTCATTGGGTGCTAGTCACCTGGGCTCACACATAGAGGGAGTATATAAGGTGGGCACCATCTTAGGACAGGGTCTTTTTAGCAGGGGAGCTCAGCCAGGAGGGCTGACAGGGAGCTGTGGCTCCGGCTGGGCCCAGCTCCAGAGCAAGCCTGCAGAGGAGAGAGGAGAAAGAAAGGCCCAGAGTGGAAGACCAGAGGGAACCCTAAGAACCCAGAATCAGACCAAAAAGGGTGAAGGGTTGGCGGACACGGGTACCGGAACCCGAACTGGTGGAGGCCACTTATCCTCAGCCAGGAACCGGAGGTCGTGGTCAAGATTTGCCACGACCCTCACCAAATCCACCAGAAAGGCACACCAAGCATAGGGTCAGGGAGCCCAGAGGAGGTTTGACCACTAAGAGACCCGAGGGAGCCGGCCAAAGGTGGATCCCTGGTGGGAACGGCCAGGAGAAAGAGAGGGAGAAGGGAGCTCAGGACCACGCTCCAGAACTGCCTGGGGGTTAGCCGAGTCCAGGACCTGGTGAACGCAGCACGGCTCGGGTGGTCACTCAAGGCCAGAGTGACTGAGAGAACACCCGTGAGTAAAAACCCTGAAACTGCATCTCCTGACTCTGACTCTTCTTACTGCACCGTCACAACCCCCATCATCTTCACCTGCTGCCCTGAGGCCATACCCCTCCCGTTGGGGGTTATACCATCATCGCTGCACCCATACCACCGGCCTCAGCGGACTGTTCTGCAGCGGCGGCTACAAAGCCGCACTCAACGGGTGGCGTAGTCGACATCCAAGTTAACATTTACTGCCATAGACTGCCACTTAGTTTGACACCCTGGGCACGGACCGGGTCACCGCCACAAGGACTACTACCCCTATCCAGATCCGGCTCCGGGTATCCCCTGAGCATGGCCCAGGGGGTGCGTCAACTTTGGCGTAGTCGGCAGGATAACGTGCCCGCAACCACCGGGTACTGCGTGCCTGAAGAAAAGTTCACATTTACCACAAAAAGAAGTCTCCCGCCAATTCCGGAGGGTCCCCGCCATCGGACGCCATCTCGGATCGGTTCCCGCCGTTTGCCCGCCATCTGCAGTCTTTTCCCGCCATCCACAGAGTTTCCCGCCACTGGGAGACGATTCCCGCCATCTGAGAAGATTTCCCGCCCTGGCAGAGCGGACGCCATTATGGGCGTGCCAGAGGGTGGCAAGAGGCCACCTCCCATCGTGGGCCAGGACCAAGAATGGCGCCAAAAACGAAGACCGCCCCCACCAGCACAGACTGCAATGATTGAGATGTCCATCAGCGTGGGGGGTCTGCCCCTGGAACTGACAATCACCAAGTTGCCCCAGGACCGCCCTCAATGGGGGCGGATACAGAACAAAACAGAGAAGATGGGTGCAGCCTGGAGGAGTCTGGAGAAGCCGTACCCGGAGATGGAGGGAGAGTCAGGCAGCACCGACCCTGTGGTCAGGAGCCTGTTGCAAGCTACCACTCCACAAGACCTGGTGGAGATCCTGGCACAGCTCCCCCGAGACCGGGAGCGTGCACAGATCGCGCTGGAGGGCCTCGCACGGAGGATGGCCCAGGTGCAGCGAGAAACGCTGACGGAGTGGAGCAGGGAGATGGCCCAGCAGGCTGGAACCCGCCAGCGAAGCACACCACCCGCAACGAGGAGCACGCCTGCCCCTGAAGAGGATGCAGAAGGGACGGAGGCCGGAGACGACGCCGCAGAGGGAGCTGAAGAGACGGAGGCAAGTAAAGGGGACGTCACTACCCCAAGCCCAGCCACCGTAAGCCTACCCCCGCTCCCCGTCGCAGAGCCCGAAATCCCACCGATCGTGCCCGTTGCCACACCGCTACCGCTCCAGACTAGGCCTCAAGCAGGAGCCGCGGCCACGCCTCTTGTGACGTCACGCGCCTCAACCCTGAGCGCGGCCAAGCAGGAGACGCCACCGGCCTGGTCGCAGGGCCGAGTATCCCCGGGCGCCGCAGTACCAACAGCGCCCTCTACCGAGCCACCGGCCTGGTCGCAAAGTCAAGTACACCCGGGCGCCGCCGTCTTCACGGTGCCCTTCACCTTCAGGGTGCCCCAGGCCTGGTCGCAAGGCCTGGTGAACCCGGGCGCCGCTACCACCACCGCGCCCTCAACCTCCACAGTGCCGCACCTGGGTGAAGACTTGTTAGCCCAGCATATTTGCCCGGATGGGCAGCCCTTTGAGTGGTCACCGGAGTACTACCATCCCCGACTCCGGAAAGAAAGACCCCTGGATGAGCCCCTGATCCCGGCTCCGGCGCCCGCCAAGATCACCCCACTCTCGCTGGAGGAAGCGCAGTTTGCGTGGGACCCCACTGGAGGAGACCTCATCGGGTTCACTCAAGAGACCCGGGCGGCCGCAGCCCAGCGAGCAGAGTGCTGCCGGCAGCAATTAGAGGTTTTCGACCGGGAACGACGAGAGAGGCGGGTCCGCGAGGAGCGGCTGCAAGTGAGGAGTGCAGAACAGAAGAGCCGGACCCGACGGAACCCCCGTGCAGCCCACGGTCCCCGTGCCACCGGGACTGTAATTAAATTCCAACTGCAGCACGGTTGGGGCTTCATCCGGGATCACCGCACCCCCGGCGACGTCTTCGTGACCCGCAGGGATGTCGAGTCCCACCTGCCGGAGGGACACAGAGGTCGTGACCTATACCTGGGTGATGAGGTCACCTTTACCCGGCACCAATGTGCCAAAGGACCCTATGCCCTTCATGTACACCGGTTGACGGAGGAAGAGCTGAGGTGTCAGGAGGAGCAAGAGGACCCGGACGGGTCTGAAGAATACAGGGAGGAAGCATCAGGAGGACGCCGTTATTAGAGTACGGTAAAAAAAGAACTGTACATAGTTATCCGTAAGGGTATAAGAACTGCTGCTAATTTAAATATGTTCCCCGTTGGGACAAGTGTGAACTTAAACCCGTGTGTCCCCTATCCCTTAACAGGCTGAGGACTGTGAACAGCCATTCCTTTTCCCCACTGCCCGAGGACTGAGAGCGGCCACCTCCCCTTGTATATAGTTGCGCTTCTTAAAGCGCCCCTACTGGTTTTATAGGAAACTGTTTTTTTCTACCAGAGACTGTGGCACTTACCTGGTCACAATTTGCACAGTGGCCAGAGACCAAGGACGTGTGGTCAAGAATGTTTAATGATGTGAAACTGAAGTGTTAAATGTTTACAAAAGAGTTCCGGTGGCATTAGCCAAATATTTAATGATGTTTATTGGAAAGTAGAGTACCTCCCATAAAGGGATGAGTTATAGTTATGTTTTATATGTAAGAGCATTTTAAAAATTTTGTATGTTTGTTTGTTTTGCTCTTTTACAGCCCGAGGACGTGCTGTGATTTACCAGGGGGGAATGTAGCACCCTGAGGACTCGGCTGCTACAGGGGTATTGCACCTCACTCCAGAGGTGTGGTATTCCACTCCCGGGTAAGGATGGAGTGTGGAACTGAGCTCAGTAGGCTGCATGCACTACATACATCCCATTTCCGGGGGACAGAACTACGGTACTCCCACCAAGTATATGTGCAGGTACGACAGCGTCTGTCCCTGGCTGGAGTGGGAGGGGGGTGGAACATCCCAGTAGTGTAGGGGCAGATAGGGGGAGTACTCTGGGTAAAGCTAGGAGCTCATTGGGTGCTAGTCACCTGGGCTCACACATAGAGGGAGTATATAAGGTGGGCACCATCTTAGGACAGGGTCTTTTTAGCAGGGGAGCTCAGCCAGGAGGGCTGACAGGGAGCTGTGGCTCCGGCTGGGCCCAGCTCCAGAGCAAGCCTGCAGAGGAGAGAGGAGAAAGAAAGGCCCAGAGTGGAAGACCAGAGGGAACCCTAAGAACCCAGAATCAGACCAAAAAGGGTGAAGGGTTGGCGGACACGGGTACCGGAACCCGAACTGGTGGAGGCCACTTATCCTCAGCCAGGAACCGGAGGTCGTGGTCAAGATTTGCCACGACCCTCACCAAATCCACCAGAAAGGCACACCAAGCATAGGGTCAGGGAGCCCAGAGGAGGTTTGACCACTAAGAGACCCGAGGGAGCCGGCCAAAGGTGGATCCCTGGTGGGAACGGCCAGGAGAAAGAGAGGGAGAAGGGAGCTCAGGACCACGCTCCAGAACTGCCTGGGGGTTAGCCGAGTCCAGGACCTGGTGGACGCAGCACGGCTCGGGTGGTCACTCAAGGCCAGAGTGACTGAGAGAACACCCGTGAGTAAAAACCCTGAAACTGCATCTCCTGACTCTGACTCTTCTTACTGCACCGTCACAACCCCCATCATCTTCACCTGCTGCCCTGAGGCCATACCCCTCCCGTTGGGGGTTATACCATCATCGCTGCACCCATACCACCGGCCTCAGCGGACTGTTCTGCAGCGGCGGCTGCAAAGCCGCACTCAACGGGTGGCGTAGTCGACATCCAAGTTAACATTTACTGCCATAGACTGCCACTTAGTTTGACACCCTGGGCACGGACCGGGTCACCGCCACAAGGACTACTACCCCTATCCAGATCCGGCTCCGGGTATCCCCTGAACATGGCCCAGGGGGTGCGTCACATCACGGTCACCCTGTTGATATGGTGGTGGAGGATGAGGAGAAGGAGGAGGTTGACATAAAATAGACAAAATCAGGAAGCATATAACCATGTCTGGGTGTGAAGAGGTGCATGGGAATAGACCCCCCCCACCCCAAAAAGAAAAGCCAATGGATTAACTTTATGTTCAGCTGCTATTATCCAGTGGTGTTGAGAAGTCTGGCCCAATCCAACCCTTGTATATTTTGATAAGAGTCAGCCTGTCAGCATTTTCAGTTGACAGGCGAATGCGCCTATCAGTTATAATACCCCCGGCCGCACTAAAAACCCACTCTGACAAAACGCTAGCGGCAGGGCAGGCCAGGACCTCCAAGGCGTAGAGAGCCAGTTCTTGCCACATGTCCAGCTTGGATGCCCAATAGTTATAAGGCACAGAGGAATTACGGAGGACATTGGTACGGTCGGCAAGGTACTCCTTCAGCATCTTCCAAAACTTTTCCCTCCTTGTCAGACTACCCCGCGCATCAGGGTTTGGGCACTGGGAGGGTCTGAGAAAACTGTCCCACACCTTTGACTGTGTTCCAATGCCTCTGCTGCATTGTTTTTGTGTCTCCCTTGCCTGTACTCCTTGGTTGTTCAAGTAACTGTGACCTCTGCCACCAGCGCTTTCAGATGGGAATTTTTTTAAATAATTCCTTAACAAGGGCATTCTGGTATTGCAACATTTTACTAGACCTCTCCGCCACGAGAAGGAGAGATAGAAAATTCTCCTTGTAGCATGTGTCTAGAAGTGTGACCAACCGGTAATTACTGTCAGCCAAAATGTGTACAACGCAAGGGTCACGGGAAAGGCAGAGGAACAAAGTCAGCCTTGTGTGCCAGACTGGTAACAGCCAAGTTATCCCTGTCCTGACCAAGAGGACAACTGTCCATGCTCTCCTCCTCATTCTCCCTTTCCTCAGGCCATTCACGCTGAACAGATGGTATGACAGTTGTGTGGGTAGTACCATCTGTAGCGCAGGAAAACAGCTCCTGTTCCTTCTCTTCCTCCTCATTATCACCCAATCCGCATTGAGATGAGATGAGGCATGGCTGTGTGGCAACACTCTGAATGGTTCCTTGCTCCATCTCATTGTGCTGCGCCTGCAATGCCTCCTTTTTAATTGTGAGCAGCGAACGTTTCAGTAGACAGAAAAGTGGGATGGTGACACTAATTATGGCGTCATCGCCACTCACCATCTTGGTGGAGTACTCAAAGTTTTGGAGGACAGCACAGATGTCTGACATCCATGCCCACTCATCAGCTCTTATGTGCGGAAGCTGACCTGAATAACGACAGGTGTGTTGAAGCTGGTTGTCAACAACTGCCCTCTTCTGCTCACAAATCCTTCCCAACATCTGCCACGTTGAGTTCCAACAAGTGGTGACATCGCACATCGGTCTGAGAGCTGGGAGCTGTAAATGCTGCTGAAGCAGGGCAAAGGAGGTGGAAGATATAAAAATGGGCACACACACGGTGTACTTTGACAAGCAGCTCAGGCAGATCTGGGTAGGTTTTGAAAAAACGTTGAATCACTAGATTGAGCACATGGGCTAGGGATGGTACGTGTGGAAGCTTGACTAGCTTCAGAGCCTCCACCAGGTTCTGGCTATTGTCACACACAGCCATGCCTGGCTGCAGGTTCAGAAGAGACAGTCACAGATCTCCCTGCTCTTTTACAGCTGTCAGAAACTTTGCAGCGGTGTGCGGTTTGTCACCTAAGCATATTAGCTTCAGCAGTGCCTGTTGCCGCTTGGCCGAGGCAGTGCTGCAGTGCTTCCCGCTTCGGACTAATGTGGTCATTTTGGAAATGGAGACTGAGGAGGAGGTGCAAGAGCTGCAGAATGTGGTGGCAACCCTGATTGACCCAGGGCCCACAACTTTCGGCGTTGAGAGGATGTGTTCCGTCCCAGGGCCCGACTGGGTCCCGGCTTCCACTATATTAACCCAGTGTGCCGTCAGTGAGATGTACTGTCCCTGGCGACAAGCACTTGTCGACGTGTCTGTGGTTAGGTAGACCTTCCCAGTAACTGCATTGTTGAGGGCACGGGTAATGTTCTGGAACACGTGCTTTTGTAATGCGGCACACGAGGAGAAATAGTGGTTGGTGGGGACCGAGTACCAAAGGACAGCCACCGCCATCAGGCTACTGAAAGATTCCATCTCCAAGAGCCTAAAAGGCAACATTTCAAGTGCAAGCATTTGAGAAGTGTGTGAGTTTAGTAATGTGGCCTGTTGGGCACTGGCTGCGTATTTGCGCTTGTGTTCAAAGGACTGGGGTAGGGACAACTGAACACCGCACTGGGACAAGGACGTGGGCACTGACGGTGATGGTTGCAAGTGGGCACTGACGGTGATGGTTGCAAGTGTGCAATGACAGGTGCAGGGCGGGAGGCACCTTCGCCTGCTCCATGGACAGAGGATTGGCGTGCACGCACAACAGTGGAACAGTAAGTGGTGTCACCCACAGACACTGTTTCTGGACCCTGGCATTCATTATAACTAGTTGGCTGCTTTGCTGTCATGTGCCTGAGCATACTGGTGGTGGTCAGGCTGGTAGTTTTCCTGCCTCTGCTGATATGGCAGATGGTGCAAATGGCCTTTTTGGGGCTATCTGGACAGTCTTTAAAAAAAAGAGCCAGACTCTGGAAGACCCAACAGTTGGACTGGAAACTTCCCTCGTGTTGGTGTTTCGGGAAACAGTTGCCCGCCTTCTGTCTGTGGCCACCACACTGGTTGTTCCTGCCTGTTGTGGTGCTATGCCTCCCCCCCTCTGTGCTGCTGTCCTTACTATGCATGTCTCCTTGCCAGGTTGGGTCAGTAACTTCATCGTCCACCACCTCTTCTTCCACGTTGGCACCCTGGGCCTCCTCCTGACTTGGTGGCAATTGTGTCTCATCATCATCATCCACCTCTTGCGACAGTTTCCCACTGTCGCCTTAGTGTGACCGTGGCTGCTCAAATATTTGGGTATCGCTACAGAAACCTATAACTCCAGCAAAGGTAATAGGTTTTTGACAACTATGAGAGACAATTACCTTTCACAACTGGTTCAGGACCCAACAAGAAGGGGGGCACTGCTAGACCTAATATTAACCAACAGGCCAGACCACATATCAAATATACGAGTTGGGGGTCACTTGGGTAATAGTGATCACAAAATAATAAGTTTTCATGTATCCTTTAATAAGATGTGTAGTAGAGGGGTTAGTTACAAGGACACTAAACTTCAGGAAGGCAAATTTCCAACAGTTGAGAGATGATCTTAGTGCAATAAACTGGGACGATATCCTGAGACATAAAACTACACAAAGCAAATGGGAGACATTTATTAGCATCCTGAATAGGACCTGTGCACAATATATACCCTATGGGAATAAACAAGCTAGAAATAGGAGGAAACCACTATGGCTAAATAGAGCTGTAAGGGGCGCAATAAGTGACAAAAAGAAAGCATTTAGAGAACTAAAGCAAGTAGGTAGTGATGAGGCATTAAGTAAATATAGAAAATTACATAAATTCTGTAAAAACCAAATCAAGGCAGCAAAGATTGGGGCAGAGAGAATCATTGCCAGAGAAAGTAAAAATAATCCCAAAATATTATTTAACTACATAAATAGTAAGAAACTAAATAATTATAGTGTTGGACCCCCTTAAAAATAGTATGGATGAAATGGTGAATGAGGATGAGGAAAAAGCCCATATGCTAAATGATTTTTTTTCAACAGTATTTACACAAGAAAATCGCATGACAGAAAACATGATCAGTGATAACAAAAATTCTCCATTAAATGTCACTTGCTTAACCCAGCAGGAAGTACAGCGGCGTCTAAAAATTACTATACTATACGGTTCCACAGAAAAGGTTGATGCATAAAATGAGAACAATGGGGACAGGGGAAAATATATGTATGTGGGTTAAGAACTGGCTCAGTGATAGGAAACAAAGGGTGGTTATTAATGGAAAACACTCAGACTGGGACTCAGTTAGCAGTGGGGTACCACAGGGGTCAGTATTGGGTCCGCTTCTTTTTAACATATTTATTAATGACCTTGTAGGGGGCATACAGAGTATTATTTCAATATTTGCAGATGACCCTAAACTCTGCAGGGTAATCAATACAGAGGAGGACAATTTTATATTACAGGAGGATCTATGTAAACTAGAAGCTTGGGCTGATAAATGGCAAATGAGCTTTAATGGGGATAAATGTAAGGTAATGCACTTGGGCAGAGGAAATAAAATGTATAATTATATGCTTAATTGTAAAACACTGGGCAAAACTGTCACTGAAAAAGACCTGGGTGTATTGGTGGACGACAAGCTCACGTTTAGTGGCCAGTGTCAGGCAGCTGCTGCAAAGGCAAATAAAATAATAGGATGCATTAAAAGAGGCATAGATGCTCATGAGGAGAAGATAATTTTACCTCTATACAAGTCACTAGTGCGACCACACTTAGAATACTGTGTACAGTTCTGGTCTCCAGTGTATAAGAAAGACATAGCTGAACTAGAGCGGGTGCAGAGAAGAGCGACCAAGGTTATTAGAGGACTGGGGGGTCTGCAATACCAAGACAGGTTATTAGAGGACTGGGGGGGTCTGCAATACCAAGACAGGTTATTAGAGGACTGGGGGGTCTGCAATACCAAGACAGGTTATTAGAGGACTGGGGGGTCTGCAATACCAAGACAGGTTATTAGAGGACTGGGGGGTCTGCAATACCAAGACAGGCTATTAGAAGACTGGGGGGTCTGCAATACCAAGACAGGTTATTAGAGGACTGGGGGGTCTGCAATACCAAGACAGGTTATTAGAGGACTGGGGGGTCTGCAATACCAAGACAGGCTATTAGAGGACTGGGGGGTCTGCAATACCAAGACAGGTTATTAGAGGACTGGGGGGTCTGCAATACCAAGACAGGTTATTAGAGGACTGGGGGGTCTGCAATACCAAGACAGGTTATTAGAGGACTGGGGGGTCTGCAATACCAAGACAGGTTATAACACTTGGGGTTATTTACTGTGGAAAAACGAAGGCTTAGGGGGGATCTTATTACTATGTACAAGTATATGAGGGGACAGTACAAAGACCTTTCTACTGATCTTTTTTCTCCGAGGCCTGAGACGGGGACAAGGGGGCATCTTCTACGTCTGGAGGAAAGAAGGTTTAATCATAATCACAGACGCGGATTCTTTACTGTAAGAGCAGTGAGACTATGGAGCTCTCTGCCGCATGATGTTGTAATGAAGGATTCACTACTAACATTTAAGAAGGGCCTGGATGCCTTTCTTGAAAAGTATAATATTACAGGTTATAAATACTAGATTCCTTGATAGGGCGTTGATCCAGGGAACTCGTCTGATTGTCGTATGGAGTCGGGAAGGAATTTTTTTCCCCAATGTGGAGCTTAGTGTTTGCCACATGGGTTTTTTTTTGCCTTCCTCTGGATCAACATGTTAGGCTATGGGGTGAACTAGATGGACTTAGTCTTCCTTCAACCTTAAAAACTATGTTACTATGTTACATGCGATCTCCTCTTGCCCCGCTTGAAGCTGGCCGGGCGAGAGGCCTTAATCTAATGGAAAAGTGAACAGCTCTTCTGAGTGTCCAAGTGTGGGATCAGTTGTCTCTGGGCACTCGGCATGGTGGGAGGAAGGAGGATCAGGATGAGAAATATGTGGTCCAGAGTCACGGATACTGAGACTTGACCTTGTGGAAGACAGGGAGGTGGTGGTGGTGGTGGTGGCAAACTGACTTGAAGTATTATCTGCTATCCAACCAACAACCTTTTCACACTGCTCTGGCTGTGAGAGAGGTGTTCGGCGGTGCCCTAGTAATTGGGACAGGAAGGTAGTTCGACATGATGTGGATGTTTGTTGTGCTCCCTCAGCACACGGCCTTGACCTCTGCGTGAACCATCACGTCCACTTCCCAGTCCCTTGACACGCCCCTTGCCTATTTTAAATGGAGTCTAATATTTGGCCCGCTCCAAAAAATGTCACGATTGTTACCAGTAATATGGGATCACGTCTGATGATCCTGGTTTTAGGAAGTGGCCTTATAGATGTAGTATTGGTCAGTGAACAAGTGTGAATAGGATGAACAACACTCAAGTGGCAGACTTTAAATGGAGGGTAATATTTGGCACGCTCCACAAAATGTCTATTATTTCCACAGTAATATGGGATCACGTGTGACGACCACGGTTTTAGCAAGTGGCCTTGCAGTATAGTATTGGTCAGTGACCAAGTGTGAATAGGTTTAACAAAACACAGCTGGCTGACTTTAAATAGAGTGTAATAATTGGCACACTCCACAAAATGTCTTCATTATTACTGCAGTAATATGGTGTTGAGGGAGGGCACCAACGTCCCTTCACGGTTCACCAAGTGAGTGTCAAATTATTATGTTGATTGCGCAATCCAAGAGAAAACCAGACGGAGGCAAAGCTCTGTATGGGGGGATTCAGAGAATCTCTAATCTCGTTTATTTCTACTTAGCATTTTATATTGTTTTGAGTATATCGATAACCAATCATCTACAGCCATACTACAGTACTACAGGCTTGAGCCAATGTTAGTGCAATTATTACGGAAACACATATATGGTCATATTATCGTTAGTTCGAAGCACGATGGAAATTTACAAGGTTATCCATCCTGGCTCAGACTAGTCAGATAACGGGAGCAGGGTGTCTCACAGAATGTTCTTGTGAGAAAAGGTTAGTGTGAGAAAGTTGCATGAGAAAAGAAGGAAAGAATGTATGTTATGCAAGGAGTGATAATAACATGATTTTAAAGCAAGCAGACAAAATGGAGTTGCTCTAGCATGAGTATCAATATGTCCTTTACACTTGGATAGCATGAATATTAACATGTCCTTTACAATGGGATTACGTCTGATGATGGAAAAGGTTCTCTGTTTCCACAATACAGCAAAGCGAATAAAATCAAAATAATCTGGCTGTATTGTTCTAACAAGCAAATGGAGCAGTAAAATGGTGTACTATATTGCTTTTTAAGCAAATAATCAGGATTTAGAGCAAAAAAAATTAGCCTTGATGTCTAGGGCTATGGATATCTGTAATAGCAGCAGCAGACAAAACGTGCAATGGACCCTATTGTGCTGTATACAGTGTCCACAAACTCGGCCTGCCTAACTCCTGCTATCACCAGTAATATATGCAGCTGGATTAGTCCTCAGAAGGACTGTAGGTTAGATGGATATATATCTTGCTGTGAAATACCTATATCTAACTATTAATCCGCCAATTCTGTCCCTCACTCAGCAGCACCTCTCCCTATTCTGCCTGTTTCTGGGGTAGACTGTGATGAGCATAGGATGTGGCCAGCCAATGACTAATGCCGCAACCAACATGGCTACGGCATTACAGTGAGTGGCATGCAATCCCTGCATGTTAATTGGCTGTGTAAAGAGCTCCAAACATGTGGGGCGGGGACCCGAGCTTTCTCCCGAGCATCCCGGAAGTGATCACCGAACGTCGAGCATCTCGAACAGTGAGAAGCTCGGGAGAGTACCGAGCACGTTCGCTCATCACTAGTGTCCCCCAGGAAGCCAGTTGTTCTCTAGTGATAATCTCCTGCTGATAGAACACTGATTGTATTGAACAAATCCCTACAATCAGGCTCTCTTCAACTACATAATGGTGTTCTCAGATTACATAGCAAAAATCTGCTAAGAAATTCCCTTTAAGGTTTTGGAGATATCGAGATTTAACCTATTTAGATATCCCTTAGCTTCAAAGCTCCTGGAAAGTAAAATGGATTGTTCCTTATAATCTGCCATTTCTGAACACTTCTTTCTGATGAAGCAGAACTTGCTAAAAGGGACATTCTGTATCTATTTTATATTACGCACTGTGACAATTCAGGAAGCTGTTGGAATCAATCTTTTTAAAATGGGTTTTGATGGTAATATTACCTGAAAATTGATGTTCCACCACTAGTACCCTCACATTCAGTTGTCCCCATACTGTCCCCTCACATTTTACCCCCATACTGCTGCCTCACACATCTCACCCCATATTGTCCCTAACACTTTTACCCCTTAATGTCTCCACGCACTTTCTCCCCCCCATACTGTATTCCCCAGAGTTGTTCGATTTGGTTCAGACCAGGAAACTTACTTAACCACTGAATTACTTTAGCTATGTTCGTCTTCAGAAATACAACATTGGCCTTAAATGTGTGTTTTGGTTTATTGTCATGTTGGAAAAGTGCACGTACGGTCTACCAAGGGTACAGAGTGATGGTAGCATCTTCTCTTTCAACACAGAGTGGTACATCTGTGAATTCATGAAAAGTGATGGGCGAACCCCTGGATGTTTGGGTCCGGCGGTCTATAAAAAGAACGGTACCTGAACTCGAACATGGACCCCATTCATATGAATGGGGGGCCCGAACATCTGTGGTTTTACATTCTGTCATGGGTAAGATCGTTACCACTGGTAAGAGCACTGCGGGATAACACTGTCAGATGTCAGCGTGAGCCCGCAACTTTGACTGTGACCAGCCTACACCTGCTGTCACTGATAACAGCGAGAGCAGGTGCTGGTGATGGGAATAGTCATCAGCCGGCGCCTGTGCTCAAAGTAAAGAAAAATAAATAAAATGAAATAAATTGAAATATAAAACAGTTATACTCTCATTAACAATTAATCCCAAAAGACCTTGTCCCCTGTAAAAAGAGAAAAAAATAATAAGCCACCATAATACTCACCCATCTGCGATAATCCATACTGTCCCATGACGATACGGATCACTTTTAGAGCAGTCACATCAGTTCATGTGACTCCTCTCCCCGGCAGCTGGCTACACACTGACACTGGCATTTTATAGCACTGAGGTGCTGTGAGAAAGTTCACAAGAGTTCATCAGTTGATGAGCTCTGGTGATCTCACATACATCACCACCGCTGCGTGTGAAAGTTCTCATGCAGTGGCGGTGTCGTAAGTGAGGTCACCGGAGTTCATCAGCTGAAGAACTCCTGTGAATTTTCTCACGGCAGCTCAGCACTACACATTGCCTGTGTCAGTGTGTAGCGGCTGTCGTGTAGAGCAGTCACATCAGTGATTGCTGATGTGACTGCTCTACAAGTAATCTGGATCGTCATGGGACAGTATGAATTATCTTCACTTCAGACAGGTGAGGGTTGTTTATTATTTTTTCTCTTTTACAGGGGACAATGGCTTCAGAGGATTAGGTGTTAGGTGAGTATAACTGTTTTTACCTTTAAATAAATGTGTAAAACAGTGTATTTTTTTTAATTTCAAATAAAGACAGCATAAAAAATCCTTTATTTACAAACTTTTAGTATGGGTTAGTAATGGGGGCGTCTTATAGATGCCTCTCCATTACTAACCCCCAGGCTTCATGTCAGCTGCCAAAACATGGCTGACATAAACCCCAACTCTATTATCCCACTTGCAACTGCACCAGGGCAAGTGGGAAGAGCCGAGGCTAAGCCCTAAATTTGGCACATCTTATTGATGCGCCATTTCTGGGGCCACTAAGGGCTGATGTTATTAGCCTCCAAAGGGGCTTGTATCCATGGCCCCTTCTCTGGCTATTAATATCAGCCCACATCTCTCTGTTTAGCCTTTGCTGGGTATAATTTATAGGGGGACCCTGCATCAATTATTTTCAGGAGTCTCCCTGTAAACTAGCCAGTAAACGCTAATCAAACAAATGTGAGATGTTATTAATAGCCAGGGAACTTTTGGGCCTAATGGCTTCTTCCCAGGCTGTTAATATCAGCCCACAGCTGTCTGTTTAGACTTTGTGAGTTAGAATTTATGGGGGGACTCTGCATTATTTTCTGGAGTCTCCCTGTAAACTAGCCAGTAAACGCTAATCAAACAGCTGTGAGAGGTTATTAATAGCAAGGGAATATTTTGGGCTACTGGCCCCTTCCTAGGCTATCAATATCAGCCCCCAGTGGGCGGCTTTCCTTCTGCTGGTTATAAATAATTGGAGGAAGCCCACACTTTTTATTTAATTTTTTGTTTTATAGATAATGTGCACGGCGGGTGCTGAATACAACTCCCATCTTTGTCGCCTGGTCGCACGGATCTCAGGGAGAACAGGCAACAATGATGTGAGCTGCACTCAACACCTGGCGCTTGTCTAGCAGTCGACAACCCAGCATTCAACAAAAGTGATTGCCTCCGGAATTGTGGATGTGCTGTCCACATGAAGCAGCGCCATCACCTAGCCATGTGTGTCGCAATACCACAGGCTGCTACATGTGGACAGCACATCTGCAATTCCAGAGGCAATCAGTTCTGATAAAGGTCTATATATAGGACCAAAATGTTAACAAACAACTATAAGGATTGCCAAATAAAAATCGTTCTCTTTCACTGCAACTTCCTGAGTGCCAAATTCTTTTATTGCAATTGGGAGTAGTACTCTCATCAGCCGACGCCTGCGACCAGCGGTAAGCTTCTTACCGCTGGTCACTGTAACTAGTGATGGGCGAGCACTAAAATGCTCGGGTGCTCGATGCTCGGGTCGAGCACATTGGAATACTCGGGTGCTCGACCAGAGCAACGAGCCCAATGCAAGTCTATGGGAAACTCAAGCATTTTTCAGGCGGCTCCCCCAGCAGTCTGCAAGGGGCCTAAAAATTGCCAAAATCGATGGGAACAGTGTGCAAATGACATGGGGACAGCATGGGGAAGACCCCTGGAAGCATTTCTAACTCCCAGGTCACTTCTGTCAACAACGACAGAGGTATTACGCCACTTTTACGGACTCACAATAAAACATACAAAAACAAAACCAAAATAGATTTTCCTGGGAAATATGTTAAGGAACATCCTTTCCAGGGTAATGACTTGTATATAAGGCAAAATAAATAACCAAAAACAAAAATACTCCTCCACACCTTGGGCTATGTTCACACATAGCGTTTTTGATGCATTTTTGCACTTTTGCATTGCTTTCAACTGTGACAAATCATTCACCGGGAAATGTCATTTTAAGATTTTTTACAACATTATCTGGCCATGTGGTGTGTGAGACATCATCAGACACATCCTGTTTAATTTAAGAATGAGGGACTCAGAGTCACAAAGCCAATTTTTATAGGGCCATCAGGCAGCCTTTACTATTCTTAAAGGGCCAGCAGTCGGCCCTCACTATTCTTAGAGAGCCATCAGCCAGCTATGCTTTGTTGTTCCTATTACTAAAGAGTGTGTCTCCTATACTGTTATTGCGTATGCAGTAAGTGACAGGGCTGCCCGAAATTTGGACGCACCCCAATACCCCTTTGAAGAGACTTAGAGGAGGGCCTCCTGAAAACAATGTTCCCATTATTAGGAAGTGGGTCTCCCATTGTGTTTACCTATGCAGTGAATGCAAGGGCTGAAAAAAAAATTGGGAGGCACTCCAATGCATCTTGGAAAAGACGTGGAGGGCCTCATAAAAAAATATTCCCATTAGAGAGGAGAGGGTCTCCTATACTTGTAATGCCCATGCACTAAGTGTATGGGTTGACAAACATTTACCCCTGGGGGGTATACATGAACAAACTGTATAAAAAATGTTTTTACGGGCATCATAAACATCCTTTAAAAAAAACTATGCGAGTGTTGCATCACGGACCACGGTCACCCTGAAGATATGGTGGTGGAGGATGAGGAGACGTAGGAGTCCAAGAGCAAATAGCCAAAATTAGGAAGCGTATACCCATGTGTGGGTGTGAAAAGGTGCATGGGAATACACCTCCCAAAAAAAAGACACTGGATTTGAGTTTGTTCAGCTGCCATCATTCGGTGGTGTTGAGAAGTCTGGCCCAATCCAGCCCTTGTTCATTTTTATAAGAGTCAGCCTGTCAGCATTTTCAGTTGACAGGCGGATGCGCTTATCAGTTATAATTCCACCAGCAGCACTAAAAACCCGCTCTGATAAAATGCTAGCGGCAGGGCAGGCCAAGACCTCCAAGGCATAGAGAGCCAGTTCATTCCATGTATCTAGCTTGGATACCCAATAATTATAAGGAACAGAGGAATCACGGAGGACATTGGTACGGTCCGCAAGGTACTCCCTCAGCATCTTCCCAAACTTTGCACTCCTTGTGAGAGTACCCAGAGCCTCAGGGCCTGTAAGATGGAAGGGTCTGAGAAAACTGTCCCAGAACTTTGACAGTGTTCCCCTGCCTCTGCTGGAATGGCGTTGTATCTCTCTCGCCTGTACTCCTTGGTTGTCCAACGAATTGACCTCTGCCGCCAGCGTTTAAGATGGGAATTTTTTTAATGGTTCCGCAACAAGGGTCTTCAGGTACTTCCCCATTTTTGTAGACCTGTCCGCCTCAGGATTAAGAGATATAAAAGTACTCCTTGTAGCATGGGTCTAGAAGTGTCACCAACCAGTAATGACTGTCACCCAAAATTTTGAAAACGCAATGGTCACGGGAAAGGCAGCGTAACAAACTCAGCCCTGTGTGCCAGATTGCTAACAGGCAAGTCTTCCGTGTCCTCACCAAGAGGATGACTGAACATGCTCTTCTTCTCCTCTTTCTTCTTCTCCTCAGACCATCCACGCTGAACAGACGGTATGGTTGTGCAGATAGTACCGCCTATATCGCATGAAACTATCTCCTGTTCTTCCTCTTTGTCACCCAATCCACATTGGGTTGAGATGAGGCTGGGCTGCGTGTCAACACCAGTATGGTTCCTTGCTCCATCTCATCGTGCTCCGCCTGCAATGCATCCTCTTTGATTGTGAGCAGAGAGCGTTTCAGAAGACAGAGAAGCAGGATGGTGACGTTAATTATGGTGACATCGCCGCTCACCATCTTGGTGGAGTCCTCAAAGTTTTGGAGGATGGTACTGTGTCACCCTGGCCTGGATGCCACAAAATGTAATAAAGCTGTGTCTGAGAGCAAGGGGGAGGATCTCTAGTCAGGGGAACATTAGCATGCAATGCCTCCTGTCTCAGGCCAGTAGGGGGAGCTGGCTGCCCCTGCCCCTATAAAAGCTGGTACTGGGGGCAGGGTTAGGGAGAACTTGATGACCTGTCTCAGGACTGAGACTTGTCCCAGAGCAGAGCAGGGACAGAGAGTTGTATTGCACCTAAGAGGAAGTGTGGCAGGAGGAGAGCCACAAGCCAGAGACAAGAGGCGAAGCAAGCCTGTCTTGGCAGATAAAAGACTTACTTACCAGACTTTGGTGTCTGAGGCTGGGAGGATTCTACATCCCCCAGTAGAGAACCAGTCCGCAGGGGACTGTATATTCCTTGGCCTAAGAAGCCTGAAGGCCCTGCCACAACCGAAGGGACCAGCAAAGCCGTACAAGGCTGGGAGCAGAAAGGAACCCACGTCGCAGGTCATACAGGCGAGAAAACACGGAGAGCTCGGAACCGTGGGATGTTACCCGATAAGGAGGAGATAGCCAGAAGGAGTGCAGAAAGCACGGTAGGCCTACACCCTCACCCTGACCAGGGCCAATTTCCCCACTGCTCTCAGACATCCAGGTCCCCTCCTAGCCGGGACTGTTTGTGGGTCAATTTACCTGTTCTAGTAAAGACCCTGGACTGCAACCTGTTGTCTGTGTGCTCCTTGCTCCTCCAGCACTATCTGTACTGGGACTCTCACCACCATCACTCCCACCATCCATTATACTGCCCTGGGGCCGCACTCTTCCCGTGGGGAGTCACACTACCCTAGCTGCACACCTCATCAGCCCCAGCGGTCTGCATGCAGCGGCGGTTCCTAATAACCGCAATCCACGGGTGGCGTAGTCGGACATAATCATCAGCACAAAACAGACTACCACTGGCCTGACCACTCTGAGCCACGGAGCCGGGTAGCCACTACTACCCCCATCGTTCCCCTATTGCCCGGATCCGAGTGCCCCACGGCCCAGGAGGCGAGTCAGCTTTGGCGTAGTCGGCAGGATTGCAACCAACCCGCCACAAACGGGTATTGCGCCTGAAAAAGACTTTGCACTTACCTGAAAAGAGGTTTCTCGCCATTCGGAGCCGTTTCCCACCATTTCCAGCCGTCTCCCGCCATCTTCCATCGGTTCCCGCCATCTCCAGCCGTTTTCCCGCCATCGGACGCCATCTTCAGGACGCCGCGCGGGAAGAAGAGGGGCGTGGACATCCAAACCGCGCGAGATCCGAAGCTCCGCCCCACGCACCGATGCTGCGCAAGATCCTGGAAGGGAGAGAGAGCGACGCTGACGTCATCAGGACGCGACACAAGGTCCTCGTCCGGAGCAGCATCAGCGGAGCCGCGGCCTACAGAAGAGGATCGTCGGAAGGTAGGCCATGCTTAACTAGCGGGGAGGAAGATGTCGGACACAGAGGCGCCCACTACCACCAACGCAGCTGCAGCAGCGGTGATGCCCTTTTCCCTGCCCTACATCCCTGGAGCGGCCTGGCTGCCCAAGTATTCAGGGGAGCCCCATGCCCTAACTGACTTTAAAGAAAGGCTGTACAGTTTGTTCCAGGTTAACCCCCTGACAGAGGAACAGAAGGTCAGCATATTGACAGGGCAGTTAACTGGCGCAGCCCAAAGGGAGGTAAAATCATGGCCCACTGAGGAGAAAAGGACTGTGAAGGGTATTCTGGCCCGGCTGCGGGGTACCTTTGATACCCGTACCTCCGCTGAGATTAAAATGAGGTTCTATGGATGTAAGCAGCGGGCACAGGACAGCATCAGAGACTATGCCCTAAATCTGCAGGAAGCCTTGAGGGCTATCCAACAAACTGACCCTGGCAGTGTGCAGGAAACGGATAAACTGCTAACAGAACAATTCATAGAAGGTCTGCTGTCCAGCGCCCACAGGACCCAGCTGCGCCTCATGTTCTTTCAGAACCCCCGACCTGACCTTTGCCCAATTTAAGGACAGGGCCATAAGGGTGCTCCGTGAGTCCGCAACCAGTGGCGCTATAAACCCCCGGCGCCCTGCTATCACCTAACACCAGGAGGCGGCGCCCTCCTCTATGGACCCGTGGGGGCTGATGCACAGGCCCTGAACCAAGCCCCGTCGAAAGACCTGCACCACCAAGTCCAGGAGCTGACCAGGAGCGTCGCGGCGTTGACCAGGACCGTCCAGGCGTTGCGAGTGGACCCGTCAAGACCCATCGAGTTGGCTTCAAGTCCGGAGGATGTCCCGTGGCGTCGACAGAGGAGGATCCCGTCGTTCCGAGGGAGGCCCACAGACCGCTACGCAGAGGATGGACAGCCCATTTGCCGTCGATGCAACCAGCCCGGACACATTTCCAGGTACTGTAATTTAAACGGGTCCAACCTGGGGCAGAGGGCCAACCCCCAGGCATAAGATCACCAGGCCCTTATAATTGGCGTGATAAGTACGTTGGGGGGCGCCCGGTTTTACCCGTGGTGCTGGACGGTATCCCCATGAGTGCCTTGCTGGATACTGGGTCGCAAGTAACCACTATCCCTTATGTACTTTTTAAGCAGTATTGGACTGATGCTGATATCACACGGTATCCAGACAGTAACTTGAGCATCATCGCCAGTAATGGCTTACCCGTGCCGCAGATGGGGTTCAAGGAGATGACCATTAAAATTGGTAAAGTTGAACTACCGGCACAGGGAGTGATTGTTGTGGACATTGACCGACGTGAAAGTCACCCTAAAATAACTGTGGGTACTAACGTAATTGAAAATTGTCTTTCAGAGGTAATTGTAATTCTACAACAGGTGGCGGTGAATGCTAGTTCCAGCCAACAGAGAGTCCTCAACAAGGAGATAAAAGCCCTGATGAGACGGCAGCAGGTAGAACTGTCTGGTGGTGAGATCGGTAGCGTAAGACTGAGTGACCCATTCCCCATTTCCATGCCTCCCAAAAGTGAAATGATGATCTGGAGTCGGACTGCAATCGGGTTGAGAGGTAGAGACTACCAAGCCATGGTAGAACCCGTGTACTCAGACAGCAGGCCCACCATTTTGACAGTCGGGGGGGTGGTTGATGTCCGTCATGGGAGGGTGCCCGTCCGCATCCTCAACATTGGGGAGAGGGAAGTACACTTACCCAGGTACGCTACACTCGCCAAACTGTTTGTTGTCGAACACAAAGCTATCAGGGCCGTGGAACCCTTGCCTCCATCTCCTCAGGCGGAGGGTAATGGCTCCCAGAAACAAAAAGAGGACTGGTGCCAGAAACTCCATGTGGGTGCAGACTCCACTCCCCTGCACCAAAAACAAGGAGTCTACCGGGTGGCACAGGAGTACGAGAGAGTCTTTAGTAAGCACCCGCTAGACTTCGGCAGAGTAAAAGGGATAGAACACCACATCCCCACAGGGAGCCACCCACCAATAAAAGAGAGACACAGACCTGTACCCCCTGCACATTATCAGAACGCAAAGGGCATGCTAAGAGAAATGAAAGAAGCTGGGGTCATTAGAGATAGCTGTAGCCCCTGGGCAGCCCCCTTGGTTCTGGTGAAAAAGAAAGACCGCACCATGAGAATGTGCGTCGACTATAGACAAATCAACCGTATCACCCACAAAGACGCATATCCGCTGCCTAGAATAGAGGAGTCTTTAGCCGCACTAAAATCTGCTAACTTCTTTTCTACTTTGGACCTTACTAGCGGGTACTGGCAGGTTCCTGTGGCAGAGGCTGACAAGGAGAAGACCGCCTTCACCACCCAGATGGGACTGAGCGAATTCAACTGTATGCCTTTCGGGCTCTGCAACGCACCAGGGACCTTCCAGTGGCTGATGGAATGCTGTCTAGGGCACCGAAACTTCGAGACGGTCCTCCTTTACCTGGCCTCCGCAAAGTTCACCGTGTACACGGACAACAACCCGTTGACACACCTGGACAATGCAAGACTGGGTGCCCTGGAACAGCGGTGGATGGCGCGACTCTCGAACTACGACTTCGTGATCAAGTACCGGGCAGGCAAAACCAACGCCAACGCGGACGCCCTATCAAGGATGCCTCACTTACCTGAAGGTGACAAAGACCCAGAAGAGATGGAAGAGGTAGAACTCCCCGCGTTTCACCGGTATGGAGCCGCTCAATACACCCACCGCGTGAAGGAGGAGGATCTAACAACCGTGATGATCAATCCCCTACCTCACCACAGCTGGGCCGAGACCCAAGATAGAGACCCTGCAATCCGCCTGGTGAAAGATCTGCTGACCCGGGAAGACACCCGCTTAGATCCAGATGCCCCAGAGGTTGCCAAGCAGCTATGGAAGGAGAAGAGCAAGCTGTTCCTCTACGAAGGCAAGTTGTGCAGAAGGATTGTTAACCACTGGACGCACGAGCTGACCTGGCAAGTCATGGTCCCAAGGCGGGATGCAGCTATGGTCCTGGGGGCTTACCATGACAGAGCGGGGCACTTCGGTTGGAAGAAACTGGAGTTCCTGCTAAGAGGAAGGTTCTTTTGGGTCGGCATGAGAGGAGCTGTAGAAAAATGGTGCAGAGACTGTGGCCCTTGTCACCTAACGAGGAAGGACCGCACCAGCCAGAAGACACCCTTGAGGCCCATCGTCACCATGCAGCCCCTTGAGCTGGTAGCTCTGGACCACGTCAAATTGGCTCCAAGCCGGTCAGGATACATCTATGCCCTGACAATCGTGGACCACTATTCCCGTTTTCTAGTGGTGGTCCCGGTAAAGGACTTGACAGCCCAAACAGCAGCCAGAGCCTTCCAGCAATACTTCTGCCATCCACACAGGTATCCGGAACAGGTCCTGACAGACCAGGGTCCAGCGTTCGAGGCTGAAATCTTCCAAGAGTTCTGCAACCTCTATGGCTGTAAGAAGATTCGGACAACGCCTTACCATCCACAAACCAACGGGATGTGTGAGAAGATGAACAATATAGTTATTGATCTCCTGAAGACGTTGCCCCTGGAGGAACGCAGCCTGTGGCCAGAAAAACTGCCGGACCTGATAGACTTATACAATCATATCCCGGTGAATGCTACCAACTGCACCCCGGCTTACCTGATGTGAGCCAGACCGGGTAAGCTGCCCGTAGACCTGGAGATGGGAGTCCTAACGCCTGAGGACACCTCCCCAGATGCGAACTGGGATACGGAAAGGCAACTGCAGTACAAGAAGGTACAGGAGAGTGTGGAGAAGAGCCTGGCCCAGGTGAGAGAGAGGCAAGAAAAACTCTTCAACCAACACGCCCCTGCTGGTCCCCTGGAACCTGGTGAGCAGGTCCTGAAGCGGAAGAGAAGGCTACATAAGTTGGACGACCAGTGGGAAAGGGAACCCTACACCGTACTGCAGTCTGATCACGACAACCCGAAGGTGTGCGTGATCACCAAGGACGGAGGAGAAACCACTAGCACCGTCTCCAGAGACCACCTCAAAAGATGCCCTGAGCAATTCCGTAGTGCAGAAGAGGATCAGAGTGACCTTGAACCCGCAGAGGACAAGGAAGAAATGATCAGCACCGTTCTCGGAGAGTTCCCTCAGTCCTGGACTCGCATAAATGATGCCATAGTGGTACCCGTCCTGCATTTCCTGCAACCGGCACAGCAACAACCAACACCAGAGCCGGAAGGTGAAGAGGAGCAAGCGGTTCCAGAGGCAGAAGAGCCTGTACCAGCAACCCAGGAGAGTCAAAGGACCCGCAGACAGCTGCCTGCCCTACCTGTACACCAAGCTGGTAGCTGTACCCCTAACGCTAGTGGGGAAAGCCAGGTCAGTTCACCACCAGACAGTGGGTTAAGGAGGTCAACCAGGAGCACAAAGGGGCAGATACCCCCTCGCTGGAGAATATAGAGTGTACTAAAATTGTAAATAACCCTGTTGCCAAATGTTGAATTGTTTGCCAAGTTACATGCATGTTTGGTAATTCTGTGTTTCAGTTTCTTGCAGCTACCGTAAGGACCCAAAGGTTATGGACTTTTTATAACCGGGACCTTGTATGGACTGCGTTTGGCGCCTAACCCAGGAATGAACTAAGACTGTAAAGGACTTGGGGTAGGACAGACCCCCACCTGGTTAAGGCTCCCCGTTGTATTGGTGATATGGACACCCGGTCACAGACCACACTGTGACCTTAAGAACTCAATCTGTGCGTCATTTCCTGATAATCTTTTATAGTCATGTATATTATCTTTGTTTGCTGTTTAGTCCCGTAGTACTAAATTTCACTAGGGGGGAATGTGTCACCCTGGCCTGGATGCCACAAAATGTAATAAAGCTGTGTCTGAGAGCCAGGGGGAGGTTCTCTAGTCAGGGGAACATTAGCATACAGTACCTCCTGTCTCAGGCCAGTAGGGGGGGCAGGCTGCCCCTATAAAAGCTGGTGCTGGGGGCAGGGTTAGGGAGAACTTGATGACCTGTCTCAGGACTGAGACTTGTCCCAGAGCAGAGCAGGGACAGACAGTTGTATTGCACCTAAGAGGAAGTGTGGCAGGAGGAGAGCCACAAACCAGAGACAAGAGGCGAAGCAAGCCTGTCTTGGCAGATAAAAGACTTACTTTACCAGACTTTGGTGTCTGAGGCTGGGAGGATTCTACATCCCCAGTAGAGAACCAGTCCGCAGGGGACTGTATATTCCTTGGCCTAAGAAGCCTGAAGGCCCTGCCACAACCGAAGGGACCAGCAAAGCCGTACAAGGCTGGGAGCAGAAAGGAACCCACGTCGCAGGTCATACAGGCGAGAAAACACGGAGAGCTCGGAACCGTGGGCTGTTACCCTATAAGGAGGAGGTAGCCAGAATGAGCGCAGAAAGCACGGTAGGCCTACACCCTCACCCTGACCAGGGCCAATTTCCCCACTGCTCTCAGACATCCAGGTCCCCTCCTAGCCGGGACTGTTTGTGGGTCAATTTACCTGTTCTAGTAAAGACCCTGGACTGCAACCTGTTGTCTGTGTGCTCCTTGCTCCTCCAGCACTATCTGTACTGGGACTCTCACCACCATCACTCCCACCATCCATTATACTGCCCTGGGGCCGCACTCTTCCCGTGGGGAGTCACACTACCCTAGCTGCACACCTCATCAGCCCCAGCGGTCTGCATGCAGCGGCGGTTCCTAATAACCGCAATCCACGGGTGGCGTAGTCGGACATAATCATCAGCACATAACAGACTACCACTGGCCTGACCACTCTGAGCCACGGAGCCGGGTAGCCACTACTACCCCCATCGTTCCCCTATTGCCCGGATCCGAGTGCCCCACGGCCCAGGGGGCGAGTCAGTACAGATGTCTGACATCCATGTCCACTCCTGAGGTCTTATGTGTGGTGTCTGAACTGAATACCGACAGCCTTGTTGATGCTGGTAGTAAACAAATGCCCTCTTCTGCTCACAAATCCTTCCCAATGTCTGTAGTGTAGAGTTCCAAAGCGTGGGGACATCACACACCAGTTGGTGAGCCGGAAGCTGCAAATGCTGCTGAAGCACAGCAAGGGCGGTGGAAGCTGTAGCTGACTTTCTAAAATGGGCACACAGGCGGTGTACTTTGACAAGCAGATCCGGTAGCTCCAGGTAGGTTTTGAGAAACCGCTGAACCACGAGGTTAAGCACATGGGCCAGGCATGGTACATGTGTGATCTCATCTCGCCTCAGAACCGCCACCAGGTTCCAGCCATTGTCACACACGACCATGCCTGGCTGTAGGTTCAGCGGTGTCAGCCACAGATCTGCCTGCTCTTTCAGAGCTGTCCACAACTCTTCAGCATTGTGCAATTTGTCACCTAAGCATATTAGCTTCAGCACAGCCTGTTGCCGCTTGGCCGAGGCAGTGCTGCAGTGCTTCCAGCTTGTGACTGATGTGGTCATTTCGGAGATGGAGGCTGAAGAGGAGGAGGATGAGGTGCAGGAGCTGTAGACCGTGAGGGCAACCCTGATTGACCTAGGGCCCGCAATCCTTGGCGTCGGGAGGACGTGTTCCGTCCCAAGGTCCGGCTGAGTCCCGGCTTCCACTATGTTAACACAGTGTGCCGTCAGTGAGATGTACCGTCCCTGCCCACAAGCACTTGTCCACGTGTCTGTGGTTAGGTAGAATTTCCCAGTAACTCCATTGTTGAGGGCACGGCCATTGTTGTGGGACACGTGTTTGTGTAATGCGGGGACGGCACATGGGGAGAAATAGTGGCGGCTGGGGACCGAGTACCGAGGGATGGCTGCCGCCGTCAGGTTGCGGAAAGCTTCTGTCTCCACGAGCCTAAAAGGCAACATTTCGAGAGTAAGCAGTCGCGAAATGTGGAAATTTAGTAGTGTGGCCTGTGGGGCGTTGGCTGCTTATTGGCGCTTGCGTTCCAAGGACTGGGGTATGGACAACTGAACCCTGCGCTGGGACAAGGATGTTCTTGCTGATGGTGCTAGTTGAGAGTGTGCAACGACAGGTGCAGGGCAGGAGGCTTCTTTGCATGCACTATGGACAGGGGATTGGCTTGCATGCACAACAGCGTAAGAAGTAGTGGTGTCACCCGCAGACACTGTTCCTGGACCCTGGGGTTCGACCCACAAAGTGGGTGCTTTGCTGCCATGTGCCTGATCATGCTGGTGGTGGTCAGGCTGCTAATTTTGCTACCCCTGCTGATGCTGGCCTGGCAGGTGGACTAAATGGCCTTTTTGGGGTTATTGGCAGAGTCTTTAAAAAACAACCAGACTCGGGAAGACCTAACAGTTGTACTGGCAACTTCCGTCGTGTTGGTGTTATGGGGAACGGTTGCCTGCCTTCTGTCTGTGGCAACCACACTGCTTCTTCCTGCCTGTTGGGGTGCTCTGCCTCCCTCCCCCTGTGTGCTGCTGTCCTCGCTCGGCATGTCCTCCTGCCAGGTTGGGTCAGTTACTATATCATCCACCACCTCGTCTTCCACTTCTGCACCCAGTCCCTCCTCCTGAGTTTCTGGCAATTGTGTCTCATCATCGTCCACCTCTTGTGACTCTTTCCCACCATGGCCTTCGTATGACCGTAGCTGCTCAAATATTTGGGCATCGCTACATGCGATCTCCTCTGGCCCCGATTCAAATGGACCAGGCAAGAGGCCCAAATCTATAAATGGAAAAGTGAACAGCTCTTTGGAGTGTCCAAGTGTGGGATAAGTGGTCTTTGGGCACTCGGTATGGTGGGAGGAAGGAGGATCAGGGTGAGGAATATGCGGTCCAGACTCACGGCCACTGAGACTTGACCGTGTGGAAGACAAGGTGGTGGCTAAGTGACTGGAAGCATTATCTGCTATCCAAACAATAACCTTTTCACACTGCTCTGTGTTCAATAGTGGTGTTCTGTGGTCCTCTATTAATTGGGACAGGAAGATCAGACGAGAAGATGTGGGTCTTTGTTGTGGCACAATTTCAACTTGTCCACAGCCTTCGCCTCTGCATACACCATCACCATCACGTCCACTTCCCCGTCCCTTGCCACATGCTTTGCCCATTTTAAATGGAGGACAATATCTTCCACGCTCCCTACAAATGGCTGAATTTGGAGCAAACTTATATGTGATCTGTGTGATGGACAAACCACAGTTTTAAATAGCTAGCCTGTAGGTAACTATTTTTAACAGTAAACTGGTGTCAACTTCACTGACACACTGCAACAAAATTTCAATGGAAGCCAGAAATGGCAGAATTTTTAGCGCAATTATATGTGATCCGTGTGACGGACAAACCACAGTTTTAAATAGCTGGATTTTTAGCGTTGTAATATTTAAAGGACCTGGCTGTATTCTGATGTGCCAGCAAGCAAATGGCGCCGAAAAACGGTGTTCTCTGGATTGTTTTTTAAGCAAATAATCAGGATTAAGATAAAAAATGATTCCTAGCCCCTGATACCTGGAGCTATTTCTACAAATATAATATCGTAAAAGCACCAGCAGAAAGAACTGGAACTCTTTTTTATTTATGAAAGTACATAACACAAATACAAAACACAAATACAAACATTATACGAGAAAAACTAAAACCCCAGCAAAACATAACCCAAAAACCCCAAGAAGTCCAAAAGTTCCAAAAATTTCCAGAGTCCAACAAAATAATACATAACAGACACACAGAAGTGTCCTCGCTTTCCTGAGGACCCCCAGCAAGGGAAGACCTTGACGTACTTTTTTAACCAACCTCGCCCGAAGGCTCATAAAACCCCCAACATCTGCCCACATTCATACTCGCACATTCACGCCTAACACCTTGGCCAAAGGTAAAACAAAACACTGGCCCATTGCCTAAAATAAGAGATAGGCCATCTTGCCAAAACGTAACTCTATACACATGGAATTTTTATTTTTTTTTACTACCCACAACCAACACCCAAGGTCCCACGAAAGTCTGTGGCCTTCCCACAACAAGGTCTCACTAAAGTTTGTGGCCTAATATTTTTCCACACAAAAGGTCCTTTTTGAATTTTTCTGGCATCCCGCAGGACATCCAATTTTTCCACCAAACCACGTTTCCCCTCCCCCCTGAAACCCTCCACCCAACCTACACTAAACCTCCCCCCCACGCAACATAGTACAGATACCACACAATATACTGTACATACAATAAATAATATGCAACCTAACAATACATAGAACGATTTATACACAACATAACGAAGCATTCTAACAATACAACAACTTACCCTAAAAACAAAATCAGGCCCAAGTTCAGTGCATTGCAAGCCCTATATTCCGGTTTACAATACCACAAAACAAAAGACTACAAGTGAGGGTAGCAACCCACCACCAGGAAACGGGAGACTACAGAGGCTCTCATCCTAATCTATCACACAACACCCTGTCCCTCCGTAATAAAGATAAAGAAAAACTGTCCCTACCGCCCTACTATACTTTCCCTAACTGTCCCTCACTACCAACCTAGTGCTAACTATCTATCCCTAAAGACTGTCCCTATCTGTCCCTCCCTGACCCTACACAACTATCTGACCCTACAAATAAATATAAAAGACTAAGCTCACCCTATCACAAACACACAGAACCTAACTCTCCCTAGGGCACATTAAATGAGAACCCCCTCCATAGAAGGGAAGCCCTCCCTGCACTCAGCCTCTCATACTCCTGCTAGCGCACTTTTGCCAGGTCACCCAGAATGGTCCTAATCACATCTTCCCGGGGGAGGGCTTTCTGCTGGGTGGACACTAAACACCGTGCGTTCCACGTGTAGAACCTAGTCACTAAACTAACTAAGAAAACCGTGCCCCGATCTTGGCCACCAAGGGATCTGAATGCCCCATAGGCCCACTCCGCATAGGAAAGGCCTGCCAGCCTAGGCCAGCCAATGGAAGCACCCACGCTACTGTAGACCTCTGTATTGAAAGGACACCGAAGCAGGAAGTGCTCCATGCTTTCAAGCATGCCGCCACACTCCTCGAGGAGACAATCCCGGTCATCAGAGTTCCTGTACTTCAGGTTGTCCCTCACATACAGTCTCCCATGGAAGCAGCGCCAAGCCAAGTCCCAAAACTTCAAGTGGATCGGTTTAGAGTTTAATAACCCAAGCCCCACCTCCAGATCCTGACTTGGGCAATCCTTGAGTGCCAGGGACTCCTGAAAGTGGGTCAACGGGACCCTATTGTCAAGTAACCTCCTTGACATAGTTCTGATCTCCCACACTACCAGACCCCACCGGCGGATCACCTTCAGAACCGGGGTAGCATAAGCCGGAAGATGCCCATGAGGCGTTCGAAGTTCCTTCACCTGCCCTCCTGTCTCCCATTCCTGGAAGAAAGGCCAAAACCATCCCCTGCAGGAGAATACCCACGGAGGAGCCCTCTCTAACCAGAGGTTGGTGATGTTTGCCTTAAGAAAGGAGTTTACTAGAAACACCACTGGGTTGACCATATCCAACCCTCCTAGTCTCCTCGGGCGGTAGGTGACCTCCCTCTTGATTAGGTTCAGCCTATTCCCCCACAATAATTGGAAGAATAGACTGTAGACTCGTGTCAAAAGAGGCTCTGGCAAGATGCAGACACTGCTCAAGTATATTAATAAAGGAAGCAAATACCCTTTATCCAGACTAACCCTTTCCCTCAGGGTCAAGGACCAACCCTTCCACTGATCCACCTTCTGGGCGGCGATCTTAAGTCTGCCCTCCCAGTTTTGCTGGGGATAGTCCCCGGGCCGAAACTGATGCCTAATATTTTTGCTGTGGCCTGAGGCCCTGGAAGGGTGTCTGGGAGATCAAAACTTGGATCTCCCCCTCCCAGCCAGAGACTCTCACACTTATCCCCTTTGATCATGGACCTGGATGCCACTGAGTAGCGCTCAACCTCAGACATGACCCAGTCTGCCTCCCCTCTCGAGGATACAAAAAGGGAGATATCATTGGCGTATGCCACTACCCTCAAAGTGGCCTCTGGCTCCGCCTGGTCCATCCCGACTCCCACCAACGGTCCACGCTCCACCCTCCTTAGAAGGGGGTTGATCGCGAACACGTATAACAGTGGGCTCAGAGGACAGCCCTGGCGGACACCATACCCCACCACAAAGGGTGTCCGACCCAACCGTTCACGAGCGGAAAAGTCTCTGCCCCATTGTATAAAACTCTCAACCAATCAACAAACCTCCTGGGCAGACCATATTTCAGAAGGACGGACCAGAGGTACTCATAGTTAACCCGGTCAAAGGCTTTCGCCTGGTGTAAGGACAGCAAGTACCCCTTCCAGTGACCTGCCCTGCTCTGCTCCACTGCCTCTCAGACTCCGAGCACAGCACTAAATGTACTGCGGCCTGGAACAGAGCAGTGCTGGGCCCCCGAAAGTAGCCGTGGTGCAAATTTCACCAACTGGTTAAAAAGCACCTTTGCCAGAACCTTTCGGTCCGTATTGAGAAGCGCTATGGGACACCAATTCTCAATACAGGATGAGTCTTTACCCTTTGACAGAATAATCAAGGCTGACTTCCCCATTGAACTGGGCAGAGTGTCCGAGGAGAGACACTCATTAAAAACCTCAGTCAAGAGGGGGACCAAAGAGTCCCTAAAAGTCTTGTAAAATTTGGATGTTAAGCCATCCGGACCAGGCGACTTTTTGGGCCGAAGCCCATCAATCGGGCGTCCCACTTCCTCTTCCCTGATTGCTTCTGTCAAAACATGAAGAGAGGGATCATCCCCTGGCTCAGGGATGGTCTCAGCCAGGAAAGCCGACATCTCATCCCGATCAGGTTCCCTCCTCCCCAAGAGGTGGGAGTAGAAGGATCTGACCACCTCCAGGATCCCTGATTTGGATCTGTTCAGGGACCCCGTACTGTCGATCAGTCCTGTCACCACCTTACAACTCACTGACATCCTGCAGTTCCTGTAAGGGTCGAGTGAGCGGTACCTCCCGAAATCCCTCTCAAAAACCAAGGATGTGTGCCTATCATACAGGCACCCCTTGAGCAAGGTCTTCACGCTGGAGATTTCCTCACAGTCCCCTCCAGTCGAGACGAGCTGCTCGAGTTTCCTCCCCAGATCCCGATACAGGCAGTACCTGTTCAGGCCCCTGAGGCTTGAGAGCTGACGTAAGTGTAGCACCCCGAGGACTCGGCTGCTACAGGAGTATTGCACCTCAAACCAGAGGTGTGGTATTCCACTCCCGGGTAAGGATGGAGTGTGGGACAGAGCTCGGATAGCTGCATGCACTACACTCACCCCATTTCCGGGGGACAGAACAACGGTACTCCCACCAGATAGATGTGCAGGTACAACAGCGTCTGTCCCTGGCTGGAGTGGGGGGGGGGAGGAACATCCCAGTAGTGTAGGAGCAGAGAGGGGAGGGACTCTGGGCATAGGTAGGAGCCCATTGGGTGCTAGTCACCTGGGCTCGGGTGTCAGAGGGAGTATATAAGGTGGGCTCCATCTTAAGACAGGGTCTGTTCAGCCTGGAGGAGTGGAGAGAGGAGCTCAGCCAGAGAGGGCTGAGGGGGGAGCTGTGGCTCCGTCTGGGCCCAGCTCCAGAGCCAGGCCTGAAGCAAAGAGAGGGAAGGAAGAAGAGGAACACAAGGAAAGGCCCAGAGACGCAAGCAGAGGGAACCCTGAGATCCCACGAGTGAACTAAAACGGGTGAAGGGTTGGCAGAGAAGGGTACCGGATCCCAAACTGGTGGAGGTCAATCATCCTTAGCCAGGAACCGGAGGTCGTGGTCAAGCTTTGGCACGACCCCTCGCCACATCCACCAGGAAGGCATGCCACATAGGGTCAGGAAAGCCGGAGAGAGGTTTTGCCCCATAAGGCCTGAGGAAGCCGGACATAGGTGGGTCCCTGGTGAGGACGGCCAGTAGGAAGGAAGAGAGGGGAGCTCTGGACCACGCTCTGGAATCGCCTGGGAGTTGGCCGAGTCCCTGACCTGGTGGACGCAGCATGGCTCAGGTGGTCCTACTGTGCACAAGGATCTGATAAAGAACTGTGAGTAAAGCTTTTGAAACTGCACTTCCGGCCTCTGTGTTCCTGCCGTCACACCTGCACCCTCAGCACTGGGACACCCGCACCATCACTCCCATCATCATCTCTAACAGATCTGCCCTGAGGCCATACTCCTCCCGTGGGGAGTCATCTCATTCTCAGCTGCACAAACAACACCGGCCTCAGCGGACTGCCGTGCAGCGGCGGTTCCGTGACCGCAATCCACGGGTGGCGTAGTCGAACATTCTAACATCTACTGCTAAATACTGCCGCTCAGTTTGACTCCCTGGGCACGGACCGGGTCACCGCCACGAGACTACTATCCCCATCTGATCCGGCTCCGGGTAAGCCCCCGTGCGCGCGATGCCGCACGACACAGCAGGCCCAGGGGCGCGTCAACTTTGGCGTAGTCGGCGGGATCACGTGCCCGCAACCGACGGGTACTGCGTGCCTGAAGAAAAGTTCACATTTACCGTAAAAAGGAGTCTCCCGCCAATTCCAGAGGGTCCCCGCCATCGGACGCCATCTCGGATCGTTTCCCGCCGTTTGCCCGCCATCTGCAGCCTTTTCCCGCCATCCACGGAGTTTCCCGCCATAAGGAGACGATTTCCGCCATCTTGGACAGTTTCCCGCCCTGGCAGAGCGGACACCATTGTGGGCGTGCCAGAGGGTGGCAGGAGACCACCTCCCATCGTGGGCGCGGTCCCAGAAGAGCGCCAAAAGCGGAGACCGCCCCCACCAGCCGAGACTACGACCATGGAAATGTCCATCAAAGTGGGGGGTCTGCCCCTGAAACTGATTGTTACTAAGTTGCCCCGGGACCACCCTCAAGGGGGGCGGATAGAGAACAAAACAGAGAAGATGGGTGCGGCCTGGAGGAGTCTGGACAGATCGCACCCGGAGATGGAGGAAGAGTCTAGCAGCACCGACCCTGTGGTCCGGAACCTGTTGCAGGCTGCCACCCCAGAAGGCCTGATGGAGATCCTGGCACAGCTCCCCAGAGATTGGGAGCGTGCACAAACCGCGCTGGAGACCTTGGCCCGGAAGATGGCCCGGGTACAACAAGAAGCACTGGCCGAATGGAGGAGGGAGATGGCCGAGCAGGCTGGAACCCGCCAGCAGAGGACGCCACCCGCAACGTGGAGCAAGTCTGCCCCTGAGGATGGTGCAGGAGGAACGGAGGCCGGAGACGACGCCGCGGAGGGAGCCGCAGAGATGGAAGCAGGTAATGGGGACGTCATCACCCCGTGCCCAGTAGCCGCAAGCCTGCCCCAGCTCCCCGTCGCAGAGCCCGAAGTTCCACTCACCGCGCCCGTTGCTGCACCGCCGCTGCTCCCGACTAGGCCTCGAGCGGCAGGAGCCGCGGTCGCGCCCTCTGTTACGCCACGCCCCTTGACCCTGAGCGCGGCAAAAGAGGAAGTGCCCCCGGCCTGGTCGCAGGGTCGAGTACCCCCGGGCGCCGCAGTCTCCACAGCGCCACCGGCCTGGTCGCAAGGCCCAGTGGATCTGGGCGCCGCTGCCCCTCCAGCGCCCTCTTTCCCAAAAGTGCCATACTTGAACCCAGACAGGATGCCTACAGCCTGGACGCAAGGCCGAGTACCTCCGGGCGCCGCTGCCCCTCCAGTGCCCTCAACTTCCACAGTGCTGCCCCTGGGTGAAGATCTGTTTGCGCAGCATACTAGCCCGGACGGGCTGCCTTTCGTTTGGCCACCAGAGTACGTCAACCCCCGACTCCGGAAGGAATGGCCTCTGTGTGAGCCTCTGATCCCGGCTCCGGCACCCGCCAAAATTGTTCCGCTCCCGCTGGAGGAGGCCCAATTTGCATGGGACCCCACCGGTGAAAACCTCATGGGGTTCACCCAGGAGACCCGGGCGGACGCAGCCCGGCGTGAGGAGTGCTGCCGTCAGCAGTTAGAGGTCTTCGGGAGGGAACGGCGAGAGAGGCGGATCCGCGAGGAACGGCTGCAGGTCCAAAGCGCGGAGCAGAAACGCCGGGCCCGACGAAACCCCCGTACGGCCCACGGTCCCCGCGCCACCGGGACTGTAATAAAATATCAGCTGGAGAATGGCTGGGGCTTTATCCGGGATCACCGAACCCCCGGCGACGTCTTTGTCACCCGCGGGGATGTCGAGTCTCACCTGCCGGAGGGACACCGAGGACGTGACCTTTACTCAGATGATGAGGTCACCTTCACCCGGCACCAGTGTGCCAAAGGACCGTACGCTCTTCACGTACACCGGTTGACGGAGAAGGAGATACAGGATGAGGAAGATCAAGAGGACCCGGACGGGTCTGAAGACTACCCTCAGGAGGAGACAAGGGGAGGACACCGCTACTGAAGGGAAGTAGCATAAACAAAGAACTGTATATAGTTACCCGTAAGGGTACTTGACATGCTGCTAAGTGAAGTGTGGTCCCCGTTGGGACTAGTGTGGAACTGTTTAAAGGAACTGTTTCCTGTGTGCCCCTATCCCCAATCAGGCTGAGGACTGTGAGCAGCCGTTCTCCTATTCCCACTGGCCGAGGACTGAGAGCGGCCATACCCTGTAAATAGTTGCGCTTCTTCAGGCGCCCCCTACTGGTTTTATAAGGAACTGTTTTTCTATTAGTGACTGTTGCACTTTACCCGGTCACCAGTTGCACCGTGGCCGGAAGAACAAGAACGTTTTATATAAAAGAGTTTTATATTGAAAGTTTATGCTGCTAAGATAATAATATAAGAAGTTACCTGTAATGTTATATTTTCTGATAATGTTTTTTTTGATAATGTTTTATATGTTAGTGTGTACTTTAAAAATTTTGTATTTTTTATATGTTTGCTCTTTTCCAGCCCGAGGACGTGCTGTGGTTTACCAGGGGGGAATGTAGCACCCCGAGGACTCGGCTGCTACAGGAGTATTGCACCTCAAACCAGAGGTGTGGTATTCCACTCCCGGGTAAGGATGGAGTGTGGGACAGAGCTCGGATAGCTGCATGCACTACACTCACCCCATTTCCGGGGGACAGAACAACGGTACTCCCACCAGATAGATGTGCAGGTACGACAGCGTCTGTCCCTGGCTGGAGTGGGGGGGGGGGGAGGAACATCCCAGTAGTGTAGGAGCAGAGAGGGGAGGGACTCTGGGCATAGGTAGGAGCCCATTGGGTGCTAGTCACCTGGGCTCGGGTGTCAGAGGGAGTATATAAGGTGGGCTCCATCTTAAGACAGGGTCTGTTCAGCCTGGAGGAGTGGAGAGAGGAGCTCAGCCAGAGAGGGCTGAGGGGGGAGCTGTGGCTCCATCTGGGCCCAGCTCCAGAGCCAGGCCTGAAGCAAAGAGAGGGAAGGAAGAAGAGGAACACAAGGAAAGGCCCAGAGACGCAAGCAGAGGGAACCCTGAGATCCCACGAGTGAACTAAAACGGGTGAAGGGTTGGCAGAGAAGGGTACCGGATCCCAAACTGGTGGAGGTCAATCATCCTTAGCCAGGAACCGGAGGTCGTGGTCAAGCTTTGGCACGACCCCTCGCCACATCCACCAGGAAGGCACGCCACATAGGGTCAGGAAAGCCGGAGAGAGGTTTTGCCCCATAAGGCCCGAGGAAGCCGGACATAGGTGGGTCCCTGGTGAGGACGGCCAGTAGGAAGGAAGAGAGGGGAGCTCTGGACCACGCTCTGGAATCGCCTGGGAGTTGGCCGAGTCCCTGACCTGGTGGACGCAGCATGGCTCGGGTGGTCCTACTGTGCACAAGGATCTGATAAAGAACTGTGAGTAAAGCTTTTGAAACTGCACTTCCCGCCTCTGTGTTCCTGCCGTCACACCTGCACCCTCAGCACTGGGACACCCGCACCATCACTCCCATCATCATCTCTAACAGATCTGCCCTAAGGCCATACTCCTCCCGTGGGGAGTCATCTCATTCTCAGCTGCACAAACAACACCGGCCTCAGCGGACTGCCGTGCAGCGGCGGTTCCGTGACCGCAATCCACGGGTGGCGTAGTCGAACATTCTAACATCTACTGCTAAATACTGCCGCTCAGTTTGACTCCCTGGGCACGGACCGGGTCACCGCCACGAGACTACTACCCCCATCTGATCCGGCTCCGGGTAAGCCCCCGTGCGCGCGATGCCGCACGACACAGCAGGCCCAGGGGCGCGTCATAAGAACCTGGCGACCCTTCTTTTGAAGATCTCCCACCACTCAGACTTATTGCTACAGAGACCCAAGAGAGGTACCTGGCTCTGAAGAAATTCCTCAAAGGATTGTCTTACATCCGCTTCTTCCAACAGGGACGAATTCAGCTTCCATAGGCCTCTCCCCATCCAAGGGGTCTCTTTAACATTCAAGGAAAAGAAATTGAAACAGTGGTCGGAGAATTCCACCTCAACAGCAGACACTGCAGAAGAGACGGCTGGGGTGTGCTGGGGAAGTGACCTGGGGTGTGCCGGATGTGGATATCTGTGACACCCCAGGGGTCTGGTTGCCACAGTAATAGAGATATTATGTCTGAGAGCAAGTGGGAGGTTTCTCTGGTCAGGATCCCTAAACATGCAACACGGTCCGCCCAGACCTGGGAGGGGAGGAATCTGCCCTTTTAAACTGGGTCTGGGGCGGGATTAGACAGAGTCAGAGTCAGAGTGGAGCTGCAGACAGTTCCAGACACAGGGAAAGCAAGAACAGGAGCTCTGTAGGAGCAGTAGCAGAAGTCCAGGGGCTGGAGCTGAGCAGAGTTCGCCCTGGACGAAGATACTAAAGCCGGACACAGGAGTCCGAGGCTGTGGGGACTGATATACACCCAGCAGCAGAAACCAGCCGGCAGGGGATTCCAGGTCCTCTGGCCATAGAAGCCCGGAGGCTCAGTCACAAAGAAGGGACCAGCGCCGCCATCCAGGAGCGGAGGCTAACAGAAGGCCCCAAGTCACCAGCCATACGGGTGAGCACCACACGGTATACTCAGGGACGTGGGCTACTTGTAACCGCTGACAGCAAGGTAGCCAGGAAGAGTGCAGATAAACGGGGAAGCCTACAACTCCACCTGGCCAGGGGAACTCCTGCTTGCTCGCAGACTGACCAGGCCCCTTATACTAGCCAGTACTCCCGGGAGGGTCTGCCTTGTACCATCAGTAAAGACCCTGAACTGCACCACACGTCTCTGTGATTCCTTGCCGCTCCTGCACCATTAGCACTGGGACCCTCAGACCATCACTCCCATCATCTTCCACATTAGCTGCCCTGAGGCAATACTTCTCCCGTGGGGAGTCATCCCATACTCGGCTGCGCAAACAACATCAGCCTCAGCGGTCTGCAGCGCAGCGGCGGTCCCCACTGACCGCAATCCACGGGTGGCGTAGTCGGACACTTATTACAATACAAATAGACTGCCACTGGTTTGACCACCCTGGGCACGGACCGGGTCACCGCCACACGGAGACTACAACCCCCAGCATTCTACAACAGGCCCGGTTCCGGGTTCCCCTGCACAACACAGGCCCAGGGGGCGCGTCAACTTTGGCGTAGTCGGCAGGATTTCGTGCCCGCAACCACCGGGTACTGCGTGCCTGAAAAAGAGACTTTTATACTTACCTGTGGTGAAGTTTCCCGCCGTCCAGAGTCGTTTCCCGCCATCCGGAGCCGATTCCCGCCATCAGACGCCATCTTGGACCGTTTCCCGCCGTCTTCTGCCTTCTTCCCGCCATCTGCAGCTGCTTCCCGCCTTTGGACGCCATCTTCGGGACGCCGCACGGGAAGAAGAGGGGCGTGGACGCCGAAAGCGCGCGAGATCCGAAGCTCCGCCCCACGCTCTGACGCTGCGCAAGGTCCTGGAAGGAAGGAAGAGCGACGCTGACATCATCGGAGCGCGACGCCAGGTCCTCAACCCCGACGATCGACTGCGGAGCCGCTGCCTACGGAAGAAGAGCATCGCAAGGTAGGCCACGGTCCACTAGGGGGGAAGGAGGATGTCGGACACCGAGGGGAGCTCCACTGCCACAGCCACCGCCAGCGCAACCGCTGCAGCAGTCATGCCATTCACCATGCCCTATATCCCGGGGGCAACCTGGCTCCCCTGACTCCCCAGTACTCAGGGGAGTCACATACCCTAAATGACTTTAGAGAAAGACTGGATAGCCTCTTCCAGGTGTACCCCCTCACAGAAGAGCAAAAAGTGAGCATCCTGGTGGCCCAATTAATCGGGGCAGCCCAAAGATAGGTAAAGTCCTGGCCACCTGGGAGGAAGAGGACTGTCAGAGACATATTAACCCGGCTGAAAGACACATTTGACACCCGCACCTCAGCCGAAATAAAGCTCCGATTTTACGGGTGCAAACAGCGGGCACATGAGAGTATAAGAGACTATGCTTTAAACCTACAAGAGGCCCTGAGAGCCATTAAGCAGGCAGACCCTGACAGCGTGGTAAATGAAGATAAGCTGTTGACTGAACAATTTATTGAGGGTCTACTGTGCAATGCCCACCGAACCCAGTTGCGGGCAATGGCCTTACAGGACCCTGACCTGGACTTTGCACAGTTCAAGGACAGAGCCATCCGGGTGCTCCGAGAACCGGCACCAGGTGGCGCTGTGACCCACAGGCGCCCTGCTATCACTTACCACCAGGAGACGGCGCCCTTGTCTGCAGGGCCTGTGGGAGCTGATGTGCAGGCTTTAAACAGTGACCCGGCTACAGACCTGCACCATCAGGTCCAAGAGCTGACTAAGAGCGTTGCCGCGCTAACCAGAACTGTGCAGTATTTACAGGTCTCTTCTCCAGGAAAGATCCAGCTGGCATCCGGACCGGAGGACGTCCCGTGGCGCCGACTGAGGAGGACCCCACCGGCCAGAGGAAGACCCAGCGACAGATACAACGAGGACGGACGACCCATCTGCCGCCGCTGCAATCAACCTGGACATGTGGCAAGGTACTGTCATTTAAACGGGCACAACCTGGGGTAGAGGGTCAACCCCCAGGCATAAGACCATCAGGCCCATCAAACTGGCGTGATAAATACGTAGGGGGACGTCCAATCTTGCCTGTGGTACTGGATGGCATTCCTATGAGTGCCCTACTAGACACCGGGTCACAGGTCACCACCATCCCGTACGTGCTCTTTAAACAGTACTGGAATGACTCGGACATAACCCGCTACCCAGAGGACGACATGAGTATCATCGCCAGCAACGGTCAGCCAGTGCCGCAGGTGGGATTCAAAGAGGTGACCATTAAGATCGGTAAAGTCGAACTGGCGGTACAAGGACTGATTATAGTGGACATAGACCGTCATGAGAGTCACCCTAGAATAACCTTGGGAACTAATGTGATTGAAAATTGTCTTGCAGAGGTGATTCTCATTTTACAGCAGGTTGCCAAGAACGCCAGTTCCGGCCAGCAGCGTGTGCTCCAAAAAGAGATCCGGGCACTGATGAAGCGGCAACAGGTGGAACTATCTGGTGGTGAGATAGGTAGCGTGAGAATGTGTGACCCGTTCCCTATTGCCATGCCCCCAAAAAGTGAGATGATGATTTGGTGCCGGGCAGCTATTGGTCTAAGAGGTAGAGACTACCAAGCAATGGTAGAACCCGTCTACTCAGACAGTAGGCCCACCATTTTGACAGCACGGGGGGTGGTCGATGTACGCCATGGGAGGGTGCCCGTTCGCATCATAAATATCGGGGAGAGAGAAGTACACCTGCCCCGGTATGCCACGCTAGCCAAATTGTTCACCATAAACCAGAATTCTGTACAGGCCGTGGAACCCTTGCCTCCATCTCAACCAGAGGAAGGTAACGGCTCTAAGAAACCAATGGAGGACTGGTGTCAGCAACTGCATTTGGGTACTGACTCCACTCCCTCACACCAGAAACAGGGAGTCTATCGGGTGGTTCGAGAGTACGAGAGAGTGTTTAGCAAACACCCGCTAGACTTCGGGCGAGTAAAGGGGGTAGAACACCACATCCCCACGGGAGACCATCCTCCCATAAAGGAGAGATACCGACCCGTACCCCCGGCACACTACCAACACGCCAAGGGGATGCTTAGAGACATGAAGGAGGCTGGGGTAATCAGGGACAGCTGTAGCCCCTGGGCAGCTCCACTAGTCTTAGTGAAAAAGAAAGACAACACCATGAGAATGTGTTTAGACTACAGGAAGGTCAACGGTATCACACACAAAGATGCGTACCCATTACCAAGGATAGAAGAGTCCTTAGCTGCATTAAAATCTGCTAACTTCTTCTCTACTTTGGATCTCACTAGCGGGTACTGGCAGGTTCCTGTAGCAGAGGCGGACCGGGAGAAGACCGCATTCACCACCCCGATGGGTCTCAGTGAATTTAACTGCATGCCATTCGGGCTCTGCAACGCACCAGGAACCTTCCAACTGTTGATGGAATGCTGTCTGGGACACCGGAACTTCGAGACGGTCCTGTTATACCTGGACGATGTCATCGTCTATTCCAAGACCTACGAGGACCACCTGAAACACCTGGCGGAAGTGTTCGAAGCTCTGGCAAACTACGGCCTAAAGGTGAAACCCTCCAAGTGTCACCTCCTGAAACCAAAGGTGCAATACCTAGGACACGTGGTGAGTGCTGACGGAGTGGCTCCTGACCCTGATAAGATCACCGTGATTAAGGACTGGCCAAGACCCTCCAGCATAAAGGAAGTGCAGCAGTTCCTTGGGTTGGTAGGCTACTACCGAAGATTCATTCCCGGTTTCATCAAAATGGCAGCCCCTATGCAGGACCTCCTGATAGGTCAATCTCGGAAAGCCAAAAACCAGAAGCCGCCCTTTAGGTGGGAAAAGCTGGAAGAGGAGTCCTTTTGCCAGCTGAAGATGGCCCTCACGGGGGATGAAATCCTGGCATATCCAGACTACAGCCAGCCCTTTATCCTCCACACGGACGCAAGCAACATCGGGCTAGGAGCCGTACTGTCCCAGATCCAGCAAGGGAAAGAACGGGTAATCGCTTACGCCAGCCGAAAGCTACGGCCCACGGAGAGGAACCCTGAGAATTATAGCTCATTCAAGCTGGAGTTCCTGGCAGTAGTGTGGGCAGTGACCGAACGTTACAAGCATTACCTTGCCTCCTCCAAATTCACCGTGTACACGGATAACAACCCGTTGACACATCTGGACACTGCAAGGCTCGGTGCCCTGGAACAGAGATGGATGGCCCGCCTGTCCAACTTTGAATTCACCATCAAATACCGGGCAGGACGCTCAAATGCCAACGCGGATGCCCTGTCTAGAATGCCGAACTTTCCGGATGTAGGGGAAGATCCAGAAGATCTGGAAGAAGTTGAGCTCCCTGCGTTCCACCGTCATGGGATTACCCTGTATTCCCACCGTGTGAAGGACAGGCGCTCCGTGACGTTCAATCCCTTGCCCCACTACAACTGGGCGGAGACGCAAGACAGTGATCCCGCAGTCCATTTGGTGAAGGAAATGCTGACCCAAGCCGATGCCTGTCTTGACCCAGACGCTCCGGAGGAGACCAAGCAACTGTGGAAGGAGAAAAGTAAGCTGTTCCTCTACAGGGAGAAGCTGTGCCGGAGAATGGTTAACTCTCGAACACATGAGTTGACCTGGCAGGTAGTGGTCCCAAGACGAGACGCGGCTATGGTTCTGGAGGCATACCACAACGGAGCAGGACACTTCGGATGGAAGAAGCTGGAGTTCTTGTTGCGTGAACGGTTCTACTGGGTAGGCATGAGAGGAGCCATCGAGAGGTGGTGCAGAGACTGTGGCCCGTGCCACCTGAGAAGAAAAGACCGAGCCAGCCAGAAGACTCCCCTGCAGCCCATCATCACCAGACAGCCACTGGAACTGGTAGCCCTGGACCATGTGAAACTGGCTCCAAGCAGATCTGGGTATGTCTACGCCCTCACAATCGTAGATCATTACTCCCGGTTCCTGGTGGTGGTCCCGGTCAAGGACTTAACGGCTCAAACAGCAGCTAGAGCCTTCCAGCAGCACTTCTGCCGTCCACACGGGTACCCGGACCAAGTGTTGACAGACCAAGGACCAGCCTTCGAAGCGGAGGTCTTCCAGGAGTTCTGCAACCTGTATGGCTGCAAGAAGATAAGAACAACGCCCTATCACCCTCAAACCAATGGACTCTGCGAGAAGATGAACCAGGTGGTGATAGATCTGCTAAAAACATTGCCCCTGGAAGAACGCAGTCTGTGGCCTGAGAAACTGCCCGATCTGGTGGACCTGTATAACCACATCCCTGTAGGTTCCACCAACTGTACCCCGGCTTACCTAATGAGAGCAAGACCTGGTAAGCTGCCTATTGACCTGGATATGGGAGTCCTGACGCCTGAGGACACCTCGCCAGAGGCAGACTGGGATACAGAACGGCAGCAGCAGTATCGGAAAGTACAGGAGAGCGTCGAGCGAAGTCTGTCTCAAGCTAGAGAAAGGCAAGAGAAGGCTTATAACCAGTATGCTCCCGCTGTTCCCCTGGTACCTGGAGAGCAGGTCTTGAAGAGGAAGAGGCGGCTCCACAAGTTGGACGACCAGTGGGAGAAGGACCTGTACACCGTACTGCCATCAAGCCATGAGAACCCAAAAATCTGCGTAATCAGTAAGGATGGAGGAGAAACCACAGCCATTGTCTCCAGAGACCACCTGAAGAAGTGTCCCGAGCAGCTGCAAAGCCCTGAAGAAGATCAAGAAAACCCTCAACCCGCAGAGGAAAGGGAAGAAATGATCAGTACCGTACTCGGAGACTTCATCCGGTCTTGGACACAAGTAAACGGCGCTGTCGTGGTACCCATCCTCACCTTTCTCCAGCCAGCCCCGCAAGTGCCTACAGAGGAACCGGTAGAGCTGGAAGAGCAGCCGGCCCAAGAGGCAGAAGAGTCCACACCAGCGGTACAGGAGGATCAACCCTCTGCTAGTAGTGAGCCTGCCGTGCCCCTAGTGAGCCAAAGAGTGCGCAGAAAGCTGCCCAGCTTGCCCATAACACCTCCTACACCCTGTAGTGCAGAACCAGTTAGTGAGCTCTGTAGGTCCACTAGAGTCACTAGAGGTCAGATGCCCGCTCGCTGGAGAATCTAAACCAATGCACTGTAAAGTTGACTGTTTATTGAAAAATGTTTATGGTTTATGTTTGTTGCCTGTTACTAATTATGTTTCTCAGTTACCCTGCAGATTTAGTTGGACAAACAGGTTATGGACACTGGATAACCGGAACAGTATTGTAGATAGTTGCACCTTGGTGCCTCTTGTGAAGACGGCCGCGGAAGATAAAACCTGTCTGGCGTGGCCTACTTGCGGCCCAAAGTAGTTAGTCTAACCTTGCAGCCACGCCCAAGGACAACGCAAGGGGTTTGCTTTGGACAGGTCCCCTATTCTGTGCCAAGACTTCGCCTTGTTGGGTGACATGGACACCCCCTTTGTTTCATAAACTTCACCTTGGGTGATATGGACACCCGGTCACGGAAACGCCGTGACCTCTACAGACTAAAGCTTCTTGTAAATATGTTGTCTTGTTATTGTTATACCTTGTATTTATGTTTCTTTAAAAAAATGTGTTTAGTCCCGGAGTACTAAAATTTACTAGGGGGGAATGTGACACCCCAGGGGTCTGGTTGCCACAGTAATAGAGATATTATGTCTGAGAGCAAGTGGGAGGTTTCTCTGGTCAGGATCCCTAAACATGCAACACGGTCCGCCCAGACCTGGGAGGGGAGGAATCTGCCCTTTTAAACTGGGTCTGGGGCGGGATTAGACAGAGTCAGAGTCAGAGTGGAGCTGCAGACAGTTCCAGACACAGGGAAAGCAAGAACAGGAGCTCTGTAGGAGCAGTAGCAGAAGTCCAGGGGCTGGAGCTGAGCAGAGTTCACCCTGGACGAAGATACTAAAGCCGGACACAGGAGTCCGAGGCTGTGGGGACTGATATACACCCAGCAGCAGAAACCAGCCGGCAGGGGATTCCAGGTCCTCTGGCCATAGAAGCCCGGAGGCTCAGTCACAAAGAAGGGACCAGCGCCGCCATCCAGGAGCGGAGGCTAACAGAAGGCCCCAAGTCACCAGCCATACGGGTGAGCACCACACGGTATACTCAGGGACGTGGGCTACTTGTAACCGCTGACAGCAAGGTAGCCAGGAAGAGTGCAGATAAACGGGGAGGCCTACAACTCCACCTGGCCAGGGGAACTCCTGCTTGCTCGCAGACTGACCAGGCCCCTTATACTAGCCAGTACTCCCGGGAGGGTCTGCCTTGTACCATCAGTAAAGACCCTGAACTGCACCACACGTCTCTGTGATTCCTTGCCGCTCCTGCACCATTAGCACTGGGACCCTCAGACCATCACTCCCATCATCTTCCACATTAGCTGCCCTGAGGTAATACTTCTCCCGTGGGGAGTCATCCCATACTTGGCTGCGCAAACAACATCAGCCTCAGCGGTCTGCAGCGCAGCGGCGGTCCCCACTGACCGCAATCCACGGGTGGCGTAGTCGGACACTTATTACAATACAAATAGACTGCCACTGGTTTGACCACCCTGGGCACGGACCGGGTCACCGCCACACGGAGACTACAACCCCCAGCATTCTACAACAGGCCCGGTTCCGGGTTCCCCTGCACAACACAGGCCCAGGGGGCGCGTCATATCCACCAGGCGAGCCTCACTCGCTATGCTATTAAGAGAATTACTATCATAAGCCAGCCGGTCTCCGGGGCCTCCCCTATCACGGGATCTAGTTATAGTGTTAAAATCCCCACTGAAGACCACCTGCTGGCTTGTAAAAAGATAAGGCTTGACCTTCAGGAAGAGACATTTACGGTTCCACTTAGACTGCGGGCCATAAATATTAAAGAACCGGAACTCTTGCCCCCTCTTGAAGACGTCAAGAACCAAGCACCTCCCCATTTCTACCTCAATCACCCATCTGCATTCCACCGAAGCGGTCTTAAAAAGGACCGCTATCCCGCTATACGGCTCGGCCGCAAGAGACCAGTATAAGGGCCCACACCTCCACTCCCTCTTTGCTTTGTAAATGGCCCCTATGTCCGTTAGTCTGGTCTCCTGCAAAAATAAAATGTCAGCCTCAACTCGGGTGAAAAAATCAGAGGTCGTAGATCTGGCCACATCTGACTTTATGCTGGAGACATTAATCGAAGCCAGAGTCAACGGGGTAGGTTCCGCCATCATGGGTGAATGAGTTAGACGGCCTTCTTTTTCACCGTACCCCCCCAATTTCCTCTCGCCCTCTGAGGAGGAGCCCGACTCGCCCCTCCTTTTTAGCGACACTGAGGTGTCCATGCCCACCCCTCCAGCATCGGACACCTCCTTCCCAGGACAAGATTCCTCACCTCTGAACCCCGGGGAAGTCCCCTCCCTGGGGAATGTGAGTCCCCCGGAGGACGGACCCCGTCGCTCCCTGAAGGCACCCCAGATGTTACCACCGGCTCCTCACCCCCAAACTCCGACACAGCAGAGTCATCGAGGGCTTGGAACCGGTTGGAGAGGGGGATCAGAGGGGAGCCAGTGAGCCCTTCCATAGGCACCTCAGCGGCCGGGGGGGGCGTTAGATTTTTTTGCCCTTTTCCTGTTCTTCTGATTCTTACTGGTATTTATGTTCTTTTTGGGCTGCTCCACCACCTCCTCATCCAGACTTTCATACTGGGAGGAGTTATCGGAAGCAGCCGCCTCCTCTCTCTCCATCTTCCCGATCTCCTCGCTCACCACTTTCTCCCCCAGGGCCTCAGAGGCTCCGGCTGCAGCATCCGGGGATGAGACAGTCATCACCCCAGTCGCCTGAGGCTTATCCTGCCACCTGTCCCCTCGGCGCCTCACCTGTTGCCACTGGTGGGCAGGTGTACTCGCCTCGCCTTTCCTCACTGACCCCTCAGCTCACCTCCCGCCCCCATCTCCAGTTCCAGCAGAGGATGCACCGCTAGGGACCCCCCATGGCTCTCCCCCACCTGGCCAGAGATGGTGTTGGAAAAGGAGTGGGGGCAGCGGCTATATGGGTGACCTAGACCACACAGGTGACACCTAATGTCACCACAGGCCGTGGCCAGATGGCCTACCCTGCCACACAAGGCACATTTCTGCACCTTACAGCCCGTGCTGAAGTGGCGGGGGTCACCGCACCTGTGGCAGACCTTCGGTTGCCCCTGGTAGAAGATCAGGATCCTGTCCCTCCCCAGAAAAGCTGAGGAAGGGATGTGGGTGACAGTACCACCTGAAACCTTCAACTTCATCATGAAGGTCCAGCCCCCTGACCAAATGCCGAACTCGTCCCTGTTCTTTTTTTGGGACCTCCATGACTTCCTCATAGCGAGAAAGTGGTCATTATATCAATCCCAGAGAGTGACTCGTTATTTATCAGAATGGTCACCCTCTTTACGCTATTTTGGCGAGACACCGCCTGCACGGCAAAGTCTCGCCAGCCGGGCTCCCCCTTCACCAGTTCAAAATTCAACCAGAAGAGCTCTAAGCCCTCCGGCTGAACAAAACTTTTGTCGAAGATGGAGGTACCAAAAGGATGGATCAGGGCAAAGATGTCAGTTGCCCTGAAGTCCATCTTCAGGAGGAGCTCCATGACCCTCGCTCTTGGCGGGCACGCTTCACTGCCCCTCCACCGAAGACGGACCACATTCCTCCTGGCCACCCACTGCCCGGCTGTCGGGAGGGACCATACTGTTTCACCCTCCCTTTTATCTTGGAAGTCAGCCTGGCCATGTCTGTCCAGCCAAAAGGCCAGGTCCACCTCTCTTCCCTCTACCACGACTGTCCATTCTCCCTTCTTGAGGGCCTCCAGGAAACGGCGTCGCAAGTTACCATCCCTGAGGTCCAGAGGCGAAGAAACCCCTCCAAGAAGACCCCGGGGCCCCGGCCACTACCCCCGGAAAATGCCAGGGACCCGCGGCTGGGAGGGGAGGGGGGCAGATGGACCAGCCCCCACCCCATGCTCCCCGCTACCAACAGACACTCCATTCACGCACCCTGCCGCAGACACACCGCCATTTGCATCCTCAACCACAGACACATTCATACCCACACCATCCCCATTCATGTCTACAATCACCCCACTCGCCCTGCTCCCACTCCCATGCGCACTGGGGTCAATGTTTTTTCCCTTTTGGGTGCACTTTCTGTGCTCTGTTTCTTTTCCACCGTCCACTTTACCTGTAATGTTGGTACTGCCACCTGCTAGCGGCGTCTTCCCTGCCGGGGGGTTCTGCACACTGGCTGAGCGCTTTAAGGACCATGCTGCAGGGCTTAAGCAGCGCAGCACCACTGTTCCCAGCATTCCTGGAGCTTCCTGCCATACTGGCAGGAAGAGAGCCAGGAGTAGCTCCTCCCCCAGCACCATCCAGCCCTGCTGCAGCACCTTTGGACGCCCGCACTGCCGGAGCCCCTGCCCCAGGTAAGCCCCCACACTCGCACTGACTGCAGCTGCGGTCTCCACTGCACCAGGAGCAGCCACCGGTGGCCAAGCCCCGCCCCCGGGTGTAGCCACGCCCACGTGGGTGGACCCCGCCCGGGAAGCCATGCACCCAGCGCCCGACAGCACAGCACAGCTCTGGAGCCACTCCCACATGGACGGGCCCTGCCCGAGAATCATAGTACGGCCACTCCCACATGGGCTGGGGACGCCAGGGAGGCCACACACCCCAAAACCGGCCGCGCCAGGACCCCCAAAACCAACCCGGAGCCGGGTCTACTCTCAGGGGCCCCTGGTCCAGCGGCACAGCACCCCTCAACGTCACACCCTTGGCCACAAAGAGTCCGGCTACAGAAACTCCGGCGGCCGGCCCCAGGCTAGGCCACGCCCCCTCAGTGTCCACCAGCGGCAGAGCCCCCGGTGCTGACCCATTACTGGGCCCCTGCGCAGGGGGCCCCGACTTCGCTGCGGACCCCGTCTGGGTAGCAGGCCCCACCACCTTCTTTTTACGAGCCAGCTCTGCCAGAGTCGCAGGCCCTGCACTCTTTGCCTTACCAGGTGCCTGGGTCCCCAAAGGTGATCCAGTTTTAATGGATCCGTGAGTGGGGGACCCAGACACCGCAGCACACGCCGCCCGAGATGCGGCCCTGGCTGTCAGTGTGCCAGCAGTGCAGGAGGCAGCGGCAGTTACGCTCCCCGCCCCCGCACACCAACAGGCACACCAGGTGCCAGGCCAGCCCCCTCTCTCACAGGGGACTCAGCCTGAGCACCACCACAGTTTTTGTCCGCCGCCAGGCCGCCCTCCGCGCCATGCTCCATGTCAGACACATCCGATACACCGCCGTCATTACCACAAACAGAGACGCCGCTCTGCCATGGCCTATATTCTCCCCGCTCCCGACCCACAACAGAGCCCGAGCTGGGGTGAGTAGCGGGTGCCACACGATGGGACCGGGGGGCCCCAGAGAGGGGAACAAACACAGCAGCTCTCCCTACACTGCCTGATTGCGGAGTAGACTGATGAGCACAGCATCTAAAGAGCGCCAAACATGCAGGGAGGGGACCCGAGCATCTGCCCGAGCATCTCGGAAATACTCGGCGAGCTCCAAGCATCTCGAATACTGAGATGCTCGGGCGAGTACCGAGTACTTGCGAGTATACTCGCTCATTACTAACAGTCACAGCTGAGGGATCATACTGACATGTGACAGCGTGGTCCTGCAGCACTCTTGTAATACAAAGCAGTAAATTCCCTGAAGAACTCTTGCAGGATGAGCCATTAGTGAGGAAAGACCATGGCATGTCAGTGGCCATGCGAGATCAAGTTGAACTACAGTATATTGTGCTGGAAGATTTACAGGGGGAGTAAATTCAGGTCCTGGACCTGATCAGATGACCCACAGGGAGGACTTCCTGCATATAAAAGCCCTGCGCGCCAAACCACAGGCAGATTTGGCACCAAGCAGAAGAGCAGAGCAAAAATGCTCCAGAGACTATTGTACAGGCCTCAGTGGGAAGCCAGCATCACCAGGGTGCCGGCCACCTGACAAAGTCCGGATCTTAGGTGGAATTTGGAGTTCTCCTATGCTGGTCAGAGCCAGTATCCACGTCCTATGCTGATTGAGCCTCTGAGACCTGGCGTCATCTTTCAAGAGCCAAGGCCTAGTCCTCTCCGCCCCAGGCCTAAGAGACTACCGCCGACGGTCAAGTGAGCAGGGCCGCCACTTCCCACTTTCAACCACGGTACTGGGGACAGTTGCGATTAGGACTCGAGATTATGAGGGGACCGGCTGGTGCATGTGAGGCTAAACAGGACTTGGTCGATTACATCAGAAACAGACTTGCAGCCTAGGGGGAAGACCCGGTGACCTCCGTTAGGGCCATATAGAGAGAAAGAACTTACTTGGTGACTCCCACAACTGGTGCACCATATTTGCGAAGAGAACAGTTACTTAGTGAGAGAATCCCTTTGTCATTTCAAGTTTAATGTTGATTTGCTTTGTTACTAACCATTTAAATATCATATATCATATTTACAGGGTGAGCCATTTATATGGAAACACCTAAATAAAATGGGAATGGTTGGTGATATTAGCTTCCTGTTTGTGGCACAAACTTTTCCAGATGGGTGGTGACCATGGTGGCCATTTTGAAGTCGGCCATTTTGGATCCAACTTAATTTTTTTCAATGGGAAGAGGGTCATGTGATACATCAAACTTACTGAGAATTTCATAAGAAAAACAATGGTGTGCTTGGTTTTAACGTAACTTTATTCTTTCATGAGTTTTTTACAAGTTTATGACCACTTATAAAATTTGTTCACAGTGCTGCACATTGTGTTGGATTGTCAATGCCGCCCTCTTCTCCCACTCTTGACACACTGATAGCAACACCGCAGAAGAAATGCTAGCACAGGCTTCCAGTATCCGTTGTTTCAGATGCTGCACATCTCGTATCTTCACAACATAGACAATTGCCTTCAGATGACCCCAAAGATAAAAGTCTAAGGGGGTCAGATTGGGAGGCCTTGGTGGCCATTCAACTGGCCCACGACGACCAAGCCACTTTCCAGGAAACTGTTCATGTAGGAATGCTCAGACCTTACACACATAATGTGCTGGTGCACCATCTTGTTGAATGCTGTGACTTGTTCTGCCGGAGGCCGGGGTAGGAGTGTGGCGCCGGAGCACTGCGCTGTCCGGCGCCATTTTACTGAATACACACTGTAAATGTGTTTTCAGTAAAATGGCGCCGGATAGTGCTATGCGCATGTGCTGATTCCGATGCCTTCACTCCGCCCCCGGTCTCCGGCCAGAAGAGAGGCGCCGTGGCAGGTAAGTATGTAAGTATGGCGCCGGAGATCGCGGTATGTGTTCAGTGTCTACGCATACCATAATCTCCGGCGCCATACACTCCTCTTACCTGTAACAGCTCCATGCGTGCTTCTGTCTGGAGCCAGACTGCGTGTCGCGCATGCGCAGTCTATAGAGGCTTCAGACAGAGGGACACTTGAACGATTATGTTATAGATAGGTTTTCCACAACATATACATACAGTACAGACCAAAAGTTTGGACACACCTTCTCATTTAAAGATTTTTCTGTATTTTTATGACTATGAAAATTGTACATTCACACTGAAGGCATCAAAACTATGAATTAACACATGTGGAATTATATACTTAACAAAAAAGTGCGAAACAACTGAAAATATGTCTTATATTCTAGGTTCTTCAAAGTAGCCACCTTTTGCTTTGATGACTGCTTTGCACACTCTTGGCATTCTCTTGATGAGCTTCAAGAGGTAGTCACCGGAAATGGTCTTCCAACAATCTTGAAGGAGTTCCCATAGATGCTTAGCACTTGTTGGCCCTTTTGCCTTCACTCTGCGGTCCAGCTCACCCCAAACCATCTCGATTAGGTTCAGGTCTGGTGACTGTGGAGGCCAGGTCATCTGGCATAGCACCCCATTACTCTCCTTCTTGGTCAAATAGCCATTACACGGCCTGGAGGTGTGTTTGGGGTCATTGTCCTGTTGAAAAATAAATGATGGTCCAACTAAGCGCAAACCGAATGGAATAGCATGCCGCTGCAAGATGCTGTGGTAGCCATGCTGGTTCAGTATGCCTTCAATTTTGAATAAATCCCCAACAGTGTCACCAGTAAAGCACCCCCCACACCATCACACCTCCTCCTCCATGCTTCACGGTGGGAACCAGGCATGTAGAGTCCATCCGTTCACCTTTTCTGCGTCGCACAAAGACACGGTGGTTGGAACCAAAGATCTCAAATATGGACTCATCAGACCAAAGCACAGATTTCCACTGGTCTAATGTCCATTCCTTGAGTTCTTTAGCCCAAGTCTCTTCTCCTTGTTGCCTGTCCTTAGCAGTGGCTTCCTAGCAGCTATTTTACCATGAAGGCCTGCTGCACAAAGTCTCCTCTTAACAGTTGTTGTAGAGATGTGTCTGCTGCTAGAACTCTGTGTGGCATTGACCTGGTCTCTAATCTGAGCTGCTGTTAACCAGCGATTTCTGAGGCTGGTGACTCGGATAAACTTATCCTCAGAAGCAGAAGTGACTCTTGGTCTTCCTTTCCTGGGGCGGTCCTCATGTGAGACAGTTTCTTTGTAGCGCTTGATGGTTTTTGCAACTACACTTGGGGACACATTCAAAGTTTTCCCAATTTTTCTGACTGACTTACCTTCATTTCTTAAAGTAATGATGGCCACTCATTTTTCTTTACTTAGCTGCTTTTTTCTTGCCATAATACAAATTCTAACAGTCTATTCAGTAGGACTATCAGCTGTGTATCCACCTGACTTCTGCACAACACAACTGATGGTCCCAACCCCATTTATAAGGCAAGAAATCCCACTTATTAAACCTGACAGGGCACACCTGTGAAGTGAAAACCATTTCCGGTGACTACCTCTTGAAGCTCATCAAGAGAATGCCAAGAGTGTGCAAAGCAGTCAAAGCAAAAGGTGGCTACTGTGAAGAACCTAGAATATAAGACATATTTTCAGTTGTTTCACACTTTGTTGTTAAGTATATAATTCCACATGTGGTAATTCATAGTTTTGATGCCTTCAGTGTGAATGTAAAATTTTCATAGTCATGAAAATACAGAAAAATCTTTAAACGAGAAGGTGTGTCCAAACTTTTGGTCTGTACTAATTGTATATATATATATATATATATATATATATATATATATATATATATATATACATATATAGACACACACGCACATGTGTGTGCATATACATACAGCCATGGCCGTAAGTGTTGGCACCCTTGAAATTGTTCCAGAAAAGTGAAGTATTTTTCGTGTTGTTCCAATACCCACAAAGGAAATAAACATGTGTATAGCAAAACGTGTAATTATTTCAATTACACGTTTTGTTATACACATGTTACATTTATTTGTGTGTATTGGAACAACACGAAAAAAAAGGCAAATTGGACATAATTTCACCCAAAAAAAAAAATGCGCCGGACAAAATTGTTGGCACCCTCAACTTAATATTTACTTGCACCCTTTGGAATAAATAACTGCAATCACTCGCTTCCTATAACTATCAACAAGCTTCTTACATCTCTCAGCTGGAATTTTGGACCATTCTTCTTTTGCAATCTACTCCAGGTCTCTCATATTTGGAGACGTCTTCTCCCAACAGCAATTTTAAGATCTCTCCACAAGTGTTCAATGGGATATAGATCTAGACTCATTGCTGCCACTTCACAACTCTCCAGTGCTTTGCTTCTTGAAGAACTTTTGGGGTCATTGTCTGGCTGGAAGACCCATGACCTAGGACACAAACCCAGCTTTCTAATACTGGGCACTACACAGCAACCCAAAATCCTTTGGCAATCTTCAGATTTCATGATTCCTTGCACACAGTCAAGGTACCCAGTGCCAGAAGTAGCAAAACAAACCCAAAATATCTTTGAACCTCCACGATATTTAACTGTAAGTACTGTGTTCTTTTCTTTATAGGCCTCATTCCGTTTTTGGTAAACAGTAGAATTATGTGCTTTACCAAAAGCTCTTTCTTGGTCTTATCTGTCCACGAGACTCTTTCCTAGAAGGATTTTGGCTGTCTCACGTACATTTTGGCAAACTGCAGTCTAGCTTTTTTATGTCTCTGTGTCAGCAGTGGGGTCCTCCTAGTTCTCCTGACATAGCGTTTCATTTAATTTAAATGTTGATGGATAGTTCATTCTGACACAGATGCACCCTGAGCCTGCAGGACAGCTTGAATTTCTTTGGAACTTGATTGGGGCTGCTTATCCACCATCCGGACTATCCTGCGTTGCAACTTTTCATCAACTTTTCTGTGCTGTCCGTGTCCAGGGAGATTAGCTGCTGTGCCAGGGGTTTAAAATTTCTTGATTATGTTACGCACCGTAGACTAAGGAACATCAAGACTTGAAAACTAAAATTGTTGAACAAATCTCAAGGTTACAAGTCATCAGACAGTTCTCTTCTCCTCTTTCTGCTCTCCATACTTAGTGTGGCACACACAGACAGACAATGCAATGACTGAATCAACTTCTCCCCTTTTTATCTGGTTGTTTCAGGTATGATTTTCATATTGCCCACACCTGTTACTTGCCACAGGTGAGTTTGAACAAGCATCATGCTTGAAATGTGACGCTCACAGCCCTCCCTGGGAAATGGGGTTACTCGGAGCTGGGTCAGTGTAGGGGTAGCGGGGGAGGCAGTCGTGGCCTGGACCCGTTCCGTGCCCAGGGCCATTACATAAAAATATATGGGCTTTCAAGTAAGAGTGGTATTTTTCAACTACGCCACCTGCGGTTTCCGGTGATGGGCACTGGAGCTGCTTCAGTCCACTGAGGCCGGTGTTACGGGCAGCTAAGATGGGACGGCTCCCCACAGGCAGAGCAGGCCTCAGGGCAGTGTGCGGAGGAATGGTGGGTGCAGTGCCACGCAGGAAATAACGAGCTGAGACGGTGTATGAAGTCATCCGGGTCTTTACTCACTTAGGATGAACTTTCAGCCACAAAGCTTCTCTCTGCTACTCGCGGTGTACTGCGGCCACCGGGAAGGGGGTTCAACACTTTCCAGGTAGATCAGGAGCACCTGTAGAGACCCGCTGGTGTGTGTTCCTCTCCTTGGTAGGTTCTCCCACTAAGTCTTCTCCTGACTGTTTGTGTGGTTAGAACGAGGTGTAAGGCCGGGTCCCACTGGATAAACGCAGTGTAAGAGATACAGGTGGCGTAGGCCGCTCCGTCCGTATCCCTCTGGGATCCACTAATCCTCCGGGCTTTTCTGACTGAGACGTGAAGTAACAAAGTCAGATATCGGGGGCCGGTCACCCCTCTTGCAGCAGGAATCCCTCTGGCTAGGCCAAAATGAAGAATACAGGTGGCGATTCTGCTCCATCCGTATCCCCTGGGATCCTTTTGCCTGTGGAGCCTCTGCTCCCCTCCAGGCCTTCTTAGGTCAGGACCTTGACCGGGTAGAGACAGTGGTTAACTCTAACCCGCTCCTCGTCTCAAGGCCAGAGTACGAGGACCGTGTATCTTCAGTTAGATGCAGCCTTTTGATGGGCTCTGGCAGAATACCACAATCAGAGACGAAGACCACATTCACAGACGAAGATCACAATCAAAGACTTTGAACTTAAGATGGCCGTAGATTAAATATGAAAGAATAAGTGTTTCCTAAAAGTGTGTCCTTCACCCTCACCCACTACATAGTTCCCTCTATCTTTGGTTCCCCCCCATCTCCTCTATCCCGGGCCGCGGCAGCACCCTGGTGCATTTAAGCTCCCTTCAGGACAGGAGTGGTGTAGTGTTGAGTGGTGAAGTGGGGTCCTGAGAGATGATCCATTCTTACCTGGAAGAGGAGATACCACACCTCGAGCTGAGGTGCAATACCCCTGTGGCGACTGAACCCTCAGGGGCGCCACAGAAACATAGTTGTTTACCCACATTTATGGGATTTAGTGTGAAATTATGTCCAATTTGCCTTTTTTCATTTTTTTTGTGTTGTTCCAATATATACAAAGCAAATAGAATCATAGAATAGAATCATAGAATCATAGAATGGTAGAGTTGGAAGGGACCTCCTGGGTCATCTGGTCCAACCCCCTGCTTAAAGCAAAATTCACTAAATCATCTCAGACAGATATCTGTCCAGCCTGTGTTTGAAGACGTCCATTGAAGGGGAACTCACCACCTCTCGTGGCCGCCTGTTCCACTCATTGATCACCCTAACTGTCAAAAAGTGTCTTCTAATATCTAATCTGTGTCTCCTCCCATTCAGTTTCATCCCATTGCTTCTAGTCTTTCCTTGTGCAAATGAGAATAAAGATGATCCTTCTACAATGTGACAGCCCTTGAGATATTTGTAGACAACTATTAAGTCTCCTCTCAGTCTTCTTTTTTGCAAGCTAAACATTCCCAAATCCTGTAACCGTTCCTCATAGGACATGGTTTGCAGACCGGTCACCATTCTGGTCGCTCTTCTCTGAACTTGCTCCAGTTTGTCAATGTCTTTTTTAAAATGTGGTGCCCAAAACTGGACATAGTATTCCAGATGAGGTCTGACCAAAGAGGAGTAAAGTGCGATAATGACTTCACGTGATCTAGACTGTATGCTTCTGTTAATACATCCCAGAATTGTATTTGCCTTTTTTTGCTGCTGCATCACACTGTTGACTCATGTTCAGTCTATGATCTATTAGTATACATAAGTCTTTTTCACATGTACTGTTGCTTAGCTCTATTCCTCCCATTCTGTATATGCTTTTTTCATTTTTTATTGCCCAGATGTAGTACTTTGCATTTTTCCCTGTTAAAAAACATTCTGTTAGTGTATTGTGTATAACAAAACGTGTGTAATTTTTAACAATAATGTCTTCATTTTCTGGAACAATTTCAAGGGTGCCAACACTTTTGGCCATAACTATATGCGTGTGCATATACATATGTACAGTTAGGTCCATATATATTTGGACAGAGACAACATTTTTCTAATTTTGGTTTTAGACATTACCACAATGAATTTTAAACAAAACAATTCAGATGCAGTTGAAGTTCAGACTTTCAGCTTTCATTTGAGGTAATCCACATTAAAATTGGATGAAGGGTTTAGGAGTTTCAGCTCCTTAACATGTGCGACCCTGTTTTTAAAGGGACCAAAAGTAATTGGACAATTGACTCCAAGGCTATTTCATGGACAGGTGTGGGCAATCCCTTCGTTATGTCATTCTCAATTAAGCAGATAAAAGGCCTGGAGTTGATTTGAGGTGTGGTGCTTGCATTTGGAAGGTTTTGCTGTGAAGTAAACATGCGGTCAAAGGAGCTCTCCATGCAGGTGAAACAAGCCATCCTTGAGCTGTAAAAACAGAAAAAACGCATCCGAGAACTTGCTACAATATTAGGAGTGGCAAAATCTACAGTTTGGTACATCCTGAGAAAGAAAGAAAGCACTGGTGAACTCATCAATGCAAAAAGACCTGGGCGCCCACGGAAGACAACAGTGGTGGATGATCGCAGAATAATCTCTATGGTGAAGAGAAACCCCTTCACAACAGCCAACCAAGTGAACAACACTCTCCAGGAGGTAGGCATATCAATATCCAAATCTACCATAAAGAGAAGACTGCATGAGAGTAAATACAGAGGGTTCACTGCACGGTGCAAGCCACTCATAAGCATCAAGAAGAAAAAGGCTGAAAAACATCTAAAAAAGCCAGCACAGTTCTGGAAGAACATTCTTTGGACAGATGAAACCAAGATCAACCTCTACCAGAATAATGGAAAGAGAAAAGTATGGCGAATGCGTGGTACAGCTCATGATCCAAAGCATACCACATCATCTGTAAAACACGGCGGAGGCAGTGTGATGGCTTGGGCATGCATGGCTGCCAGTGGCACTGGGTCACTGGTGTTTATTGATGATGTGACACAGGACAGAAGCAGCCGAATGAATTCTGATGTATTCAGAGCCATACTGTGTGCTCAGATCCAGCCAAATGCAGCCAAACTGATTGGTCATCGTTTCAGACTACAGATGGACAATAACCCAAAACATAAAGCCAAAGCAACCCAGGAGTTTATTAAAGCAAAGAAGTGGAATATTCTTGAATGGCCAAGTCAGTCACCTGATCTCAACCCAATTGAGCATGCATTTCACTTGTTAAAGACTAAACTTCAGACAGAAAGGCCCACAAACAAACAGCAACTGAAAACCACCGCAGTGAAGGCCTAGCAGAGTATCAAAAAGGAGGAAACACAGCGTCTGGTGATGTCCATGAGTTCAAGACTTCAGGCAGTCATTGCCAACAAAGGGTTTTCAACCAAGTACTAGAAATGAACATTTTATTTACAATTATTTAATCTGTCCAATTACTTTTGGTCCCTTTAAAAACAGGGTGGCACATGTTAAGGAGCTGAAACTCCTAAACCCTTCATCCAATTTTAATGTGGATACCCTCAAATGAAAGCTGAAAGTCTGAACTTCAACTGCATCTGAATTGTTTTGTTTAAAATTCACTGTGGTAATGTCTAGAACCAAAATTAGAAAAATGTTGTCTCTGTCCAAATATATATGGACCTAACTGTATGTGTACTGTGTACATACATGTGTATGTTTCACATACAGTGTGTGTTTTCCTAGTCTCCACATCAGCAGCGTAGCTACTGTGGGGACAGAGGGGGCGGTCGCCCCGGGCCCCGCGCTCTGAGGGGGCCCACCCGGAGCTACGCTACTGTAGCTGTATCGGCGTGAGCAGCAGCCTTTATAGTTACATTCCGGGCAGAGCAGGGAGACTGGATATCCCTGCATTGCCCGGTGACCGATATGCGGCCCTTTAGCAGGAGGGGGGTATCCCAGTGCCAGCATCGGGCTCCCCCGCCCGTCACCGCCACAAGTTAACTGATGAGAGAAGGAGCGTGATGCTCCCTCTCCCATCAGTCCCCCTCCAATGACGTCATCACCTGGCGCCCGGCCGCTGTGCTGAAGATGTGTGCAGGTCGGGCACTCGGAGCAGCGAGGGAACGAGGAGGAGAGGTGAATAATATGGTGGGGGATTATACTACAGCCTGCCCATGGGAGGGGATGCATTATACTACAGCCTGCCTATGGGGGGGTGCATTATACTACAGTCCGCCTATGGGGGGGTGCGCATTATACTACAGCTCGCCTATGGTGTGCATTATACTACAGCCCGCCTATGGGGGGGGCATTATACTACAGACCGCCTATGGGGGGGCATTATACTACAGACCGCCTATGGGGGGGCATTATGCTACAGACCACCTATGGGGGAGCATTATGCTACAGACCACCTATGGGGGAGCATTATGCTACAGACCGCCTATGGGGGGGCATTATGCTACAGACCGCCTATGGGTGGGGGAATTATACTACAGACCGCCTGGGGGGGGCATTATGCTACAGACCACCTAGGGGGGGCATTATGCTACAGACCACCTATGGGGGGGCATTATGCTACAGACCACCTAGGGGGGGTATTATGCTACAGACCACCTAGGGGGGGCATTATGCTACAGACCGCCTGGGGGGGGCATTATGCTAGAGACCGCCTGGGGGGGCATTATGCTAGAGACCGGCTAATGGGGGGTAGCATTATGCTAGAGACCACCTATGGGGGGAGCATTATGCTAGAGACCGCCTATGGGGGGAGTAATATGCTAGAGACTGCCTATGGGAGGGGTTATGATAGAGACTACATATGGGGGATTATGATAGAGACTACATATGGATGGATTAAGATAGAGACTGGCTATGGGGGGGCATTATGCTACAGACTGGCTATGGGGGGGCATTATGCTACAGACTGCCTATGGGTGGGGGATTATGCTACAGACTGCCCATGGGTGGGGGATTATGCTACAGACTGCCTATGGGGGGGCATTATGCTACAGACTGCCCATGGGTGGGGGGGTTATGCTACAGACTGCCTATGGGGGGGGTCTTTTTATAAAAAAATAAAAATAAAAAAATCTGTCATAGAATCTTTCAATAAGCATGCACATATATAATACCCAGCGGGCACACTTTTTGGGGAGAACACCCTAGGGAATTCACAGTGTTCATGAAGAAACAGAAGTAGCTCAGACCATAATGGAAGAATTTTCATACACTAATAAATTGAGTACAGAGCCATCCCAAACCTCCTCAACCTTTCCAGGGTAAAATAAACGCTATTTAAAAATTTTGTCTGGATCAAACAGTCCCTTGCTCTCACCACTGAGGGATCTTCCACCACTACCCATTCCTCCATCATCAAGTCTGGTATGTCCACCACCCATTATCACAATTCATGACAACAGACGACGCATGGTTCCTCCTTCATCCTCCATGCAGGGACGCCGACATACTCAGGATCCAGAACCTGTGTAATCTGAATGGAGTCTGAATCCTTTCCTGCCAGTGACTCCAAGCCCAGTCTGGGTTGGCATACCTGAACCCATGAGGTCAGCAGCTGAACTACCTAGCGACTACCTGCAGCTCAAGCCTTACTCCACCACAGGAGCTCAAGTGAAAACCAGGAAGTTGCTTAGCTACACCCCTCCAAGGTAAGCCCAGCCCTGTGGCACAGTGGGTCCATGAACCACCTGTGTGTTATGATCTGCTACAAGCACTAAGGAAAGACAGGAGATCTGTCCCTACAATAGAACTAAGCTGGATCCCTACGATGTAACGGGGAACCTGATCCTGGGATCAGACCCGCTAAAGTCCTCGGCTAGTCTGAACGAAGACCTATAGATGTGAGGAAGGGATCCCTACAAGAACTAGGGACTGGGAGAAAGATGGACACCTCCTAGCAGAAATTGTAGCAGAAATAAGACAAACAAACAACATAGAACATAGAGGTCCGAAGACCTAGCAAAACTGACTGAGAAAGGAAACAGAGCACCAAGCTAGCTCAAGAGTAGAAATTACAATGAAGTCCAGCAAGGCCAGGAGGGCGGAGCTGGATTAAATAGGCAAAAAAGGTCATGTGACCAGCAAACTAGAAAAAACCTAACAGGAGAGTTCTAACAGTACCCCCTCTTCTAAGAGGATCCTCCGGATCCCTTAGGCCCGGGCTTATCAGGAAACCTCCTGTGAAACGCTCTGACAAGTCTGGAAGCAGATACATCATCCGCCCTCACCCATGAGTTATGCTCGAGTCCGAAACCCTTCCAAGCGACGAGACACTGCAAACTCCCTCTATACCGTCTAGAATTTAGGATGCGGGAAATTTCATATTCCCCGTCCTCCACCACCGGAGGAACAGTGGCAGAGGCGTCACCATCCGACACATCAGCTCTTTTCAACAGAGAAACATGAAACACCGGATTAATCTTCCAGGAGGTAGGAACCTCCAACCTAACAGCAGATTGGTTAACTATCTGAAGCACCTTAAAGAGCCCTACAAACTTGGGACCCAATTTTTTAGAAGGAATCCTCAATCGCAGATTCTTAGAGGACAACCAAACCATGTCACCAATAGCAAACGAAAACTCTTGCCGTTTCCTATCAAAGTACCTCTTAGATTTTTTGTTAGCCTCCTGAAGATTACCACGCACATCCGTCCAAACTCTCTCTAAATCACCGGAAAAACTCTCCTCCTCAGGCACAGCCGATACCAATTTGGAGAATGACCCAAAAGACGGATGTTTCCCAGAACAACAAAAAAAAGGCGAAACCCAAAAACCTCGGTATCGATTTCAAACCAATAGGCCTAGGCCATTCCTGCACAGCTTGAACTTTAACCGGATCTATCTCAAAACCTTCACTGGAGATAATGTAACCTAAAAAACTAATTCTCTGTACAGCGAACTCACATTTCTCTAGCTTATGTAATGCAGCAGGTTGCTAGCATTACTGTAAATGGTCCAGGATGTGCTTACTGGACCATGTACCTTCCCCTTTATCTGACTGGTCACATGACTGTGACATCACCCAGGTCCTGCATGCACAGTAAAGCTCTGTATACATGACTGGGACAGCACACAGGACCTATACACACAGCTGACTGATCACATGACTGTGACATCAGCAAGGTCCTGTCAGTATGAGGCTGTCTGTGCACAGCATATATAAACCTGCTTAATTTGAGACAGGTGTGTTCGGTGTGAGAGGCGTGAGGCCTGTTCCCCATGTGTGTGGGATACCGTGATACCGTGGAGCCTGGCAGCCTGAAGGCAAAGACTAGATCCTGTGCGGATGCTAGTGGCCTTGGAAGGCAGCGGCTTTGAAGTGAAGCCTGGTACCTGAAAGGCAGAGCCTGGATCCTGTGTGGATGTCAGTGGCCTTTGAGGGAGAGCCAGCTTGAGTAAGAGTCCTGAAAGGCAGAGCCTGGATCCTGTGTGGATGTCAGTGGCCTTTGAGGGAACGACGGCTGGAGACCCCTACCTGGGAAGCCGCAGAGCCACAGCGGTGGCAGAGTAACGGACTGAGACAGCTATACCCGGCAAAGGTAATACCCGGTGCTATATGGACATTGTGATATGAACATTGCTACTTTATTACCTTGCCGTAAGCTGTACCCTGGAGCAAGTGGGCCGGGGTGCCACTTGGCTCATGAATTGTTTATGTATGTAAACCTGCCGGTGGCGGACTAAGATGAACTGTGTGTGAACAGCGGTTTATGAAGTGCCATAATAAACTGCAACACTGTGTGAAAAACGTAAAGACATTGCACGTGTGCATTGATTGATGCAGCGAAGCGAGTTACCCCCAGTATGATGACGAGCGCTGCCTTACATATGGTTCGAGAGTGCGGGCAACGGCAGCCCGGTTGCTAGTGGCAACAACAACCCCGGTTGCTAGGGGCAACGGCACAGGACGACGAGTGTGGATAAAGCATCTTGCGGCAACTCGGCGGGGTTGCGAAGATTCTCATCGCACTCAAATCCGGTTTTGCGGTGGCTTGGTGGGGCCACGAAAATTTTTCCGGGAGAGCGATGAAGTGCTAGTGTGAACAGTGTACCGCGATGGCTGTGAGCAAAGCAGCAGATCTGTCTGGAGCTATTGAGCGGTTGAAGGGCCGGTTGGGACCGGAGCAGGTATTTGGGAAACTTTTACTGGACATGGTGCAGGAACCGCAGGAGCTGTGGGCACCATATGGAATGGCGGCAGTGGACCATTCTATGGACTCTCCGGGGGCGCCAGTGTTGTTCCAGAGTGCCCGGGGAGGTGGTAAGAGATGTTGTGAACTGAGTCCTAAGACTACTGCTGATTTTTTGCGTAAAAATTACCCTGCCGGTGTGGTTGTTAAAAAGGGGGCGGAGTCTAAAAAAGGGGCGGATTTTCACAAGAGTGTGGAGTGTAGAAAACTGAAAATTGTTACTGGTGGTGGGTTGGTGCCTCCTAAAAATGACAATGTGACCGTTGATAACGGGGTAACTCCAGTAGAAGGGGGTGACGTCAAAGTGGGAGGTGACCTGTTAGTCCACAACACCATGGGTAGTGACACAGACCCCGTAGCTGACTGTGACACTACGAAAGTAAAAAGTGAGTTCAGTCAGGAGGGGCTAGACGAGGTGAGAGAGTCCCCATCTCGTAGACGGCGCAAGGGCCACAAAAAGGTTGCTCCTGTAGACTTGGCTGAAAATAAAAATAAAAAGAATGTAGTACTGTGTGCCTATGCTTCAAGTGTGGATCCTCCTTTAGAGGTAGAAGAGGAGGTGACGTTTCCAGTAGCAACCTCCGGTACGGTACTGAGACTGACGGATCAGGATCTGACAGCCCCGAAAGAGAAGGTGGCCAGTCATGACCAGGAACTGGAGCCTATCAGGCAACAGTTTCAGAGTGACGTGTCCGCAGACCAGCTGAACCTGGAGTCTGAACAGCAGAAAATATACCAGGTTATGAGGAACTGGCAGCGAGACGTGGAGGGAAGCAACACGGAAATTAACCATTGGAAGGAAATGTTCTACGCAATTAAGGAGGACCGCTGCAAAATCAAGGAAGAGGTTTTGCAGTTGAAGCTTGAGAAGGAGGCGCGGCAGGATGGTGTTTCTGGACGTGAACAAATCCTAGAACGACTGCGCAAACAGCTCAACCAGGAGCTGTGTGACTCCAAGAAGGTGTGTGGTGAACGCAGTAGGGAACTGCAACAGAGTAAGAGAGATTATGAGGATCTCCTCAAGGTGAAGGAAAAACTAGAGGAGGATAAGGCGGGTGCAGAGCAAGTGCGCCAAGTCGTTGAGACCACTCTGCAAGACACCCGTGAGGAGAATGATGGTCTCCGGGGAAAGACCCTAGATCTGGAAGCTCAGGTGAAGGAGCTACAGATGTCCTGTGATACTCTCCAGAGGGCGGAGACGTGCCTTAAAGAAACAGTCAGCAAGATGGAAGCTGAGCGGAAAAAGATGGAGGAGTCCGTCAGAGAAGCCACAGACCAGGGCCAGGAGTTGGCCGCTGGTGAGGGGAGGTGTGAAACAGATACCTCCTCGAGTGATGCGAGCTTGGATGATTCGGTGGAAGTAAGAGCCGAGATCAGGGAGCTTAAGGAGTTGCTACAAACCCAGTGGACGCAAGAGAAGCGTGAGAGACTGGCTATTGAGAGCCGAGTGGGCACATTGGAGACGGAAAGGTCTGAGAGAGCTCTGCTGCTGGAAGAGCAGTTGAAACAGGAAGAGCTTCAGAGACGGGCCGCTGAGAGGCGAGTAACTGAGCTGGAAGGAGAAGTTTTAGAGCTCAAAGGTCGCCTAGCAAAGTGTCACGTGGTGAACGAGGTCTACTTGGAGAAGGGAAAAGGCAAACAAGTTGCACTTACTCCCTTAGACCCTGAGAAGGTGGACCTGAGGAGAGCTAAAAGTATGGTGTTGGAAGATAAAGGTGAAGTGGAGGTGGTCAAGACGAAAAGTTGTGAAGTGGTAGCTGTGAGTCAGCTCAGGGGAAGCGTCCAGGGTGAAGAAGCTGGAAGTCAGTTGTCCCTGAAACTTGAGCTGGTTGATCGTCTGGAAACCACTGGTGAGACCGAAACGTCTCGGTACAAGTGCCTCGTAGATGTACCCCAGGACTTGAGGGAAGAATGCACCCGTGAGTCCGTGAATGAAGAGTTTAAGAAGGCTGTGGGAGCCTGTAAGGTCTACTTGACCTCAGAAACTAAACAGCTGGTGGTCCTGTCCACGACCAAAGTCACAGTGAAGAGGGTGGCTATCCTAAGTGACATGCACTGGCGATGTGTTCGCACGAAGCGGTTTCTCCGGTTGAAGACGGAACAAGCCGTTAGACAACTGGAGCTTAGGAGAAAAGCTCACAGTATGCGTGAAGAGGTCATCCGGGTGCCTCATGTTCTGGTGAGAAAGCTCATTGGGAGAAGCGGTCGAGCCATGCAGATGATGGTCAAGAAGTCTGGTGTGGTGAAAGTAAGCAGTCCACGTGATCAACAGGACTGGATACCAGACAAAGACGGCATGGTGTCCTTTTCCGCTGTAGGAACAGAAGAAAGCCTAGAATATATACGCATGCTGATTGAGTACCGAGTGACCTGCCTGCAGGAGGTAGAACAATTGAATCTCGCTAGACTGCGAGTAGATAGACAGCATCATCTGAGCAGCAGAAGATGGAAGCCGTCTAGAAATAGTGAGACCCGACAGAGAAAGGGCCCCCTAAATAACAGAACAGCTACAGCTGAAGTTAGGGACCTTTTAGGATGTCCTGAGAGTAGTGGGCGTGGGTTTAGAGGTAGTGAGACCTCCAGTAACTCCGGTTTGAGCAGCCCATACAAACGACCCAAGAGAGGACGGGACAGTACGGAGTCGAACCGGACCTTAGATACCGGGGCATGCGAGTTGCGCTGCTGTATTGACCGCTGGGAGCGGGGAAGATCTGACAGGGTTTTGATTGACCGCTGGGAGCGGGGGAGACCTGACAAAGTTACGACCCGGAAAGGTGACCTGACGAAGTCAGTGACAGTGACAAATGGTAGGTCCCTAAGGAATGGGCTAATGTCATTGACTAAGGTTCCAGGGGCTGAGTAGCACAATTGTAAAGTTCATGGTCTATATGTGAGCTGGGGGTTATAATGTTATTGTGTATATTATGTGTTCAACCCCACAAGTTAGAACAGAGAGGGGGGATATGTAATGCAGCAGGTTGCTAGCATTACTGTAAATGGTCCAGGATGTGCTTACTGGACCATGTACCTTCCCCTTTATCTGACTGGTCACATGACTGTGACATCACCCAGGTCCTGCATGCACAGTAAAGCTCTGTATACATGACTGGGACAGCACACAGGACCTATACACACAGCTGACTGATCACATGACTGTGACATCAGCAAGGTCCTGTCAGTATGAGGCTGTCTGTGCACAGCATATATAAACCTGCTTAATTTGAGACAGGTGTGTTCGGTGTGAGAGGCGTGAGGCCTGTTCCCCATGTGTGTGGGATACCGTGATACCGTGAAGCCTGGCAGCCTGAAGGCAAAGACTAGATCCTGTGCGGATGCTAGTGGCCTTGGAAGGCAGCGGCTTTGAAGTGAAGTCTGGTACCTGAAAGGCAGAGCCTGGATCCTGTGTGGATGTCAGTGGCCTTTGAGGGAGAGCCGGCTTGAGTAAGAGTCCTGAAAGGCAGAGCCTGGATCCTGTGTGGATGTCAGTGGCCTTTGAGGGAACGACGGCTGGAGACCCCTACCTGGGAAGCCGCAGAGCCACAGTGGTGGCAGAGTAACGGACTGAGACAGCTATACCCGGCAAAGGTAATACCCGGTGCTATATGGACATTGTGATATGAACATTGCTACTTTATTACCTTGCCGTAAGCTGTACCCTGGAGCAAGTGGGCCGGGGTGCCACTTGGCTCATGAATTGTTTATGTATGTAAACCTGCCGGTGGCGGACTAAGATGAACTGTGTGTGAACAGCGGTTTATGAAGTGCCATAATAAACTGCAACACTGTGTGAAAAACGTAAAGACATTGCACGTGTGCATTGATTGATGCAGCGAAGCGAGTTACCCCCAGTATGATGACGAGCGCTGCCTTACACTTAGCAAAAAGCGAATTGTCCATTAATAACTGTAAAACCTCACGTAAGCTCCGCCAATGAGACTCCAGATCAGGCGAATAAATCAAAATGTCATCCAAATACACAACCACATTTTTGCCGATTAAATGTCTAAGGATGTCATTAATAAGATTCTGAAAAAATGCAGGAGCATTGGCAAGACCAAAAGGCATAACCAGATTCTCAAAATGACCCACAGGAGTGTTAAAAGCAGTCTTCCATTCATCACCCTCCTTCATGCGCAACTAATTGTATGCCCCCCGGAGATCAATTTTAGAGAACCACTTGGCCCCCACTAACTGGTTAAACAAATCAGGAATCAATGGCAGTGGGTAAGGATTGCGTACAGTAATTTTATTAATCTCACGAAAGTCCAGACAAGGACGTAAACCGCTGTCCTTTTTTTTAACAAAAAAAAATCCAACAGCCACAGGAGACTTGGAAGGCCTAATGTGACCGGCGGCCAAGCTTGTCTGTATGTATTCCTCCAAAGCCTTTCTCTCAGGAATAGTAAGATTAAATAAACGACTTTTAGGAAGAGTCGCTCCAGGGACAAATTCAATGGTAATTGTATACCTCTCTATGGGGAGGCAAAATTTGCGATTCTTTCTCAGAAAAAACTTTCCAAAAATCCTGAATAGGTACAGGTAATTCCCCTTTATCCACAGCAGCAATGTGCCCGTTACAACACTTGTCATAACACTTAGGGCTCCAGGACTTAATTTCATTGGTAGACCAATCCAGTACAGGATTGTGCAATTTTAACCAGGGTAACCCCAACACTACTGGAGAAGGCAAATTATTTAATACCACCAAATCCAAATTCTCTTGGTGAATACCATTAATAGTGAGGGGAAATTCACAGACCTTGTGAGTAACACTCTTTAAGGGAGAGCCATCGACAGAAACCACGGCAATAGGGGATGACAAAGGTTTGGGTTTTAATTTAAGTTTTTCCAAGAACACCCCATCAATCACATTCAGAGTAGAACCACAATCCACAAATACCCGAAATTCAATTAATTCTTCCTGAGCAGTGGTAGTAGCAGAAAGAAGTACACCCTTAGTATTTAAACAGGCTATACGGGCTATGACCTTTTTTTTTCTTTGTTCACACGAAGCACACAGTTCCTAATGAAATGGTCAGATCCACCGCAATAAAAGCACAAACCTTCAGAAAATCTGCGGTCTTTTTCCTGAGAGCGGGGTGACATCGCCCCAATCTCCATCGGCTCTCCAATGTCAGTACAGACCCTCTCAAGACTCGGAGCTGACATGGCAGAGGATTTACTCTCATTAACCCTTGCACGCAGTCTCCTGTCCACCCGTATAGCTAATTGCATTGCCTCCTGCAAGTTTCCAGGTGAAGGATAAGCAATCAGCAGATCCTTAACCCTTTCACCTAGCCCCGCAAGAAACAAACTTTTCAAAGCTGAATCGTTCCACCCTACCTGAGCAGACCACCGACGGAAGTGAGTACAATAATTTTCCACTTTACCTGATCCCTGCCTCAAACGTCTTAATTCAGACTCAGCAGATGAGACACGATCAGGATCATCATACAACAACCCCAAAGCAGAAAAAAAACTATCCACTGATCTAAAGCACGGATCACTAGGTTGGAGAGAAAAGGCCCATCCCTGAGGTTCTTTGCGCAAAAGTGACATTATGAACCCTATGCGCTGTGATTCATCACCAGAGGATCCGGGTCTTAAACAAAAATACAATAAACAAGCATTTTTAAAGGAAAAAAAATCTTGTTGTTCACCAAAAATAGATCAGACAGACGTACCTTTGGCTCTACAAAATGTGCTCCAGAACAGCTACTCACGTGTTGTTGGAGCTTGGCCACATCCAGAGAGAGTCCCTGCAAGCGTTGAGCCAAATCCTGAATCGAGATCATAATGGAAACTGGAGGTCTTTCCTTAGAGAAATTTTTGGGCTGGACTTACTGTTATGATCTGCTACAAGCACTAAGGAAAGACAGGAGATCTGTCCCTACAATAGAACTAAGCTGGATCCCTACGATGTAACGGGGAACCTGATCCTACGATCAGACCCGCTAAAGTCCTCGGCTAGTCTGAACGAAGACCTATAGATGTGAGGAAGGGATCCCTACAAGAACTAGGGATTTGGAGAAAGATGGACACCTCCTAGCAGAAATTGTAGCAGAAATAAGACAAACAAACAACATAGAACATAGAGGTCCGAAGACCTAGCAAAACTGACTGAGAAAGGAGACAGAGCACCAAGCTAGCTCAAGAGTAGAAATTACAATGAAGTCCAGCAAGGCCAGGAGGGTGGAGCCGGATTAAATAGGCAAAAAAGGTCATGTGACCAGCAAACTAGAAAAAAACTAACAGGAGAGTTCTAACACTGTGTGCTTGTCAGATGACAGGCGAAAAGAAGATTCTTGTGTAAACAACACATGCACTCAGGTCTCATTGTCCTAGAGCTTGCATGATATGCCATGCGATCCCTGTGGCCAGTCAGAGCTGGCTTCACTCTCCTCTCCTTCGGACAAATCAAGACATCCGGAGGAAGTAAGAGAGAAAACAGCAGTTTTGAATAAAAAGTTTTTCAAAAAGTGTTGCTTTTGGAGTTTTCTAATTTGTAGGTCCCTCAAAGTCACTTCCAAAAAGGGATAGGTCCTGTAGTGTGGCAGTGTTCATACAGTGCAATATAATAGGCAGTGACCCAAGAAATGTCCAACTTAAAGTTCTTATTGTCCAGATAGCTTACACAGTGAAGACAGCTTTATCCTCCGGATCGCAGCCGGGTTGTCCACAGGGGCGATTGCACTGCCGTATCACTCCAAGGTGTGTCAGAAGCTTGGCCTTCCTGGGGCTCTGTGAGGCCTTCCTGGGGCTCTGTGTGGCCTTCCTGGGGCTCTGTGAGGCCTTCCTGGGGCTCTGTGTGGCCTTCCTGGGGCTCTTTGAGGCCTTCCTGGGGCTCTGTGTTGTCTTCCTGGGGCTCATGTTTGGTCTTCCTGGGGCTCTGTGAGGCCTTCCTGGGGCTCTGTGTGGCCTTCCTGGGGCTCTGTGTGACCTTCCTGGGGCTCTGTGTGACCTTCCTGGGGCTCTGTGTGGCCTTCCTTGGACACTGTGTGGCCTTCACACAGACCTCTCTATAGCACAGAGCTTCCTGCTCTGCAGTTTGCAAACCAAAGACTGACACACCCAAACCTTTGCTGCAGGTTTTTAAATGAAAACTGTGGACATGAGCCACTTGCAAGTCCTGAGCTGGAGGAAGTGGACCGCCCCACTGCCATCCTGTAGTCCACTCCAAGAATAAAAGCCAATGCTGGGTTTTACTAAATCTGCCTTGGTCAAATAGTTTGACCAAGTCCAAACTCACATTTATTCTGCACTACAACCACAGCTATGTCTGTGATTGCAATGCACTCCAGCGGGTTCACTATGCTTCTATGCGCATTCTGGGGGATACATACCGTCCCTCGCATATGATCCTCCTCACTCTCTTACAGTCCATTAAAAAGATTGATTTTGTAAATTGCCTTGAAAAACTGAAAAATTAAATTAAAGAGCTCCCCAGGTGCCAAATCTACAGAAACCTTCCACAAATTACCCCTTTTTGGATGCTTCACCTCTTAAGGATTTCATCTACGAATTTTGTAGCATTGGGCCGTGAAAATGAAAATGATGTTTATTCCACTAATGCAGCTCTATGGAAAGACAAATAAAAATGTTACAGGTCTCAAAAATGTTGACAAAAATACAATTTTATTTTTTTTTTCAATAAAAAAAATCTCTGAAAGTTTGGTATAGCCACAATCACATTGACCTGAAAAATCCTGTCCATGGGTTGTTTTTACCATACAACGAATACAGTATAAGCAAAGCTCAAATAACAATGACATTGCATACATTCAATGTGAGGAGGGGCACGATTTCAATTTTTGCCTCTGACAGCAGGAAAACTAGAATTGGCCCTGGGGTGTATATAAACATGTCACTAAACTGTGCAAGAAGGTCAAAGAAGCAACAATGACCCTATCCAGCTCAGCTGCTTCTTCGTCCAGTCTGCCAGAGTTGCCAAAAGTTTTTTCACAAATTGTGTAGATTCGGTATTTTAGATTTTTTTTAGTCAAATGTTTACTGAAATGAAATTATGAGTATTTCAGAAGTTCTTACACTTCTAGTGACAAATACACAAGTTTCTGTAAAATGTCAATATTCCCAGCGCTGCCCCTTATTTCTCCAGACTTCTGCCGTTCCCCCCGGCAGCTGGATTTCGGCTTCTGGCCTTTTCACCACATTTTACATGAGCATTACGCAAGAGTTTTGTCATGGGTTTAAAAAGAAAAGTTGACCTGCCTCATAAGCAGTGGCCTAACTAGAATTCAATGGACCCCAGTGCAAAATTGAGAACTGGGCCCCACCGGCTTGTTGGTCATATGTATTCTAGATCCTATAAAGACATGCGTGTTCGCATGTAATAATGCCCTCGTCCTGTCAGCTTCTTGTAATAATCGCCCCCATCCTGACTCCCTCCAGGAATAACCTCTCCCATCTTGGCCCCTTACAGTAATAATGCTCCCATCCTGGGCTCATCCTAACAAGATCTCCCATTTTTGGTCCCTTCTTAGTATAATCTCCCCATTCTTACCTTCCAAATTTAGACGATGTGTGGTGTCCTCCTCTATAGCCGGCGCAGAAGTCGGTAGCTGACTTCAGTGTGCTGGCATGGGCATGGGCAGCGCATGACATCACTGCTATGCGTCGCCCATCATGGGCAAGCCAATGTCTGTTGCCAGCCTCTGATTGGCTGACAGAATATTTTAGAATTGATTTTGAGTCCATCTTTAACCCAAATAGTTCTAACTAGCTCATCTGTAATAATACTGACTCGCCCCCTGGGCCGTGGGGCACTCGGATCCGGGCAATGGGGAAACGGTGGGAGTAGTAGTGGCAACCTGGTTCCGTGGCTCAGGTTGGTCAAGCCAGTGGTAGTCCGTTATGTGCTGATGATTATGTCCGACTATGCCACCCGTGGATTTGCGGTCATTAGGAACCGCCACTGCAAGGCAGACCGCTGGGGCTGATGATGTATGCAGCTGGGATGGTGTGACTCCCCACGGGAAGAGTGCGGCCCCAGGGCAGTATAATGGATGGTGGGAGTGATGGTGGTGAGAGTCCCAGTGCCATTAGTGCTGGAGGAGCAAGGAGCACACAGACAACAGGTTGCAGTCCAGGGTCTTTACTAGAACAGGTAAACTGACCCACAAACAGTCCCGGCTAGGAGGGGACCTGGATGTTTGAGAACAATGGGGAAATTGGCCCTGGTCAGGGTGAGGGTGTAGGCCTACCATGCTTTCTGCGCTCCTTCTGGCTATCTCCTCCTTATAGGGTAACAGCCCACGTTTCCGAGCTCTCCGTGTATTCTCGCCTGTATGGCCTGCAACGTGGGTTCCTTTCTGCTCCCAGCCTGGTACTGCTTTTCAGGTCCCTTCTGTTGTGGCAGGGCCTTCAGGCTTCTTAGGCCAAGGAATATACAGTCCCCTGCGGACTGGTTATCTGCTGGAGAATGTGGAATCCTCCCAGCCTCAGACACCAAAGTCTGGTAAATTAAGTCCTTTATCTGCCAAGACAGGCTCACTTCGCCTCTTGTCTCTGGCTTGTGGCTCTCCTCCTGCCACACTTCCTCTTAGGTGCAATACAACTTTCTGTCCCTGCTCTGTTCTGGGACAAGTCTCAGTCCTGAGACAGGTCGTCAAGTTCTCCCTAAACCTGCCCCCAGTTCCAATTTTTATAGGGGCAGCCAGCTCCCCCTACTGGCCTGAGACAGGAGGTATTGCATGCTAATGTTCCCCTGACTAGAGAACCTCCCCCTTGCTCTCAGACACAGCTTTATTAGATTTTGTGGCATCCAGGCCAGGGTGACACATTCCCCCCTAGTAGAATTTAGTACTCCGGGACTAAACAATAAACAAAGATAATAGGCATGACCATAAAACATTAATAGACAAACAACGCACAGATTGAGTTCTTAAGGTCACAGTGTGGACTGTGACCGGGTGTCCATATCACGAGCACAACGGGGAGCCTTAACCAGGTGGGGGTCTGTCCTACCCCAAGTCCTTTACAGTCTTAGTTCATTCCTTGGTTAGGCTCCGAACGCAGTCCATACAAGGTCCCGGTTATAAAAAGTCCATAACCTTTGAGTCCGTACGGTAACTGTAAGAAACTGAAATACACAATTACTAACCATGCATGTAACTTGGCAAACATTTCAACATTTGGCAACAGGGTTATTTACAGTTTTAGTGCACCCAATATTCTCCAGCGTGCGGGTATCTGCCCCTTTGTGCTCCTGGTTGACCTCCTTAACCCACTGTCTGGTGGTGGACCAACTTGACTTTCCCCACTAGCATTAGGGGTACAGCTACCAGCTGGGTGTACAGGTAGGGCAGGCAGCTGTCTGCGGGTTCTTTGGCTTACCGCAGGCATGGCAGGCTCACTGTCAGCAGAGGGTTGACTCTCCTGGGCTGCTGGTACAGGTTCTTCTGCCTCTGGAACCGCTTGCTCCTCTTCACCTTCCGGCTCTGGTGTTGGTTGTTGCTGTGCCGGTTGCAGGAAATGCAGGACGGGTACCACTATGGCATAATTTATGCGAGTCCAGGACTGAGGGAACTCTCCGAGAACGGTGCTGATCATTTCTTCCATGTCCTCTGCGGGTTCAAGGTCACTCTGATCCTCTTCTGCACTACGGAGTTGCTCGGGGCACCTTTTGAGGTGGTCTCTGGGGACGGTACTAGTGGTTTCTCCTTCGTCCTTGGTGATCACGCACACCTTCGGGTTGTCGTGGTCAGACTGCAGTACGGTGTAGGGTTCCCTTTCCCACTGGTCGTCCAACTTATGTAGTCTTCTCTTCCGCTTCAGGACCTGCTCACCAGTTTCTAAGGGACCAGCAGGGGCGTGTTGGTTGAAGAGTCTTTCTTGCCTTTCTCTCATCTGGGCCAGGCTCCTCTCCACACTCTCCTGTACCTTCTTGTACTGCAGTTGCCTTTCCGTATCCCAGTCTGCATCCGGGGAGGTGTCCTCAGGCGTTAGGACTCCCATCTCCAGGTCTACGGGCAGCTTACCCGGTCTGGCTCGCATCAGGTAAGCCGGGGTGCAGTTGGTAGCATTCACCGGGATATGATTGTATAAGTTTATCCGGTCCGGCAGTTTTTCTGGCCACAGGCTGCGTTCCTCCAGGGGCAACGTCTTCAGGAGATCAATGACTATATTGTTCATTTTCTCACACATCCCATTGGTTTGTGGATGGTAAGGCGTTGTCTGAATCTTCTTACAGCCATAGAGGTTGCAAAACTCTTGGAAGATTTCAGCCTCGAACGCCGGACCCTGGTCTGTCAGGACCTGTTCCGGATACCCGTGTGGACGGCAGAAGTATTGCTGGAAGGCTCTGGCCGCTGTTTGGGCTGTCAAGTCCTTTACTGGGACCACCACTAGAAAACGGGAATAGCGGTCCACGATTGTCAGGGCATAGATGTATCCTGACCGGCTGGGAGCCAATTTGACGTGGTCCAGAGCTACCAGCTGAAGAGGCTGTGTGGTGACGATGGGCCTCAAGGGTGTCTTCTGGCTGGCACGGTCCTTCCTCCTTAGGTGAAAAGGGCCACAGTCTCTGCACCACTTCTCTACAGCCCCTCTCATGCCGACCCAAAAGAACCGTCCTCTTAGCAGGAACTCAAGTTTCTTCCAACCGAAGTGCCCCGCTCTGTCATGGTAGGCCCCCAGGACCATAGCTGCATCCCGCCTTGGGACCATGACTTGCCAGGTCAGCTCGTGCGTCCGGTGGTTGACAATCCTTCTGCACAGCTTGCCTTCTTAGAGGAACAGCTTGCTCTTCTCTTTCCATAGCTGCTTGGCTTCCTCTGGAGCATCCGGATCTATGTGGGCATCTTCCTGGGTCAGCAGATCTTTCACCAGACATATGACAAGGTCACTATCTTGGGTCTCGGCCCAGCTGTGGTGAGGTAGGGGATTGATCATCATGGTTGTTAGATCCTCCTCCTTCACGCGGTGGGAGTATTGAGCGGCTCCATAACGGTGAAACGCGGGGAGTTCTACCTCCTCCAGCTCTTCTGGGTCTTCGTCACCTTCAGGTAAGTCAGGCATTCTCGATAGGGCGTCAGCGTTGGCATTGGTTTTGCCTGCCCGGTACTTGATCACGAAGTCATAATTGGAGAGACGGGCCATCCACCGCTGTTCCATGGCACCAAGTCTTGCATTGTCTAGGTGTGTTAACGGGTTGTTGTCCGTGTACATGGTGAACTTTGCGGAGGCCAGGTAATGCTTGAAGCGTTCCGTCACGGCCCACACCACCGCCAAGAATTCTAGCTTGAAGGAGCTGTAATTCTCCGGGTTCCTCTCGGTGGGCCTCAGCTTCTGGCTAGCGTACGCGATCACCCTTTCTCTGCCCTGTTGGTTTTGGGACAGTACGGCTCCCAGTCCCACATTATGGCGTCTGTGTGGAGAATGAAAGGCTGGCCATAATCAGGGTAGGCCAGGATCTCATCCCCTGTGAGGGCCATCTTTAGCTGGCGGAAGGACTCCTCTTCCGGTTTATCCCACTTGAAGGGTGGCTTTTGACTTCTGGACTTAGACTGTCCGATCAGGAGGTCCTGCATAGGAGCTGCCATCTTAGTGAACCCGGGGATGAACCTTCGGTAGTAGCCTACTAACCCGAGAAACTGTCTCACCTCTTTGATGTTCGAGGGGCTTGGCCAGCTCTTGATTGCCGTGACCTTGTCAGGGTCGGTGGCTACTCCTTCTGCACTTACCACGTGCCCTAGGTACTCGACCTTTGGTTTCAGCAGGTGACACTTCGATGGTTTCACCTGCCAGGGCTTCGAACACCTCGGCCAGGTGCTTTAGATGGTCCTCGTAGGTCTTCGAATAGACGATCACGTCGTCCAGGTAAAGGAGGACCGTCTCGAAGTTTCGGTGCCCTAGACAGCATTTCATCAGCCGCTGGAAGGTCCCTGGTGCGTTGCAGAGTGTAACATACCTGGCGGCGTCCTTGCATAGTGGTCCATCTCCCACTGTGCAAGAGCGCGCACTTGATCTCCAGTCCAGAATGTCTCTCTGGCTTCCCTCCATGCTGTCTGTTTGTGTCTGTTTCTGCTGCTTAAGGGCGGTGCCCGATCACTTCCTGCTTTTTGTACCTGCTGTGGGTCACACCCCTTGTGCGTCCTCAGCCTATTGCTGTCTGTCACCTGGTATTTAACCCAGCTGCTCCAATCAACCCCTGCCTGAGCATTGTGTTTCATTTAGTGTGCTCTTGCACTCTGAATGTGCCAGGTCCGTTCTGTGTTCTCTTGTCTGCCTATCCTGGAGGCTGTATTTCCAGGCCTGTCTGAACACGCTCCTAGCCTGTTCCTCCTGCCTTCTAGGGGCCGATTACCTAGACCCGCTCCTGTATCTTGCCTGTCCTGTCTGAACACGCTCCTAGCCTGTTCCTCCCGCCTTCTAGGGGCTGCTACCTAGACCCGCTCCTGTATCTTGCTACTGTGTCTGTTCTTGTCTGAATACTCTTCTAGCCTGTTTTCCCGTGTTTCTCTATGTCCGTACCTTTCCTTTTTCTGCAGAGTCTGAACTCGTACCTTACTCCTGCTTGTTGTCTCTGTACTCCCGTTTGTGAGTTTGTGGTCCACTCGCTACTTCACTGCAAGTACCCTGTGGGTATCTGGCTCTGCCTTTCCCTTCCTGTCTGTTTCATGTGAACAGAGTCCTGTCCCCCCTGCTCTGCCTTGCTCACCGCTCCAGCGGTTCTAGCCTACTCTGCCATGCTCACCGCTCCGGCGGTTCTAGCCTGCTCTGCCTTGCTCACCGCTCCGGCGGTTCTAGCCTGCTCTGCCTTGCTCACCGCTCCGGCGGTTCTAGCCTGCTCTGCCTTGCTCACCGCTCCGGCGGTTGTAGCCTGCTCTGCCTTGCTCACCGCTCCGTCGGTTCTAGCCTGCTCTGCCTTGCGCACCGCTCCGGCGGTTCTAGCCTGCTCTGTCTTGCTCACTGCTCCGGCAGTCTCACTTCGCTCTGACTCCTTTGCTCACTGCTCCGGCAGTCTCGCTCCGCTCTGACTCCTTTGCTCACTGCTCCGGCAGTCTCGCTCCGCTCTGACTCCTTTGCTCACTGCTCCGGCAGTCTCGCTCTGCTCTGACTCCTTTGCTCACTGCCCCGGCAGTCTCGCTCTGCTCTGTCTCCTTGCTCACTGCTCCGGCAGTCTCGCTCAGCTCTGACCTCTTGCTCACTGCTCCAGGCGGCCTCGTCCTGCTCTACTCTTGCTCACCGCCCCAGGCGGCCTCGTCCTGCTCTACTCTTGCGCACCGCTCCAGGCGGTCTCGTCCTGCCCTGCTCTCGCTCACCTCTCTGGGCGGCCTCACTCTGCTGTGTTTGTCCGCCACATCTGTGGTTCTGTTCCTGAGTCCCAGTGTGTACTGGGTCCTATCCCGCCTGTGTTCCTACCTGCTAGTGCCTCATGTCTGCACTCTAGCCGTGCTTGCCTGTACCCCCCTGCCTGCATACCCGCCTGCTTGCATACCAGTCGTGCCTGCCTATACCCACCAGTCTGTTCCTGTATTCCCCTGTGTGGGTCAACAGCCGTGTCCGGGGTCTGTCCTGGAGTAGCACCTGGTCCCTCTGCTCGGTTCCTCCTTGGTGCACTGGCGTCGTATGCCGTCGTGCGACCCTGGTCGGATCGGGTGAACACCTAGTTACGCCCCTCCAGGCATTCACTCTCCGGTACGGTCCAGTGGAATCACACGCACACGCCGCTCAGCCCGGACGTGTGCATTACAGCATGCTCATGCCATGGTTCCCGTTGAGCCCCACGGCCTTCGCTCTCTGAGACGTTTTCCAGTGAATACATGCATTAAAAATAAATAAATAATTATTTTTTCCCTTAGCTGAGTTCCAGGCGAATTACGCACCCGTCCAGATGGATCTATCAGCTCTCGTTCCTGCGGATCCGCCACGTTACTATGGGGATCCAAGACAGAGTCATGCATTTGTGGAGCAATGCATGCTACATTTCAAGTTCTACCCTCTATGTTTTCCCACAGATCGGGCTAAGGTGGGATTCATGATGTCTTACCTAGCGGGTGATGCCTTGAATTGGATCACCCCCCTATGGGACGCACAGGATCCTATCGTCCTGGACATAATGGCCTTCCTGGTGGCCTTTCTAATGGTCTTCGATGATCCTAACCAGGAGGCTCCTGCTGAAGCTTCACTTCCCAATATCCCGGAGCAGCCCCGATGGGTAATGTGTGTGGGTAGTGCAATAGTCCTCCAGCCCAATGAGACTACTGCCCACCCAGAATCCTCACAGCGTGACTACGCTCTCCGGAATACTTCTCCCAACCTCAAGAGGCAGTCCAGACGTGCTAGACGTAGAGGCAAGCCGTCACGCCAGGGTCTGTCCTCCCTGAGACCTCCTGACCTCAAACTTGAAGTCCCTACTGAAGCTTCATCTCCCTATATCCCAGAGAAGCCCCAGCGGGTAATGTACAAGGGTAGTGCACCAGTTCTCCTGCCCGAAGAGACTGATGCCCACCCAGAATCCACACCGGAGGACCCCCTGTTGCCTCCTGAATCCCCCGGGATACCACTTGATGACAATTGGAGAGAGACTTCCCTATACTCTGCACCTGATACCTCGCCCGCTTCGTCCAGTGAGTCCGACCTAGTGTTCTCCGAAGCAGAGGTTACCCCCGAGTCTCTACACCCCTCCGATCAGGCATCTCCTGAACCCTTCGGGGTGCTACCTGGTAGCGAATGGACAGAGACTTTCCTATACTCGGTACCTGATACCTCGGCTGCTTCATCCAGTGAGTCCGACCTAGTGTACTCAGAAGCAGAGGTTACCCATGAGTCTCTTCACTCCTCCGACCTGGCGGAGGACCTCCAGTTGTCTCCTGAGCCCTTCGGGGTGCTACCTGGTAGCGAAAGGACAGAGACTCTCCTATACTCTGTACCTGATACCTTGCTCGCTTCGTCCAGTGAGTCCAACCTAGTGTACTCCGAAGCAGAGGTTACTCCCATGTCTCTACACCCCTCCGACCAGGCAGAGGACCTCCAGTTGTCTCCAGAACCCTTCGGGGTGCCACCTGGTGGTGAATGGACAGAGACTTTCCTATATCCTGGATCTGATACCTCGCTCACTTCGCCTAGTGAGTCTAACCTAGTGTACTCCGAAGCAGAGGTTATTCATGAGTCTCTACACCCCTCCGACCAGGCGGAGGACCTCCAGTTGTCTCCAGAACCCTTCGGGGTGCCACCTGGTGGTGAATGGACAGAGACTTTCCTATACTCGGCACCCGATACCTCGCCTGCTTCGTCCAGTGTGTCCGACCTAGTGTACTCTGAATCAGATGTTTTCCCCGAGCCTCTGCACTCTTCTGACGCGGCGGAGGACCTCCAGTTGTTTCCTGAATCCTCCGGGGTACCACCAGATAACAAAGAGACAGTGACTTTTTCTCACCCTGTACCTGATAACCCGTCTATTTCTTCCTGTGAGTTTGATAAGATGTACCTCGAAGCAGAGATTACCCCCAAGTCTCTGCTCCCCTCCAACCCGGTGGAGGACTTTCAGTTGTCTCCTGTACCCTCTGGGGTGCCACCTGAAAATATGTGGAGAGAGACTTCCTTGTGTGCTGTTCCTGGTACTCCACCCGTTTCGTCTGTTGCTGAGGATGCCTGGATAGGAGGTAGCATCCTAGCTAACCAGATGATACCAGTTTTTCCTGTGGACAGTGGAAGTGATCTCCTTGAAGTGAAGGATTGGCCCTCGAATTCCCTGCGGAAGATTCTGGCAGGCCTGAAGAAGAGGGGGCGTAAGGGGGGGTACTGTAACATACCTGGCGGCGTCCTTGCATAGTGGTCCATCTCCCACTGTGCAAGAGCGCACAGTTGATCTCCAGTCCAGAATGTCTCTCTGGCTTCCCTCCATGCTGTCTGTTTGTGTCTGTTTCTGCTGCTTAAGGGCGGCGCCCGATCTCTTCCTGCTTTTTGTACCTGCTGTGGGTCACACCCCTTGTGCGTCCTCAGCCTATTGCTGTCTGTCACCTGGTATTTAACCCAGCTGCTCCAATCAATCCCTGCCTGAGCATTGTGTTTCATTTAGTGTGCTCTTGCACTCTGAATGTGCCAGGTCCGTTCTGTGTTCTCTTGTCTGCCTATCCTGGAGGCTGTATTTCCAGGCCTGTCTGAACACGCTCCTAGCCTGTTCCTCCCGCCTTCTATGGGCCGATTACCTAGACCCGCTCCTGTATCTTGCCTGTCCTGTCTGAACACGCTCCTAGCCTGTTCCTCCCGCCTTCTAGGGTCTGCTACCTAGACCCGCTCCTGTATCTTGCTACTGTGTCTGTTCTTGTCTGAATACTCTTCTAGCCTGTTTTCCTGTGTTTCTCTATGTCCGTACCTTTCCTTTTTCTGCAGAGTCTGAACTCGTACCTTACTCCTGCTTGTTGTCTCTGTACTCCCGTTTGTGAGTTTGTGGTCCACTTGCTACTTCACTGCAAGTACCCTGTGGGTATCTGGCTCTGCCTTTCCCTTCCTGTCTGTTCCGTGTGAACAGAGTCCTGTCCCCCCTGCTCTGCCTTGCTCACCGCTCCGGCGGTTCTAGCCTGCTCTGCCTTGCTCACCGCTCCGGCGGTTCTAGCCTGCTTTGCCTTGCTCACCGCTCCGGCGGTTCTAGCCTGCTCTGCCTTGCTCACCGCTCTGGCGGTTCCAGCCTGTTCTGCCTTGCTCACCGGTCCGGCGGTTCTAGCCTGCTCTGCTTTGCTCACCGCTCCGGCGGTTCTAGACTGCTCTGCCTTGCTCACCGCTCCGGCGGTTCTAGCCTGCTCTGCCTTGCTCACCGCTCCGGCTGTTCTAGCCTGCTCTGCCTTGCTCACCGCTCCGGCGGTTCTAGCCTGCTCTGCCTTGCTCACCGCTCCGGCGGTTCTAGCCTGCTCTGCCTTGCTCACTGCTCCGGCAGTCTCGCTCCGCTCTGACTCCTTTGCTCACTGCTCCGGCAGTCTCGCTCCGCTCTGACTCCTTTGCTCACTGCTCCGTCAGTCTCGCTCTGCTCTGACACCTTTGCTCACTGCCCCGGCAGTCTTGCTCTGCTCTGTCTCCTTGCTCACTGCTCCGGCAGTCTCGCTCAGCTCTGACTTCTTGCTCACTGCTCCAGGCGGCCTCGTCCTGCTCTATTCTTGCTCACCACCCCAGGCAGCCTCGTCCTGCTCTACTCTTGCTCACCACTCCAGGCGGTCTCGTCCTGCCCTGCTCTCGCTCACCTCTCTTGGCGGCCTCACTCTGCTGTATTTTTCCGCCACATCTGTGTTTCTGTTCCTGAGTCCCAGTGTGTACTGGGTCCTATCCCGCTTGTGTTCCTACCTGCTAGTGCCTCCCTGTCTGCACTCTAGCCGTGCTTGCCTGTACCCCCCTGCCTGCATACCCGCCTGCTAGCATACCAGTCGTGCCTGCCTATACCCACCAGTCTGTTCCTGTATTCCCCTGTGTGGGTCAACAGCCGTGTCCGGGGTCTGTCCTGGAGTAGCACCTGGTCCCTCTGCTCGGTTCCTCCTTGGTGCACTGGCGTCGTATGCCGTCGTGCGACCCTGGTCGGATCGGATGAATACCTAGTTACGCCCCTCCAGGCATTCACTCTCCGGCACGGTCCAGTGGAACCACACGCACACGCCGCTCAGCCCGGACGTGTGCATTACACAGAGCCCGAAAGGCATACAGTTGAATTCGCTCAGTCCCATCGGGGTGGTGAAGGCGGTCTTCTCCTTGTCAGCCTCTGCCACAGGAACCTGCCAGTACCCGCTAGTAAGGTCCAAAGTAGAAAATAAGTTAGCTGATTTTAGTGCGGCTAAAGACTCCTCTATTCTAGGCAGCGGGTATGTGTCTTTTTGGGTGATACGGTTGATTTGTCTATAGTCTACGCACATTCTCATGGTGCCGTCTTTCTTTTTCACCAGAACCAAGGGGGCTGCCCAGGGGCTACAGCTATCTCTAATGACCCCAGCTTCTTTCATTTCTCTTAGCATACCCTTGGCGTTCTGATAATGTGCAGGGGGTACAGGCCTGTGTCTCTCTTTTATTGGTGGGTGGCTCCCTGTGGGGATGTGGTGTTCTATCCCTTTTACTCTGCCGAAATCTAGCGGGTGCTTACTAAAGACTCTCTCGTACTCCTGTACCACCCGGTAGACTCCTTGTTTTTGGTGCAGAGGAGTGGAGTCAGCACCCACATGGAGTTTCTGGCACCAGTCCTCCTTTTGTTTCTGGGAGCCATTACCCTCCGCCTGTGGAGATGGAGGCAAGGGTTCCACGGCCCTGATAGCTTTGTGTTCGACAACAAACAGTTTGGCGAGTGTAGCGTACCTGGGTACCTCCCTCTCCCCAATGTTGAGGATGCGGACGGGCACCCTCCCATGACGAACATCAACCACCCCCCGGGCTGTCAAAATGGTGGGCCTGCTGTCTGAGTACACGGGTTCTACCATGGCTTGGTAGTCTCTACCTCTCAACCCGATTGCAGTCCGACACCAGATCATTATTTCACTTTTGGGAGGCATGGAAATGGGGAATGGGTCACTCAGTCTTACGCTACCGATCTCACCACTAGACAGTTCTACCTGCTGCCGTGTCATCAGGGCTTTTATCTCCTTGCTGAGGACTCTCTGTTGGCTGGAACTAGCATTCACCGCCACCTGTTGTAGAATTGCAATTACCTCTGAAAAACAATTTTCAATCACGTTAGTACCCACAGTTATTTTAGGGTGACTTTCACGACGGTCAATGTCCACAATAATCACTCTCTGTGCCGGTAGTTCAACTTTACCAATTTTAATGGTCATCTCCTTGAACCCCATCTGCGGCACGGGTAAGCCATTACTGGCAATGATGCTCAAGTTACTGTCTGGATACCGTGTGATATCAGCATCAGTCCAATACTGCTTAAAAAGTACATAAGGGATAGTGGTTACTTGCGACCCAGTATCCAGCAAGGCGCTCATAGGGATAACGTCCAGCACCACGGGTAAAACCGGGCGCCCCCCAACGTACTTATCACGCCAATTATAAGGTGATCTTATGCCTGGGGGTTGGCCTTCTGCCCCAGGTTGGACCCGTTTAAATTACAGTACCTGGAAATGTGTCCGGGCTGGTTGCATCGACGGCAAATGTGCTGTCCATCCTCTGCGTAGCGGTCTGTGGGCCTCCCTCGGAACGACGGGATCCTCCTCTGTCAACGCCACGGGACATCCTCCGGACTTGAAGCCAACTCGATGGGTCTTAACGGGTCCACTTGCAATGCCTGGACGGTCCTGGTCAACGCCGCGACGCTCCTGGTCAGCTCCTGGACTTGGTGGTGGAGATCTTTCGACGAGGCTTGGTTCAGGGCCTGTGCATCAGCCCCCACGGAGTCCATAGAGGAGGGCTCCGCCTCCTGGTGGTAGGTGAGAGCAGGGCGCCGGGCGTTTATAGCGCCACTGGTTGCGGGTTCACGGAGCACCCTTATGACCCTGTCCTTAAATTGGGCAAAGGTCAGATCAGGGTTCTGAAAGAACATGAGGCGCAGTTGGGCCCTGTGGGCGCTAGACAGCAGACCTTCTATGAATTGTTCTGTTAGCAGCTTATCCGTTTCCTGCACACTGCCAGGGTCAGTTTGTTGGATAGCCCTCAAGGCTTCCTGCACATTTAGGGCATAGTCTCTGATGCTGTCCTGTGCCCGCTGCTTACATCCATAGAACCTCATTTTAATTTCAGCGGGGGTAAGTGTATCAAAGGTACCCCGCAGCCGGGCCAGAATACCCTTCACGGTCCTTTTCTCCTCAGTGGGCCATGATTTTATCTCCCTTTGGGCTGCGCCAGTTAACTGCCCTGTTAGTATGCTGACCTTCTGTTCCTCTGTCAGGGGGTAAACTTGGAACAAACTGTACAGCCTTTCCTTAAAGTCAGTTAGGGCATGGGGCTCCCCTGAATACTTAGGCAGCCAGGCCGCTCCAGGGATGTAGGGCAGGGAAAATGGCATCACCGCTACTGCAGCCGTATTGGTGGTAGTGGGCGCCTCTGTGTCCGACATCTTCCTCCCCCCTAGTTAAGCGTGGCCTACCTTCCGACGATCCTCTTCTGTAGGCCGCAGCTCCGCTGATGCTGCTCTGGACGAGGACCTTCCGTCTCGTCCTGGTGACGTCAGCGTCGCTCTCTCTCCCTTCCAGGACCTTGCGCAGCGTCGGTGCGTGGGGCGGAGCTTCGGGTCTCGCGCGGTTTAGACGTCCACGCCCCTCTTCTTCCCGCGCGGCGTCCTGAAGATGGCGTCCGATGGCAGGAAAACGGCTGAAGATGGCGGGAACCGGCAGAAGATGGCAGGAGATGGCTGGAAATGGCGGGAAACGGCTCCGGATGGCGGGAAACCTCTTTTCAGGTACGTGTACAGTCTTTTTCAGGCGCGCAATACCCGTTTGTGGCGGGTTGGTTACAATCCTGCCAAGTACGCCAAAGCTGACTCGCCCCCTGGGCCGTGGGGCACTCGGATCCGGGCAATGGGGAAACGGTGGGAGTAGTAGTGGCAACCCGGTTCCGTGACTCAGGGTGGTCAGGCCAGTGGTAGTCCGTTATGTGCTGATGATTATGTCCGACTACGCCACCCGTGGATTTGCTGTCATTACGAACCGCCGCTGCAAGGCAGACCGCTGGGGCTGATGATGTATGCAGCTGGGATGGTGTGACTCCCCACGGGAATTGTGCGGCCCCAGGGCAGTATAATGGATGGTGGGAGTGATGGTGGTGAGAGTCCCAGTGCCGTTAGTGCTGGAGGAGCAAGGAGCACACAGACAACAGGTTGCAGTCCAGGGTCTTTACTAGAACAGGTAAACTGACCCACAAACAGTCCCGGCTAGGAGGGGACCTGGATGTCTGAGAGCAATGGGGAAATTGGCCCTGGTCAGGCTGAGGGTGTAGGCCTACCATGCTTTCTGCACTCCTTCTGGCTATCTCATCCTTATAGGGTAAGAGCCCACGTTTCCGAGCTCTCCATGTATTCTCGCCTGTATGGCCTGCAACGTGGTTTCCTTTCTGCTCCCAGCCTGGTACGGCTTTTCTGGTCCCTTCTGTTGTGGCAGGGCCTTCAGGCTTCTTAGGCCAAGGAATATACAGTCCCCTGCGGACTGGTTATCTGCTGGAGAATGTGGAATCCTCCCAGCCTCAGACACCAAAGTCTGGTAAATTAAGTCCTTTATCCGCCAAGACAGGCTCACTTTGCCTCTTATCTCTGGCTTGTGGCTCTCCTCCTGCCACACTTCCTCTTAGGTGCAATACAACTTTCTGTCCCTGCTCTGTTCTGGGACAAGTCTCAGTCCTGAGACAGGTCGTCAAGTTCTCCCTAACCCTGCCCCCAGTTCCAGTTTTTATAGGGGCAGCCAGCTTCCCCTACTGGCCTGAGACAGGAGGTATTGCATGCTAATGTTCCCCTGACTAGAGAACCTCCCCCTTTCTCTCAGACACAGCTTTATTAGATTTTGTGGCATCCAGGCCAGGGTGACACAATACCATCCCATACCAGTGGCCACCTCCATCTTGCTGGTGTTGAAGTGGAGGTCTGTGCCTGTTACTGATCCAGCCACAGACCGATCCTTCACGAGTCACTATCATCTCATCAGTCCATAAAATCTTTGAAAAATCTATTTTCATCTATTTCTTGGCCCAGTCTTGACAATTCAATGTATGTGTCGTTCAGTGGTGGTTGAGCTCAGCCTCCTCACCGCCTTGTCTCTGAGCACTTAACACCTTGTACTTCTGTGTCTTGCTGTCACGGGTGTGTCAGAAGTGACAGACAGTTGGTTGCAGGAGATCTCCTTGTTTGGAATTACAGACACCTTCTTAGAAGCTGTCTCTCTAGGACCCAGCGGCTACCTTCCTCTTGCTAATTAACACCCTAGCCTGGGTATATAAATATCTGCTGTTTGCTAGAGTGAGGTGTCGGCGATGCTCACATGACCCCTTGTGAAGGCTTGGAGCAAGTGCAGAACTTCTTCCTCTCTGGTGCTAAGAGCACATGTGTTCATCTCTCTGAAGTCGACTAAAGCTAAGCTACTTTCCCTTGTTTGTTCCCCCTTGCTGTCTTTAGTTGTCAGTGGGGATCGACTAGCGCTCATTCCCTCCCTCCTTATACAGGGCCAAATGCCAGGGAAATACAGGGCGAGGATCCTGTGCGGCACCAACATAGGGACGTTTAGGCGAGACAGAGTGATATAAGGTCAGCCTAGGAGGTTTCCACTAACCCCTTTCCCTAGAGACTGGGCCAATTTCCCCCTTCCCTTTGTGTTGCACTTAGTCTTTTATACACCTTGCATGACACTTGCTCAGTGGTGGTCGAGCTCAGCCTCTTCAGCTCGGCCATGTCTCTGAGCACTGAACACCTTGTACTTTTCATTGTGTTGCCACTTCCACTTGTCCTGTGCCTTATACGTACAGGGTGTCTGATTTTCCTATTCCCTTTTCATTGTGTTTTTCAGCAATTTTTAACTAAAGTATCTTCAATAAAGTTTGTGATATTCTTTCTATTATTTGGTCATATTCATTAATTTTTTATCGGTTAGTTGTATATCCATTGCATGAGACTTTATACAGATGTTTTTGGACTACGTTGGTTCTGTCACAGTAGCATGAGCAACATGCAGCCCGGCATTGTCATGTTGGAAAATGGCTTCTGGGACACTTGGGAGAAATGGGCGAATCAATCGTTCTATCAATCCATTTTGTACTGCAAGTGAAATTAGACATTGCATGACATTGGTGTGATGCTGAGTCACTTCTCACGGGCAAGCAGTAAGACAGGGTAATCAGGAGTTCCGAGGTCAGATACTATGAGGGCTCCTAGTACATAGGGGTAAAACAAGGGTGTGGTGAGATAACAGTCCATGGTCAAATGCCAGGAGAGTATGTCAAGGCAAGGGAGTACAACAAATGGATAGTCAGAGGCCAAGGCCTGGGTCAGATACCTGAAGTCAGAGAGAGCGTCAAAAGCAGAAGGGATAATCCAAATGAATAGTCACGTCAAGTCCGAGGTCCAGCAACAAGATCAAAAATCAGACACAGAGCAAGCAAACGCACCTAACGAAGCTAAGCTACAACTGACAATGTGCTGCTCACAGCAAACCAGCTAAAAAACTTGAAAATCACTGAGTACAGGAGATTCCTGGGGAAACGCCCACAGGCTAGACCAGATTGAGCAGGAGGACTGTCAATCAAAATGCTGACAGCCCAGCACACCCCAGGATCAGATTCGATGACTGGACTGTCACTCACAAAATCGACAGTCCAGCACACCACAGATCCCATAGGGTGACTGAGCTGTCACTCACAGTCAGTGATGAAACTGTGACAATTGATCTATGAGCCAGACGTCTGGCTACAGGTGTCCACTTACAACACTCAACTCTCAAAGGCAGTCATGGTGCAGAGCAAAACTGCAATGGAGACTCAAATGGAGATCTATCATTTTCAACTTTTGCCTTGGATACAATCATAGCTAGGGATCGATCTGGAGACCCCATGGGCAATGCCATGATGAGGCCTTTACGAGGGACCATCACACCGATTCTATTCCTAAGATTATAGTGTTGGGTGGTGTCAGAGATAACAGCTAGAGAGATTACACTAATTCCACCGCGACCACCAGTTTTTCAGGGATACAGCACTCCGCTGCTTCCAACCAGCAGGACAATTACATGTTTGCCTAACGAGTGGTGGACAAGGTCGAGGCGGTTTTCCTTACCAGGCCGGTTATTGGGGACTCACAGTGAGCATATGGTATTGTGACAAAGTCACTGGCAGAGTGTCGGAGGGGAGATATGTTTCACTGAGGCTATTAGCTTCAGTGATGCAAAACATGGAAGTTGCTCCTGCATATTAGGTGCAGAGAGGGTTAAAGAGCCAGGTTTACAAGGGCATGTTTTATTGGCGGATGGCTAAGTGCAGGACGGGAGGCCATCCACCATATCTCCACTCCAGGGAGTGGTCTGGGCTTTAAATAGCCAGCCGTTACACTCAGGTGTGTTTAGTGTCTGGAGAAACCTGCTCCAGAGAGGAGCTTGCGTGTATTTTGCTGAACCAGTGTTTGCCTAACTTTGAGTGACCAGACCCCAGCTGATGTATGGACTGTGCTGCACCTTTGTATTTTGTTTTGCCATTATGCCAAACGGGCCATGTTTACTTTATGGACTTCAGGTTGATTTATGATGTTTAATAAATCAACCCGAAATTCAAAGAGACAGTGTTCCTTGTCTACCTCCACATACAGCCAGGCAAGCCGCTTTACCACAATATATACACCTCCGATTCCAAAGCATGGGTATATATATATATATATATATATATATATATATATATATATATATATATATATATATATGTATACCCCAGTACGATCACTGTCAACCTCCACAATAACAAAATAAACTAGCTGCCACCACCAATCGTATATACAGTTTGGTAGATCGCTCACTCAGCTGCACTCGGAGGTAGAAACGGGTACGCTGTGTATTTAAATTTCTTGTTGGTTTATTAGAATGCGTCATAAACCAACATTGAGTCCATAAAAGTAAACACTGCCCTTTGGGCAAAACAGGAAAAATAAACAAAATAGAGTGGCCATGCAAAACACAGTCCTTGTGTTAGCAGGGATACATCTGCTCATAGTTTAGCAACTCCACATGGTTCAGGTCAGCTCAACACAAACAGGTCTAGAGTTCCTCTCTCCAGACTTACTGAACACTCAATGCCTCAAGAGGCCGAGTATTTGAACCCCAGACCACACCCTGGTGTGGAGCTATGGTGAGCGACCTCCCACCCGCACTATAGTCATTCACAAAAAAAACTGGCCCATTACAAATGGCTGATTAACCCCCTCAGCACATAACATGCAGGATAAGTCTTCCAGGTTTCACATCACTGAAGCTAATAGCCTCAGTGAAACTGTTCTCCATTCCAGCACTCTGCCAGAAACTTTGTCACATATCCCCCCCTCTGCCTAAAGCTGGGGTTTTGGCACCTTCACTCACTAAACATGTAAGTCTGGACAGGGCATGTGCATTACTATGTAGTTTTCTGGGCCTGTGCTCCACATTAAAATTAAAGTCCTGGAGCGCTAGAAACCACCTAGTCACCGAGGCATTCTTCCCCTTCCTCATCCATCTCAGGGGCAAATGATCGGATACTAGCCTGAACTTTCGGCCTTACAGATAGTATCTTAGTGTCTCAATTGCCCATTTGATAGTCAAGCATTCCTTCTCTATGAAGGCATAGTTCTTTTCACAGGAGAGTTTCATACTCAGGAATAGGACTGGATGCCCGTCCCCATCTATTTCCTGGGACAACAAAGCTCCCAAACCGACCTCGGAGGCGTCCGTCTGAACCACAGACTCCTTGCTGAAGTTAGACGCGACTAAGACTAGCAGTTTACATAGGGTGAGCTTCAACTCCTAGAATGCCATCTCCACATCAAAGGACCATTTGGCCATCGATGTCTTTGTGCCCTTAAGAAGATCTGTCAGGGAGGTGGCTATCATGGCGAAATTCGGGATGACTCACTGATAATATCTCACAATTCCCAAAAACGCCCGAACTTGCTTCTTGGAGTTCGGTTGCTGCTAATTTTGGATGGCCTCCACCTTATTTGCTTGTGGCTTTATTTCACCCCTTCCAATGATGTAGCCCAAGTATTTTGTCTCTTCAAGCCCCATGGTGCATTTGTTTGGGTTTATAGTAAACTGTGCCTTCCTAAGCGCATCCAGTAGAACTGGACCTTTTATAAATGTCTTCCCCAATCTGGGCTAATTATCACAATGTCATCCAGGTAAGCTGCGGCGTACTTTTTGTGGGAGGCTAGGATGCGGTCCATGGCCCTCTGAAATATAGCTGGGGCTCCCTGCAGACCGAACAGCATCCTGGTGTCCTGAAAGCACCCATCGGGAGTAGAGAAGGCCATCTTCCCATTGGCACTTGGGGACAGGAGAATTTGCCAGTACCCTTTCATGAGGTCCAGGGTGGTGATATATCTGGCTGACCCTAGCCTCTCAATGAGCTCATCGACCCGGGGCATCGGATATGTGTCGAACTTTGACACCTCATTCAGCTTCCTGTAGTCATTACAGAACCGTCATTCTCCATCCGGCTTTGTTGCAAGGACAATGGGGCTGGGCCAGCCACTTTTTGACTCCTCAATGACGCCCAGGCTCAACAATCTCTTCATCCCCTTGGAGATCACCTTGTGGCGGGCTTTGGGAATCCGATACAGCCTTTGATTCACCCTCACATGTGGCTCCATCAAGATTTCATGCTCGACCACCTGACCAACTTTGGACCCTTTGGTCATGCAAAACACAGTCCTTGTGTTAGCAGGCATCTGCCTGCTCAGAGTTCAGCAACTCCACATGGTTCGGGTCAGCTCAACACAAACAGATCTGGAGTTCCTCTCTCAAGACTTACTGAACACTCAATGCCTCCAGAGGTCAAGTATATGAACCCCAGACAACACCTTGGGGTGGAGAATTGGTGAACGACCTCCCACCCACTCTATAGTCATTCACAAAAAAACTGGCCCATTACAAATGGCTGAATAACCCTCTCAGCACATAACATGCAGGAGAAGACTTCCAGGTTTCACACCACTGAAGCTAATAGCCTCCGTGAGACATATTTCCCTTCCAGCACTCTGCCAGTGACTTTGTCACAACAGGCAGATTGTACACCGTTTCAGATGGCATATTGGTTCAGCGGTGCAGTTTACAGATAAAGAGGAACAGAGCTATTACATTTTATGTATTTACTCCGAAAAATTAGGCAGTGTTAATAAAAATATACAAATGTTACAAAATGGACTAAACAGCACAGTATAAACAATTGCATAAAATAAAAAGGATAAACAGAAGAAATGTACAGAACCTGATGTCACAGGTTTGGCTGTGACTTTTATGAAGGGGAGCTCTTCGTTTTTGGGAAGGCAATGGACAAAACTACAGGAAGTGCATCTCCCAGGACTGACCAACATTATAATTTGGAAACTGCCTTTATTAACACAAGATACGCCCACAAACCTCCCCTCCGGTGACTCACAACAGGGCAAGTCTTCAGAAAACCATAGGATGTAGCTCAGTCTTAGAAAATTATGAGATTCCCAAATTCTACAATTTCTTCGGCCATGGAGGTCCCAGGAGAGAGATATTACATTCATGTTTCCTACCACTATTTTACCTTTATATAGAGGGGAAACATGGCATGGATAGTATCATCCATTTGACCATTATTTAATTTGAAGGTGTTATGTTCACCGCCCAGTGACGTAAGACAATGCGTTACGTTCACCACTTCATCACGACTCTGAAAATATGACTTTCATATATATCATACCTTTGGTGTTCATAAAAACATCAATATTCATAATAATTTGATTAGAACAAAGAAGCTCACATCAGTCTGTTTGCAGTTCTGAGACTTATACAGTCAAGGGACATGAATCTGACACCTACGCAATTCTAGGCATATTGAGAATGGGGCTCACATGTGCTATCCTCTTTAATTACCTGTTTGCGGGAAGGAGACAAGGGGGGAATTGGATGGTCACAGCCCAAAACAAGGGTCATATAAAGGTTACTTACCAGCTTTTCGTTTTGTTTTTTTTCCATTTAATCCAGACTTTAATGTTAACCTGAGAACTTGTTAGATTTTTACAATTATATTCATAACAGGTGGCTTAGTTTACCGTAGCCGGACCCTGCTTGTCTTCATTCCATGTGCAATAACAGCTCAGCATTACATTGATTTGATGGTGGAACCAGTCCTGCAACAATTTCACCTCAGTATCTTAAGATCCATTTTTCAACACAGTAACGCCAGGCTGCATGTTGCTGGAGCTTCTGTGAACAGCCTGCATGACCTAAATGTCCTAGCAAGGCTGCATTGTCTCCAGATTTGTCTCCCATTGAGCACATAGGGGACGTCATTGGACGGTGATTACACAGGAGCTGCTGGCAGCGGATCTTGATGATTTTCCCAAGTGCATTCAGCGCAGAATCCTCCAAAGACAACCATTATGAACCTTGCTGAGAGAAGCCAAGGTGTGTAAGTGCTGGGATTTCTGTGTGTTGCTCATATTCAATCCTAAATAAATTGAGATGTTTCAAACGTTTTGTTTCCATTTTTCACTTTCTGGCCCTCATGCAGTGTAATGTCCCCCATTCTGGCTCCAATAAAGTACAACCCCTAGCAAAAATTATGGAATCACCGGGCTCGGAGGATGTTCATTCAGTTGTTTAATGTTGTTGAAAAAAAGCAGATGACAGACATGGCACAAAACTAAAGTCATTTCAAATGGCAACTTTAGGGCTTTAAGAAACACTAAAAGAAATCAAGATTAAAAATGTGGTACTCAGTAAGGGTAATTTTTTTCAGACCAAGCAGAGGGAAAAAATTATGGAATCACTCAATTCTGAGGTAAAAAATATGGAATAATGAAAAACAAACACACAAGAGAACACTCCAATACATCACTAGTATTATGTTGCACCACCTCTGGCTTTAATAACAGCTTGCAGTCTCTGAGACATGGACTTAATGAGTGACAAACAGTACTCTTCATCAATCTGGCTCCAACTTTCTCTGATTGCTGTTGCCAGATCAGCTTTGCAGGTGAGCCTTGTCATGGACCGTTTTCTTTAACTTCCACCAAAGATTTTGAATTGGATTGAGATCCAGACTATTTTCAGGCCATGACATTGACCTTATGTGTCTTCTTTCAAGGAATGTTTTCACTGTTTTTGCTCTATGGCAGGATGCATTATCATCTTGAAAAATGATGTCATCATCCCCAAACATCCTTTCAATTGATGGGATAAGAAAACTGTCCAAAATATCAATGTAAACTTGGGCATTTATTGAAGATGTAATGACAGCCATCGCCCCAGTGCCTTTACCTGACATGCAGTTCTCTTCATGCAGTCATCTCTATAAATCTCATTGGAACGGCACCAAACAAAAGTTCCAGCATCATCATCTTGCCCAATGCAGATTCGCGATTCATCACTGAATATGACTTTCATCCAGTCATCCACAGTCCACGATGGCTTTTCCTTAGCCCATTGTAATGTTGTTTTTTTCTGTTTAGGTGTTAATGATGGCTTATGTTTAGCTTTTCTGTATGTAAATCCCATTTCCTTTAGGCGGTTTCTTACAGTTCGGTCACAGACATTGACTCCAGTTTCTCCCTTCCGTTCCTCATTTGTTTTGTTGTGCATTTCCTGTTTTGGCGACATATTTTTAAGTTTCCGGTCTTGACGCTTTGATGTCTTCCTTGGTCTACCAGTATGTTTGCCTTTAACAACCTTCCCATCTTGTTTGTACTTGGTCCAGATTTTAGACACAGCTGACTGTGAACAACCAACATCTTTTGCAACATTGCGTGATGATTTACCTTCTTTTAAGAGTTTCATAATCCTCTCCTTTGTTTCAATTGACATCTCTCGTGTTGGAGCCATGATTCATGTCAGTCCACTTGGTGCAACAGCTCTCCAAGGAGTGATCACTCGTTTTTAGATGCAGACTAACGAGCAGATCTAATTTGATGCAGGTGTTAGTTTTGGAAATGAAAATTTACAGGATGATTCCATAGTTTTTTTCCTCAGAATTGAGTGATTCCATATTTTTTTTCCCTCTGCTTGGTCTGAAAAAAATTACCCTTACTGAGTACCACATTTTTAATCTTGATTTCTTTTAGTGTTTCTTAAAGCCCTAAAGTTTCCATTTGAAATGACTTTAGTTTTGCGCCATGTCTGTGATCTGCTTTTTTTCAACAACATTAAACAACTGAATGAACATCCTCTGAGCCCGGTGATTCCATAATTTTTGCCAGGAGTTGTAGTAATGTCTCTTATTTTGGCCCTTGTTGGTAATAAAGTCACTCATTCAGGGATTTAAAAAATGAAAATGATTTTCGCTTATCTATCTCCTCTTCCATAAATGAGCAGCTCCTTTTTACTCAGTTTTTGTCTGAGACCATGTGGTTGGTGAGTTTTATTCACATATTCACTTGGTGTTGGTGCTGTGTGGTGCCCATTATTGCTGCAGTGCTTTGGCTGTGGATTGTGTGACCTGGAGCCATATGAGCTTTGCCATGCAGCATGGGTGTTGTGTGGCAGCCATTATTGCTGTGGTGCTTTGGCTGTGTGTTGTGTTATCTGAAGCCATATGGGCTTTACCTTGCAGCATGGGTGCTGTCTGGTTGCCATCATTGCTGGAATGCATTGCCTGTGGGTTGTGTGACCTGAAATAAAATCTGTAGTAATCAACAGGTGATAGAGCTATAATATCTATTGTGTGACCTGAATCCATGTGGGCTTTGCCTTGCAGCATTGGAGCTGTGTGGTGGCCATTATTGCTGTGGCGCATTGCCTGTGGGTGGTACGACGTGGAGCCTCGGGGGCTTTACCTTGGAGCATGGGAGCTGTGTGGTGGCCATTATTGCTGTGGTGCTTTGCCTGTGGGTGGTGTGACCTGGAGTCTCGAGGGCTTTTTCTTGCAGCATGGGAGCTGTGTGGTGGCCATTATTGCTGTGGTGCTTTGCCTGTGGGTTGTGTGACCTGGAGTCCCGGGGGATTTGCCTTGCAGCATGGGAGCTGTGTGGCAGCCATTATTGCTGTGATGCTCTGCCTGTGGGTGGTGTGACCTGGAGTCTCGGGGGATTTACCTTGCAGCATGGGAGCTGTGTGGCAGCCATTATTGCTGTGGTGCTTTGCCTCTGGGTGGTATGACCTGGAGTCTCGGGGGATTTGCCTTGCAGCATGAGAGCTGTGTGGTGGCCATTATTGCTGTGGAGCTTTGCCTGTGGGTGGTGTGACCTGGACTCTCGGGGGATTTGCCTTGCAGCATGGGAGCTGTGTGGTGGCCATTATTACTGTGGTGCTTTGCCTGTGGGTAGTGTAACCTGGAGTCTCGGGGGATTTGCCTTGCTGCATGGGAGCTGTGTGGTGGCCATTATTGCTGTGGTGCTTTGCCTGTGGGTGGTGTGACCTGGAGTCTCGGGGCTTTTCCTTGCAGCATGGGAGCTGTGTGGTGGCCATTATTGCTGTGGTGCTTTGTCTGTGGGTAGTGTAACCTGGAGCCTCGTGGGATGTGCCTTGCAGCATGGGAGCTGTGTGGCAGCCATTATTGCTGTGGTGCTTTGCCTGTGGGTGGTGTGACCTGGAGCCTCGGGGGCTTTGCTTGCAGCAAGGGAGCTGTGTGGCGGCCATTATTGCTGTGGTGCTCTGCCTGTGGGTTGTGTGACCTGGAGTCTCAGGGGATTTGCCTTGCAGCATGGGAGCTGTGTGGCGGCCATTATTGCTGTGGTGCTTTGCCTGTGTGTTGTGTGACCTGGAGCCTCAGGGGCTTTGCCTTGCAGCATGGGAGCTGTGTGGCAGCCATTATTACTGTGGTGCTTTGCCTGTGGGTTGTGTGACCTGGAGTCTCGGGGGATTTGCCTTGCAGCATAGAGCTGTGTGGTGGCCATTATTACTGTGGTGCTTTGCCTGAGGGTAGTGTAACCTGGAGTCTCGGGGGATTTGCCTTGCAGCATGGGATGTGTGTGGTGGCCATTATTGCTGTGGTGCTTTCCCTGTGGGTGGTGTGACCTAGAGTCTCAGGGGATTTGCCTTGCAGCATGGAAGCTGTGTGGTGGCCATTATTGCTGTGGTGCTTTGCCTGTGGGTTGTGTGACCTGGAGCCTCGGGGGCTTTTTCTTGCAGCATAGGAGCTGTGTGGTGGCCCTTATTACTGTGGTGCGTTGCCTGTGGTTAGTGTAACCTGGAGTCTTGGGGGATTTGCCTTGCAGCATGGGAGCTCTGTGGTGGCCATTATTGCTGTGGTGCATTGCCTGTGGGTGGTAAGACCTGGAGCCTTGGGCGCTTTGCCTTGTAGCATGGGAGCTGTGTGGCAGACATTATTGCTGTGGTGCTTTGCCTGTGGGTTGTGTGACTTGGAGTCTCGGGGGATTTGCCTTGCAGCATGGGAGCTGTGTGGTGGCCATTATTGCTGTGGTGCTTTGCCTGTGGGTTGTGTGACCTGGAGCCTCGGGGGCTTCGCCTTGCAGCATGGGAGCTGTGTGGCAGCCATTATTACTGTGGTGCTTTGCCTCTGGGTAGTGTAACCTGGAGTCTCGGGGGATTTGCCTTGCTGCATGGGAGCTGTGTGGTGGCCATTATTGCTGTGGTGCTTTGCCTCTGGGTGGTGTGACCTAGAATCACGGGGTATTTGCCTTGCAGCATGGAAGCTGTGTGGTGGCCATTATTGCTGTGGTGCTTTGCCTGTGGGTTGAGAGACCTGGAGCTTCGGGGGATTTGCCTTGCAGCATGGGAGCTGTGTGGCAGCCATTATTGCTGTGGTGCTTTGCCTGTGGGTTGTGTGACCTGGAGCCTCGGGGGCTTTTCCTTGCAGCATGGGAGCTGTGTGGTGGCCATTATTGCTGTGGTGCTTTGCCTGTGGGTTGTGTGACCTGGAGCCTCGGGGGCTTTTCCTTGCAGCATGGGAGCTGTGTGGTGGCCATTATTACTGTGGTGCTTTGCCTGTGGGTTGTGTGACCTGGAGCCTCGGGGGCTTTTCCTTGCAGCATGGGAGCTGTGTGGTGGCCATTATTACTGTGGTGCTTTGCCTGTGGGTGGTGTGACCTAGAGTCTCAGGGGATTTGCCTTGCAGCATGGGAGCTGTGTGGCAGCCATTATTACTGTGGTGCTTTGCCTGTGGGTGGTGTGACCTGGAGCCTCGGGGGCTTTGCCTTGCAGCATGGGAGCTGTGTGGTGGCCATTATTGCTGTGGTGCTTTGCCTGTGGGTTGTGTGACCTGGAGCCTCGGGGGATTTGCCTTGCAGCATGGGAGCTGTGTGGCAGCCATTATTACTGTGGTGCTCTGCCTGTGGGTTGTGTGACCTGGAGCCTCGGGGGCTTTGTCTTGCAGCATGGAAGCTGTGTGGCAGCCATTATTGCTGTGGTGCTTTGCCTGTGGATGTTGTGACCTGGAGTCTCGGGGCTTTGCCTTGCAGCATGGAAGCTGTGCGGTGGCCATTATTACTGTGATGCTCTGACTGTGGGTTGTGTGACCTGGAGCCTGGGGGGGCTTTGCCTTGCAGCATGGGAGCTGTGTGGTGGCCATTATTGCTGTGGTGCTTTGCCTGTGGGTTGTGTGACCTGGAGCCTTGGGGGCTTTGCCTTGCAGCATGGGAGCTGTGTGGCAGCCATTATTACTGTGGTGCTTTGCCTGTGGGTAGTGTAACCTGGAGTCTCGGGGGATTTGCCTTGCAGCATGGGAGCTGTGTGGTGGCCATTATTACTGTGATGCTTTGCCTGTGGGTGGTGTGACCTAAAGTCTCAGGGGATTTGCCTTGCAGCATGGGAGCTGTGTGGTGGCCATTTTTGCTGTGGTACTTTGCCTGTGGGTTGTGTGACCTGGAGTCTCGGGGGCTTTACCTTGCAGCATGGGAGCTGTGTGGCAGCCATTATTGCTGTGGTGCTTTGCCTGTGAGTGGTGTGACCTGGAGTCTCGGGGGCTTTGCTTTGCAGCATGTGAGCTGTGGCCATTATTGCTGTGGTGCTTTGCCTGTGGGCTGTGTGACCTAGAGTCTCGGGGGATTTGCCTTGCAGCATGGGAGCTGTGTGGTGGCTATTATTGCTGTGGTGCTTTGCCTGTGGGTTGTGTGACCTGGAGTCTTGGGGGATTTGCCTTGCAGCATGGGAGCTGTGTGGCGGCCATTATTGCTGTGGTGCTTTGCCTGTGGGTTGTGTGACCTGGAGTCTTGGGGGATTTGCCTTGCAGCATGGGAGCTGTGTGGTGGCCATTATTGCTGTGGTGGTTTGCCTGTGGGTTGTGTGACCTAGAGTCTCGGGGGATTTGCCTTGCAGCATGGGAGCTGTGTGGTGGCCATTATTGCTGTGGTGGTTTGCCTGTGGGTTGTGTGACCTAGAGTCTCGGGGGATTTGCCTTGCAGCATGGAAGCTGTGTGGTGATCATTATTGCTGTGGTGCTTTGCCTGTGGGTTGTGTGACCTGGAGCCTCGGGGGCTTTGCCTTGTAGCATGGGAGCTGTGTGGTGGCCATTATTGCTGCGGTGCTTTGCCTGTGGGTGGTGTGACCTGGAGTCTCGGGGGATTTGCCTTGAAGCATGGGAGCTGTGTGGCGGCCATTATTGCTGTGGTGCTTTGCCTGTGGGTAGTGTAACCTGGAGTCTCGGGGGATTTGCCTTGCAGCATGGGATGTGTGTGGTGGTCATTATTGCTGTGGTGCTTTCCCTGTGGGTGGTGTGACCTAGAGTCTCAGGGGATTTGCCTTGCAGCATGGAAGCTGTGTGGTGGCCATTATTGCTGTGGTGGTTTGCCTGTGGGTTGTGTGACCTGGAGCCTCGGGGGCTTTTTCTTGCAGCATAGGAGCTGTGTGGTGGCCCTTATTACTGTGGTGCTTTGACTGTGGGTAGTGTAACCTGGAGTCTCGGGGGATTTGCCTTGCAGCATGGGAGCTGTGTGGTGGCCGTTATTGCTGTGGTGCTTTGCCTGTGGTTGGTGTGACCTGGAGCCTCGGGGGATTTGCCTTGCAGCATGGGAGCTGTGTGGTGGCCATTATTGCTGTGGTGCTTTGCCTGTGGGTTGTGTGACCTGGAGCCTCGGTGGCTTTCCCTTGCAGCTTGGGAGCTGTGTGGCAGCCATTATTACTGTGGTGCTTTGCCTGTGGGTAGTGTAACCTGGAGTCTCGGTGGATTTGCCTTGCAGCATGGGAGCTGTGTGGTGGACATTATTGCTGTGGTGCTTCGCCTGTGGGTGTTGTGACCTGGAGTCTCGGGGGATTTGCCTTGCAGCATGGGAGCTGTGTGGTGGACATTATTACTGTGGTGCTTTGCCTGTGGGTGGTGTGACCTGGAGTCTCGGGGGTTTTACCTTGCAGCATGGGAGCTGTGTGGCAGCCATTATTGCTGTGGTGCTTTGCCTGTGGGTGATGTGACCTGGAGCCTCGGGGGATTTGCCTTGCAGCATGGAAGCTGTGTGGTGGCCATTATTGCTGTGGTGCTTTGCCTGTGGGTAGTGTAACCTGGAGTCTCGGGGGATTTGCCTTACAACATGGGAGCTGTGTGGTGGCCATTATTGCTGTGGTGCTTTGCCTGTGGGTGGTGTGACCTAGAATCACGGGGGGATGTGCCTTGCAGCATGGAAGCTGTGTGGTGGCCATTATTGCTGTGGTGCTTTGCCTGTGGGTTGAGAGACCTGGAGCTTCGGGGTATTTGCCTTGCAGCATGGGAGCTGTGTGGCAGCCATTTTTGCTGTGGTGCTTTGCCTGTGGGTTGAGAGACCTGGAGCTTCGGGGTATTTGCCTTGCAGCATGGAAGCTGTGCGGTGGCCATTATTACTGTGATGCTTTGACTGTGGGTTGTGTGACCTGGAGCCTCGGGGGCTTTGCCTTGCAGCATGGGAGCTGTGTGGTGGCCATTATTACTGTGGTGCTTTGTCTGTGGGTAGTGTAACCTGGAGTCTCAGGGGATTTGCCTTGCAGCATGGGAGCTCTAGGTGGCCATTATGGCTGTGGTGCTTTGCCTGAGGGTGGTGTGACCTGGAGCCTCGGGGGATTTGCCTTGCAGCATGGGAGCTGTGTGGTGGCCATTTTTGCTGTGGTACTTTGCCTGTGGGTTGTGTGACCTGTAACCTCGGGGGCTTTGCCTTGCAGCATGGGAGCTGTGTGGTGGCCATTATTGCTGTGGTGCTTTGCCTGTGGGTGGTGTGACCTGGAGTCTTGGGGGATTTGCCTTGCAGCATGGGAGCTGTTTGGTGGCCATTATTGCTGTGGTACTTTGCCTGTGGGTTGTGTGACCTGTAACCTCGGGGGCTTTGCCTTGCAGCATGGGAGCTCTGTGGTGGCCATTATTGCTGTGGTGCTTTGCCTGTGGGTGGTGTGACCTGGAGTCTCAGGGGATTTGCCTTGCAGCATGGGAGCTGTGTGGTGGCCATTATTGCTGTGGTGCTTTGCCTGTGGGTGGTGTGACCTGGAGTCTCGGGGGCTTTGCTTTGCAGCATGTGAGCAGTGTGGCAGCCATTATTACTGTGGTGTTTTGCCTGTGGGTTGTGTGACCTAGAGTCTCGGGGGATTTGCCTTGCAGCATGGGAGCTGTGTGGTGGCCATTATTGCTGTGGTGCTTTGCCTGTGGGTGGTGTGATCTGGAGTCTTGAGGGATTTGCCTTGCAGCATGGGAGCTGTGTGGCAGCCATTATTGCTGTGGTGATTTGCCTGTGGGTTGTGTGACCTAGAGTCTCGGGGGATTTGCCTTGCAGCATGGAAGCTGTGTGTTGACCATTATTGCTGTGGTGCTTTGCCTGTGGGTTGTGTGACCTGGAGCCTCGGGGGCTTTGCCTTGCAGCATGGGAGCTGTGTGGTGGCCATTATTGCTGTGGTGCTTTGCCTGTGGGTGGTGTGACCTGGAGTCTCGGGGGATTTGCCTTAAAGCATGGGAGCTGTGTGGCGGCCATTATTGCTGTGGTGCTTTGCCTGTGGGTTGTGTGACCTGGAGCCTTGGGGGCTTTGCCTTGCAGCATGGGAGCTGTGTGGCAGCCATTATTACTGTGGTGCTTTGCCTGTGGGTAGTGTAACCTGGAGTCTCGGGGGATTTGCCTTGCAGCATGGGAGCTGTGTGGTGGCCATTATTGCTGTGGTGCTTTGCCTGTGGGTAGTGTGACCTAGAGTCTCAGGGGATTTGCCTTGCAGCATGGAAGCTGTGTGGTGGCCATTATTACTGTGGTGCTTTGCCTGTGGGTTGAGTGACCTGGAGCCTCGGGGGATTGGCCTTGCAGCATGGGAGCTGTGTGGTGGCCATTATTGCTGTGATGCTTTGCCTGTGGGTTGTGTGACCTGGAGCCTCGAGGGCTTTTTCTTGCAGCATGGGAGCTGTGTGGTGGCCATTATTACTGTGGTGCTTTGCCTGTGGGTAGTGTAACCTGGAGTATCGGGGGATTTGCCTTGCAGCATGGGAGCTGTGTGGCAGCCATTATTGCTGTGGTGCTTTACCTGTGGGTAGTGTAACCTGGAGTCTCGGGGGATTTGCCTTGCAGCATGGGAGCTGTGTGGTGGCCATTATTGCTGTGGTGCTTTTCCTGTGGGTGGTGTGACGTGGAGTCTCGGCGGCTTTGCTTTGCAGCATGTGAGCTGTGTGGCAGCCATTATTGCTGTGGTGCTTTGCCTGTGGGTTGTGTGACCTGGAGCCTCGGGGGCTTTGCCTTGCAGCATGGGAGCTGTGTGGCAGCCATTATTACTGTGGTGCTTTGCCTGTGGGTAGTGTAACCTGGAGTCTCGGGGGATTTGCCTTGCAGCATGGAAGCTGTTTGGTGGCCATTATTACTGTGGTGCTTTGCTTGTGGTTTGAGTGACCTGGAGCCTCGGGGGATTGGCCTTGCAGCATGGGAGCTGTGTGGCAGCCATTATTGCTGTGGTGCTTTGCCTGTGGGTTGTGTCACCTGGAGAAACGGGGGCTTTTTCTTGCAGCATGGGAGATGTGTGGTGGCCATTATTGCTGTGTTGCTTTGCCTGTGGGTTGTGTGACCTGGTGCCTCGGGGGCTTTGCCTTGCAGCATGGGACCTGTGTGGCAGCCATTATTGCTGTGGTGCTTTGCCTGTGGGTGGTGTGACCTGGAGTCTCGGGGTATTTGCCTTGCAGCATGGGAGCTGTGTGATGGCCATTATTGCTGTGGCGCATTGCCTGTGGGTTGTGTGACCTGGAGCCTCGGGGGATTTGCCTTGCAGCATGGAAGCTGTGTGGTGACCATTATTGCTGTGGTGCTTTGCCTGTGGGTTGTGTGACCTGGAGCCTCGGGGGCTTTGACTTGCAGCATGGGCGCTGTGTGGCATCCATTATTATTGTGGTGCTTTGCCTGTGGGTTGTGTGACCTGGAGTCTCAGGGATTTGCCTTGCAGCATGGAAGCTGTGTGGTGGCCATTATTGCTGTGGTGCTTTGCCTGTGGGTTGTGTGACCTGGAGCCTCGGGGGATTGGCCTTGCAGCATGAGAGCTGTGTGGTGGCCATTATTGCTGTGGTGCTTTGCCTGTGGGTTGTGTGACCTGGAGCCTCGTGGGCTTCGCCTTGCAGCATGGGAGCTGTGTGGCAGCCATTATTACTGTGGTGCTTTGCCTCTGGGTAGTGTAACCTGGAGTCTCGGGGGATTTGCCTTGCTGCATGGGAGCTGTGTGGTGGCCATTATTGCTGTGGTGCTTTGCCTGTGGGTTGTGTGACCTAGAATCACGGGGTATTTGCCTTGCAGCATGGGAGCTGTGTGGCAGCCATTATTGCTGTGGTGCTTTGCCTGTGGGTTGTGTGACCTGGAGCCTCGGGGGCTTTGCCTTGCAGCATGGGAGCTGTGTGGTGGCCATTATTGCTGTGGTGCTTTGCCTGTGGGTAGTGTAACCTGGAGTCTCGGGGGATTTGCCTTGCAGCATGAGAGCTGTGTGGTGGCCATTATTACTGTGGTGCTTTGCCTGTGGGTGGTGTGACCTAGAGTCTCAGGGGATTTGCCTTGCAGCATGGGAGCTGTGTGGCAGCCATTATTGCTGTGGTGCTTTGCCTGTGGGTGGTGTGACCTGGAGCCTCGGGGGCTTTGCCTTGCAGCATGGGAGCTGTGTGGTGGCCATTATTGCTGTGGTGCTTTGCCTGTGGGTTGTGTGACCTGGAGCCTCGGGGGCTTTGTCTTGCAGCATGGAAGCTGTGTGGCAGCCATTATTGCTGTGGTGCTTTGCCTGTGGATGTTGTGACCTGGAGTCTCGGGGATTTGCCTTGCAGCATGGAAGCTGTGCGGTGGCCATTATTACTGTGATGCTCTGACTGTGGGTTGTGTGACCTGGAGCCTGGGGGACTTTGCCTTGCAGCATGGGAGCTGTGTGGTGGCCATTATTACTGTGGTGCTTTGCCTGTGGGTTGTGTGACCTGGAGCCTTGGGGGCTTTGCCTTGCAGCATGGAAGCTGTGTGGCAGCCATTATTGCTGTGGTGCTTTGCCTGTGGGTAGTGTAACCTGGAGTCTCGGGGGATTTGTCTTGCAGCATGGGAGCTGTGTGGTGGCCATTATTACTGTGGTGCGTTGCCTGTGGGTGGTGTGACCTAAAGTCTCAGGGGATTTGCCTTGCAGCATGGAAGCTGTGTGGTGGCCATTATTACTGTGGTGCTTTGCCTGTGGGTTGAGTGACCTGGAGCCTCGGGGGATTTGCCATGCAGCATGGGAGCTGTGTGGTGGCCATTTTTGCTGTGGTACTTTGCCTGTGGGTTGTGTGACCTGTAACCTCGGGGGCTTTGCCTTGCAGCATGGGAGCTGTGCGGCAGCCATTATTGCTGTGGTGCTTTGCCTGTGGGTTGTGTGACCTGGAATCTCGGGGGCTTTACCTTGCAGCATGGGAGCTGTGTGGTGGCCATTATTGCTGTGGTACTTTGCCTGTGGGTGGTGTGACCTGGAGTCTCGGGGGCTTTGCTTTGCAGCATGGGAGCTGTGTGGTGGACATTATTGCTGTGGTGCTTTGCCTGTGGGTGATGTGACCTGGAGACTCGGGGGATTTGCCTTGCAGCATGAGAGCTGTGTGGTGGCCATTATTACTGTGGATCTTTGCCTGTGGGTAGTGTAACCTGGAGTCTCGGGGGATTTGCCTTGCAACATGGGAGCTGTGTGGTGGCCATTATTGCTGTGGTGCTTTGCCTGTGGGTGGAGAGACCTGGAGCTTCGGGGTATTTGCCTTGCAGCATGGGAGCTGTGTGGCAGCCATTTCTGCTCTGGTGCTTTGCCTGTGGGTTGAGAGACCTGGAGCTTCGGGGGATTTGCCTTGCAGCATGGAAGCTGTGCGGTGGCCATTATTACTGTGATGCTCTGACTGTGGGTTGTGTGACCTGGAGCCTCGGGGGCTTTGCCTTGCAGCATGGGAGCTGTGTGGTGGCCATTATTACTGTGGTGCTTTGCCTGTGGGTGGTGTGACCTAGAGTCTCGGGGGATTTGCCTTGCAGCATGGGAGCTGTGTGGTGGCCATTATTGCTGTGGTGCTTTGCCTGTGGGTGGTGTTGTAGCACCCTGAGGATTCGGCTGCTACAGGAGTATTGCACCTCAACCCAGAGGTGTGATATTCCACTCCCGGGTAAGGAAGGAGTGTGGAACTGAGCTCAGATAGACTGCATGCACTACATACATCCCATTCCAGAGGAGCAGGCCGACGGCACTCCCACTTAGAAATGTGCAGGTGCGACCGAGCCTGTTCCTGGCTGGAGTGGGAGGGGGGAGGAACATCCCATGTAGTGTAGGGGCAGATAGGGGGAGCAGTCTGGGTAGTGATAGGAGCTCATTGGGTGCTGGTCACCTGAGCTCACACATAGAGGGTGTATATAAGGTGGGCACCATCAAAGATCAGGGTCAGACGCAGAGAGTAAGTCAGCCTGCAGCAAGGGAGCAGAACAGACCTGAGCCTGAAGAGTGAGAGAGTGGAGTACAGAAAGACCCAGAGGGGGACAAAGAAGGGACCCAAGAACCCAAATAAGAACACCGGGTGAGGAGTCAGCAGAAGGGTACCGGAACCCAAGCTGGTGGGGGTAAAGACATTCCCCAGCCAGAGACCGGAGACCGTGGGCAGTGTCTGTCACGGTCACCCACTACATTCACCCTGAAGGCACACCACATGGAGGGTCAGGGAACCTTAGGCCAAAGGTTGCCCAACAGAAGGCCCGAGGGAGCTGGATTTAGGTGAATCACTGGTGGGGACGGCTGAAGGAAGGACAGAGGGAGAGCTCAGGGCCACGCTCCGGACTTGTTTGGGGGTTGGCCGGATCCAGGACCTGGTGGACGCAGCACGGCTCGGGAGGTCACTTGGAGCTAGAGTGACCAGGAACATCTGCAGTAAGTAAAGACCCTTAACTGCACTACCCGAGTCTGTCATCATTACCGGCTGCACCGCACCACCACAACCCCCATCCTCTGCGCCTGTCCCCTCTGAGGCTATACCCCTCCCGTTGGGGGTTATCCCACCAAGCTGCGCATCCACCATCAGCCTCAGCGGACCCTGCTGCAGCGGCGGCCACAGTGACCGCATCACAACGGGTGGCGTAGTCGACACAACGAACTTTAATAACATCAGTAAAGACTGCCACATAACCCTGAGCTTGACGCCCTGGGCACGGGACCGGGTCACAGCCGCTCGGAGACTACAACCCCCCCATCTGATCCGGTGCCGGGTATTCCCCTCAAAACGGAATATGTCCCAGGGGGCGCGTCAACTTTGGCGTAGTCGGCAGGATTACGTGCCCGCAACACCCGGGTACTGCGTGCCTGAAGAAAAGTGCAAGTTTACCTCAGAAAGAAGTCTCCCGCCGGTTCCGGAGGGTCCACGCCATCGGACTCCATCACCAGTCGTTTCCCGCCGATTGTCCGCCATTTCCAGCTTGTTCCCGCCATCTGCAGAGTTTCCCGCCACTGGGAAGCGATTCCCGCCAAAACCGCAGATTTCCCGCCTTGGAAGAGCAGCGGACGCCATTATGGGCGTGCCAAAGGAGGGCAAGAGGCCACCTCCCATCGTGGGCCGGGACAGAAAATGGCGCCAAAAGTGGAAACCGCCCCCACCAACAGAGACTGTGATGCTGGAGGTGTCTGTCAGCGTGAAAGAACTCCCCCTGGAGCTGACAGTCACCGAGTTGCCCCGGGACCGCCCTCGAAGTGGGAGGAGACGAAAGAAAGGAGAGAAGATGGGTGTCGCCTGGAGCAGTGTAGAACGAGCGCACCCGGAGGCAAGAGGTCTAATGAGGAGTAGCGGAGAAGCTCACCCGGAGTCGAGGAGAGAAAGAGTGGACCCGGGAATGGAGCGGCAGCAGAGCAGCACCGGCCCGCTGGCCAGGAGCCTGCTGGAGGAAGAAGGAGGAGAGCAGAGCAGCACCGGCCCGCTGGCCAGGAGCCTGCCGGAAGCAGAGCAGAGCAGCACCGACCCGATGGTCAGGAGCCTGCTGGAGTCAACAACCCCGCTAGGCTTAGCGGAGATCCTGGCGCAGCTTCCCCGAGATCGGGAGTGCGCGCGGAGTGCCCTGGAGGGCCTCGCGGGAAGGATGGCCCGAGTGCAGAGGGAGATCCTGGCGGAGTGGGGCCGGGAGATGGCCCAGCAAGCTGGAACCCGTCCACTTAACCCGCTCCCTTGGAAGAAGACATCGACTGCCTCTGCGGATGACGCGGGAGGACCCAAGGCCGGAGACGGCGCAGAAGAGGGAGCGAGACGCATGGCAGCAGGTAAGGGGGATGCCTATACCCCATACCGGAAGACCGCTTACCTGCCCCAGCTCCCCGTCGCAGAGCCCGAAGGTCCCCCGGCCGTACCCGAGACCGCCATGACATCGCCATCGACTAGGCCCCGACCGGAAGCCGCCGTCGCGACCCCGATGACGTCACGCATCGTGACCCGGAGCGTGGCGCCGGAAGAGGAGCCTCCGGCCTGGTCACAGGGCCTAGCATTTCCGGGCGCCGCATCCAAAGCAGAGCCATCTACCTCCGCGGAGCCTCCGGCCTGGTCGCAAGGCCAGGTAACCCAGGGCGCCGCCGTCCTAACGGTGCCCTTCACCTTCCAGGTGCCCCAGGCCTGGCCGCAAGGCCTGGGCAACCCGGGCGCCACCACCACCGCGCCCGCGCCCGTAATACCTAGGGTGCCACATCTGGGAGAGGACCCCTTCAGCCAGCTAACGTGGCCGGACGGTCGGCCTTTCATCTGGCCCGAAGGATTCTTGGAGCTGGAGCGGCAGAAGCAACTAGGTCCCCTGTGTGAGCCCCTGATCCCGGCTCCAAAGCCCGTGACTCGGGTCTCGCCTCCCCTAGAAGAGGCTCAATTTGCGTGGGACCCCAAGGGAGAAGATCTGATGGGGTTCACCGGAGAGACTCGGGCAGCTGCAGCAGCGCGCACAGAGTGTTGCCGTCAACAGCTGGCAGAGTTCAAGAGAGAGCGGGAGGAGAGGCAGGCCAAAGAGCAATGGGCCCAGACCCGCAGCGCGGAGCAAAAGAGTCGGACCAGAAGGGACCCCCGTGCAGCAGATCGTCCCCGTACCATCGGGACGGTAATAAAGTTTAATGCGCAGCATGGGTGGGGCTTCATAAGGGACCGGAACACCATGGGTGACGTCTTCGTTACACGACGGGACGTCGAGTCCCACCTGCCAGAGGGTCACAAAGGCCGTGACCTCTACGTCGGTGATGAGGTAACGTTCACCCGGCACAAGTGTGCCAAGGGACCTTACGCCCTCCACGTGCATCGCTTGACGGAGGAGGAGTTGCGGTGCGAGGAGGAGGAGCAAGAGGACCCGGACGGGTCTGAAGAAACCACCAGCCGTAAGATAAGAGCAGGAGGCAGACGCCGTTGAGTGCGGCAGAGCAGGAGACTGTATATAGTTGCCTGTCGGGGCACAGTGAATCGGAACTGAAACTGAAACTGGAACTGTTGTTGCTGCTAAAATAGTCCCCGTTGGGACCAGCGAACTGTTACCTGTAACCCTTTCCATACCAGGCTGAGGACTGTGAGCAGCCATCCCTTTCCCTTTACCTGGCCGGGGACTGAGAACGGCCAAAATTTCCCTGTACATAGTTGCGCTTGCTAAAGCGCCCCCTACCGGTTTTATTTGGGAAACTGTTTTACAAAAGACTGTCGCACTCTACCTGGTCACGAGTTGCACGGTGACCAGAGGAACAGAAGAGAGAAAGAGACGACGAGAATGTTGTTTACCTGAAAAAGTTTATATATATATTTATATAGTATTTCGTATAATATTTAATATGTTTTACATGTTTATAAAAATGTTGTATGTTTTGGTGTTTTTTGTCTTTGCAGCCCGAGGACGTGCTGTGATTTACCAGGGGGGAATGTAGCACCCTGAGGATTCGGCTGCTACAGGAGTATTGCACCTCAACCCAGAGGTGTGATATTCCACTCCCGGGTAAGGAAGGAGTGTGGAACTGAGCTCAGATAGACTGCATGCACTACATACATCCCATTCCAGAGGAGCAGGCCGACGGCACTCCCACTTAGAAATGTGCAGGTGCGACCGAGCCTGTTCCTGGCTGGAGTGGGAGGGGGGAGGAACATCCCATGTAGTGTAGGGGCAGATAGGGGGAGCAGTCTGGGTAGTGATAGGAGCTCATTGGGTGCTGGTCACCTGAGCTCACACATAGAGGGTGTATATAAGGTGGGCACCATCAAAGATCAGGGTCAGACGCAGAGAGTAAGTCAGCCTGCAGCAAGGGAGCAGAACAGACCTGAGCCTGAAGAGTGAGAGAGTGGAGTACAGAAAGACCCAGAGGGGGACAAAGAAGGGACCCAAGAACCCAAATAAGAACACCGGGTGAGGAGTCAGCAGAAGGGTACCGGAACCCAAGCTGGTGGGGGTAAAGACATTCCCCAGCCAGAGACCGGAGACCGTGGGCAGTGTCTGTCACGGTCACCCACTACATTCACCCTGAAGGCACACCACATGGAGGGTCAGGGAACCTTAGGCCAAAGGTTGCCCAACAGAAGGCCCGAGGGAGCTGGATTTAGGTGAATCACTGGTGGGGACGGCTGAAGGAAGGACAGAGGGAGAGCTCAGGGCCACGCTCCGGACTTGTTTGGGGGTTGGCCGGATCCAGGACCTGGTGGACGCAGCACGGCTCGGGAGGTCACTTGGAGCTAGAGTGACCAGGAACATCTGCAGTAAGTAAAGACCCTTAACTGCACTACCCGAGTCTGTCATCATTACCGGCTGCACCGCACCACCACAACCCCCATCCTCTGCGCCTGTCCCCTCTGAGGCTATACCCCTCCCGTTGGGGGTTATCCCACCAAGCTGCGCATCCACCATCAGCCTCAGCGGACCCTGCTGCAGCGGCGGCCACAGTGACCGCATCACAACGGGTGGCGTAGTCGACACAACGAACTTTAATAACATCAGTAAAGACTGCCACATAACCCTGAGCTTGACGCCCTGGGCACGGGACCGGGTCACAGCCGCTCGGAGACTACAACCCCCCCATCTGATCCGGTGCCGGGTATTCCCCTCAAAACGGAATATGTCCCAGGGGGCGCGTCAGTGTGACCTGGAGTCTTGGGGGATTTGCCTTGCAGCATGGGAGCTGTGTGGCAGCCATTATTGCTGTGGTGATTTGCCTGTGGGTTGTGTGACCTAGAGTCTCGGGGGATTTGCCTTGCAGCATGGAAGCTGTGTGGTGACCATTATTGCTGTGGTGCTTTGCCTGTGGGTTGTGTGACCTGGAGCCTCGGGGGCTTTGCCTTGCAGCATGGGAGCTGTGTGGTGGCCATTATTGCTGTGGTGCTTTGCCTGTGGGTGGTGTGACCTGGAGTCTCGGGGGATTTGCCTTAAAGCTTGGGAGCTGTGTGGCGGCCATTATTGCTGTGGTGCTTTGCCTGTGGGTTGTGTGACCTGGAGCCTTGGGGGCTTTGCCTTGCAGCATGGGAGCTGTGTGGCAGCCATTATTACTGTGGTGCTTTGCCTGTGGGTAGTGTAACCTGGAGTCTCGGGGGATTTGCCTTGCAGCATGGGAGGTGTGTGGTGGCCATTATTGCTGTGGTGCTTTGCCTGTGGGTGGTGTGACCTAGAGTCTCAGGGGATTTGCCTTGCAGCATGGAAGCTGTGTGGTGGCCATTATTACTGTGGTGCGTTGCCTGTGGGTTGTGTGACCTGGAGTATCGGGGGATTTGCCTTGCAGCATGGGAGCTGTTTGGTGGCCATTATTGCTGTGGTACTTTGCCTGTGGGTTGTGTGACCTGTAACCTCGGGGGCTTTGCCTTGCAGCATGGGAGCTCTGTGGTGGCCATTATTGCTGTGGTGCTTTGCCTGTGGGTGGTGTGACCTGGAGTCTCAGGGGATTTGCCTTGCAGCATGGGAGCTGTGTGGTGGCCATTATTGCTGTGGTGCTTTGCCTGTGGGTGGTGTGATCTGGAGTCTTGAGGGATTTGCCTTGCAGCATGGGAGCTGTGTGGCAGCCATTATTGCTGTGGTGATTTGCCTGTGGGTTGTGTGACCTAGAGTCTCGGGGGATTTGCCTTGCAGCATGGAAGCTGTGTGTTGACCATTATTGCTGTGGTGCTTTGCCTGTGGGTTGTGTGACCTGGAGCCTCGGGGGCTTTGCCTTGCAGCATGGGAGCTGTGTGGTGGCCATTATTGCTGTGGTGCTTTGCCTGTGGGTGGTGTGACCTGGAGTCTCGGGGGATTTGCCTTAAAGCATGGGAGCTGTGTGGCTGCCATTATTGCTGTGGTGCTTTGCCTGTGGGTTGTGTGACCTGGAGCCTTGGGGGCTTTGCCTTGCAGCATGGGAGCTGTGTGGCAGCTATTATTACTGTGGTGCTTTGCCTGTGGGTAGTGTAACCTGGAGTCTCGGGGGATTTGCCTTGCAGCATGGGAGCTGTGTGGTGGCCATTATTGCTGTGGTGCTTTGCTTGTGGGTAGTGTGACCTAGAGTCTCAGGGGATTTGCCTTGCAGCATGGAAGCTGTGTGGTGGCCATTATTACTGTGGTGCTTTGCCTGTGGGTTGAGTGACCTGGAACCTCGGGGGATTGGCCTTGCAGCATGGGAGCTGTGTGGTGGCCATTATTGCTGTGATGCTTTGCCTGTGGGTTGTGTGACCTGGAGCCTCGAGGGCTTTTTCTTGCAGCATGGGAGCTGTGTGGTGGCCATTATTACTGTGGTGCTTTGCCTGTGGGTAGTGTAACCTGGAGTATCGGGGGATTTGCCTTGCAGCATGGGAGCTGTGTGGCAGCCATTATTGCTGTGGTGCTTTGCCTGTGGGTAGTGTAACCTGGAGTCTCGGGGGATTTGCCTTGCAGCATGGGAGCTGTGTGGTGGCCATTATTGCTGTGGTGCTTTTCCTGTGGGTGGTGTGACGTGGAGTCTCGGCGGCTTTGCTTTGCAGCATGTGAGCTGTGTGGCAGCCATTATTGCTGTGGTGCTTTGCCTGTGGGTTGTGTGACCTGGAACCTCGGGGGCTTTGCCTTGCAGCATGGGAGCTGTGTGGTAGCCATTATTGCTGTGGTGCTTTGCCTGTGGGTGGTGTGACCTGGAGTCTCGGGGGCTTTGCTTTGCAGCATGTGAGCTGTGTGGCAGCCATTATTGCTGTGGTGCTTTGCCTGTGGGTTGTGTGACCTGGAGCCTCGGGGGCTTTGCCTTGCAGCATGGGAGCTGTGTGGCAGCCATTATTACTGTGGTGCTTTGCCTGTGGGTAGTGTAACCTGGAGTCTCGGGGGATTTGCCTTGCAGCATGGGAGATGTGTGGTGGCCATTATTGCTGTGGTGCTTTGCCTGTGGGTTGTGTGACCTGGTGCCTCGGGGGCTTTGCCTTGCAGCATGGGACCTGTGTGGCAGCCATTATTGCTGTGGTGCTTTGCCTGTGGGTGGTGTGACCTGGAGTCTCGGGGTATTTGCCTTGCAGCATGGGAGCTGTGTGATGGCCATTATTGCTGTGGCGCATTGCCTGTGGGTTGTGTGACCTGGAGCCTCGGGGGATTTGCCTTGCAGCATGGAAGCTGTGTGGTGACCATTATTGCTGTGGTGCTTTGCCTGTGGGTTGTGTGACCTGGAGCCTCGGGGGCTTTGACTTGCAGCATGGGCGCTGTGTGGCATCCATTATTATTGTGGTGCTTTGCCTGTGGGTTGTGTGACCTGGAGTCTCAGGGATTTGCCTTGCAGCATGGAAGCTGTGTGGTGGCCATTATTGCTGTGGTGCTTTGCCTGTGGGTTGTGTGACCTGGAGCCTCGGGGGCTTCGCCTTGCAGCATGGGAGCTGTGAGGCAGCCATTATTACTGTGGTGCTTTGCCTCTGGGTAGTGTAACCTGGAGTCTCGGGGGATTTGCCTTGCTGCATGGGAGCTGTGTGGTGGCCATTATTGCTGTGGTGCTTTGCCTGTGGGTGGTGTGACCTAGAATCACGGGGTATTTGCCTTGCAGCATGGGAGCTGTGTGGCAGCCATTATTGCTGTGGTGCTTTGCCTGTGGGTTGTGTGACCTGGAGCCTCGGGGGCTTTGCCTTGCAGCATGGGAGCTGTGTGGTGGCCATTATTGCTGTGGTGCTTTGCCTGTGGGTAGTGTAACCTGGAGTCTCGGGGGATTTGCCTTGCAGCATGAGAGCTGTGTGGTGGCCATTATTACTGTGGTGCTTTGCCTGTGGGTGGTGTGACCTAGAGTCTCAGGGGATTTGCCTTGCAGCATGGGAGCTGTGTGGCAGCCATTATTGCTGTGGTGCTTTGCCTGTGGGTGGTGTGACCTAAAGTCTCACGGGATTTGCCTTGCAGCATGGAAGCTGTGCGGTGGCCATTATTACTGTGATGCTCTGACTGTGGGTTGTGTGACCTGGAGCCTGGGGGACTTTGCCTTGCAGCATGGGAGCTGTGTGGTGGCCATTATTACTGTGGTGCTTTGCCTGTGGGTTGTGTGACCTGGAGCCTTGGGGGCTTTGCCTTGCAGCATGGAAGCTGTGTGGCAGCCATTATTGCTGTGGTGCTTTGCCTGTGGGTAGTGTAACCTGGAGTCTCGGGGGATTTGTCTTGCAGCATGGGAGCTGTGTGGTGGCCATTATTACTGTGGTGCGTTGCCTGTGGGTGGTGTGACCTAAAGTCTCACGGGATTTGCCTTGCAGCATGGAAGCTGTGTGGTGGCCATTATTACTGTGGTGCTTTGCCTGTGGGTTGAGTGACCTGGAGCCTCGGGGGATTTGCCATGCAGCATGGGAGCTGTGTGGTGGCCATTTTTGCTGTGGTACTTTGCCTGTGGGTTGTGTGACCTGTAACCTCGGGGGCTTTGCCTTGCAGCATGGGAGCTGTGCGGCAGCCATTATTGCTGTGGTGCTTTGCCTGTGGGTTGTGTGACCTGGAATCTCGGGGGCTTTACCTTGCAGCATGGGAGCTGTGTGGTGGCCATTATTGCTGTGGTACTTTGCCTGTGGGTGGTGTGACCTGGAGTCTCGGGGGCTTTGCTTTGCAGCATGGGAGCTGTGTGGTGGACATTATTGCTGTGGTGCTTTGCCTGTGGGTGATGTGACCTGGAGACTCGGGGGATTTGCCTTGCAGCATGAGAGCTGTGTGGTGGCCATTATTACTGTGGATCTTTGCTTGTGGGTAGTGTAACCTGGAGTCTCGGGGGATTTGCCTTGCAACATGGGAGCTGTGTGGTGGCCATTATTGCTGTGGTGCTTTGCCTGTGGGTGGAGAGACCTGGAGCTTCGGGGTATTTGCCTTGCAGCATGGGAGCTGTGTGGCAGCCATTTCTGCTGTGGTGCTTTGCCTGTGGGTTGAGAGACCTGGAGCTTCGGGGGATTTGCCTTGCAGCATGGAAGCTGTGCGGTGGCCATTATTACTGTGATGCTCTGACTGTGGGTTGTGTGACCTGGAGCCTCGGGGGCTTTGCCTTGCAGCATGGGAGCTGTGTGGTGGCCATTATTACTGTGGTGCTTTGCCTGTGGGTAGTGTAACCTGGAGTCTCAGGGGATTTGCCTTGCAGCATGGAAGCTGTGTGGTGGCCATTATTGCTGTGGTGCTTTGCCTGTGCGTGATGTGACCTGGAGCCTCGGGGGATTGGCCTTGCAGCATGGGAGCTGTGTGGTGGCCATTATTACTGTGGTGCTTTGCCTGTGGGTAGTGTAACCTGGAGTCTCGGGGGCTTTGCCTTGTAGCATGGGAGCTCTGTGGTGGCCATTATTGCTGTGGTGCTTTGCCTGAGGGTGGTGTTACCTGGAGCCTCGGGGGATTTTCCTTGCAGCATGGGAGCTGTGTGGTGGCCATTTTTGCTGTGGTACTTTGCCTGTGGGTTGTGTGACCTGTAACCTCGGGGGCTTTGCCTTGCAGCATGGGAGCTGTGTGGTGGCCATTATTGCTGTGGTGCTTTGCCTGTGGGTGGTGTGACCTGGAGTCTCGGGGGATTTGCCTTGCAGCATGGGAGCTGTGTGGTGGCCATTATTGCTGTGGTGCTTTGCCTGTGGGTGGTGTGACCTGGAGTCTCAGGGGCTTAACCTTGCAGCATGGGAGCTGTGTGGTGGCCATTATTGCTGTGGTGCTTTGCCTGTGGGTGGTGTGACCTAGAGTCTCGGGGGATTTGCCTTGCAGCATGGGAGCTGTGTGGTGGCCATTATTGCTGTGGTGCTTTGCCTGTGGGTGGTGTGACCTGGAGTCTTGGGGGATTTGCCTTGCAGCATGGGAGCTGTGTGGCAGCCATTATTGCTGTGGTGATTTGCCTGTGGGTTGTGTGACCTAGAGTCTCGGGGGATTTGCCTTGCAGCATGGAAGCTGTGTGGTGACCATTATTGCTGTGGTGCTTTGCCTGTGGGTTGTGTGACCTGGAGCCTCGGGGGCTTTGCCTTGCAGCATGGGAGCTGTGTGGTGGCCATTATTGCTGTGGTGCTTTGCCTGTGGGTTGTGTGACCTGGAGCCTTGGGGGCTTTGCCTTAAAGCTTGGGAGCTGTGTGGCGGCCATTATTGCTGTGGTGCTTTGCCTGTGGGTTGTGTGACCTGGAGCCTTGGGGGCTTTGCCTTGCAGCATGGGAGCTGTGTGGCAGCCATTATTACTGTGGTGCTTTGCCTGTGGGTAGTGTAACCTGGAGTCTCGGGGGATTTGCCTTGCAGCATGGGAGGTGTGTGGTGGCCATTATTGCTGTGGTGCTTTGCCTGTGGGTGGTGTGACCTAGAGTCTCAGGGGATTTGCCTTGCAGCATGGAAGCTGTGTGGTGGCCATTATTACTGTGGTGCGTTGCCTGTGGGTTGAGTGACCTGGAGCCTCGGGGGATTGGCCTTGCAGCATGGGAGCTGTGTGGTGGCCATTATTGCTGTGTTGCTTTGCCTGTGGGTTGTGTGACCTGGAGCCTCGAGGGCTTTTTCTTGCAGCATGGGAGCTGTGTGGTGGCTATTATTACTGTGTTGCTTTGCCTGTGGGTAGTGTAACCTGGAGTCTCGCGGGATTTGCCTTGCAGCATGGGAGCTGTGTGGCAGCCATTATTGCTGTGGTGCTTTGCCTGTGGGTGGTGTGACCTGGAGTCTAGGGGTATTTGCCTTGCAGCATGGGAGCTGTGTGGCAGCCATTATTACTGTGGTGCTTTGCCTGTGGGTTGTGTGACCTGGAGCCTCGGGGGATTTGCCTTGCAGCATGGGAGCTGTGTGGTGGCCATTATTGCTGTGGTGCTTTGCCTGTGGGTGGTGTGACGTGGAGTCTCGGCGGCTTTGCTTTGCAGCATGTGAGCTGTGTGGCAGCCATTATTGCTGTGGTGCTTTGCCTGTGGGTTGTGTGACCTGGAACCTCGGGGGATTTGCCTTGCAGCATGGAAGCTGTTTGGTGGCCATTATTACTGTGGTGCTTTGCCTGTGGTTTGAGTGACCTGGAGCCTCGGGGGATTGGCCTTGCAGCATGGGAGCTGTGTGGCAGCCATTATTGCTGTGGTGCTTTGCCTGGGGTTGTGTCACCTGGAGAAACGGTGGCTTTTTCTTGCAGCATGGGAGCTGTGTGGTGGCCATTATTACTGTGGTGCTTTGCCTCTGGGTAGTGTAACCTGGAGTCTCGGGGGATTTGCCTTGCTGCATGGGAGCTGTGTGGTGGCCATTATTGCTGTGGTGCTTTTCCTGTGGGTGGTGTGACCTAGAATCACGGGGTATTTGCCTTGCAGCATGGAAGCTGTGTGGTGGCCATTATTGCTGTGGTGCTTTGCCTGTGGGTTGAGAGACCTGGAGCTTCGGGGGATTTGCCTTGCAGCATGGGAGCTGTGTGGCAGCCATTATTGCTGTGGTGCTTTGCCTGTGGGTTGTGTGACCTGGAGCCTCGGGGGATTTGCCTTGCAGCATGGGAGCTGTGTGGCAGCCATTATTACTGTGGTGCTTTGCCTGTGGGTAGTGTAACCTGGAGTCTCGGGGGATTTGCCTTGCAGCATGGGAGCTGTGTGGTGGCCATTATTACTGTGGTGCTTTGCCTGTGGGTGGTGTGACCTAGAGTCTCAGGGGATTTGCCTTGCAGCATGGGAGCTGTGTGCTAGCCATTATTGCTGTGGTGCTCTGCCTGTTGGTGGTGTGACCTGGAGCCTCGGGGGCTTTGCCTTGCAGCATGGGAGCTGTGTGGTGGCCATTATTGCTGTGGTGCTTTGCCTGTGGGTTGTGTGACCTGGAGCCTCGGGGGCTTTGTCTTGCAGCATGGAAGCTGTGTGGCAGCCATTATTGCTGTGGTGCTTTGCCTGTGGATGTTGTGACCTGGAGTCTCGGGGGATTTGCCTTGCAGCATGGAAGCTGTGCGGTGGCCATTATTACTGTGATGCTCTGACTGTGGGTTGTGTGACCTGGAGCCTGGGGGGCTTTGCCTTGCAGCATGGGAGCTGTGTGGTGGCCATTATTACTGTGGTGCTTTGCCTGTGGGTTGTGTGACCTGGAGCCTTGGGGGCTTTGCCTTGCAGCATGGGAGCTGTGTGGCAGCCATTATTACTGTGGTGCTTTGCCTGTGGGTAGTGTAACCTGGAGTCTCGGGGGATTTGCCTTGCAGCATGGGAGCTGTGTGGTGGCCATTATTACTGTGATGCTTTGCCTGTGGGTGGTGTGACCTAAAGTCTCAGGGGATTTGCCTTGCAGCATGGAAGCTGTGTGGTGGCCATTATTACTGTGGTGCTTTGCCTGTGGGTTGAGTGACCTGGAGCCTCGGGGGATTTGTCATGCAGCATGGGAGCTGTGTGGTGGCCATTTTTGCTGTGGTACTTTGCCTGTGGGTTGTGTGACCTGTAACCTCGGGGGCTTTGCCTTGCAGCATGGGAGCTGTGTGGCAGCCATTATTGCTGTGGTGCTTTGCCTGTGGGTTGTGTGACCTGGAGTCTCGGGGGCTTTACCTTGCAGCATGGGAGCTGTGTGGTGGCCATTATTACTGTGGTGCTTTGCCTGTGGGTTGTGTGACCTGGAGTCTCGGGGGCTTTACCTTGCAGCATGGGAGCTGTGTGGTGGCCATTATTACTGTGGTGCTTTGCCTGTGGGTGGTGTGACCTGGAGTCTCGGGGGCTTTGCTTTGCAGCATGGGAGCTGTGTGGCAGCCATTATTACTGTGGTGCTTTGCCTGTGGGTTGTGTGACCTAGAGTCTCGGGGGATTTGCCTTGCAGCATGGGAGCTGTGTGGTGGCTATTATTGCTGTGGTGCTTTGCCTGTGGGTGGTGTGACCTGGAGTGTCGGGGGATTTGCCTTGCAGCATGGGAGCTGTGTGGTGGCCATTATTGCTGTGGTGCTTTGCCTGTGGGTGGTGTGACCTGGAGTGTCGGGGGATTTGCCTTGCAGCATGGGAGCTGTGTGGTGGCCATTATTGCTGTGGTGGTTTGCCTGTGGGTTGTGTGACCTGGAGCCTCGGGGGCTTTGCCTTGCAGCATGGGAGCTGTGTGGTGGCCATTATTGCTGTGGTGCTTTGCCTGTGGGTGGTGTGACCTGGAGTCTCGGGGGATTTGCCTTGCAGCATGGGAGCTGTGTGGCGGCCATTATTGCTGTGGTGCTTTGCCTGTGGGTGGTGTGACCTAGAGTCTCAGGGGATTTGCCTTGCAGCATGGAAGCTGTGTGGTGGCCATTATTACTGTGGTGCTTTGCCTGTGGGTGGTAAGACCTGGAGCCTTGGGCGCTTTGCCTTGTAGCATGGGAGCTGTGTGGTGGCCATTATTGCTTTGGTGCTTTGCCTGTGGGTTGTGTGACTTGGAGTCTCGGGGGCTTTGCCTTGCAGCATGGGAGCTTTGTGGTGGCCATTATTACTGTGGTGCTTTGCCTGTGGGTAGTGTAACCTGGAGTCTCGGGGGATTTGCCTAGCAGCATGGGAGCTGTGTGGTGGCCAATATTGCTGTGGTGCTTTGCCTGTGGGTGGTGTGACCTGGAGCCTCGGGGGCTTTGCCTTGCAGCATGGGAGCTGTGTGGTGGCCATTATTACTGTGGTGCTTTGCCTGTGGTTGGTGTGACCTGGAGCCTCGGGGGATTTGCCTTGCAGCATGGGAGCTGTGTGGTGGCCATTATTGCTGTGGTGCTTTGCCTGTGGGTTGTGTGACCTGGAGCCTCGAGGACTTTTTCTTGCAGCATGGGAGCTGTGTGGTGGCCATTATTACTGTGGTGCTTTGCCTGTGGGTAGTGTAACCTGGAGTCTCGGGGGATTTGCCTTGCAGCATGGGAGCTGTGTGGCAGCCATTATTGCTGTGGTGCTTTGCCTGTGGGTGGTGTGACCTGGAGTGTAGGGGTATTTGCCTTGCAGCATGGGAGCTGTGTGGTGGCCCTTATTACTGTGGTGCTTTGCCTGTGGGTTGTGTGACCTGGAGCCTCGGGGGCTTTGCCTTGCAGCATGGGAGCTGTGTGGTGGCCATTATTGCTGTGGTGCTTTGCCTGTGGGTGGTGTGACCTGGAGTCTCGGGGGATTTGCCTTGCAGCATGGGAGCTGTGTGGCGGCCATTATTGCTGTGGTGCTTTGCCTGTGGGTGGTGTGACCTAGAGTCTCAGGGGATTTGCCTTGCAGCATGGAAGCTGTGTGGTGGCCATTATTACTGTGGTGCTTTGCCTGTGGGTGGTAAGACCTGGAGCCTTGGGCGCTTTGCCTTGCTGCATGGGAGCTGTGTGGTGGCCATTATTGCTTTGGTGCTTTGCCTGTGGGTTGTGTAACCTGGAGTCTCGGGGGATTTGCCTTGCTGCATGGGAGCTGTGTGGTGGCCATTATTACTGTGGTGCTTTGCCTGTGGGTAGTGTAACCTGGAGTCTCGGGGGATTTGCCTTGCTGCATGGGAGCTGTGTGGTGGCCATTATTGCTGTGGTGCTTTGCCTGTGGGTTGTGTGATCTGGAGTCTCGAGGGATTTGCCTTGCAGCATGGGAGCTGTGTGGCAGCCATTATTGCTGTGGTGCTTTGCCTCTGGGTGGTATGACCTGGAGTCTCGGGGGATTTGCCTTGCAGCATGAGAGCTGTGTGGTGGCCATTATTGCTGTGGAGCTTTGCCTGTGGGTGGTGTGACCTGGAGTCTCGGGGGATTTGCCTTGCAGCATGGGAGCTGTGTGGTGGCCATTATTACTGTGGTGCTTTGCCTGTGGGTAGTGTAACCTGGAGTCTCGGGGGATTTGCCTTGCTGCATGGGAGCTGTGTGGTGGCCATTATTGCTGTGGTGCTTTGCCTGTGGGTGGTGTGACCTGGAGTCTCGGGGCTTTTCCTTGCAGCATGGGAGCTGTGTGGTGGCCATTATTGCTGTGGTGCTTTGTCTGTGGGTAGTGTAACCTGGAGCCTCGTGGGATGTGCCTTGCAGCATGGGAGCTGTGTGGCAGCCATTATTGCTGTGGTGCTTTGCCTGTGGGTGGTGTGACCTGGAGCCTCGGGGGCTTTGCTTGCAGCAAGGGAGCTGTGTGGCGGCCATTATTGCTGTGGTGCTCTGCCTGTGGGTTGTGTGACCTGGAGTCTCAGGGGATTTGCCTTGCAGCATGGGAGCTGTGTGGCGGCCATTATTGCTGTGGTGCTTTGCCTGTGTGTTGTGTGACCTGGAGCCTCAGGGGCTTTGCCTTGCAGCATGGGAGCTGTGTGGCAGCCATTATTACTGTGGTGCTTTGCCTGTGGGTTGTGTGACCTGGAGTCTCGGGGGATTTGCCTTGCAGCATAGAGCTGTGTGGTGGCCATTATTACTGTGGTGCTTTGCCTGAGGGTAGTGTAACCTGGAGTCTCGGGGGATTTGCCTTGCAGCATGGGATGTGTGTGGTGGCCATTATTGCTGTGGTGCTTTGCCTGTGGGTTGTGTGACCTGGAGCCTCGGGGGCTTTTTCTTGCAGCATGGGAGCTGTGTGGCAGACATTATTGCTGTGGTGCTTTGCCTGTGGGTTGTGTGACTTGGAGTCTCGGGGGATTTGCCTTGCAGCATGGGAGCTGTGTGGCAGCCATTATTACTGTGGTGCTTTGCCTGTGGATAGTGTAACCTGGAGTCTCGGGGGATTTGCCTTGCAGCATGGGAGCTGTGTGGTGGCCATTATTGCTGTGGTGCTTTGCCTGTGGGTTGTGTGACCTGGAGCCTCGGGGGCTTCGCCTTGCAGCATGGGAGCTGTGTGGCAGCCATTATTACTGTGGTGCTTTGCCTCTGGGTAGTGTAACCTGGAGTCTCGGGGGATTTGCCTTGCTGCATGGGAGCTGTGTGGTGGCCATTATTGCTGTGGTGCTTTGCCTCTGGGTGGTGTGACCTAGAATCACGGGGTATTTGCCTTGCAGCATGGAAGCTGTGTGGTGGCCATTATTGCTGTGGTGCTTTGCCTGTGGGTTGAGAGACCTGGAGCTTCGGGGGATTTGCCTTGCAGCATGGGAGCTGTGTGGCAGCCATTATTGCTGTGGTGCTTTGCCTGTGGGTTGTGTGACCTGGAGCCTCGGGGGCTTTTCCTTGCAGCATGGGAGCTGTGTGGTGGCCATTATTACTGTGGTGCTTTGCCTGTGGGTTGTGTGACCTGGAGCCTCGGGGGCTTTTCCTTGCAGCATGGGAGCTGTGTGGTGGCCATTATTACTGTGGTGCTTTGCCTGTGGGTTGTGTGACCTGGAGCCTCGGGGGCTTTTCCTTGCAGCATGGGAGCTGTGTGGTGGCCATTATTACTGTGGTGCTTTGCCTGTGGGTGGTGTGACCTAGAGTCTCAGGGGATTTGCCTTGCAGCATGCTAGCTGTGTGGCAGCCATTATTACTGTGGTGCTTTGCCTGTGGGTGGTGTGACCTGGAGCCTCGGGGGCTTTGCCTTGCAGCATGGGAGCTGTGTGGTGGCCATTATTGCTGTGGTGCTTTGCCTGTGGGTTGTGTGACCTGGAGCCTCGGGGGCTTTGCCTTGCAGCATGGAAGCTGTGTGGCAGCCATTATTGCTGTGGTGCTTTGCCTGTGGATGTTGTGACCTGGAGTCTCGGGGATTTGCCTTGCAGCATGGAAGCTGTGCGGTGGCCATTATTACTGTGATGCTCTGACTGTGGGTTGTGTGACCTGGAGCCTGGGGGGGCTTTGCCTTGCAGCATGGGAGCTGTGTGGTGGCCATTATTACTGTGGTGCTTTGCCTGTGGGTTGTGTGACCTGGAGCCTTGGGGGCTTTGCCTTGCAGCATGGGAGCTGTGTGGCAGCCATTATTACTGTGGTGCTTTGCCTGTGGGTAGTGTAACCTGGAGTCTCGGGGGATTTGCCTTGCAGCATGAGAGCTGTGTGGTGGCCATTATTACTGTGGTGCTTTGCCTGTGGGTGGTGTGACCTAGAGTCTCAGGGGATTTGCCTTGCAGCATGGGAGCTGTGTGGCAGCCATTATTACTGTGGTGCTTTGCCTGTGGGTGGTGTGACCTGGAGCCTCGGGGGCTTTGCCTTGCAGCATGGGAGCTGTGTGGTGGCCATTATTGCTGTGGTGCTTTGCCTGTGGGTTGTGTGACCTGGAGCCTCGGGGGCTTTGTCTTGCAGCATGGAAGCTGTGTGGCAGCCATTATTGCTGTGGTGCTTTGCCTGTGGATGTTGTGACCTGGAGTCTCGGGGATTTGCCTTGCAGCATGGAAGCTGTGCGGTGGCCGTTATTACTGTGATGCTCTGACTGTGGGTTGTGTGACCTGGAGCCTGGGGGGGCTTTGCCTTGCAGCATGGGAGCTGTGTGGTGGCCATTATTACTGTGGTGCATTGCCTGTGGGTTGTGTGACCTGGAGCCTTGGGGGCTTTGCCTTGCAGCATGGGAGCTGTGTGGCAGCCATTATTACTGTGGTGCTTTGCCTGTGGGTAGTGTAACCTGGAGTATCGGGGGATTTGCCTTGCAGCATGGGAGCTGTGTGGTGGCCATTATTACTGTGATGCTTTGCCTGTGGGTGGTGTGACCTAAAGTCTCAGGGGATTTGCCTTGCAGCATGGGAGCTGTGTGGTGGCCATTTTTGCTGTGGTACTTTGCCTGTGGGTTGTGTGACCTGGAGTCTCGGGGGCTTTACCTTGCAGCATGGGAGCTGTGTGGCAACCATTATTGCTGTGGTGCTTTGCCTGTGAGTGGTGTGACCTGGAGTCTCGGGGGCTTTGCAGCATGTGAGCTGTGTGGCAGCCATTATTGCTGTGGTGCTTTGCCTGTGGGCTGTGTGACCTAGAGTCTCGGGGGATTTGCCTTGCAGCATGGGAGCTGTGTGGTGGCTATTATTGCTGTGGTGCTTTGCCTGTGGGTTGTGTGACCTGGAGTCTTGGGGGATTTGCCTTGCAGCATGGGAGCTGTGTGGCGGCCATTATTGCTGTGGTGCTTTGCCTGTGGGTTGTGTGACCTGGAGTCTTGGGGGATTTGCCTTGCAGCATGGGAGCTGTGTGGTGGCCATTATTGCTGTGGTGGTTTGCCTGTGGGTTGTGTGACCTAGAGTCTCGGGGGATTTGCCTTGCAGCATGGGAGCTGTGTGGTGGCCATTATTGCTGTGGTGGTTTGCCTGTGGGTTGTGTGACCTAGAGTCTCGGGGGATTTGCCTTGCAGCATGGAAGCTGTGTGGTGATCATTATTGCTGTGGTGCTTTGCCTGTGGGTTGTGTGACCTGGAGCCTCGGGGGCTTTGCCTTGTAGCATGGGAGCTGTGTGGTGGCCATTATTGCTGCGGTGCTTTGCCTGTGGGTGGTGTGACCTGGAGTCTCGGGGGATTTGCCTTGAAGCATGGGAGCTGTGTGGCGGCCATTATTGCTGTGGTGCTTTGCCTGTGGGTAGTGTAACCTGGAGTCTCGGGGGATTTGCCTTGCAGCATGGGAGCTGTGTGGTGGACATTATTACTGTGGTGCTTTGCCTGTGGGTGGTGTGACCTGGAGTCTCGGGGGTTTTACCTTGCAGCATGGGAGCTGTGTGGCAGCCATTATTGCTGTGGTGCTTTGCCTGTGGGGGATTTGCCTTGCAGCATGGAAGCTGTGTGGTGGCCATTATTGCTGTGGTGCTTTGCCTGTGGGTAGTGTAACCTGGAGTCTCGGGGGATTTGCCTTATAACATGGGAGCTGTGTGGTGGCCATTATTGCTGTGGTGCTTTGCCTGTGGGTGGTGTGACCTAGAATCACGGGGGGATGTGCCTTGCAGCATGGAAGCTGTGTGGTGGCCATTATTGCTGTGGTGCTTTGCCTGTGGGTTGAGAGACCTGGAGCTTCGGGGTATTTGCCTTGCAGCATGGGAGCTGTGTGGCAGCCATTTTTGCTGTGGTGCTTTACCTGTGGGTTGAGAGACCTGGAGCTTCGGGGTATTTGCCTTGCAGCATGGAAGCTGTGCGGTGGCCATTATTACTGTGATGCTCTGACTGTGGGTTGTGTGACCTGGAGCCTCGGGGGCTTTGCCTTGCAGCATGGGAGCTGTGTGGTGGCCATTATTACTGTGGTGCTTTGTCTGTGGGTAGTGTAACCTGGAGTCTCAGGGGATTTGCCTTGCAGCATGGGAGCTCTAGGTGGCCATTATGGCTGTGGTGCTTTGCCTGAGGGTGGTGTGACCTGGAGCCTCGGGGGATTTGCCTTGCAGCATGGGAGCTGTGTGGTGGCCATTTTTGCTGTGGTACTTTGCCTGTGGGTTGTGTGACCTGTAACCTCGGGGGCTTTGCCTTGCAGCATGGGAGCTGTGTGGTGGCCATTATTGCTGTGGTGCTTTGCCTGTGGGTGGTGTGACCTGGAGTCTTGGGGGATTTGCCTTGCAGCATGGGAGCTGTTTGGTGGCCATTATTGCTGTGGTACTTTGCCTGTGGGTTGTGTGACCTGGAGCCTCGGGGGCTTTGCCTTGCAGCATGGGAGCTCTGTGGTGGCCATTATTGCTGTGGTGCTTTGCCTGTGGGTGGTGTGACCTGGAGTCTCAGGGGATTTGCCTTGCAGCATGGGAGCTGTGTGGTGGCCATTATTGCTGTGGTGCTTTGCCTGTGGGTGGTGTGACCTGGAGTCTCGGGGGCTTTGCTTTGCAGCATGTGAGCAGTGTGGCAGCCATTATTGCTGTGGTGTTTTGCCTGTGGGTTGTGTGACCTAGAGTCTCGGGGGATTTGCCTTGCAGCATGGGAGCTGTGTGGTGGCCATTATTGCTGTGGTGCTTTGCCTGTGGGTGGTGTGATCTGGAGTCTTGAGGGATTTGCCTTGCAGCATGGGAGCTGTGTGGCAGCCATTATTGCTGTGGTGATTTGCCTGTGGGTTGTGTGACCTAGAGTCTCGGGGGATTTGCCTTGCAGCATGGAAGCTGTGTGTTGACCATTATTGCTGTGGTGCTTTGCCTGTGGGTTGTGTGACCTGGAGCCTCGGGGGCTTTGCCTTGCAGCATGGGAGCTGGGTGGTGGCCATTATTGCTGTGGTGCTTTGCCTGTGGGTGGTGTGACCTGGAGTCTCGGGGGATTTGCCTTAAAGCATGGGAGCTGTGTGGCGGCCATTATTGCTGTGGTGCTTTGCCTGTGGGTTGTGTGACCTGGAGCCTTGGGGGCTTTGCCTTGCAGCATGGGAGCTGTGTGGCAGCCATTATTACTGTGGTGCTTTGCCTGTGGGTAGTGTAACCTGGAGTCTCGGGGGATTTGCCTTGCAGCATGGGAGCTGTGTGGTGGCCATTATTGCTGTGGTGCTTTGCCTGTGGGTAGTGTGACCTAGAGTCTCAGGGGATTTGCCTTGCAGCATGGAAGCTGTGTGGTGGCCATTATTACTGTGGTGCTTTGCCTGTGGGTTGAGTGACCTGGAGCCTCGGGGGATTGGCCTTGCAGCATGGGAGCTGTGTGGTGGCCATTATTGCTGTGATGCTTTGCCTGTGGGTTGTGTGACCTGGAGCCTCGAGGGCTTTTTCTTGCAGCATGGGAGCTGTGTGGTGGCCATTATTACTGTGGTGCTTTGCCTGTGGGTAGTGTAACCTGGAGTATCGGGGGATTTGCCTTGCAGCATGGGAGCTGTGTGGCAGCCATTATTGCTGTGGTGCTTTGCCTGTGGGTAGTGTAACCTGGAGTCTCGGGGGATTTGCCTTGCAGCATGGGAGCTGTGTGGTGGCCATTATTGCTGTGGTGCTTTTCCTGTGGGTGGTGTGACGTGGAGTCTCGGCGGCTTTGCTTTGCAGCATGTGAGCTGTGTGGCAGCCATTATTGCTGTGGTGCTTTGCCTGTGGGTTGTGTGACCTGGAACCTCGGGGGCTTTGCCTTGCAGCATGGGAGCTGTGTGGTAGCCATTATTGCTGTGGTGCTTTGCCTGTGGGTGGTGTGACCTGGAGTCTCGGGGGCTTTGCTTTGCAGCATGTGAGCTGTGTGGCAGCCATTATTGCTGTGGTGCTTTGCCTGTGGGTTGTGTGACCTGGAGCCTCGGGGGCTTTGCCTTGCAGCATGGGAGCTGTGTGGCAGCCATTATTACTGTGGTGCTTTGCCTGTGGGTAGTGTAACCTGGAGTCTCGGGGGATTTGCCTTGCAGCATGGAAGCTGTTTCGTGGCCATTATTACTGTGGTGCTTTGCTTGTGGTTTGAGTGACCTGGAGCCTCGGGGGATTGGCCTTGCAGCATGGGAGCTGTGTGGCAGCCATTATTGCTGTGGTGCTTTGCCTGTGGGTTGTGTCACCTGGAGAAACGGGGGCTTTTTCTTGCAGCATGGGAGATGTGTGGTGGCCATTATTGCTGTGGTGCTTTGCCTGTGGGTTGTGTGACCTGGTGCCTCGGGGGCTTTGCCTTGCAGCATGGGACCTGTGTGGCAGCCATTATTGCTGTGGTGCTTTGCCTGTGGGTGGTGTGACCTGGAGTCTCGGGGTATTTGCCTTGCAGCATGGGAGCTGTGTGATGGCCATTATTGCTGTGGCGCATTGCCTGTGGGTTGTGTGACCTGGAGCCTCGGGGGATTTGCCTTGCAGCATGGAAGCTGTGTGGTGACCATTATTGCTGTGGTGCTTTGCCTGTGGGTTGTGTGACCTGGAGCCTCGGGGGCTTTGACTTGCAGCATGGGCGCTGTGTGGCATCCATTATTATTGTGGTGCTTTGCCTGTGGGTTGTGTGACCTGGAGTCTCAGGGATTTGCCTTGCAGCATGGAAGCTGTGTGGTGGCCATTATTGCTGTGGTGCTTTGCCTGTGGGTTGTGTGACCTGGAGCCTCGGGGGATTGGCCTTGCAGCATGAGAGCTGTGTGGTGGCCATTATTGCTGTGGTGCTTTGCCTGTGGGTTGTGTGACCTGGAGCCTCGGGGGCTTCGCCTTGCAGCATGGGAGCTGTGTGGCAGCCATTATTACTGTGGTGCTTTGCCTCTGGGTAGTGTAACCTGGAGTCTCGGGGGATTTGCCTTGCTGCATGGGAGCTGTGTGGTGGCCATTATTGCTGTGGTGCTTTGCCTGTGGGTGGTGTGACCTAGAATCACGGGGTATTTGCCTTGCAGCATGGGAGCTGTGTGGCAGCCATTATTGCTGTGGTGCTTTGCCTGTGGGTTGTGTGACCTGGAGCCTCGGGGGCTTTGCCTTGCAGCATGGGAGCTGTGTGGTGGCCATTATTGCTGTGGTGCTTTGCCTGTGGGTAGTGTAACCTGGAGTCTCGGGGGATTTGCCTTGCAGCATGAGAGCTGTGTGGTGGCCATTATTACTGTGGTGCTTTGCCTGTGGGTGGTGTGACCTAGAGTCTCAGGGGATTTGCCTTGCAGCATGGGAGCTGTGTGGCAGCCATTATTGCTGTGGTGCTTTGCCTGTGGGTGGTGTGACCTGGAGCCTCGGGGGCTTTGCCTTGCAGCATGGGAGCTGTGTGGTGGCCATTATTGCTGTGGTGCTTTGCCTGTGGGTTGTGTGACCTGGAGCCTCGGGGGCTTTGTCTTGCAGCATGGAAGCTGTGTGGCAGCCATTATTGCTGTGGTGCTTTGCCTGTGGATGTTGTGACCTGGAGTCTCGGGGATTTGCCTTGCAGCATGGAAGCTGTGCGGTGGCCATTATTACTGTGATGCTCTGACTGTGGGTTGTGTGACCTGGAGCCTGGGGGACTTTGCCTTGCAGCATGGGAGCTGTGTGGTGGCCATTATTACTGTGGTGCTTTGCCTGTGGGTTGTGTGACCTGGAGCCTTGGGGGCTTTGCCTTGCAGCATGGAAGCTGTGTGGCAGCCATTATTGCTGTGGTGCTTTGCCTGTGGGTAGTGTAACCTGGAGTCTCGGGGGATTTGTCTTGCAGCATGGGAGCTGTGTGGTGGCCATTATTACTGTGGTGCGTTGCCTGTGGGTGGTGTGACCTAAAGTCTCAGGGGATTTGCCTTGCAGCATGGAAGCTGTGTGGTGGCCATTATTACTGTGGTGCTTTGCCTGTGGGTTGAGTGACCTGGAGCCTCGGGGGATTTGCCATGCAGCATGGGAGCTGTGTGGTGGCCATTTTTGCTGTGGTACTTTGCCTGTGGGTTGTGTGACCTGTAACCTCGGGGGCTTTGCCTTGCAGCATGGGAGCTGTGCGGCAGCCATTATTGCTGTGGTGCTTTGCCTGTGGGTTGTGTGACCTGGAATCTCGGGGGCTTTACCTTGCAGCATGGGAGCTGTGTGGTGGCCATTATTGCTGTGGTACTTTGCCTGTGGGTGGTGTGACCTGGAGTCTCGGGGGCTTTGCTTTGCAGCATGGGAGCTGTGTGGTGGACATTATTGCTGTGGTGCTTTGCCTGTGGGTGATGTGACCTGGAGACTCGGGGGATTTGCCTTGCAGCATGAGAGCTGTGTGGTGGCCATTATTACTGTGGATCTTTGCCTGTGGGTAGTGTAACCTGGAGTCTCGGGGGATTTGCCTTGCAACATGGGAGCTGTGTGGTGGCCATTATTGCTGTGGTGCTTTGCCTGTGGGTGGAGAGACCTGGAGCTTCGGGGTATTTGCCTTGCAGCATGGGAGCTGTGTGGCAGCCATTTCTGCTCTGGTGCTTTGCCTGTGGGTTGAGAGACCTGGAGCTTCGGGGGATTTGCCTTGCAGCATGGGAGCTGTGTGGTGGCCATTATTACTGTGGTGCTTTGCCTGTGGGTGGTGTGACCTAGAGTCTCGGGGGATTTGCCTTGCAGCATGGGAGCTGTGTGGTGGCCATTATTGCTGTGGTGCTTTGCCTGTGGGTGGTGTGACCTGGAGTCTTGGGGGATTTGCCTTGCAGCATGGGAGCTGTGTGGCAGCCATTATTGCTGTGGTGATTTGCCTGTGGGTTGTGTGACCTAGAGTCTCGGGGGATTTGCCTTGCAGCATGGAAGCTGTGTGGTGACCATTATTGCTGTGGTGCTTTGCCTGTGGGTTGTGTGACCTGGAGCCTCGGGGGCTTTGCCTTGCAGCATGGGAGCTGTGTGGTGGCCATTATTGCTGTGGTGCTTTGCCTGTGGGTGGTGTGACCTGGAGTCTCGGGGGATTTGCCTTAAAGCTTGGGAGCTGTGTGGCGGCCATTATTGCTGTGGTGCTTTGCCTGTGGGTTGTGTGACCTGGAGCCTTGGGGGCTTTGCCTTGCAGCATGGGAGCTGTGTGGCAGCCATTATTACTGTGGTGCTTTGCCTGTGGGTAGTGTAACCTGGAGTCTCGGGGGATTTGCCTTGCAGCATGGGAGGTGTGTGGTGGCCATTATTGCTGTGGTGCTTTGCCTGTGGGTGGTGTGACCTAGAGTCTCAGGGGATTTGCCTTGCAGCATGGAAGCTGTGTGGTGGCCATTATTACTGTGGTGCGTTGCCTGTGGGTTGAGTGACCTGGAGCCTCGGGGGATTGGCCTTGCAGCATGGGAGCTGTGTGGTGGCCATTATTGCTGTGTTGCTTTGCCTGTGGGTTGTGTGACCTGGAGCCTCGAGGGCTTTTTCTTGCAGCATGGGAGCTGTGTGGTGGCCATTATTACTGTGGTGCTTTGCCTGTGGGTAGTGTAACCTGGAGTATCGGGGGATTTGCCTTGCAGCATGGGAGCTGTTTGGTGGCCATTATTGCTGTGGTACTTTGCCTGTGGGTTGTGTGACCTGTAACCTCGGGGGCTTTGCCTTGCAGCATGGGAGCTCTGTGGTGGCCATTATTGCTGTGGTGCTTTGCCTGTGGGTGGTGTGACCTGGAGTCTCAGGGGATTTGCCTTGCAGCATGGGAGCTGTGTGGTGGCCATTATTGCTGTGGTGCTTTGCCTGTGGGTGGTGTGATCTGGAGTCTTGAGGGATTTGTCTTGCAGCATGGGAGCTGTGTGGCAGCCATTATTGCTGTGGTGATTTGCCTGTGGGTTGTGTGACCTAGAGTCTCGGGGGATTTGCCTTGCAGCATGGAAGCTGTGTGTTGACCATTATTGCTGTGGTGCTTTGCCTGTGGGTTGTGTTACCTGGAGCCTCGGGGGCTTTGCCTTGCAGCATGGGAGCTGTGTGGTGGCCATTATTGCTGTGGTGCTTTGCCTGTGGGTGGTGTGACCTGGAGTCTCGGGGGATTTGCCTTAAAGCATGGGAGCTGTGTGGCGGCCATTATTGCTGTGGTGCTTTGCCTGTCGGTTGTGTGACCTGGAGCCTTGGGGGCTTTGCCTTGCAGCATGGGAGCTGTGTGGCAGCTATTATTACTGTGGTGCTTTGCCTGTGGGTAGTGTAACCTGGAGTCTCGGGGGATTTGCCTTGCAGCATGGGAGCTGTGTGGTGGCCATTATTGCTGTGGTGCTTTGCCTGTGGGTAGTGTGACCTAGAGTCTCAGGGGATTTGCCTTGCAGCATGGAAGCTGTGTGGTGGCCATTATTACTGTGGTGCTTTGCCTGTGGGTTGAGTGACCTGGAGCCTCGGGGGATTGGCCTTGCAGCATGGGAGCTGTGTGGTGGCCATTATTGCTGTGATGCTTTGCCTGTGGGTTGTGTGACCTGGAGCCTCGAGGGCTTTTTCTTGCAGCATGGGAGCTGTGTGGTGGCCATTATTACTGTGGTGCTTTGCCTGTGGGTAGTGTAACCTGGAGTATCGGGGGATTTGCCTTGCAGCATGGGAGCTGTGTGGCAGCCATTATTGCTGTGGTGCTTTGCCTGTGGGTAGTGTAACCTGGAGTCTCGGGGGATTTGCCTTGCAGCATGGGAGCTGTGTGGTGGCCATTATTGCTGTGGTGCTTTTCCTGTGGGTGGTGTGACGTGGAGTCTCGGCGGCTTTGCTTTGCAGCATGTGAGCTGTGTGGCAGCCATTATTGCTGTGGTGCTTTGCCTGTGGGTTGTGTGACCTGGAACCTCGGGGGCTTTGCCTTGCAGCATGGGAGCTGTGTGGTAGCCATTATTGCTGTGGTGCTTTGCCTGTGGGTGGTGTGACCTGGAGTCTCGGGGGCTTTGCTTTGCAGCATGTGAGCTGTGTGGCAGCCATTATTGCTGTGGTGCTTTGCCTGTGGGTTGTGTGACCTGGAGCCTCGGGGGCTTTGCCTTGCAGCATGGGAGCTGTGTGGCAGCCATTATTACTGTGGTGCTTTGCCTGTGGGTAGTGTAACCTGGAGTCTCGGGGGATTTGCCTTGCAGCATGGGAGATGTGTGGTGGCCATTATTGCTGTGGTGCTTTGCCTGTGGGTTGTGTGACCTGGTGCCTCGGGGGCTTTGCCTTGCAGCATGGGACCTGTGTGGCAGCCATTATTGCTGTGGTGCTTTGCCTGTGGGTGGTGTGACCTGGAGTCTCGGGGTATTTGCCTTGCAGCATGGGAGCTGTGTGATGGCCATTATTGCTGTGGCGCATTGCCTGTGGGTTGTGTGACCTGGAGCCTCGGGGGATTTGCCTTGCAGCATGGAAGCTGTGTGGTGACCATTATTGCTGTGGTGCTTTGCCTGTGGGTTGTGTGACCTGGAGCCTCGGGGGCTTTGACTTGCAGCATGGGCGCTGTGTGGCATCCATTATTATTGTGGTGCTTTGCCTGTGGGTTGTGTGACCTGGAGTCTCAGGGATTTGCCTTGCAGCATGGAAGCTGTGTGGTGGCCATTATTGCTGTGGTGCTTTGCCTGTGGGTTGTGTGACCTGGAGCCTCGGGGGATTGGCCTTGCAGCATGAGAGCTGTGTGGTGGCCATTATTGCTGTGGTGCTTTGCCTGTGGGTTGTGTGACCTGGAGCCTCGGGGGCTTCGCCTTGCAGCATGGGAGCTGTGTGGCAGCCATTATTACTGTGGTGCTTTGCCTCTGGGTAGTGTAACCTGGAGTCTCGGGGGATTTGCCTTGCTGCATGGGAGCTGTGTGGTGGCCATTATTGCTGTGGTGCTTTGCCTGTGGGTGGTGTGACCTAGAATCACGGGGTATTTGCCTTGCAGCATGGGAGCTGTGTGGCAGCCATTATTGCTGTGGTGCTTTGCCTGTGGGTTGTGTGACCTGGAGCCTCGGGGGCTTTGCCTTGCAGCATGGGAGCTGTGTGGTGGCCATTATTGCTGTGGTGCTTTGCCTGTGGGTAGTGTAACCTGGAGTCTCGGGGGATTTGCCTTGCAGCATGAGAGCTGTGTGGTGGCCATTATTACTGTGGTGCTTTGCCTGTGGGTGGTGTGACCTAGAGTCTCAGGGGATTTGCCTTGCAGCATGGGAGCTGTGTGGCAGCCATTATTGCTGTGGTGCTTTGCCTGTGGGTGGTGTGACCTGGAGCCTCGGGGGCTTTGCCTTGCAGCATGAGAGCTGTGTGGTGGCCATTATTGCTGTGGTGCTTTGCCTGTGGGTTGTGTGACCTGGAGCCTCGGGGGCTTTGTCTTGCAGCATGGAAGCTGTGTGGCAGCCATTATTGCTGTGGTGCTTTGCCTGTGGATGTTGTGACCTGGAGTCTCGGGGATTTGCCTTGCAGCATGGAAGCTGTGCGGTGGCCATTATTACTGTGATGCTCTGACTGTGGGTTGTGTGACCTGGAGCCTGGGGGACTTTGCCTTGCAGCATGGGAGCTGTGTGGTGGCCATTATTACTGTGGTGCTTTGCCTGTGGGTTGTGTGACTTGGAGCCTTGGGGGCTTTGCCTTGCAGCATGGAAGCTGTGTGGCAGCCATTATTGCTGTGGTGCTTTGCCTGTGGGTAGTGTAACCTGGAGTCTCGGGGGATTTGTCTTGCAGCATGGGAGCTGTGTGGTGGCCATTATTACTGTGGTGCGTTGCCTGTGGGTGGTGTGACCTAAAGTCTCAGGGGATTTGCCTTGCAGCATGGAAGCTGTGTGGTGGCCATTATTACTGTGGTGCTTTGCCTGTGGGTTGAGTGACCTGGAGCCTCGGGGGATTTGCCATGCAGCATGGGAGCTGTGTGGTGGCCATTTTTGCTGTGGTACTTTGCCTGTGGGTTGTGTGACCTGTAACCTTGGGGGCTTTGCCTTGCAGCATGGGAGCTGTGCGGCAGCCATTATTGCTGTGGTGCTTTGCCTGTGGGTTGTGTGACCTGGAATCTCGGGGGCTTTACCTTGCAGCATGGGAGCTGTGTGGTGGCCATTATTGCTGTGGTACTTTGCCTGTGGGTGGTGTGACCTGGAGTCTCGGGGGCTTTGCTTTGCAGCATGGGAGCTGTGTGGTGGACATTATTGCTGTGGTGCTTTGCCTGTGGGTGATGTGACCTGGAGACTCGGGGGATTTGCCTTGCAGCATGAGAGCTGTGTGGTGGCCATTATTACTGTGGATCTTTGCCTGTGGGTAGTGTAACCTGGAGTCTCGGGGGATTTGCCTTGCAACATGGGAGCTGTGTGGTGGCCATTATTGCTGTGGTGCTTTGCCTGTGGGTGGAGAGACCTGGAGCTTCGGGGTATTTGCCTTGCAGCATGGGAGCTGTGTGGTGGCCATTATTACTGTGATGCTCTGACTGTGGGTTGTGTGACCTGGAGCCTCGGGGGCTTTGCCTTGCAGCATGGGAGCTGTGTGGTGGCCATTATTACTGTGGTGCTTTGCCTGTGGGTAGTGTAACCTGGAGTCTCAGGGGATTTGCCTTGCAGCATGGAAGCTGTGTGGTGGCCATTATTGCTGTGGTGCTTTGCCTGTGCGTGATGTGACCTGGAGCCTCGGGGGATTGGCCTTGCAGCATGGGAGCTGTGTGGTGGCCATTATTACTGTGGTGCTTTGCCTGTGGGTAGTGTAACCTGGAGTCTCGGGGGCTTTGCCTTGTAGCATGGGAGCTCTGTGGTGGCCATTATTGCTGTGGTGCTTTGCCTGAGGGTGGTGTTACCTGGAGCCTCGGGGGATTTTCCTTGCAGCATGGGAGCTGTGTGGTGGCCATTTTTGCTGTGGTACTTTGCCTGTGGGTTGTGTGACCTGTAACCTCGGGGGCTTTGCCTTGCAGCTTGGGAGCTGTGTGGTGGCCATTATTGCTGTGGTGCTTTGCCTGTGGGTGGTGTGACCTGGAGTCTCGGGGGATTTGCCTTGCAGCATGGGAGCTGTGTGGTGGCCATTATTGCTGTGGTGCTTTGCCTGTGGGTGGTGTGACCTGGAGTCTCAGGGGCTTAACCTTGCAGCATGGGAGCTGTGTGGTGGCCATTATTGCTGTGGTGCTTTGCCTGTGGGTGGTGTGACCTAGAGTCTCGGGGGATTTGCCTTGCAGCATGGGAGCTGTGTGGTGGCCATTATTGCTGTGGTGCTTTGCCTGTGGGTGGTGTGACCTGGAGTCTTGGGGGATTTGCCTTGCAGCATGGGAGCTGTGTGGCAGCCATTATTGCTGTGGTGATTTGCCTGTGGGTTGTGTGACCTAGAGTCTCGGGGGATTTGCCTTGCAGCATGGAAGCTGTGTGGTGACCATTATTGCTGTGGTGCTTTGCCTGTGGGTTGTGTGACCTGGAGCCTCGGGGGCTTTGCCTTGCAGCATGGAAGCTGTGTGGTGGCCATTATTGCTGTGGTGCTTTGCCTGTGGGTTGTGTGACCTGGAGCCTTGGGGGCTTTGCCTTAAAGCTTGGGAGCTGTGTGGCGGCCATTATTGCTGTGGTGCTTTGCCTGTGGGTTGTGTGACCTGGAGCCTTGGGGGCTTTGCCTTGCAGCATGGGAGCTGTGTGGCAGCCATTATTACTGTGGTGCTTTGCCTGTGGGTAGTGTAACCTGGAGTCTCGGGGGATTTGCCTTGTAGCATGGGAGGTGTGTGGTGGCCATTATTGTTGTGGTGCTTTGCCTGTGGGTGGTGTGACCTAGAGTCTCAGGGGATTTGCCTTGCAGCATGGAAGCTGTGTGGTGGCCATTATTACTGTGGTGCGTTGCCTGTGGGTTGAGTGACCTGGAGCCTCGGGGGATTGGCCTTGCAGCATGGGAGCTGTGTGGTGGCCATTATTGCTGTGTTGCTTTGCCTGTGGGTTGTGTGACCTGGAGCCTCGAGGGCTTTTTCTTGCAGCATGGGAGCTGTGTGGTGGCTATTATTACTGTGGTGCTTTGCCTGTGGGTAGTGTAACCTGGAGTCTCGCGGGATTTGCCTTGCAGCATGGGAGCTGTGTGGCAGCCATTATTGCTGTGGTGCGTTGCCTGTGGGTGGTGTGACCTGGAGTCTAGGGGTATTTGCCTTGCAGCATGGGAGCTGTGTGGCAGCCATTATTACTGTGGTGCTTTGCCTGTGGGTTGTGTGACCTGGAGCCTCGGGGGATTTGCCTTGCAGCATGGGAGCTGTGTGGTGGCCATTATTGCTGTGGTGCTTTGCCTGTGGGTGGTGTGACGTGGAGTCTCGGCGGCTTTGCTTTGCAGCATGTGAGCTGTGTGGCAGCCATTATTGCTGTGGTGCTTTGCCTGTGGGTTGTGTGACCTGGAACCTCGGGGGCTTTGCCTTGCAGCATGGGAGCTGTGTGGTGGCCATTATTGCTGTGGTGCTTTGTCTGTGGGTTGTGTGACCTGGAGTCTCGGGGGATTTGCCTTGCCGCATGGGAGGTGTGTGGTGGCCATTATTGCTGTGGTGCTTTGCCTGTGGGTGGTGTGACCTAGAGTTTCAGGGGATTTGCCTTGCAGCATGGAAGCTGTTTGGTGGCCATTATTACTGTGGTGCTTTGCCTGTGGTTTGAGTGACCTGGAGCCTCGGGGGATTGGCCTTGCAGCATGGGAGCTGTGTGGCAGCCATTATTGCTGTGGTGCTTTGCCTGTGGGTTGTGTCACCTGGAGAAACGGTGGCTTTTTCTTGCAGCATGGGAGCTGTGTGGTGGCCATTATTACTGTGGTGCTTTGCCTCTGGGTAGTGTAACCTGGAGTCTCGGGGGATTTGCCTTGCTGCATGGGAGCTGTGTGGTGGCCATTATTGCTGTGGTGCTTTGCCTGTGGGTGGTGTGACCTAGAATCACGGGGTATTTGCCTTGCAGCATGGAAGCTGTGTGGTGGCCATTATTGCTGTGGTGCTTTGCCTGTGGGTTGAGAGACCTGGAGCTTCGGGGGATTTGCCTTGCAGCATGGGAGCTGTGTGGCAGCCATTATTGCTGTGGTGCTTTGCCTGTGGGTTGTGTGACCTGGAGCCTCGGGGGATTGGCCTTGCAGCATGGGAGCTGTGTGGAGGCCATTATTACTGTGGTGCTTTGCCTGTGGGTAGTGTAACCTGGAGTCTCGGGGGATTTGCCTTGCAGCATGGGAGCTGTGTGGTGGCCATTATTACTGTGGTGCTTTGCCTGTGGGTGGTGTGACCTAGAGTCTCAGGGGATTTGCCTTGCAGCATGGGAGCTGTGTGCTAGCCATTATTGCTGTGGTGCTCTGCCTGTGGGTGGTGTGACCTGGAGCCTCGGGGGCTTTGCCTTGCAGCATGGGAGCTGTGTGGTGGCCATTATTGCTGTGGTGCTTTGCCTGTGGGTTGTGTGACCTGGAGCCTCGGGGGCTTTGCCTTGCAGCATGTGAGCTGTGTGGCAGTCATTATTGCTGTGGTGCTTTGCCTGTGGGTTGTGTGACCTGGAACCTCGGGGGCTTTGCCTTGCAGCATGTGAGCTGTGTGGCAGCCATTATTGCTGTGGTGCTTTGCCTGTGGGTTGTGTGACCTGGAACCTCGGGGGCTTTGCCTTGCAGCATGGGAGCTGTGTGGCAGCCATTATTGCTGTGGTGCTTTGCCTGTGGGTTGTGTGACCTGGAGTCTCGGGGGCTTTACCTTGCAGCATGGGAGCTGTGTGGTGGCCATTATTGCTGTGGTGCTTTGCCTGTGGGTGGTGTGACCTGGAGTCTCGGGGGCTTTGCTTTGCAGCATGGGAGCTGTGTGGCAGCCATTATTACTGTGGTGCTTTGCCTGTGGGTTGTGTGACCTAGAGTCTCGGGTGATTTGCCTTGCCGCATGGGAGGTGTGTGGTGGCCATTATTGCTGTGGTGCTTTGCCTGTGGGTGGTGTGACCTAGAGTTTCAGGGGATTTGCCTTGCAGCATGGAAGCTGTTTGGTGGCCATTATTACTGTGGTGCTTTGCCTGTGGTTTGAGTGACCTGGAGCCTCGGGGGATTGGCCTTGCAGCATGGGAGCTGTGTGGCAGCCATTATTGCTGTGGTGCTTTGCCTGTGCGTTGTGTCACCTGGAGAAACGGGGGCTTTTTCTTGCAGCATGGGAGCTGTGTGGCAGCCATTATTACTGTGGTGCTTTGCCTGTGGGTAGTATAGCCTGGAGTCTCGTGGGATTTTCCTTGCAGAATGGCAGCTGTGTGGTGGCCATTATTGCTGTGGTGCTTTGCCTCTGGGTTGTGTGACCTGGTGCCTCGGGGGCTTTGCCTTGCAGCATGGGAGCTGTGTGGCAGCCATTATTGCTGTGGTGCTTTGCCTGTGGGTGGTGTGACGTGGAGTCTCGGGGTATTTGCCTTGCAGCATGGGAGCTGTGTGATGGCCATTATTGCTGTGGCGCATTGCCTGTGGGTTGTGTGACCTGGAGCCTCGGGGGATTTGCCTTGCAGCATGAAAGCTGTGCGGTGACCATTATTGCTGTGGTGCTTTGCCGGTGGGTTGTATGACCTGGAGCCTTGGGGGCTTTGCCTTGCAGCATGGGAGCTGTGTGGCAGCCATTATTACTGTGGTGCTTTGCCTGTGGGTAGTGTAACCTGGAGTCTCGGGGGATTTGCCTTGCAGCATGGGAGGTGTGTGGTGGCCATTATTACTGTGGTGCTTTGCCTGTGGGTGGTGTGACCTGGAGCCTCGGGGGATTTGCCTTGCAGCATGGGAGCTGTGTGGCGGCCATTATTGCTGTGGCGCATTGACTGTGGGTTGTGTGACCTGGAGCCTTGGGGGATTTGCCTTGCAGCGTGGGAGCTGTGTGGTGGCCATTATTGCTGTGGTGCTTTGCCTGTGGGTTGTGTGACCTGGAGCCTCAGGGGATTTGTCTTGCAGCAATGGAAGCTGTGTGGAGGCCATTATTGCTGTGGTGCTTTGCCTGTGGGTTGTGTGACTGGAGCCTCGGGGGCTTTGCCTTGCAGCATGGGAGCTGTGTGGCAGCCATTATTACTGTGGTGCTTGGCCTGTGGGTAGTGTAACCTGGAGTCTCGGGGGATTTGCCTTGCTGCATGGGAGCTCTGTGTTGGCCATTATTGCTGTGGTGCTTTGCCTGTGGGTTGTGTGACCTGTAACCTCGGGGGCTTTGCCTTGCAGCATGGGAGCTGTGTGGCAGCCATTATTGCTGTGGTGCTTTGCCTGTGGGTTGTGTGACCTGGAGTCTCGGGGGCTTTACCTTGCAGCATGGGAGCTGTGTGGTGGCCATTATTGCTGTGGTGCTTTGCCTGTGGGTGGTGTGACCTGGAGTCTCGGGGGCTTTGCTTTGCAGCATGGGAGCTGTGTGGCAGCCATTATTACTGTGGTGCTTTGCCTGTGGGTTGTGTGACCTAGAGTCTCGGGGGATTTGCCTTGCAGCATGGGAGCTGTGTGGTGGCTATTATTGCTGTGGTGCTTTGCCTGTGGGTGGTGTGACCTGGAGTGTCGGGGGATTTGCCTTGCAGCATGGGAGCTGTGTGGTGGCCATTATTGCTGTGGTGGTTTGCCTGTGGGTTGTGTGACCTAGAGTCTCGGGGGATTTGCCTTGCAGCATGGAAGCTGTGTGGTGACCATTATTGCTGTGGTGCTTTGCCTGTGGGTTGTGTGACCTGGAGCCTCGGGGGCTTTGCCTTGCAGCATGGGAGCTGTGTGGTGGCCATTATTGCTGTGGTGCTTTGCCTGTGGGTGGTGTGACCTGGAGTCTCGGGGGATTTGCCTTGAAGCATGGGAGCTGTGTGGCGGCCATTATTGCTGTGGTGCTTTGCCTGTGGGTTGTGTGACCTAGAGTCTCAGGGGATTTACCTTGAAGCATGGAAGCTGTGTGGTGGCCATTATTACTGTGGTGCTTTGCCTGTGGGTGGTAAGACCTGGAGCCTTGGGCGTTTTGCCTTGCAGCATGGGAGCTGTGTGGCAGCCATTATTGCTTTGGTGCTTTGCCTGTGGGTTGTGTGACTTGGAGTCTCGGGGGCTTTGCCTTGCAGCATGGGAGCTTTGTGGTGGCCATTATTACTGTGGTGCTTTGCCTGTGGGTAGTGTAACCTGGAGTCTCGGGGGATTTGCCTAGCAGCATGGGAGCTGTGTGGTGGCCAATATTGCTGTGGTGCTTTGCCTGTGGGTGGTGTGACCTGGAGCCTCGGGGGCTTTGCCTTGCAGCATGGGAGCTGTGCGGTGGCCATTATTACTGTGGTGCTTTGCCTGTGGTTGGTGTGACCTGGAGCCTCGGGGGATTTGCCTTGCAGCATGGGAGCTGTGTGGTGGCCATTATTACTGTGGTGCTTTGCCTGTGGGTTGTGTGACCTGGAGCCTCGAGGGCTTTTTCTTGCAGCATGGGAGCTGTGTGGTGGCCATTATTACTGTGGTGCTTTGCCTGTGGGTAGTGTAACCGGGAGTCTCGGGGGATTTGCATTGCAGCATGGGAGCTGTGTGGCAGCCATTATTGCTGTGGTGCTTTGCCTGTGTGTTGTGTGATCTGGAGTCTCGAGGGATTTGCCTTGGAGCATGGGAGCTGTGTGGTGGCCATTATTGCTGTGGTGCTTTGCCTGTGGGTGGTGTGACCTGGAGTCTCGGGGGATTTGCCTTGCAGCATGGGAGCTGTGTGGTGGCCATTATTACTGTGGTGCTTTGCCTGTGGGTAGTGTAACCTGGAGTCTCGGGGGATTTGCCTTGCTGCATGGGAGCTGTGTGGTGGCCATTATTACTGTGGTGCTTTGCCTGTGGGTAGTGTAACCTGGAGTCTCGGGGGATTTGCCTTGCTGCATGGGAGCTGTGTGGTGGCCATTATTGCTGTGGTGCTTTGCCTGTGGGTTGTGTGATCTGGAGTCTCGAGGGATTTGCCTTGGAGCATGGGAGCTGTGTGGTGGCCATTATTGCTGTGGTGCTTTGCCTGTGGGTGGTGTGACGTGGAGTCTCGGCGGCTTTGCTTTGCAGCATGTGAGCTGTGTGGCAGCCATTATTGCTGTGGTGCTTTGCCTGTGGGTTGTGTGACCTGGAACCTCGGGGGCTTTGCCTTGCAGCATGGGAGCTGTGTGGTGGCCATTATTGCTGTGGTGCTTTGCCTGTGGGTTGTGTGACCTGGAGCCTCGGGGGCTTTGCCTTGCAGCATGGGAGCTGTGTGGCAGCCATTATTACTGTGGTGCTTTGCCTGTGGGTAGTGTAACCTGTAGTCTCGGTGGATTTGCCTTGCCGCATGGGAGGTGTGTGGTGGCCATTATTGCTGTGGTGCTTTGCCTGTGGGTGGTGTGACCTAGAGTTTCAGGGGATTTGCCTTGCAGCATGGAAGCTGTTTGGTGGCCATTATTACTGTGGTGCTTTGCCTGTGGTTTGAGTGACCTGGAGCCTCGGGGGATTGGCCTTGCAGCATGGGAGCTGTGTGGCAGCCATTATTGCTGTGGTGCTTTGCCTGTGGGTTGTGTCACCTGGAGAAACGGGGGCTTTTTCTTGCAGCATGGGAGCTGTGTGGCAGCCATTATTACTGTGGTGCTTTGCCTGTGGGTAGTATAGCCTGGAGTCTCGGGGGATTTTCCTTGCAGAATGGCAGCTGTGTGGTGGCCATTATTGCTGTGGTGCTTTGCCTGTGGGTTGTGTGACCTGGTGCCTCGGGGGCTTTGCCTTGCAGCATGGGAGCTGTGTGGCAGCCATTATTGCTGTGGTGCTTTGCCTGTGGGTGGTGTGACGTGGAGTCTCGGGGTATTTGCCTTGCAGCATGGGAGCTGTGTGATGGCCATTATTGCTGTGGCGCATTGCCTGTGGGTTGTGTGACCTGGAGCCTCGGGGGATTTGCCTTGCAGCATGAAAGCTGTGTGGTGACCATTATTGCTGTGGTGCTTTGCCGGTGGGTTGTGTGACCTGGAGCCTTGGGGGCTTTGCCTTGCAGCATGGGAGCTGTGTGGCAGCCATTATTACTGTGGTGCTTTGCCTGTGGGTTGTGTGACCTGGAGTCTCAGGGGATTTGCCTTGCAGCATGGAAGCTGTGTGGTGGCCATTATTGCTGTGGTGCTTTGCCTGTGGGTTGTGTGACCTGGAGCCTCGGGGGATTTGCCTTGCAGCATGGGAGCTGTGTGGTGGCCATTTTTGCTGTGGTACTTTGCCTGTGGGTTGTGTGACCTGTAACCTCGGGGGCTTTGCCTTGCAGCATGGGAGCTGTGTGGTGGCCATTATTGCTGTGGTGCTTTGCCTGTGGGTGGTGTGACCTGGAGTCTCGGGGGATTTGCCTTGCACCATGGGAGCTGTGTGGTGGCCATTATTACTGTGGTGCTTTGCCTGTGGGTAGTGTAACCTGGAGTCTCAGGGGATTTGCCTTGCAGCATGGAAGCTGTGTGGTGGCCATTATTGCTGTGGTGCTTTGCCTGTGCGTGATGTGACCTGGAGCCTCGGGGGATTGGCCTTGCAGCATGGGAGCTGTGTGGTGGCCATTATTACTGTGGTGCTTTGCCTGTGGGTAGTGTAACCTGGAGTCTCGGGGGCTTTGCCTTGTAGCATGGGAGCTCTGTGGTGGCCATTATTGCTGTGGTGCTTTGCCTGAGGGTGGTGTTACCTGGAGCCTCGGGGGATTTTCCTTGCAGCATGGGAGCTGTGTGGTGGCCATTTTTGCTGTGGTACTTTGCCTGTGGGTTGTGTGACCTGTAACCTCGGGGGCTTTGCCTTGCAGCATGGGAGCTGTGTGGTGGCCATTATTGCTGTGGTGCTTTGCCTGTGGGTGGTGTGACCTGGAGTCTCGGGGGATTTGCCTTGCAGCATGGGAGCTGTGTGGTGGCCATTATTGCTGTGGTGCTTTGCCTGTGGGTGGTGTGACCTGGAGTCTCAGGGGCTTAACCTTGCAGCATGGGAGCTGTGTGGTGGCCATTATTGCTGTGGTGCTTTGCCTGTGGGTGGTGTGACCTAGAGTCTCGGGGGATTTGCCTTGCAGCATGGGAGCTGTGTGGTGGCCATTATTGCTGTGGTGCTTTGCCTGTGGGTGGTGTGACCTGGAGTCTTGGGGGATTTGCCTTGCAGCATGGGAGCTGTGTGGCAGCCATTATTGCTGTGGTGATTTGCCTGTGGGTTGTGTGACCTAGAGTCTCGGGGGATTTGCCTTGCAGCATGGAAGCTGTGTGGTGACCATTATTGCTGTGGTGCTTTGCCTGTGGGTTGTGTGACCTGGAGCCTCGGGGGCTTTGCCTTGCAGCATGGGAGCTGTGTGGTGGCCATTATTGCTGTGGTGCTTTGCCTGTGGGTTGTGTGACCTGGAGCCTTGGGGGCTTTGCCTTAAAGCTTGGGAGCTGTGTGGCGGCCATTATTGCTGTGGTGCTTTGCCTGTGGGTTGTGTGACCTGGAGCCTTGGGGGCTTTGCCTTGCAGCATGGGAGCTGTGTGGCAGCCATTATTACTGTGGTGCTTTGCCTGTGGGTAGTGTAACCTGGAGTCTCGGGGGATTTGCCTTGCAGCATGGGAGGTGTGTGGTGGCCATTATTGCTGTGGTGCTTTGCCTGTGGGTGGTGTGACCTAGAGTCTCAGGGGATTTGCCTTGCAGCATGGAAGCTGTGTGGTGGCCATTATTACTGTGGTGCGTTGCCTGTGGGTTGAGTGACCTGGAGCCTCGGGGGATTGGCCTTGCAGCATGGGAGCTGTGTGGTGGCCATTATTGCTGTGTTGCTTTGCCTGTGGGTTGTGTGACCTGGAGCCTCGAGGGCTTTTTCTTGCAGCATGGGAGCTGTGTGGTGGCTATTATTACTGTGGTGCTTTGCCTGTGGGTGGTGTAACCTGGAGTCTCGCGGGATTTGCCTTGCAGCATGGGAGCTGTGTGGCAGCCATTATTGCTGTGGTGCTTTGCCTGTGGGTGGTGTGACCTGGAGTCTAGGGGTATTTGCCTTGCAGCATGGGAGCTGTGTGGCAGCCATTATTACTGTGGTGCTTTGCCTGTGGGTTGTGTGACCTGGAGCCTCGGGGGATTTGCCTTGCAGCATGGGAGCTGTGTGGTGGCCATTATTGCTGTGGTGCTTTGCCTGTGGGTGGTGTGACCTGGAACCTCGGGGGCTTTGCCTTGCAGCATGGGAGCTGTGTGGTGGACATTATTGCTGTGGTGCTTTGTCTGTGGGTTGTGTGACCTGGAGCCTCGGGGGCTTTGCCTTGCAGCATGGGAGCTGTGTGGCAGCCATTATTACTGTGGTGCTTTGCCTGTGGGTAGTGTAACCTGGAGTCTCGGGGGATTTGCCTTGCCGCATGGGAGGTGTGTGGTGGCCATTATTGCTGTGGTGCTTTGCCTGTGGGTGGTGTGACCTAGAGTTTCAGGGGATTTGCCTTGCAGCATGGAAGCTGTTTGGTGGCCATTATTACTGTGGTGCTTTGCCTGTGGTTTGAGTGACCTGGAGCCTCGGGGAATTGGCCTTGCAGCATGGGAGCTGTGTGGCAGCCATTATTGCTGTGGTGCTTTGCCTGTGGGTTGTGTGACCTGGAACCTCGGGGGCTTTGCCTTGCAGCATGGGAGCTGTGTGGTGGCCATTATTGCTGTGGTGCTTTGCCTGTGGGTTGTGTGACGTGGAGTCTCGGCGGCTTTGCTTTGCAGCATGTGAGCTGTGTGGCAGCCATTATTGCTGTGGTGCTTTGCCTGTGGGTTGTGTGACCTGGAACCTCGGGGGCTTTGCCTTGCAGCATGGGAGCTGTGTGGTGGCCATTATTGCTGTGGTGCTTTGTCTGTGGGTTGTGTGACCTGGAGCCTCGGGGGCTTTGCCTTGCAGCATGGGAGCTGTGTGGCAGCCATTATTACTGTGGTGCTTTGCCTGTGGGTAGTGTAACCTGGAGTCTCGGGGGATTTGCCTTGCCGCATGGGAGGTGTGTGGTGGCCATTATTGCTGTGGTGCTTTGCCTGTGGGTGGTGTGACCTAGAGTTTCAGGGGATTTGCCTTGCAGCATGGAAGCTGTTTGGTGGCCATTATTACTGTGGTGCTTTGCCTGTGGTTTGAGTGACCTGGAGCCTCGGGGGATTGGCCTTGCAGCATGGGAGCTGTGTGGCAGCCATTATTGCTGTGGTGCTTTGCCTGTGGGTTGTGTCACCTGGAGAAACGGTGGCTTTTTCTTGCAGCATGGGAGCTGTGTGGTGGCCATTATTACTGTGGTGCTTTGCCTCTGGGTAGTGTAACCTGGAGTCTCGGGGGATTTGCCTTGCTGCATGGGAGCTGTGTGGTGGCCATTATTGCTGTGGTGCTTTGCCTGTGGGTGGTGTGACCTAGAATCACGGAGTATTTGCCTTGCAGCATGGAAGCTGTGTGGTGGCCATTATTGCTGTGGTGCTTTGCCTGTGGGTTGAGAGACCTGGAGCTTCGGGGGATTTGCCTTGCAGCATGGGAGCTGTGTGGCAGCCATTATTGCTGTGGTGCTTTGCCTGTGGGTTGTGTGACCTGGAGCCTCGGGGGCTTTGCCTTGCAGCATGGGAGCTGTGTGGCAGCCATTATTACTGTGGTGCTTTGCCTGTGGGTAGTGTAACCTGGAGTCTCGGGGGATTTGCCTTGCAGCATGGGAGCTGTGTGGTGGCCATTATTACTGTGGTGCTTTGCCTGTGGGTGTGACCTAGAGTCTCAGGGGATTTGCCTTGCAGCATGGGAGCTGTGTGCTAGCCATTATTGCTGTGGTGCTCTGCCTGTGGGTGGTGTGACCTGGAGCCTCGGGGGCTTTGCCTTGCAGCATGGGAGCTGTGTGGTGGCCATTATTGCTGTGGTGCTTTGCCTGTGGGTTGTGTGACCTGGAGCCTCGGGGGCTTTGTCTTGCAGCATGGAAGCTGTGTGGCAGCCATTATTGCTGTGGTGCTTTGCCTGTGGATGTTGTGACCTGGAGTCTCGGGGGATTTGCCTTGCAGCATGGAAGCTGTGCGGTGGCCATTATTACTGTGATGCTCTGACTGTGGGTTGTGTGACCTGGAGCCTGGGGGGCTTTGCCTTGCAGCATGGGAGCTGTGTGGTGGCCATTATTACTGTGGTGCTTTGCCTGTGGGTTGTGTGACCTGGAGCCTTGGGGGCTTTGCCTTGCAGCATGGGAGCTGTGTGGCAGCCATTATTACTGTGGTGCTTTGCCTGTGGGTAGTGTAACCTGGAGTCTCGGGGGATTTGCCTTGCAGCATGGGAGCTGTGTGGTGGCCATTATTACTGTGATGCTTTGCCTGTGGGTGGTGTGACCTAAAGTCTCAGGGGATTTGCCTTGCAGCATGGAAGCTGTGTGGTGGCCATTATTACTGTGGTGCTTTGCCTGTGGGTTGAGTGACCTGGAGCCTCGGGGGATTTGTCATGCAGCATGGGAGCTGTGTGGTGGCCATTTTTGCTGTGGTACTTTGCCTGTGGGTTGTGTGACCTGTAACCTCGGGGGCTTTGCCTTGCAGCATGGGAGCTGTGTGGCAGCCATTATTGCTGTGGTGCTTTGCCTGTGGGTTGTGTGACCTGGAGTCTCGGGGGCTTTACCTTGCAGCATGGGAGCTGTGTGGTGGCCATTATTACTGTGGTGCTTTGCCTGTGGGTTGTGTGACCTGGAGTCTCGGGGGCTTTACCTTGCAGCATGGGAGCTGTGTGGTGGCCATTATTACTGTGGTGCTTTGCCTGTGGGTGGTGTGACCTGGAGTCTCGGGGGCTTTGCTTTGCAGCATGGGAGCTGTGTGGCAGCCATTATTACTGTGGTGCTTTGCCTGTGGGTTGTGTGACCTAGAGTCTCGGGGGATTTGCCTTGCAGCATGGGAGCTGTGTGGTGGCCATTATTACTGTGGTGGTTTGCCTGTGGGGGATTTGCCTTGCAGCATGGAAGCTGTGTGGTGACCATTATTACTGTGGTGCTTTGCCTGTGGGTGGTGTGACCTGGAGCCTCGGGGGCTTTGCCTTGCAGCATGGGAGCTGTGTGGTGGCCATTATTGCTGTGGTGCTTTGCCTGTGGGTGGTGTGACCTGGAGTCTCGGGGGATTTGCCTTGCAGCATGGGAGCTGTGTGGCGGCCATTATTGCTGTGGTGCTTTGCCTGTGGGTGGTGTGACCTAGAGTCTCAGGGGATTTGCCTTCCAGCATGGAAGCTGTGTGGTGGCCATTATTACTGTGGTGCTTTGCCTGTGGGTGGTAAGACCTGGAGCCTTGGGCGCTTTGCCTTGTAGCATGGGAGCTGTGTGGTGGCCATTATTGCTTTGGTGCTTTGCCTGTGGGTTGTGTGACTTGGAGTCTCGGGGGCTTTGCCTTGCAGCATGGGAGCTTTGTGGTGGCCATTATTACTGTGGTGCTTTGCCTGTGGGTAGTGTAACCTGGAGTCTCGGGGGATTTGCCTAGCAGCATGGGAGCTGTGTGGTGGCCAATATTGCTGTGGTGCTTTGCCTGTGGGTGGTGTGACCTGGAGCCTCGGGGGCTTTGCCTTGCAGCATGGGAGCTGTGTGGTGGCCATTATTACTGTGGTGCTTTGCCTGTGGTTGGTGTGACCTGGAGCCTCGGGGGATTTGCCTTGCAGCATGGGAGCTGTGTGGTGGCCATTATTACTGTGGTGCTTTGCCTGTGGGTTGTGTGACCTGGAGCCTCGAGGACTTTTTCTTGCAGCATGGGAGCTGTGTGGTGGCCATTATTACTGTGGTGCTTTGCCTGTGGGTAGTGTAACCTGGAGTCTCGGGGGATTTGCCTTGCAGCATGGGAGCTGTGTGGCAGCCATTATTGCTGTGGTGCTTTGCCTGTGGGTGGTGTGACCTGGAGTCTAGGGGTATTTGCCTTGCAGCATGGGAGCTGTGTGGTGGCCCTTATTACTGTGGTGCTTTGCCTGTGAGTAGTGTAACCTGGAGTCTCGGGGGATTTGCCTTGCTGCATGGGAGCTGTGTGGTGGCCATTATTACTGTGGTGCTTTGCCTGTGGGTTGTGTGATCTGGAGTCTCGAGGGATTTGCCTTGGAGCATGGGAGCTGTGTGGTGGCCATTATTGCTGTGGTGCTTTGCCTGTGGGTGGTGTGACCTGGAGTCTCGGGGGATTTGCCTTGCAGCATGGGAGCTGTGTGGTGGCCATTATTACTGTGGTGCTTTGCCTGTGGGTAGTGTAACCTGGAGTCTCGGGGGATTTGCCTTGCTGCATGGGAGCTGTGTGGTGGCCATTATTACTGTGGTGCTTTGCCTGTGGGTAGTGTAACCTGGAGTCTCGGGGGATTTGCCTTGCTGCATGGGAGCTGTGTGGTGGCCATTATTGCTGTGGTGCTTTGCCTGTGGGTTGTGTGATCTGGAGTCTCGAGGGATTTGCCTTGCAGCATGGGAGCTGTGTGGCAGCCATTATTGCTGTGGTGCTTTGCCTCTGGGTGGTATGACCTGGAGTCTCGGGGGATTTGCCTTGCAGCATGAGAGCTGTGTGGTGGCCATTATTGCTGTGGAGCTTTGCCTGTGGGTGGTGTGACCTGGAGTCTCGGGGGATTTGCCTTGCAGCATGGGAGCTGTGTGGTGGCCATTATTACTGTGGTGCTTTGCCTGTGGGTAGTGTAACCTGGAGTCTCGGGGGATTTGCCTTGCTGCATGGGAGCTGTGTGGTGGCCATTATTGCTGTGGTGCTTTGCCTGTGGGTGGTGTGACCTGGAGTCTCGGGGCTTTTCCTTGCAGCATGGGAGCTGTGTGGTGGCCATTATTGCTGTGGTGCTTTGTCGGTGGGTAGTGTAACCTGGAGCCTCGTGGGATGTGCCTTGCAGCATGGGAGCTGTGTGGCAGCCATTATTGCTGTGGTGCTTTGCCTGTGGGTGGTGTGACCTGGAGCCTCGGGGGCTTTGCTTGCAGCAAGGGAGCTGTGTGGCGGCCATTATTGCTGTGGTGCTCTGCCTGTGGGTTGTGTGACCTGGAGTCTCAGGGGATTTGCCTTGCAGCATGGGAGCTGTGTGGCGGCCATTATTGCTGTGGTGCTTTGCCTGTGTGTTGTGTGACCTGGAGCCTCAGGGGCTTTGCCTTGCAGCATGGGAGCTGTGTGGCAGCCATTATTACTGTGGTGCTTTGCCTGTGGGTTGTGTGACCTGGAGTCTCGGGGGATTTGCCTTGCAGCATAGAGCTGTGTGGTGGCCATTATTACTGTGGTGCTTTGCCTGAGGGTAGTGTAACCTGGAGTCTCGGGGGATTTGCCTTGCAGCATGGGATGTGTGTGGTGGCCATTATTGCTGTGGTGCTTTCCCTGTGGGTGGTGTGACCTAGAGTCTCAGGGGATTTGCCTTGCAGCATGGAAGCTGTGTGGTGGCCATTATTGCTGTGGTGCTTTGCCTGTGGGTTGTGTGACCTGGAGCCTCGGGGGCTTTTTCTTGCAGCATAGGAGCTGTGTGGTGGCCCTTATTACTGTGGTGCTTTGCCTGTGGGTGGTAAGACCTGGAGCCTTGGGCGCTTTGCCTTGTAGCATGGGAGCTGTGTGGCAGACATTATTGCTGTGGTGCTTTGCCTGTGGGTTGTGTGACCTGGAGCCTCGGGGGCTTCGCCTTGCAGCATGGGAGCTGTGTGGCAGCCATTATTACTGTGGTGCTTTGCCTCTGGGTAGTGTAACCTGGAGTCTCGGGGGATTTGCCTTGCTGCATGGGAGCTGTGTGGTGGCCATTATTGCTGTGGTGCTTTGCCTCTGGGTGGTGTGACCTAGAATCACGGGGTATTTGCCTTGCAGCATGGAAGCTGTGTGGTGGCCATTATTGCTGTGGTGCTTTGCCTGTGGGTTGAGAGACCTGGAGCTTCGGGGGATTTGCCTTGCAGCATGGGAGCTGTGTGGCAGCCATTATTGCTGTGGTGCTTTGCCTGTGGGTTGTGTGACCTGGAGCCTCGGGGGCTTTTCCTTGCAGCATGGGAGCTGTGTGGTGGCCATTATTACTGTGGTGCTTTGCCTGTGGGTTGTGTGACCTGGAGCCTCGGGGGCTTTTCCTTGCAGCATGGGAGCTGTGTGGTGGCCATTATTACTGTGGTGCTTTGCCTGTGGGTGGTGTGACCTAGAGTCTCAGGGGATTTGCCTTGCAGCATGGGAGCTGTGTGGCAGCCATTATTACTGTGGTGCTTTGCCTGTGGGTGGTGTGACCTGGAGCCTCGGGGGCTTTTCCTTGCAGCATGGGAGCTGTGTGGTGGCCATTATTACTGTGGTGCTTTGCCTGTGGGTTGTGTGACCTGGAGCCTCGGGGGCTTTTCCTTGCAGCATGGGAGCTGTGTGGTGGCCATTATTACTGTGGTGCTTTGCCTGTGGGTGGTGTGACCTAGAGTCTCAGGGGATTTGCCTTGCAGCATGGGAGCTGTGTGGCAGCCATTATTACTGTGGTGCTTTGCCTGTGGGTGGTGTGACCTGGAGCCTCGGGGGCTTTGCCTTGCAGCATGGGAGCTGTGTGGTGGCCATTATTGCTGTGGTGCTTTGCCTGTGGGTTGTGTGACCTGGAGCCTCGGGGGATTTGCCTTGCAGCATGGGAGCTGTGTGGCAGCCATTATTACTGTGGTGCTCTGCCTGTGGGTTGTGTGACCTGGAGCCTCGGGGGCTTTGTCTTGCAGCATGGAAGCTGTGTGGCAGCCATTATTGCTGTGGTGCTTTGCCTGTGGATGTTGTGACCTGGAGTCTCGGGGATTTGCCTTGCAGCATGGAAGCTGTGCGGTGGCCATTATTACTGTGATGCTCTGACTGTGGGTTGTGTGACCTGGAGCCTGGGGGGGCTTTGCCTTGCAGCATGGGAGCTGTGTGGTGGCCATTATTACTGTGGTGCTTTGCCTGTGGGTTGTGTGACCTGGAGCCTTGGGGGCTTTGCCTTGCAGCATGGGAGCTGTGTGGCAGCCATTATTACTGTGGTGCTTTGCCTGTGGGTAGTGTAACCTGGAGTCTCGGGGGATTTGCCTTGCAGCATGAGAGCTGTGTGGTGGCCATTATTACTGTGGTGCTTTGCCTGTGGGTGGTGTGACCTAGAGTCTCAGGGGATTTGCCTTGCAGCATGGGAGCTGTGTGGCAGCCATTATTACTGTGGTGCTTTGCCTGTGGGTGGTGTGACCTGGAGCCTCGGGGGCTTTGCCTTGCAGCATGGGAGCTGTGTGGTGGCCATTATTGCTGTGGTGCTTTGCCTGTGGGTTGTGTGACCTGGAGCCTCGGGGGCTTTGTCTTGCAGCATGGAAGCTGTGTGGCAGCCATTATTGCTGTGGTGCTTTGCCTGTGGATGTTGTGACCTGGAGTCTCGGGGATTTGCCTTGCAGCATGGAAGCTGTGCGGTGGCCGTTATTACTGTGATGCTCTGACTGTGGGTTGTGTGACCTGGAGCCTGGGGGGGCTTTGCCTTGCAGCATGGGAGCTGTGTGGTGGCCATTATTACTGTGGTGCATTGCCTGTGGGTTGTGTGACCTGGAGCCTTGGGGGCTTTGCCTTGCAGCATGGGAGCTGTGTGGCAGCCATTATTACTGTGGTGCTTTGCCTGTGGGTAGTGTAACCTGGAGTCTCGGGGGATTTGCCTTGCAGCATGGGAGCTGTGTGGTGGCCATTATTACTGTGATGCTTTGCCTGTGGGTGGTGTGACCTAAAGTCTCAGGGGATTTGCCTTGCAGCATGGGAGCTGTGTGGTGGCCATTTTTGCTGTGGTACTTTGCCTGTGGGTTGTGTGACCTGGAGTCTCGGGGGCTTTACCTTGCAGCATGGGAGCTGTGTGGCAACCATTATTGCTGTGGTGCTTTGCCTGTGAGTGGTGTGACCTGGAGTCTCGGGGGCTTTGCTTTGCAGCATGTGAGCTGTGTGGCAGCCATTATTGCTGTGGTGCTTTGCCTGTGGGCTGTGTGACCTAGAGTCTCGGGGGATTTGCCTTGCAGCATGGGAGCTGTGTGGTGGCTATTATTGCTGTGGTGCTTTGCCTGTGGGTTGTGTGACCTGGAGTCTTGGGGGATTTGCCTTGCAGCATGGGAGCTGTGTGGCGGCCATTATTGCTGTGGTGCTTTGCCTGTGGGTGGTGTGACCTAGAGTCTCGGGGGATTTGCCTTGCAGCATGGGAGCTGTGTGGTGGCCATTATTGCTGTGGTGGTTTGCCTGTGGGTTGTGTGACCTAGAGTCTCGGGGGATTTGCCTTGCAGCATGGGAGCTGTGTGGTGGCCATTATTGCTGTGGTGGTTTGCCTGTGGGTTGTGTGACCTAGAGTCTCGGGGGATTTGCCTTGCAGCATGGAAGCTGTGTGGTGGCCATTATTGCTGTGGTGCTTTGCCTGTGGGTTGTGTGACCTGGAGCCTCGGGGGCTTTGCCTTGCAGCATGGAAGCTGTGTGGTGGCCATTATTGCTGTGGTGCTTTGCCTGTGGGTTGTGTGACCTGGAGCCTCGGGGGCTTTGCCTTGTAGCATGGGAGCTGTGTGGTGGCCATTATTGCTGCGGTGCTTTGCCTGTGGGTGGTGTGACCTGGAGTCTCGGGGGATTTGCCTTGAAGCATGGGAGCTGTGTGGCGGCCATTATTGCTGTGGTGCTTTGCCTGTGGGTAGTGTAACCTGGAGTCTCGGGGGATTTGCCTTGCAGCATGGGATGTGTGTGGTGGTCATTATTGCTGTGGTGCTTTCCCTGTGGGTGGTGTGACCTAGAGTCTCAGGGGATTTGCCTTGCAGCATGGAAGCTGTGTGGTGGCCATTATTGCTGTGGTGGTTTGCCTGTGGGTTGTGTGACCTGGAGCCTCGGGGGCTTTTTCTTGCAGCATAGGAGCTGTGTGGTGGCCCTTATTACTGTGGTGCTTTGACTGTGGGTAGTGTAACCTGGAGTCTCGGGGGATTTGCCTTGCAGCATGGGAGCTGTGTGGTGGCCATTATTGCTGTGGTGCTTTGCCTGTGGTTGGTGTGACCTGGAGCCTCGGGGGATTTGCCTTGCAGCATGGGAGCTGTGTGGTGGCCATTATTGCTGTGGTGCTTTGCCTGTGGGTTGTGTGACCTGGAGCCTCGGTGGCTTTCCCTTGCAGCTTGGGAGCTGTGTGGCAGCCATTATTACTGTGGTGCTTTGCCTGTGGGTAGTGTAACCTGGAGTCTCGGTGGATTTGCCTTGCAGCATGGGAGCTGTGTGGTGGACATTATTGCTGTGGTGCTTCGCCTGTGGGTGTTGTGACCTGGAGTCTCGGGGGATTTGCCTTGCAGCATGGGAGCTGTGTGGTGGACATTATTACTGTGGTGCTTTGCCTGTGGGTGGTGTGACCTGGAGTCTCGGGGGTTTTACCTTGCAGCATGGGAGCTGTGTGGCAGCCATTATTGCTGTGGTGCTTTGCCTGTGGGTGATGTGACCTGGAGCCTCGGGGGATTTGCCTTGCAGCATGGAAGCTGTGTGGTGGCCATTATTGCTGTGGTGCTTTGCCTGTGGGTAGTGTAACCTGGAGTCTCGGGGGATTTGCCTTACAACATGGGAGCTGTGTGGTGGCCATTATTGCTGTGGTGCTTTGCCTGTGGGTGGTGTGACCTAGAATCACGGGGGGATGTGCCTTGCAGCATGGAAGCTGTGTGGTGGCCATTATTGCTGTGGTGCTTTGCCTGTGGGTTGAGAGACCTGGAGCTTCGGGGTATTTGCCTTGCAGCATGGGAGCTGTGTGGCAGCCATTTTTGCTGTGGTGCTTTGCCTGTGGGTTGAGAGACCTGGAGCTTCGGGGTATTTGCCTTGCAGCATGGAAGCTGTGCGGTGGCCATTATTACTGTGATGCTCTGACTGTGGGTTGTGTGACCTGGAGCCTCGGGGGCTTTGCCTTGCAGCATGGGAGCTGTGTGGTGGCCATTATTACTGTGGTGCTTTGTCTGTGGGTAGTGTAACCTGGAGTCTCGGGGGATTTGCCTTGCAGCATGGGAGCTCTAGGTGGCCATTATGGCTGTGGTGCTTTGCCTGAGGGTGGTGTGACCTGGAGCCTCGGGGGATTTGCCTTGCAGCATGGGAGCTGTGTGGTGGCCATTTTTGCTGTGGTACTTTGCCTGTGGGTTGTGTGACCTGTAACCTCGGGGGCTTTGCCTTGCAGCATGGGAGCTGTGTGGTGGCCATTATTGCTGTGGTGCTTTGCCTGTGGGTGGTGTGACCTGGAGTCTTGGGGGATTTGCCTTGCAGCATGGGAGCTGTTTGGTGGCCATTATTGCTGTGGTACTTTGCCTGTGGGTTGTGTGACCTGTAACCTCGGGGGCTTTGCCTTGCAGCATGGGAGCTCTGTGGTGGCCATTATTGCTGTGGTGCTTTGCCTGTGGGTGGTGTGACCTGGAGTCTCAGGGGATTTGCCTTGCAGCATGGGAGCTGTGTGGTGGCCATTATTGCTGTGGTGCTTTGCCTGTGGGTGGTGTGACCTGGAGTCTCGGGGGCTTTGCTTTGCAGCATGTGAGCAGTGTGGCAGCCATTATTGCTGTGGTGTTTTGCCTGTGGGTTGTGTGACCTAGAGTCTCGGGGGATTTGCCTTGCAGCATGGGAGCTGTGTGGTGGCCATTATTGCTGTGGTGCTTTGCCTGTGGGTGGTGTGATCTGGAGTCTTGAGGGATTTGCCTTGCAGCATGGGAGCTGTGTGGCAGCCATTATTGCTGTGGTGATTTGCCTGTGGGTTGTGTGACCTAGAGTCTCGGGGGATTTGCCTTGCAGCATGGAAGCTGTGTGTTGACCATTATTGCTGTGGTGCTTTGCCTGTGGGTTGTGTGACCTGGAGCCTCGGGGGCTTTGCCTTGCAGCATGGGAGCTGTGTGGTGGCCATTATTTCTGTGGTGCTTTGCCTGTGGGTGGTGTGACCTGGAGTCTCGGGGGATTTGCCTTAAAGCATGGGAGCTGTGTGGCGGCCATTATTGCTGTGGTGCTTTGCCTGTGGGTTGTGTGACCTGTAGCCTTGGGGGCTTTGCCTTGCAGCATGGGAGCTGTGTGGCAGCCATTATTACTGTGGTGCTTTGCCTGTGGGTAGTGTAACCTGGAGTCTCGGGGGATTTGCCTTGCAGCATGGGAGCTGTGTGGTGGCCATTATTGCTGTGGTGCTTTGCCTGTGGGTAGTGTGACCTAGAGTCTCAGGGGATTTGCCTTGCAGCATGGAAGCTGTGTGGTGGCCATTATTACTGTGGTGCTTTGCCTGTGGGTTGAGTGACCTGGAGCCTCGGGGGATTGGCCTTGCAGCATGGGAGCTGTGTGGTGGCCATTATTGCTGTGATGCTTTGCCTGTGGGTTGTGTGACCTGGAGCCTCGAGGGCTTTTTCTTGCAGCATGGGAGCTGTGTGGTGGCCATTATTACTGTGGTGCTTTGCCTGTGGGTAGTGTAACCTGGAGTATCGGGGGATTTGCCTTGCAGCATGGGAGCTGTGTGGCAGCCATTATTGCTGTGGTGCTTTGCCTGTGGGTAGTGTAACCTGGAGTCTCGGGGGATTTGCCTTGCAGCATGGGAGCTGTGTGGTGGCCATTATTGCTGTGGTGCTTTTCCTGTGGGTGGTGTGACGTGGAGTCTCGGGGGCTTTGCTTTGCAGCATGTGAGCTGTGTGGCAGCCATTATTGCTGTGGTGCTTTGCCTGTGGGTTGTGTGACCTGGAGCCTCGGGGGCTTTGCCTTGCAGCATGGGAGCTGTGTGGCAGCCATTATTACTGTGGTGCTTTGCCTGTGGGTAGTGTAACCTGGAGTCTCGGGGGATTTGCCTTGCAGCATGGAAGCTGTTTGGTGGCCATTATTACTGTGGTGCTTTGCTTGTGGTTTGAGTGACCTGGAGCCTCGGGGGATTGGCCTTGCAGCATGGGAGCTGTGTGGCAGCCATTATTGCTGTGGTGCTTTGCCTGTGGGTTGTGTCACCTGGAGAAACGGGGGCTTTTTCTTGCAGCATGGGAGATGTGTGTTGGCCATTATTGCTGTGGTGCTTTGCCTGTGGGTTGTGTGACCTGGTGCCTCGGGGGCTTTGCCTTGCAGCATGGGACCTGTGTGGCAGCCATTATTGCTGTGGTGCTTTGCCTGTGGGTGGTGTGACCTGGAGTCTCGGGGTATTTGCCTTGCAGCATGGGAGCTGTGTGATGGCCATTATTGCTGTGGCGCATTGCCTGTGGGTTGTGTGACCTGGAGCCTCGGGGGATTTGCCTTGCAGCATGGAAGCTGTGTGGTGACCATTATTATTGTGGTGCTTTGCCTGTGGGTTGTGTGACCTGGAGTCTCAGGGATTTGCCTTGCAGCATGGAAGCTGTGTGGTGGCCATTATTGCTGTGGTGCTTTGCCTGTGGGTTGTGTGACCTGGAGCCTCGGGGGATTGGCCTTGCAGCATGAGAGCTGTGTGGTGGCCATTATTGCTGTGGTGCTTTGCCTGTGGGTTGTGTGACCTGGAGCCTCGGGGGCTTCGCCTTGCAGCATGGGAGCGGTGTGGCAGCCATTATTACTGTGGTGCTTTGCCTCTGGGTAGTGTAACCTGGAGTCTCGGGGGATTTGCCTTGCTGCATGGGAGCTGTGTGGTGGCCATTATTGCTGTGGTGCTTTGCCTGTGGGTGGTGTGACCTAGAATCACGGGGTATTTGCCTTGCAGCATGGGAGCTGTGTGGCAGCCATTATTGCTGTGGTGCTTTGCCTGTGGGTTGTGTGACCTGGAGCCTCGGGGGCTTTGCCTTGCAGCATGGGAGCTGTGTGGTGGCCATTATTGCTGTGGTGCTTTGCCTGTGGGTAGTGTAACCTGGAGTCTCGGGGGATTTGCCTTGCAGCATGAGAGCTGTGTGGTGGCCATTATTACTGTGGTGCTTTGCCTGTGGGTGGTGTGACCTAGAGTCTCAGGGGATTTGCCTTGCAGCATGGGAGCTGTGTGGCAGCCATTATTGCTGTGGTGCTTTGCCTGTGGGTGGTGTGACCTGGAGCCTCGGGGGCTTTGCCTTGCAGCATGGGAGCTGTGTGGTGGCCATTATTGCTGTGGTGCTTTGCCTGTGGGTTGTGTGACCTGGAGCCTCGGGGGCTTTGTCTTGCAGCATGGAAGCTGTGTGGCAGCCATTATTGCTGTGGTGCTTTGCCTGTGGATGTTGTGACCTGGAGTCTCGGGGATTTGCCTTGCAGCATGGAAGCTGTGCGGTGGCCATTATTACTGTGATGCTCTGACTGTGGGTTGTGTGACCTGGAGCCTGGGGGACTTTGCCTTGCAGCATGGGAGCTGTGTGGTGGCCATTATTACTGTGGTGCTTTGCCTGTGGGTTGTGTGACCTGGAGCCTTGGGGGCTTTGCCTTGCAGCATGGAAGCTGTGTGGCAGCCATTATTGCTGTGGTGCTTTGCCTGTGGGTAGTGTAACCTGGAGTCTCGGGGGATTTGTCTTGCAGCATGGGAGCTGTGTGGTGGCCATTATTACTGTGGTGCGTTGCCTGTGGGTGGTGTGACCTAAAGTCTCAGGGGATTTGCCTTGCAGCATGGAAGCTGTGTGGTGGCCATTATTACTGTGGTGCTTTGCCTGTGGGTTGAGTGACCTGGAGCCTCGGGGGATTTGCCATGCAGCATGGGAGCTGTGTGGTGGCCATTTTTGCTGTGGTACTTTGCCTGTGGGTTGTGTGACCTGTAACCTCGGGGGCTTTGCCTTGCAGCATGGGAGCTGTGCGGCAGCCATTATTGCTGTGGTGCTTTGCCTGTGGGTTGTGTGACCTGGAATCTCGGGGGCTTTACCTTGCAGCATGGGAGCTGTGTGGTGGCCATTATTGCTGTGGTACTTTGCCTGTGGGTGGTGTGACCTGGAGTCTCGGGGGCTTTGCTTTGCAGCATGGGAGCTGTGTGGTGGACATTATTGCTGTGGTGCTTTGCCTGTGGGTGATGTGACCTGGAGTCTCGGGGGATTTGCCTTGCAGCATGAGAGCTGTGTGGTGGCCATTATTACTGTGGATCTTTGCCTGTGGGTAGTGTAACCTGGAGTCTCGGGGGATTTGCCTTGCAACATGGGAGCTGTGTGGTGGCCATTATTGCTGTGGTGCTTTGCCTGTGGGTGGAGAGACCTGGAGATTCGGGGTATTTGCCTTGCAGCATGGGAGCTGTGTGGCAGCCATTTCTGCTCTGGTGCCTTGCCTGTGGGTTGAGAGACCTGGAGCTTCGGGGGATTTGCCTTGCAGCATGGGAGCTGTGTGGTGGCCATTATTACTGTGGTGCTTTGCCTGTGGGTGGTGTGACCTAGAGTCTCGGGGGATTTGCCTTGCAGCATGGGAGCTGTGTGGTGGCCATTATTGCTGTGGTGCTTTGCCTGTGGGTGGTGTGACCTGGAGTCTTGGGGGATTTGCCTTGCAGCATGGGAGCTGTGTGGCAGCCATTATTGCTGTGGTGATTTGCCTGTGGGTTGTGTGACCTAGAGTCTCGGGGGATTTGCCTTGCAGCATGGAAGCTGTGTGGTGACCATTATTGCTGTGGTGCTTTGCCTGTGGGTTGTGTGACCTGGAGCCTCGGGGGCTTTGCCTTGCAGCATGGGAGCTGTGTGGTGGCCATTATTGCTGTGGTGCTTTGCCTGTGGGTGGTGTGACCTGGAGTCTCGGGGGATTTGCCTTAAAGCTTGGGAGCTGTGTGGCGGCCATTATTGCTGTGGTGCTTTGCCTGTGGGTTGTGTGACCTGGAGCCTTGGGGGCTTTGCCTTGCAGCATGGGAGCTGTGTGGCAGCCATTATTACTGTGGTGCTTTGCGTGTGGGTAGTGTAACCTGGAGTCTCGGGGGATTTGCCTTGCAGCATGGGAGGTGTGTGGTGGCCATTATTGCTGTGGTGCTTTGCCTGTGGGTGGTGTGACCTAGAGTCTCAGGGGATTTGCCTTGCAGCATGGAAGCTGTGTGGTGGCCATTATTACTGTGGTGCGTTGCCTGTGGGTTGAGTGACCTGGAGCCTCGGGGGATTGGCCTTGCAGCATGGGAGCTGTGTGGTGGCCATTATTGCTGTGTTGCTTTGCCTGTGGGTTGTGTGACCTGGAGCCTCGAGGGCTTTTTCTTGCAGCATGGGAGCTGTGTGGTGGCCATTATTACTGTGGTGCTTTGCCTGTGGGTAGTGTAACCTGGAGTATCGGGGGATTTGCCTTGCAGCATGGGAGCTGTTTGGTGGCCATTATTGCTGTGGTACTTTGCCTGTGGGTTGTGTGACCTGTAACCTCGGGGGCTTTGCCTTGCAGCATGGGAGCTCTGTGGTGGCCATTATTGCTGTGGTGCTTTGCCTGTGGGTGGTGTGACCTGGAGTCTCAGGGGATTTGCCTTGCAGCATGGGAGCTGTGTGGTGGCCATTATTACTGTGGTGCTTTGCCTGTGGGTGGTGAGACCTAGAGTCTCGGGGGATTTGCCTTGCAGCATGGGAGCTGTGTGGTGGCCATTATTGCTGTGGTGCTTTGCCTGTGGGTGGTGTGACCTGGAGTCTTGGGGGATTTGCCTTGCAGCATGGGAGCTGTGTGGCAGCCATTATTGCTGTGGTGATTTGCCTGTGGGTTGTGTGACCTAGAGTCTCGGGGGATTTGCCTTGCAGCATGGAAGCTGTGTGGTGACCATTATTGCTGTGGTGCTTTGCCTGTGGGTTGTGTGACCTGGAGCCTCGGGGGCTTTGCCTTGCAGCATGGGAGCTGTGTGGTGGCCATTATTGCTGTGGTGCTTTGCCTGTGGGTGGTGTGACCTGGAGTCTCGGGGGATTTGCCTTAAAGCTTGGGAGCTGTGTGGCGGCCATTATTGCTGTGGTGCTTTGCCTGTGGGTTGTGTGACCTGGAGCCTTGGGGGCTTTGCCTTGCAGCATGGGAGCTGTGTGGCAGCCATTATTACTGTGGTGCTTTGCGTGTGGGTAGTGTAACCTGGAGTCTCGGGGGATTTGCCTTGCAGCATGGGAGGTGTGTGGTGGCCATTATTGCTGTGGTGCTTTGCCTGTGGGTGGTGTGACCTAGAGTCTCAGGGGATTTGCCTTGCAGCATGGAAGCTGTGTGGTGGCCATTATTACTGTGGTGCGTTGCCTGTGGGTTGAGTGACCTGGAGCCTCGGGGGATTGGCCTTGCAGCATGGGAGCTGTGTGGTGGCCATTATTGCTGTGTTGCTTTGCCTGTGGGTTGTGTGACCTGGAGCCTCGAGGGCTTTTTCTTGCAGCATGGGAGCTGTGTGGTGGCCATTATTACTGTGGTGCTTTGCCTGTGGGTAGTGTAACCTGGAGTATCGGGGGATTTGCCTTGCAGCATGGGAGCTGTTTGGTGGCCATTATTGCTGTGGTACTTTGCCTGTGGGTTGTGTGACCTGTAACCTCGGGGGCTTTGCCTTGCAGCATGGGAGCTCTGTGGTGGCCATTATTGCTGTGGTGCTTTGCCTGTGGGTGGTGTGACCTGGAGTCTCAGGGGATTTGCCTTGCAGCATGGGAGCTGTGTGGTGGCCATTATTGCTGTGGTGCTTTGCCTGTGGGTGGTGTGATCTGGAGTCTTGAGGGATTTGCCTTGCAGCATGGGAGCTGTGTGGCAGCCATTATTGCTGTGGTGCTTTGCCTGTGGGTTGTGTGACCTGGAGCCTCGGGGGCTTTGCCTTGCAGCATGGGAGCTGTGTGGTGGCCATTATTGCTGTGGTGCTTTGCCTGTGGGTGGTGTGACCTGGAGTCTCGGGGGATTTGCCTTAAAGCATGGGAGCTGTGTGGCGGCCATTATTGCTGTGGTGCTTTGCCTGTGGGTTGTGTGACCTGGAGCCTTGGGGGCTTTGCCTTGCAGCATGGGAGCTGTGTGGCAGCTATTATTACTGTGGTGCTTTGCCTGTGGGTAGTGTAACCTGGAGTCTCGGGGGATTTGCCTTGCAGCATGGGAGCTGTGTGGTGGCCATTATTGCTGTGGTGCTTTGCCTGTGGGTAGTGTGACCTAGAGTCTCAGGGGATTTGCCTTGCAGCATGGAAGCTGTGTGGTGGCCATTATTACTGTGGTGCTTTGCCTGTGGGTTGAGTGACCTGGAGCCTCGGGGGATTGGCCTTGCAGCATGGGAGCTGTGTGGTGGCCATTATTGCTGTGATGCTTTGCCTGTGGGTTGTGTGACCTGGAGCCTCGAGGGCTTTTTCTTGCAGCATGGGAGCTGTGTGGTGGCCATTATTACTGTGGTGCTTTGCCTGTGGGTAGTGTAACCTGGAGTATCGGGGGATTTGCCTTGCAGCATGGGAGCTGTGTGGCAGCCATTATTGCTGTGGTGCTTTGCCTGTGGGTAGTGTAACCTGGAGTCTCGGGGGATTTGCCTTGCAGCATGGGAGCTGTGTGGTGGCCATTATTGCTGTGGTGCTTTTCCTGTGGGTGGTGTGACGTGGAGTCTCGGCGGCTTTGCTTTGCAGCATGTGAGCTGTGTGGCAGCCATTATTGCTGTGGTGCTTTGCCTGTGGGTTGTGTGACCTGGAACCTCGGGGGCTTTGCCTTGCAGCATGGGAGCTGTGTGGTAGCCATTATTGCTGTGGTGCTTTGCCTGTGGGTGGTGTGACCTGGAGTCTCGGGGGCTTTGCTTTGCAGCATGTGAGCTGTGTGGCAGCCATTATTGCTGTGGTGCTTTGCCTGTGGGTTGTGTGACCTGGAGCCTCGGGGGCTTTGCCTTGCAGCATGGGAGCTGTGTGGCAGCCATTATTACTGTGGTGCTTTGCCTGTGGGTAGTGTAACCTGGAGTCTCGGGGGATTTGCCTTGCAGCATGGGAGATGTGTGGTGGCCATTATTGCTGTGGTGCTTTGCCTGTGGGTTGTGTGACCTGGTGCCTCGGGGGCTTTGCCTTGCAGCATGGGACCTGTGTGGCAGCCATTATTGCTGTGGTGCTTTGCCTGTGGGTGGTGTGACCTGGAGTCTCGGGGTATTTGCCTTGCAGCATGGGAGCTGTGTGATGGCCATTATTGCTGTGGCGCATTGCCTGTGGGTTGTGTGACCTGGAGTCTCAGGGATTTGCCTTGCAGCATGGAAGCTGTGTGGTGGCCATTATTGCTGTGGTGCTTTGCCTGTGGGTTGTGTGACCTGGAGCCTCGGGGGATTGGCCTTGCAGCATGAGAGCTGTGTGGTGGCCATTATTGCTGTGGTGCTTTGCCTGTGGGTTGTGTGACCTGGAGCCTCGGGGGCTTCGCCTTGCAGCATGGGAGCTGTGTGGCAGCCATTATTACTGTGGTGCTTTGCCTCTGGGTAGTGTAACCTGGAGTCTCGGGGGATTTGCCTTGCTGCATGGGAGCTGTGTGGTGGCCATTATTGCTGTGGTGCTTTGCCTGTGGGTGGTGTGACCTAGAATCACGGGGTATTTGCCTTGCAGCATGGGAGCTGTGTGGCAGCCATTATTGCTGTGGTGCTTTGAATGTGGGTTGTGTGACCTGGAGCCTCGGGGGCTTTGCCTTGCAGCATGGGAGCTGTGTGGTGGCCATTATTGCTGTGGTGCTTTGCCTGTGGGTAGTGTAACCTGGAGTCTCGGGGGATTTGCCTTGCAGCATGAGAGCTGTGTGGTGGCCATTATTACTGTGGTGCTTTGCCTGTGGGTGGTGTGACCTAGAGTCTCAGGGGATTTGCCTTGCAGCATGGGAGCTGTGTGGCAGCCATTATTGCTGTGGTGCTTTGCCTGTGGGTGGTGTGACCTGGAGCCTCGGGGGCTTTGCCTTGCAGCATGGGAGCTGTGTGGTGGCCATTATTGCTGTGGTGCTTTGCCTGTGGGTTGTGTGACCTGGAGCCTCGGGGGCTTTGTCTTGCAGCATGGAAGCTGTGTGGCAGCCATTATTGCTGTGGTGCTTTGCCTGTGGATGTTGTGACCTGGAGTCTCGGGGATTTGCCTTGCAGCATGGAAGCTGTGCGGTGGCCATTATTACTGTGATGCTCTGACTGTGGGTTGTGTGACCTGGAGCCTGGGGGACTTTGCCTTGCAGCATGGAAGCTGTGTGGCAGCCATTATTGCTGTGGTGCTTTGCCTGTGGGTAGTGTAACCTGGAGTCTCGGGGGATTTGTCTTGCAGCATGGGAGCTGTGTGGTGGCCATTATTACTGTGGTGCGTTGCCTGTGGGTGGTGTGACCTAAAGTCTCAGGGGATTTGCCTTGCAGCATGGAAGCTGTGTGGTGGCCATTATTACTGTGGTGCTTTGCCTGTGGGTTGAGTGACCTGGAGCCTCGGGGGATTTGCCATGCAGCATGGGAGCTGTGTGGTGGCCATTTTTGCTGTGGTACTTTGCCTGTGGGTTGTGTGACCTGTAACCTCGGGGGCTTTGCCTTGCAGCATGGGAGCTGTGCGGCAGCCATTATTGCTGTGGTGCTTTGCCTGTGGGTTGTGTGACCTGGAGTCTCGGGGGCTTTGCTTTGCAGCATGGGAGCTGTGTGGTGGACATTATTGCTGTGGTACTTTGCCTGTGGGTGGTGTGACCTGGAGTCTCGGGGGCTTTGCTTTGCAGCATGGGAGCTGTGTGGTGGACATTATTGCTGTGGTGCTTTGCCTGTGGGTGATGTGACCTGGAGACTCGGGGGATTTGCCTTGCAGCATGAGAGCTGTGTGGTGGCCATTATTACTGTGGATCTTTGCCTGTGGGTAGTGTAACCTGGAGTCTCGGGGGATTTGCCTTGCAACATGGGAGCTGTGTGGTGGCCATTATTGCTGTGGTGCTTTGCCTGTGGGTGGAGAGACCTGGAGCTTCGGGGTATTTGCCTTGCAGCATGGGAGCTGTGTGGCAGCCATTTCTGCTGTGGTGCTTTGCCTGTGGGTTGAGAGACCTGGAGCTTCGGGGGATTTGCCTTGCAGCATGGAAGCTGTGCGGTGGCCATTATTACTGTGATGCTCTGACTGTGGGTTGTGTGACCTGGAGCCTCGGGGGCTTTGCCTTGCAGCATGGGAGCTGTGTGGTGGCCATTATTACTGTGGTGCTTTGCCTGTGGGTAGTGTAACCTGGAGTCTCAGGGGATTTGCCTTGCAGCATGGAAGCTGTGTGGTGGCCATTATTGCTGTGGTGCTTTGCCTGTGCGTGATGTGACCTGGAGCCTCGGGGGATTGGCCTTGCAGCATGGGAGCTGTGTGGTGGCCATTATTACTGTGGTGCTTTGCCTGTGGGTAGTGTAACCTGGAGTCTCGGGGGCTTTGCCTTGTAGCATGGGAGCTCTGTGGTGGCCATTATTGCTGTGGTGCTTTGCCTGAGGGTGGTGTTACCTGGAGCCTCGGGGGATTTTCCTTGCAGCATGGGAGCTGTGTGGTGGCCATTTTTGCTGTGGTACTTTGCCTGTGGGTTGTGTGACCTGTAACCTCGGGGGCTTTGCCTTGCAGCATGGGAGCTGTGTGGTGGCCATTATTGCTGTGGTGCTTTGCCTGTGGGTGGTGTGACCTGGAGTCTCGGGGGATTTGCCTTGCAGCATGGGAGCTGTGTGGTGGCCATTATTGCTGTGGTGCTTTGCCTGTGGGTGGTGTGACCTGGAGTCTCAGGGGCTTAACCTTGCAGCATGGGAGCTGTGTGGTGGCCATTATTGCTGTGGTGCTTTGCCTGTGGGTGGTGTGACCTAGAGTCTCGGGGGATTTGCCTTGCAGCATGGGAGCTGTGTGGTGGCCATTATTGCTGTGGTGCTTTGCCTGTGGGTGGTGTGACCTGGAGTCTTGGGGGATTTGCCTTGCAGCATGGGAGCTGTGTGGCAGCCATTATTGCTGTGGTGATTTGCCTGTGGGTTGTGTGACCTAGAGTCTCGGGGGATTTGCCTTGCAGCATGGAAGCTGTGTGGTGACCATTATTGCTGTGGTGCTTTGCCTGTGGGTTGTGTGACCTGGAGCCTCGGGGGCTTTGCCTTGCAGCATGGGAGCTGTGTGGTGACCATTATTGCTGTGGTGCTTTGCCTGTGGGTTGTGTGACCTGGAGCCTTGGGGGCTTTGCCTTAAAGCTTGGGAGCTGTGTGGCGGCCATTATTGCTGTGGTGCTTTGCCTGTGGGTAGTGTAACCTGGAGTCTCGGGGGATTTGCCTTGCAGCATGGGAGGTGTGTGGTGGCCATTATTGCTGTGGTGCTTTGCCTGTGGGTGGTGTGACCTAGAGTCTCAGGGGATTTGCCTTGCAGCATGGAAGCTGTGTGGTGGCCATTATTACTGTGGTGCGTTGCCTGTGGGTTGAGTGACCTGGAGCCTCGGGGGATTGGCCTTGCAGCATGGGAGCTGTGTGGTGGCCATTATTGCTGTGTTGCTTTGCCTGTGGGTTGTGTGACCTGGAGCCTCGAGGGCTTTTTCTTGCAGCATGGGAGCTGTGTGGTGGCTATTATTACTGTGGTGCTTTGCCTGTGGGTAGTGTAACCTGGAGTCTCGCGGGATTTGCCTTGCAGCATGGGAGCTGTGTGGCAGCCATTATTGCTGTGGTGCTTTGCCTGTGGGTGGTGTGACCTGGAGTCTAGGGGTATTTGCCTTGCAGCATGGGAGCTGTGTGGCAGCCATTATTACTGTGGTGCTTTGCCTGTGGGTTGTGTGACCTGGAGCCTCGGGGGATTTGCCTTGCAGCATGGGAGCTGTGTGGTGGCCATTATTGCTGTGGTGCTTTGCCTGTGGGTGGTGTGACGTGGAGTCTCGGCGGCTTTGCTTTGCAGCATGTGAGCTGTGTGGCAGCTATTATTGCTGTGGTGCTTTGCCTGTGGGTTGTGTGACCTGGAACCTCGGGGGCTTTGCCTTGCAGCATGGGAGCTGTGTGGTGGCCATTATTGCTGTGGTGCTTTGTCTGTGGGTTGTGTGACCTGGAGTCTCGGGGGATTTGCCTTGCCGCATGGGAGGTGTGTGGTGGCCATTATTGCTGTGGTGCTTTGCCTGTGGGTGGTGTGACCTAGAGTTTCAGGGGATTTGCCTTGCAGCATGGAAGCTGTTTGGTGGCCATTATTACTGTGGTGCTTTGCCTGTGGTTTGAGTGACCTGGAGCCTCGGGGGATTGGCCTTGCAGCATGGGAGCTGTGTGGCAGCCATTATTGCTGTGGTGCTTTGCCTGTGGGTTGTGTCACCTGGAGAAACGGTGGCTTTTTCTTGCAGCATGGGAGCTGTGTGGTGGCCATTATTACTGTGGTGCTTTGCCTCTGGGTAGTGTAACCTGGAGTCTCGGGGGATTTGCCTTGCTGCATGGGAGCTGTGTGGTGGCCATTATTGCTGTGGTGCTTTGCCTGTGGGTGGTGTGACCTAGAATCACGGGGTATTTGCCTTGCAGCATGGAAGCTGTGTGGTGGCCATTATTGCTGTGGTGCTTTGCCTGTGGGTTGAGAGACCTGGAGCTTCGGGGGATTTGCCTTGCAGCATGGGAGCTGTGTGGCAGCCATTATTGCTGTGGTGCTTTGCCTGTGGGTTGTGTGACCTGGAGCCTCGGGGGCTTTGCCTTGCAGCATGGGAGCTGTGTGGCAGCCATTATTACTGTGGTGCTTTGCCTGTGGGTAGTGTAACCTGGAGTCTCGGGGGATTTGCCTTGCAGCATGGGAGCTGTGTGGTGGCCATTATTACTGTGGTGCTTTGCCTGTGGGTGGTGTGACCTAGAGTCTCAGGGGATTTGCCTTGCAGCATGGGAGCTGTGTGCTAGCCATTATTGCTGTGGTGCTCTGCCTGTGGTTGGTGTGACCTGGAGCCTCGGGGGCTTTGCCTTGCAGCATGGGAGCTGTGTGGTGGCCATTATTGCTGTGGTGCTTTGCCTGTGGGTTGTGTGACCTGGAGCCTCGGGGGCTTTGTCTTGCAGCATGGAAGCTGTGTGGCAGCCATTATTGCTGTGGTGCTTTGCCTGTGGATGTTGTGACCTGGAGTCTCGGGGGATTTGCCTTGCAGCATGGAAGCTGTGCGGTGGCCATTATTACTGTGATGCTCTGACTGTGGGTTGTGTGACCTGGAGCCTGGGGGGCTTTGCCTTGCAGCATGGGAGCTGTGTGGCAGCCATTATTACTGTGGTGCTTTGCCTGTGGGTTGTGTGACCTGGAGCCTTGGGGGCTTTGCCTTGCAGCATGGGAGCTGTGTGGTGGCCATTATTACTGTGGTGCTTTGCCTGTGGGTTGTGTGACCTGGAGCCTTGGGGGCTTTGCCTTGCAGCATGGGAGCTGTGTGGCAGCCATTATTACTGTGGTGCTTTGCCTGTGGGTAGTGTAACCTGGAGTCTCGGGGGATTTGCCTTGCAGCATGGGAGCTGTGTGGTGGCCATTATTACTGTGATGCTTTGCCTGTGGGTGGTGTGACCTAAAGTCTCAGGGGATTTGCCTTGCAGCATGGAAGCTGTGTGGTGGCCATTATTACTGTGGTGCTTTGCCTGTGGGTTGAGTGACCTGGAGCCTCGGGGGATTTGTCATGCAGCATGGGAGCTGTGTGGTGGCCATTTTTGCTGTGGTACTTTGCCTGTGGGTTGTGTGACCTGTAACCTCGGGGGCTTTGCCTTGCAGCATGGGAGCTGTGTGGCAGCCATTATTGCTGTGGTGCTTTGCCTGTGGGTTGTGTGACCTGGAGTCTCGGGGGCTTTACCTTGCAGCATGGGAGCTGTGTGGTGGCCATTATTACTGTGGTGCTTTGCCTGTGGGTTGTGTGACCTGGAGTCTCGGGGGCTTTACCTTGCAGCATGGGAGCTGTGTGGTGGCCATTATTACTGTGGTGCTTTGCCTGTGGGTGGTGTGACCTGGAGTCTCGGGGGCTTTGCTTTGCAGCATGGGAGCTTTGTGGCAGCCATTATTACTGTGGTGCTTTGCCTGTGGGTTGTGTGACCTAGAGTCTCGGGGGATTTGCCTTGCAGCATGGGAGCTGTGTGGTGGCTATTATTGCTGTGGTGCTTTGCCTGTGGGTGGTGTGACCTGGAGTGTCGGGGGATTTGCCTTGCAGCATGGGAGCTGTGTGGTGGCCATTATTGCTGTGGTGGTTTGCCTGTGGGTTGTGTGACCTAGAGTCTCGGGGGATTTGCCTTGCAGCATGGAAGCTGTGTGGTGACCATTATTGCTGTGGTGCTTTGCCTGTGGGTTGTGTGACCTGGAGCCTCGGGGGCTTTGCCTTGCAGCATGGGAGCTGTGTGGTGGCCATTATTGCTGTGGTGCTTTGCCTGTGGGTGGTGTGACCTGGAGTCTCGGGGGATTTGCCTTGCAGCATGGGAGCTGTGTGGCGGCCATTATTGCTGTGGTGCTTTGCCTGTGGGTGGTGTGACCTAGAGTCTCAGGGGATTTGCCTTGCAGCATGGAAGCTGTGTGGTGGCCATTATTACTGTGGTGCTTTGCCTGTGGGTGGTAAGACCTGGAGCCTTGGGCGCTTTGCCTTGTAGCATGGGAGCTGTGTGGTGGCCATTATTGCTTTGGTGCTTTGCCTGTGGGTTGTGTGACTTGGAGTCTCGGGGGCTTTGCCTTGCAGCATGGGAGCTTTGTGGTGGCCATTATTACTGTGGTGCTTTGCCTGTGGGTAGTGTAACCTGGAGTCTCGGGGGATTTGCCTAGCAGCATGGGAGCTGTGTGGTGGCCAATATTGCTGTGGTGCTTTGCCTGTGGGTGGTGTGACCTGGAGCCTCGGGGGCTTTGCCTTGCAGCATGGGAGCTGTGTGGTGGCCATTATTACTGTGGTGCTTTGCCTGTGGTTGGTGTGACCTGGAGCCTCGGGGGATTTGCCTTGCAGCATGGGAGCTGTGTGGTGGCCATTATTACTGTGGTGCTTTGCCTGTGGGTTGTGTGACCTGGAGCCTCGAGGACTTTTTCTTGCAGCATGGGAGCTGTGTGGTGGCCATTATTACTGTGGTGCTTTGCCTGTGGGTAGTGTAACCTGGAGTCTCGGGGGATTTGCCTTGCAGAATGGGAGCTGTGTGGCAGCCATTATTGCTGTGGTGCTTTGCCTGTGGGTTGTGTGATCTGGAGTCTCGAGGGATTTGCCTTGGAGCATGGGAGCTGTGTGGTGGCCATTATTGCTGTGGTGCTTTGCCTGTGGGTGGTGTGACCTGGAGTCTCGGGGGATTTGCCTTGCAGCATGGGAGCTGTGTGGTGGCCATTATTACTGTGGTGCTTTGCCTGTGGGTAGTGTAACCTGGAGTCTCGGGGGATTTGCCTTGCTGCATGGGAGCTGTGTGGTGGCCATTATTACTGTGGTGCTTTGCCTGTGGGTAGTGTAACCTGGAGTCTCGGGGGATTTGCCTTGCTGCATGGGAGCTGTGTGGTGGCCATTATTGCTGTGGTGCTTTGCCTGTGGGTTGTGTGATCTGGAGTCTCGAGGGATTTGCCTTGGAGCATGGGAGCTGTGTGGTGGCCATTATTGCTGTGGTGCTTTGCCTGTGGGTGGTGTGACGTGGAGTCTCGGCGGCTTTACTTTGCAGCATGTGAGCTGTGTGGCAGCCATTATTGCTGTGGTGCTTTGCCTGTGGGTTGTGTGACCTGGAACCTCGGGGGCTTTGCCTTGCAGCATGGGAGCTGTGTGGTGGCCATTATTGCTGTGGTGCTTTGCCTGTGGGTTGTGTGACCTGGAGCCTCGGGGGCTTTGCCTTGCAGCATGTGAGCTGTGTGGCAGTCATTATTGCTGTGGTGCTTTGCCTGTGGGTTGTGTGACCTGTAACCTCGGGGGCTTTGCCTTGCAGCATGTGAGCTGTGTGGCAGCCATTATTACTGTGGTGCTTTGCCTGTGGGTAGTATAGCCTGGAGTCTCGTGGGATTTTCCTTGCAGAATGGCAGCTGTGTGGTGGCCATTATTGCTGTGGTGCTTTGCCTCTGGGTTGTGTGACCTGGTGCCTCGGGGGCTTTGCCTTGCAGCATGGGAGCTGTGTGGCAGCCATTATTGCTGTGGTGCTTTGCCTGTGGGTGGTGTGACGTGGAGTCTCGGGGTATTTGCCTTGCAGCATGGGAGCTGTGTGATGGCTATTATTGCTGTGGCGCATTGCCTGTGGGTTGTGTGACCTGGAGCCTCGGGGGATTTGCCTTGCAGCATGAAAGCTGTGCGGTGACCATTATTGCTGTGGTGCTTTGCCGGTGGGTTGTGTGACCTGGAGCCTTGGGGGCTTTGCCTTGCAGCATGGGAGCTGTGTGGCAGCCATTATTACTGTGGTGCTTTGCCTGTGGTTGGTGTGACCTGGAGTCTCGGGGGCTTTACCTTGCAGCATGGGAGCTGTGTGGTGGCCATTATTGCTGTGGTGCTTTGCCTGTGGGTGGTGTGACCTGGAGTCTCGGGGGATTTGCCTTGCAGCATGGGAGCTGTGTGGTGGCCATTATTGCTGTGGTGCTTTGCCTGTGGGTGGTGTGACCTGGAGTCTCGGGGGCTTTGCTTTGCAGCATGTGAGCTGTGTGGCAGCCATTATTACTGTGGTGGTTTGCCTGTGGGTTGTGTGACCTGGAGTCTCGGGGGATTTGCCTTGCAGCATGGAAGCTGTGTGGTGACCATTATTGCTGTGTTGCTTTGCCTGTGGGTTGTGTGACCTGGAGCCTCGGGGGCTTTGCCTTTCAGCATGGGAGCTGTGTGGTGGCCATTATTGCTGTGGTGCTTTGCCTGTGGGTGGTGTGACCTGGAGTCTCGGGGGATTTGCCTTGAAGCATGGGAGCTGTGTGGCGGCCATTATTGCTGTGGTGCTTTGCCTGTGGGTTGTATGACCTGGAGCCTTGGGGGCTTTGCCTTGCAGCATGGGAGCTGTGTGGCAGCCATTATTACTGTGGTGCTTTGCCTGTGGGTAGTGTAACCTGGAGTCTCGGGGGATTTGCCTTGCAGCATGGGAGGTGTGTGGTGGCCATTATTACTGTGGTGCTTTGCCTGTGGGTGGTGTGACCTGGAGCCTCGGGGGATTTGCCTTGCAGCATTGGAGCTGTGTGGCGGCCATTATTGCTGTGGCGCATTGACTGTGGGTTGTGTGACCTGGAGCCTTGGGGGATTTGCCTTGCAGCGTGGGAGCTGTGTGGTGGCCATTATTGCTGTGGTGCTTTGCCTGTGGGTTGTGTGACCTGGAGCCTCAGGGGATTTGTCTTGCAGCAATGGAAGCTGTGTGGAGGCCATTATTGCTGTGGTGCTTTGCCTGTGGGTTGTGTGACTGGAGCCTCGGGGGCTTTGCCTTGCAGCATGGGAGCTGTGTGGCAGCCATTATTACTGTGGTGCTTGGCCTGTGGGTAGTGTAACCTGGAGTCTCGGGGGATTTGCCTTGCTGCATGGGAGCTCTGTGTTGGCCATTATTGCTGTGGTGCTTTGCCTGTGGGTTGTGTGACCTGTAACCTCGGGGGCTTTGCCTTGCAGCATGGGAGCTGTGTGGCAGCCATTATTGCTGTGGTGCTTTGCCTGTGGGTTGTGTGACCTGGAGTCTCGGGGGCTTTACCTTGCAGCATGGGAGCTGTGTGGTGGCCATTATTGCTGTGGTGCTTTGCCTGTGGGTGGTGTGACCTGGAGTCTCGGGGGCTTTGCTTTGCAGCATGGGAGCTGTGTGGCAGCCATTATTACTGTGGTGCTTTGCCTGTGGGTTGTGTGACCTAGAGTCTCGGGGGATTTGCCTTGCAGCATGGGAGCTGTGTGGTGGCTATTATTGCTGTGGTGCTTTGCCTGTGGGTGGTGTGACCTGGAGTGTCGGGGGATTTGCCTTGCAGCATGGGAGCTGTGTGGTGGCCATTATTGCTGTGGTGGTTTGCCTGTGGGTTGTGTGACCTAGAGTCTCGGGGGATTTGCCTTGCAGCATGGAAGCTGTGTGGTGACCATTATTGCTGTGGTGCTTTGCCTGTGGGTTGTGTGACCTGGAGCCTCGGGGGCTTTGCCTTGCAGCATGGGAGCTGTGTGGTGGCCATTATTGCTGTGGTGCTTTGCCTGTGGGTGGTGTGACCTGGAGTCTCGGGGGATTTGCCTTGAAGCATGGGAGCTGTGTGGCGGCCATTATTGCTGTGGTGCTTTGCCTGTGGGTTGTGTGACCTAGAGTCTCAGGGGATTTACCTTGCAGCATGGAAGCTGTGTGGTGGCCATTATTACTGTGGTGCTTTGCCTGTGGGTGGTAAGACCTGGAGCCTTGGGCGTTTTGCCTTGCAGCATGGGAGCTGTGTGGCAGCCATTATTGCTTTGGTGCTTTGCCTGTGGGTTGTGTGACTTGGAGTCTCGGGGGCTTTGCCTTGCAGCATGGGAGCTTTGTGGTGGCCATTATTACTGTGGTGCTTTGCCTGTGGGTAGTGTAACCTGGAGTCTCGGGGGATTTGCCTAGCAGCATGGGAGCTGTGTGGTGGCCAATATTGCTGTGGTGCTTTGCCTGTGGGTGGTGTGACCTGGAGCCTCGGGGGCTTTGCCTTGCAGCATGGGAGCTGTGCGGTGGCCATTATTACTGTGGTGCTTTGCCTGTGGTTGGTGTGACCTGGAGCCTCGGGGGATTTGCCTTGCAGCATGGGAGCTGTGTGGTGGCCATTATTACTGTGGTGCTTTGCCTGTGGGTTGTGTGACCTGGAGCCTCGAGGGCTTTTTCTTGCAGCATGGGAGCTGTGTGGTGGCCATTATTACTGTGGTGCTTTGCCTGTGGGTAGTGTAACCGGGAGTCTCGGGGGATTTGCATTGCAGCATGGGAGCTGTGTGGCAGCCATTATTGCTGTGGTGCTTTGCCTGTGTGTTGTGTGATCTGGAGTCTCGAGGGATTTGCCTTGGAGCATGGGAGCTGTGTGGTGGCCATTATTGCTGTGGTGCTTTGCCTGTGGGTGGTGTGACCTGGAGTCTCGGGGGATTTGCCTTGCAGCATGGGAGCTGTGTGGTGGCCATTATTACTGTGGTGCTTTGCCTGTGGGTAGTGTAACCTGGAGTCTCGGGGGATTTGCCTTGCTGCATGGGAGCTGTGTGGTGGCCATTATTACTGTGGTGCTTTGCCTGTGGGTAGTGTAACCTGGAGTCTCGGGGGATTTGCCTTGCTGCATGGGAGCTGTGTGGTGGCCATTATTGCTGTGGTGCTTTGCCTGTGGGTTGTGTGATCTGGAGTCTCGAGGGATTTGCCTTGGAGCATGGGAGCTGTGTGGTGGCCATTATTGCTGTGGTGCTTTGCCTGTGGGTGGTGTGATCTGGAGTCTCGAGGGATTTGCCTTGGAGCATGGGAGCTGTGTGGTGGCCATTATTGCTGTGGTGCTTTGCCTGTGGGTGGTGTGACGTGGAGTCTCGGCGGCTTTGCTTTGCAGCATGTGAGCTGTGTGGCAGCCATTATTGCTGTGGTGCTTTGCCTGTGGGTTGTGTGACCTGGAACCTCGGGGGCTTTGCCTTGCAGCATGGGAGCTGTGTGGTGGCCATTATTGCTGTGGTGCTTTGCCTGTGGGTTGTGTGACCTGGAGCCTCGGGGGCTTTGCCTTGCAGCATGGGAGCTGTGTGGCAGCCATTATTACTGTGGTGCTTTGCCTGTGGGTAGTGTAACCTGTAGTCTCGGTGGATTTGCCTTGCCGCATGGGAGGTGTGTGGTGGCCATTATTACTGTGGTGCTTTGCCTGTGGGTGGTGTGACCTAGAGTTTCAGGGGATTTGCCTTGCAGCATGGAAGCTGTTTGGTGGCCATTATTACTGTGGTGCTTTGCCTGTGGTTTGAGTGACCTGGAGCCTCGGGGGATTGGCCTTGCAGCATGGGAGCTGTGTGGCAGCCATTATTGCTGTGGTGCTTTGCCTGTGGGTTGTGTCACCTGGAGAAACGGGGGCTTTTTCTTGCAGCATGGGAGCTGTGTGGCAGCCATTATTACTGTGGTGCTTTGCCTGTGGGTAGTATAGCCTGGAGTCTCGGGGGATTTTCCTTGCAGAATGGCAGCTGTGTGGTGGCCATTATTGCTGTGGTGCTTTGCCTGTGGGTTGTGTGACCTGGTGCCTCGGGGGCTTTGCCTTGCAGCATGGGAGCTGTGTGGCAGCCATTATTGCTGTGGTGCTTTGCCTGTGGGTGGTGTGACGTGGAGTCTCGGGGTATTTGCCTTGCAGCATGAAAGCTGTGTGATGGCCATTATTGCTGTGGCGCATTGCCTGTGGGTTGTGTGACCTGGAGCCTCGGGGGATTTGCCTTGCAGCATGAAAGCTGTGTGGTGACCATTATTGCTGTGGTGCTTTGCCGGTGGGTTGTGTGACCTGGAGCCTTGGGGGCTTTGCCTTGCAGCATGGGAGCTGTGTGGCAGCCATTATTACTGTGGTGCTTTGCCTGTGGGTTGTGTGACCTGGAGTCTCAGGGGATTTGCCTTGCAGCATGGAAGCTGTGTGGTGGCCATTATTGCTGTGGTGCTTTGCCTGTGGGTTGTGTGACCTGGAGCCTCGGGGGATTTGCCTTGCAGCATGGGAGCTGTGTGGTGGCCATTTTTGCTGTGGTACTTTGCCTGTGGGTGGTGTGACCTGGAGTCTCGGGGGATTTGCCTTGCACCATGGGAGCTGTGTGGTGGCCATTATTGCAGTGGTGCTTTGCCTGTGGGTGGTGTGACCTGGAGTCTCGGGGGCTTTTCTTTGCAGCATGTGAGCTGTGTGGCAGCCATTATTACTGTGGTGGTTTGCCTGTGGGTTGTGTGACCTAGAGTCTCGGGGGATTTGCCTTGCAGCATGGAAGCTGTGTGGTGACCATTATTGCTGTGTTGCTTTGCCTGTGGGTTGTGTGACCTGGAGCCTCAGGGGCTTTGCCTTGCAGCATGGGAGCTGTGTGGTGGCCATTATTGCTGTGGTGCTTTGCCTGTGGGTGGTGTGACCTGGAGTCTCGGGGGATTTGCCTTGAAGCATGGGAGCTGTGTGGCGGCCATTATTGCTGTGGTGCTTTGCCTGTGGGTTGTATGACCTGGAGCCTTGGGGGCTTTGCCTTGCATCATGGGAGCTGTGTGGCAGCCATTATTACTGTGGTGCTTTGCCTGTGGGTAGTGTAACCTTGAGTCTCGGGGGATTTGCCTTGCAGCATGGGAGGTGTGTGGTGGCCATTATTACTGTGGTGCTTTGCCTGTGGGTTGAGTGACCTGGAGCCTCGGGGGATTTGCCTTGCAGCATGGGAGCTGTGTGGCGGCCATTATTGCTGTGGTGCTTTGCCTGTGGGTGGTGTGACCTGGAGTCTAGGGGTATTTGCCTTGCAGCATGGGAGCTGTGTGGTGGCCATTATTGCTGTGGCGCATTGACTGTGGGTTGTGTGACCTGGAGCCTTGGGGGATTTGCCTTGCAGCGTGGGAGCTGTGTGGTGGCCATTATTGCTGTGGTGCTTTGCCTGTGGGTTGTGTGACCTGGAGCCTCAGGGGATTTGTCTTGCAGCAATGGAAGCTGTGTGGAGGCCATTATTGCTGTGGTGCTTTGCCTGTGGGTTGTGTGACTGGAGCCTCGGGGGCTTTGCCTTGCAGCATGGGAGCTGTGTGGCAGCCATTATTGCTGTTGTGCTTTGCCTGTGGGTGGTGGGACCTAGAGTCTGGGGGTATTTGCCTTGCAGCATGGAAGCTGTGTGGTGACCATTATTGCTGTGGTGCTTTGCCTGTGGGTTGTGTGACCTGGAGTCTCGGGGGATTTGCCTTGCTGCATGGGAGCTCTGTGTTGGCCATTATTGCTGTGGTGCTTTGCCTGTGGGTGGTGTGACCTGGAGCCTTGGGCTCTTTGCCATGCAGCATGGGAGCTGTGTGGTGGCCATTATTGCTGTGGTGCTTTGCCTGTGGGTGGTGTGACGTGGAGTCTCGGCGGCTTTGCTTTGCAGCATGTGAGCTGTGTGGCAGCCATTATTGCTGTGGTGCTTTGCCTGTGGGTTGTGTGACCTGGAACCTCGGGGGCTTTGCCTTGCAGCATGGGAGCTGTGTGGTGGCCATTATTGCTGTGGTGCTTTGCCTGTGGGTGGTGTGACCTGGAGTCTCGGGGGCTTTGCTTTGCAGCATGTGAGCTGTGTGGCAGCCATTATTGCTGTGGTGCTTTGCCTGTGGGTGGTGTGACCTGGAGCCTCGGGGGCTTTGCCTTGCAGCATGGGGGCTGTGTGGCAGCCATTATTGCTGTGGTGCTTTGCCTGTGGGTAGTGTAACCTGGAGTCTCGGGGGATTTGCCTTGCCGCATGGGAGGTGTGTGGTGGCCATTATTACTGTGGTGCTTTGCCTGTGGGTTGAGTGACCTGGAGCCTCGGGGGATTGGCCTTGCAGCATGGGAGCTGTGTGGTGGCCATTATTGCTGTGGTGCTTTGACTGTGGGTAATGTAACTTGGAGCCTCGGGGGCTTTTTCTTGCAGCATGGGAGCTGTGTGGTGGCCATTACTACTGTGGTGCTTTGCCTGTGGGTAGTATAGCCTGGAGTCTCGGGGGATTTTCCTTGCAGCATGGCAGCTGTGTGGTAGCCATTATTGCTGTGGTGCTTTGCCTGTGGGTTGTGTGACCTGGTGCCTCGGGGGCTTTGCCTTGCAGCATGGGAGCTGTGTGGCAGCCATTATTGCTGTGGTGCTTTGCCTGTGGGTGGTGTGACCTGGAGTCTCGGGGTATTTGCCTTGTAGCATGGGAGCTGTGTGGTGGCCATTATTGCTGTGGTGCTTTGCCTGTGGGTTGTGTGACCTGGAGCCTCGGGGGCTTTGCCTTGCAGCCTGGGAGCTGTGTGGCAGCCATTATTACTGTGGTGCTTTGCCTGTGGGTAGTGTAACCTGGAGTCTTGGGGTATTTGCCTTGCAGCATGGGAGGTGTGTGGTGACCATTATTGCTGTGGTGCTTTGCCTGTGGGTTGTGTGACCTGGAGCCTCGGGGGCTTTGCCTTGCAGCATGGGAGCTGTGTGGCAGCCATTATTGCTGTGGTGCTTTGCCTGTTGGTGGTGTGACCTGGAGCCTCGGGGGCATTGCCTTGCAGCATGGGAGCTGTGTGGCAGCCATTATGGCTGTGGTGCTTTGCCTGTGGGTAGTGTAACCTGGAGTCTCGGGCGCTTTGCCTTGCAGCATGGGAGCTGTGTGGTGGCCATTATTGCTGTGGTGTTTTGCCTGTGGGTGGTGTAACCTGGAGTCTCGGGGAATTTGCCTTGCAGCATGGGAGCTGTGTGGTGGCCATTATTGCTGTGGTGCTTTGCCTCTGGGTGGTGTGACCTGGAGCCTCGGGGGTTTTGCCTTGCAGCATGGGAGCTGTTTGGCAGCCATTATTGCTGTGGTGCTTTACCTGTGGGTTGTGTGACCTGGAGCCTCGGGGGCTTTGCATTGCAGCATGGGAGCTGTGTGGTGGCCATTATTGCTGTGGTGCTTTGCCTGTGGGTGGTGTGACCTGGAGCCTCGGGGGATTTGCCTTGCAGCATGGGAGCTGTGTGGCAGCCATTATTGCTGTGGTGCTTTGCCTGTGGGTGGTGTGACCTGGAGCCTCGGGGGTTTTGCCTTGCAGCATGGGAGCTGTGTGGCAGCCATTATTGCTGTGGTGCTTTGCCTGTGGGTGGTGTGACCTGGAGTCTAGGGGTATTTGCCTTGCAGCATGGGAGCTGTGTGGTGGCCATTATTGCTGTGGCGCATAGACTGTGGGTTGTGTGACCTGGAGCCTTGGGGGATTTGCCTTGCAGCGTGGGAGCTGTGTGGTGGCCATTATTGCTGTGGTGCTTTGCCTGTGGGTTGTGTGACCTGGAGCCTCGGGGGATTTGTCTTGCAGCAATGGAAGCTGTGTGGAGGCCATTATTGCTGTGGTGCTTTGCCTGTGGGTTGTGTGACTGGAGCCTCGGGGGCTTTGCCTTGCAGCATGGGAGCTGTGTGGCAGCCATTATTACTGTGGTGCTTGGCCTGTGGGTAGTGTAACCTGGAGTCTCGGGGGATTTGCCTTGCTGCATGGGAGCTCTGTGTTGGCCATTATTGCTGTGGTGCTTTGCCTGTGGGTGGTGTGACCTGGAGCCTTGGGCTCTTTGCCTTGCAGCATGGGAGCTGTGTGGTGGCCATTATTGCTGTGGTGCTTTGCCTGTGGGTGGTGTGACGTGGAGTCTCGGCGGCTTTGCTTTGCAGCATGTGAGCTGTGTGGCAGCCATTATTGCTGTGGTGCTTTGCCTGTGGGTTGTGTGACCTGGAACCTCGGGGGCTTTGCCTTGCAGCATGGGAGCTGTGTGGTGGCCATTATTGCTGTGGTGCTTTGCCTGTGGGTGGTGTGACCTGGAGTCTCGGGGGCTTTGCTTTGCAGCATGTGAGCTGTGTGGCAGCCATTATTGCTGTGGTGCTTTGCCTGTGGGTGGTGTGACCTGGAGCCTCGGGGGCTTTGCCTTGCAGCATGGGAGCTGTGTGGTGGCCATTATTGCTGTGGTGCTTTGCCTGTGGGTAGTGTAACCTGGAGTCTCGGGGGATTTGCCTTGCCGCATGGGAGGTGTGTGGTGGCCATTATTACTGTGGTGCTTTGCCTGTGGGTTGAGTGACCTGGAGCCTCGGGGGATTGGCCTTGCAGCATGGGAGCTGTGTGGCAGCCATTATTGCTGTGGTGCTTTGACTGTGGGTAATGTAACCTGGAGCCTCGGGGGCTTTTTCTTGCAGCATGGGAGCTGTGTGGTGGCCATTATTACTGTGGTGCTTTGCCTGTGGGTAGTATAGCCTGGAGTCTCGGGGGATTTTCCTTGCAGCATGGCAGCTGTGTGGTGGCCATTATTGCTGTGGTGCTTTGCCTGTGGGTTGTGTGACCTGGTGCCTCGGGGGCTTTGCCTTGCAGCATGGGAGCTGTGTGGCAGCCATTATTGCTGTGGTGCTTTGCCTGTGGGTGGTGTGACCTGGAGCCTCGGGGGATTTGCCTTGCAGCATGGGAGCTGTGTGGTGGCCATTATTGCTGTGGTGCTTTGCCTGTGGGTTGTGTGACCTGGAGTCTCGGGGTATTTGCCTTGTAGCATGGGAGCTGTGTGATGGCCATTATTGCTGTGGCGCATTGCCTGTGGGTTGTGTGACCTGGAGCCTCGGGGGATTTGCCTTGCAGCATGGGAGCTGTGTGGTGGCCATTATTGCTGTGGTGCTTTGCCTGTGGGTTGTGTGACCTGGAGCCTCGGGGGCTTTGCCTTGCAGCATGGGAGCTGTGTGGCAGCCATTATTACTGTGGTGCTTTGCCTGTGGGTAGTGTAACCTGGAGTCTTGGGGGATTTGCCTTGCAGCATGGGAGGTGTGTGGCAGCCATTATTGCTGTGGTGCTTTGCCTGTGGGTGGTGTGACCTGGAGTCTTAGGCCATTTGCCTTGCAGCATGGCAGCTGTGTGGTGGCCATTATTGCTGTGGTGCTTTGCCTGTGGGTTGTGTGACCTGGTGCCTCGGGGGCTTTGCCTTGCAGCATGGGAGCTGTGTGGTGGCCATTATTGCTGTTGTGCTTTGCCTGTGGGTGGTGTGACCTAGAGTCTGGGGGTATTTGCCTTGCAGCATGGAAGCTGTGTGGTGACCATTATTGCTGTGGTGCTTTGCCTGTGGGTTGTGTGACCTGGAGCCTCGGGGGCTTTGCCTTGCAGCATGGGAGCTGTGTGGTGGCCATTATTGCTGTGGTGCTTTGCCTGTGGGTGGTGTGACCTGGAGCCTCAGGGGCTTTGCCTTGCAGCATGGGAGCTGTGTGGCAGCCATTATTGCTGTGGTGCTTTGCCTGTTGGTGGTGTGACCTGGAGTCTCGGGCGCTTTGTCTTGCAGCATGGGAGCTGTGTGGTGGCCATTATTGCTGTGGTGTTTTGCCTGTGGGTGGTGTAACCTGGAGTCTCGGGGGATTTGCCTTGCAGCATGGGAGCTGTGTGGTGGCCATTATTGCTGTGGTGCTTTGCCTGTGGGTGGTGTAACCTGGAGCCTCGGGGGATTTGCTTTGCAGCATGTGAGCTGTGTGGCAGCCATTATTGCTGTGGTGCTTTGCCTGTGGGTGGTGTGACCTGGAGCCTCGGGGGTTTTGCCTTGCAGCATGGGAGCTGTTTGGCAGCCATTATTGCTGTGGTGCTTTACCTGTGGGTTGTGTGACCTGGAGCCTCGGGGGCTTTGCATTGCAGCATGGGAGCTGTGTGGTGGCCATTATTGCTGTGGTGCTTTGCCTGTGGGTGGTGTGACCTGGAGCCTCGGGGGATTTGCCTTGCAGCATGGGAGCTGTGTGGCAGCCATTATTGCTGTGGTGCTTTGCCTGTGGGTGGTGTGACCTGGAGCCTCGGGGCTTTGCATTGCAGCATGGGAGCTGTGTGGCAGCCATTATTACTGTGTTGCTTTGCATTTGGGTTGTGTGACCTGGAGCCTCGGGGGCGTTGCCTTGCAGCATGGGAGCTGTGTGGCTGCCATTATTGCTGTGGTGCTTTGCCTGTGGGTGGAGTGACCTGGAGTCTCGGGGGCTTTGCCTTGCAGCATGGGAGCTGTGTGGCTGCCATTATTGCTGTGGTGCTTTGCCTGTGGGTGGAGTGACCTGGAGCCTCGGGGGCTTTTCCTTGCAGCATGGGAGCTGTGTGGTGGCCATTATTGCTGTGGTGTTTTGCCTGTGGGTTGTGTGACCTGGATCCTCGGGGCTTTTCCTTGCAGCATGGGAGCTGTGTGGCGGCCATTATTGCTGTGGTGCTTTGCCTGTGGGTTGTGTGACCTGGAGCCTCGGGGGCTTTTCCTTGCAGCATGGGAGCTGTGTGGCAGCCATTATTGCTGTGGTGCTTTGCCTGTGGGTGGTGTAACCTGGAGTCTCGGGGGCTTTTCCTTGCAGCATGGGAGCTGTGTGGCAGCCATTATTGCTGTGGTGCTTTGCCTGTGGGTGGTGTGACCTGGAGCCTCGGGGGTTTTGCCTTGCAGCATGGGAGCTGTGTGGCAGCCATTATTGCTGTGGTGCTTTACCTGTGGGTTGTGTGACCTGGAGCCTCGGGGGCTTTGCCTTGCAGCATGGGAGCTGTGTGGCAGCCATTATTGCTGTGGTGCTTTGCCTGAGGGTGGTGTTGACGCACCCCCTGGGCCATGTTCAGGGGATACCCGGAGCCGGATCTGGGTAGGGGTAGTAGTCCTTGTGGCGGTGACCCGGTCCGTGCCCAGGGTGTCAAACTAAGTGGCAGTCTATGGCAGTAGATGTTAACTTGATCGACTACGCCACCCGTTGAGTGCGGCTTTGAAGCCGCCGCTGCAGAACAGTCCACTGAGGCCAGGTGTATAAGGATGTGCAGCGTGGTGGTATAACCCCCAACGGGAGGGGTATGGCCTCAGGGCAGCAGGTGAAGATGAGGGGGGTTGTGACGGTGCAGTAAGAAGAGTCAGAGTCAGGAGATGCAGTTTCAGGGGTTTTACTCACAAGTGTTCTCTCAGTCACTCTGGCCTTGAGTGACCACCCGAGCCGTGCTGCGTCCACCAGGTCCTGGACTCGGCTAACCCCCAGGCAGTTCTGGAGCGTGGTCCTGAGCTCCTTTCTCCCTCTCTGTCTCTGGCCATTCCCACCAGGGATCCACCTTTGGCCGGCTCCCTCGGGTCTCTTAGTGGTCAAACCTCCTCTGGGTTCCCTGACCCTATGCTTGGTGTGCCTTTCTGGTGGATTTGGTGAGGGTCGTGGCAAATCTTGACCACGACCTCCGGTTCCTGGCTGAGGATAAGTGGCCTCCACCAGTTCGGGTTCCGGTACCCGTGTCCGCCAACCCTTCACCATTTTTGGTCTGATTCTGGGTTCTTAGGGTTCCCTCTGGTCTTCCACTCTGGGCCTTTCTTTCTCCTCTCTCCTCTGCAGGCTTGGCTCTGGAGCTGGGCCCAACTGGAGCCACAGCTCCCAGTCAGCCCTCCTGGCTGAGCTCCCCTGCTCAAAAGACCCTGTCCTAAGATGGTGCCCACCATATATACTCCCTCTATGTGTGAGCCCAGGTGACTAGCACCCAATGAGCTCCTAGCTTTACCCAGAGTACTCCCCCCTATCTGCCCCTACACTACTGGGATGTTCCACCCCCCTCCCACTCCAGCCAGGGACAGACGCTGTCGTACCTGCACATATACTTGGTGGGAGTACCGTAGTTCTGTCCCCCGGAAATGGGATGTATGTAGTGCATGCAGCCTACTGAGCTCAGTCCCACACTCCATCCTTACCCGGGAGTGGAATACCACACCTCTGGAGTGAGGTGCAATACCCCTGTAGCAGCCGAGTCCTCAGGGTGCTACAGTGTGACCTAGAGTCTCGGGGGATTTGCCTTGCAGCATGGAAGCTGTGTGGTGGCCATTATTGCTGTGGTGCTTTGCCTGTGGGTTGTGTGGCCTGGAGCCTCCGGGGATTTGCCTTGCAGCATGGGAGCTGTGTGGCAGCCATTATTACTGTGGAGCTTTGCCTGTGGGTTGTGTGACCTGGAGCCTCCGGGGCTTTTCTTTGCAGCATGGGAGCTGTGTGGTGGCCATTATTGCTGTGGTGCTTTGCCTGCGGGTGGTGTGACCTGCAGCCTCGGGGGATTTGCCTTGCAGCATGGGAGCTGTGTGGTGGCCATTATTGCTGTGGTGCTTTGCCTGTGGGTGGTGTGACCTGCAGCCTCGGGGGATTTGCCTTGCAGCATGGGAGCTGTGTGGTGGCCATTATTACTGTGGTGCTTTGCCTGTGGGTGGTGTGACCAGGAGTCTCGGGGGATTTGCCTTGCAGCATGGGAGCTGTGTGGTGGCCATTATTGCTGTGGTGCTTTGCCTGTGGGTTGTGTGACCTGGAGTCTCGGGGGATTTGCCTTGCAGCATGGGAGCTGTGTGGCTGCCATTATTGCTGTGGTGCTTTGCCTGTGGGTGGTGTGACCTGGAGCCTCGGGGGATTTGCCTTGCAGCATGGGAGCTGTGTGGCGGCCATTATTGCTGTGGTGCTTTGCCTGTGGGTGGTGTGACCTGGAGTCTAGGGGGCTTTTCCTTGCAGCATGGGAGCTGTGTGGCAGCCATTATTACTGTGGTGGTTTGCTTGTGGGTGGTGTGACCTGGAGCCTCGGGGGCTTTGCCTTGCAGCATGGGAGCTGTGTGGTGACCATTATTGCTGTGGTGCTTTGCCTGTGGGTTGTGTGACCTGGAGTCTCGGGGGATTTGAAATGCAGCATGGGAGCTGTGTGGTAGCCATTATTGCTGTGGTGCTTTGCCAGTGGGTGGTGTGAACTAGAGTCTCGGGGGATTTGCCTTGCAGCATGGATGCTGTGTGGTGACCATTATTGCTGTGGTGCTTTACCTGTGGGTTGTGTGACCTGGAGCCTCGGGGGCTTTGCCTTGCAGCACGGGAGCTGTGTGGCAGCCATTATTACTGTGGTGCTTTGCCTGAGGGTGGTGTGACCTAGAGTCTCGGGGGATTTGCCTTGCAGCATGGAAGCTGTGTGGTGGCCATTATTGCTGTGGTGCTTTGCCTGAGGGTGGTGTGACATAGAGTCTCGGGGGATTTGCCTTGCAGCATGGAAGCTGTGTGGTGGCCATTATTGCTGTGGTGCTTTGCCTGTGGGTTGTGTGGCCTGGAGCCTCCGAGGATTTGCCTTGCAGCATGGGAACTGTGTGGCAGCCATTATTACTATGGTGCTTTGCCTGTGGGTTGTGTGACCTGGAGCCTCGGGGGATTTGCCTTGCAGCATGGGAGCTGTGTGGTGGCCATTATTGCTGTGGTGCTTTGCCTGTGGGTGGTGTGACCTGGAGCCTCGGGGGATTTGCCTTGCAGCATGGGAGCTGTGTGGTGGCCATTATTGCTGTGGTGCTTTGCCTGTGGGTGGTGTGACCTGGAATCTCGGGGGCTTTTCCTTGCAGCATGGGAGCTGTGTGGTGGCCATTATTACTGTGGTGCTTTGCCTGTGGGTTGTGTGACCTGGAGCCTCGGGGGCTTTGCCTTGCAGCATGGGAGCTGTGTGGTGGCCATTATTGCTGTGGTGCTTTGCCTGTGGGTGGAGTGACCTGGAGTCTCGGGGGCTTTGCCTTGCAGCATGGGAGCTGTGTGGTGGCCATTATTGCTGTGGTGCTTTGCCTGTGGGTGGTGTGACCTGGAGTCTCGGGGGATTTGCCTTGCAGCATGGGAGCTGTGTGGTTGCCGTTATTGCTGTGGTGGTTTGCCTGTGGGTTGTGTGACCTGGACCCTCGGGGGCTTTGCCTTGCAGCATGGGAGCTGTGTGGTGGCCATTATTGCTGTGGTGCTTTGCCTGTGGGTGGTGTAACCTGGAGTCTCGGGGGATTTGCCTTATGCTTAGCTTTTGGGTAGTGTCACCTGGAGTCTCGGGGGATTTCCCTTGGAGCATGGGAGCTGTATGGCAGCCATTATTACTGTGGTGCTTTTCCTGTGGGTGGTGTGACCTAGAGTCTCGGGGGATTTGCCTTGCAGCATGGAAGCTGTGTGGTGGCCATTATTGCTGTGGTGCTTTGCCTGTGGGTTGTGTGACCTGGAGCCTCGGGGGGATTTGCCTTGCAGCATGGGAGCTGTGTGGCAGCCATTATTACTGTGGTGCTTTGCCTGAGGGTTGTGTGACCTGGAGCCTCGGGGGCTTTTCTTTGCAGCATGGGAGCTGTGTGGTGGCCATTATTGCTGTGGTTCTTTGCCTGTGGATAGTGTAACCTGGAGTCTCGGGGGATTTGCCTTGCAGCATGGGAGCTGTGTGGTGGTCATTATTGCTGTGGTGCTTTGCCTGTGGGTGGTGTGACCTGGAGCCTCGGGGGATTTTCTTTGCATCATGGGAGCTGTGTGGCAGCAATTATTACTGTGGTGCTTTGCCTGTGGGTGGTGTGACCTGGAGCCTCGGGGGCTTTGCCTTGCAGCATGGGAGCTGTGTGGTGGCCATTATTGCTGTGGTGCTTTGCCTGTGGGTGGTGTGACCTGGAGTCTCGGGGGATTTGCCTTGCAGCATGGGAGCTGTGTGGCGGCCATTATTGCTGTGGTGCTTTGCCTGTGGGTTGTGTGACCTGGAGCCTCGGGGTATTTGCCTTGCAGCATGGGAGCTGTGTGGTGGCCATTATTGCTGTGGTGCTTTGCCTGTGGGTGGTGTGACCTGGAGTCTCGGGGGCTTTGCCTTGCAGCATGGGAGCTGTGTGGTGGCCATTATTGCTGTGGTGCTTTGCCTGTGGGTTGTGTGACCTAGAGTCGCGGGGTATTTGCCTTGCAGCATGGAAGCTGTGTGGTGGCCATTATTGCTGTGGTGCTTTGCCTGTGGTTGTTGTGTCCTGGAACCTCGGGGGATTTGCCTTGCAGCATGGAAGCTGTGTGGCAGCCATTATTACTGTGGTGCTTTGCCTGTGGGTTGTGTGACCTGGAGCCTCGGGGGCTTTGCCTTGCAGCATGGGAGCTGTGTGGTGGCCATTATTGCTGTGGTGCTTTCCCTGTGGGTTGTGTGACCTGGAGTCTCGGGGCTTTGCCTTGCAGCATGGGAGCTGTGTGGTGGCCATTATTGCTGTGGTGCTTTGCCATGGGTGGTGTAACCTGGAGTCTCGGGGGATTTGCCTTGCAGCATGGGAGCTGTGTGGCGGCCATTATTGCGGTGTTGCTTTGCCTGTGGGTTGTGTGACCTGGAGCCTCGGTTGCTTTGCCTTGCAGCATGGTAGCTGTGTGGCAGCCATTATTACTGTGGTGCTTTGCCTGTGGTTAGTGTAACCTGGAGTCTCGGGAGATTTGCCTTGCAGAATGGAAGCTGTTTAGTGGCCATTATTGCTGTGGTGCTTTGCCTGTGGGTTGTGTGACCTGGAGCCTCGGGGGATTTGCCTTGCAGCATGGAAGCTGTGTGGTGGCCATTATTGCTATGGTGCTTTGCCTGTGGGTTGTGTGACCTGGAGTCTCGGGGGATTTGCCTTGCAGCATTGGAGCTGTGTGGCAGCCATTATTACTGTGGTGCTTTGCCTGTGGGTGGTGTGACCTAGAGTCTCGGGGGTTTTGCCTTGCAGCATGGAAGCTGTGTGGTGGCCATTATTACTGTGGTGCTTTGCCTGTGGGTGATGTTACCTGGAGTCTCGGGGGCTTTGCCTTGCAGCATGGAAGCTGTGTGGTGGCCATTATTGCTGTGGTGCTTTGCCTGTGGGTTGTGTGACCTGGAGTCTCGGGGGCTTTGCCTTGCAGCATGGGAGCTGTGTGGTGGCCATTATTGCTGTGGTGCTTTGCCTGTGGGTTGAGTGACTTGGAGTCTCGGGGGCTTTGCCTTGCAGCATGGGAGCTGTGTGGTGGCCATTATTACTGTGGTGCTTTGCCTGTGGGTAGTGTAACCTGGAGTCTCGGGGGATTTGCCTTGCAGCATGGGAGCTGTGTGGTGGCCATTATTGCTGTGGTGCTTTGCCTGTGGGTTGTGTGACCTGGAGCCTTGGGGGCTTTGCCTTGAAGCATGGGAGCTTTGTGGCAGCCATTATTGCTGTGGTGCTTTGCCTGTGGGTAGTGTAACCTGGAGTCTCGGGGCTTTGCCTTGAAGCATGGGAGCTGTGTGGTGGCCATTATTGCTGTGGTGCATTGCCTGTGGGTTTCTATGACCTGGAGCCTCGGGGGATTTGCCTTGCAGCATGGGAGCTGTGTGGTGGCCATTATTGCTGTGGTGCTTTGCCTGTGAGTTGTGTGAGCTGGAGCCTCAGGGGATTTTCCTTGCAGCATGGGAGCTGTGTGGTGGCCACTATTAATGTGGTGCTTTGCCTGTGGGTAGTGTAACCTGGAGTCTCGGGGGATTTGCCTTGCAGCATGGGAGCTGTATGGTGGCCATAATTGCTGTGGTGCTTTGCCTGTGGGTTGTGTGACCTGGAGCCTCGGGGGCTTTGCCTTGCAGCATGGGAGCTGTGTGGTGGCCATTATTGCTGTGGTGCTTTGCCTGTGGGTGGTGTGACCTGGAGTCTCGGGGGATTTGCCTTGCAGCATGGGAGCTGTGTGGTGGCCATTATTGCTGTGGTGCTTTGCCTGTGGCTTGTGTGACCTGGATTCTCGGGGGATTTTCCTTACAGCATGGGAGCTGTGTGGTGGCCATTATTGCTGTGGTGCTTTGCCTGTGGGTGGTGTAACCTGGATTCTCGGGGGATTTGCCTTGCAGCATGGGAGCTGTGTGGTGGCCATTATTGCTGTGGTGCTTTGCCTGTGGGTTGTGTGACCTGGAGCCTTGGGGGCTTTGCTTTGAAGCATGGGAGCTGTGTGCTGGCCATTATTACTGTGGTGCTTTGCCTGTGGGTAGTGTAACCTTGATTTTCGGGGGATTTGCCTTGTAGCATGGGAGCTGTGTGGCGGCCATTATTGCTGTGGTGCTTTGCCTGTGGGTTGTGTGACCTGGAGCCTCGGGGGATTTGCCTTGCAGCATGGGAGCTGTGTGGTGGCCATTATTACTGTGGTGCTTTGCCTGTGGGTAGTGTAACCTGGAGTCTCGGGGGATTTGCCTTGCAGCATGGAAGCTGTGTGGCGGCCATTATTGCTGTGGTGCTTTGCCTGTGGGTGGTGTGACCTGGAGTCTCGGGGATTTGCCTTGCAGCATGGGAGCTGTGTGGTGGCCATTATTGCTGTGGTGCTTTGCCTGTGGGTTGTGTGACCTGGAGTCTCGGGGGCTTTGCCTTGCAGCATGGGAGCTGTGTGGCTGCCATTATTACTGTGGTGCTTTGCCTGTGGGTAGTGTAACCTGGAGTCTCGGGGGCTTTGCCTTGCAGCATGGGAGCTGTGTGGTGGCCATTATTGCTGTGGTGCTTTGCCTGTGGGTTGTGTGACCTGGAGTCTCGGGGCTTTGCCTTGCAGCAAGGGAGCAGTGAGTCGGCCATTATTGCTGTGGTGCTTTGCCTGTGGGTTGTGTGACCTGGAGCGGCGGGGGATTTGCCTTGCAGCATGGGAGCTGTGTGGTTGCCATTATTACTGTGGTGCTTTGCCTGTGGGTAGTGTGACCTGGAGCCTCGGGGGATTTCCCTTGCAACATGGGAGCTGTGTAGTGGCCATTATTGCTGTGGTGCTTTGCCTGTGGGTGGTGTGACCTGGAGTCTCGGGGCTTTGCCTTGCAGCATGGGAGCTGTGTGGCGGCCATTATTGCTGTGGTGCATTGCCTGTGGGTGGTGTGACCTGGAGTCTCGGGGGATTTACCTTGCAGCATGGGAGCTGTGTGGCGGCCATTATTGCTGTGGTGCTTTGCCTGTGGGTAGTGTAACCTGGAGTCTCGGGGGATTTGTCTTGCAGCATGGGAGCTGTGTGGCAGCCATTATTGCTGTGGTGCTTTGCCTGTGAGTTTTGTGACCTAGAGTCACGGGGGATTTGTCTTGCAGCATGGAAGCTGTGTGGCAGCCATTATTACTGTGGTGCTTTGCCTGTGGGTTGTGTGACCTGGAGCCTCGGGGGATTTGCCTTGCAGCATGACAGCTGTGTGGTGGCCATTATTGCTGTGGTGCTTTGCCTGTGGGTTGTGTGACCTGGAGCCTCGGGGGCTTTGCCTTGCTGCATGGGAGCTGTGTGGCAGCCATTGTTACTGTGGTGCTTTGCCTGTGGGTAGTGTAACCTGCAGTCTCGGGGGATTTGCCTTGCCGCATGTAAGCTGTGTGGTGGCCATTATTGCTGTGATGCACTGCCTGTGGGTTGAGTGACTTGGAGACTCGGGGGATTTTCCTTGCAGCATGGGAGCTGTGTGGCAGCCATTATTGCTGTGGTGCTTTGCCTGTGGGTTGTGTGACCTGGAGCCTCGGGGGATTTTCCTTGCAGCATGGGAGCTGTGTGGTGGCCATTATTACTGTGGTGCTTTGCCTGTGGGTTGTGTGACCTGGAGCCTTTGGGGCTTTGCCTTGAAGCATGGGAGCTTTGTGGCAGCCATTATTGCTGTGGTGCTTTGCCTGTGGGTGGTGTGACCTGGAGTCTCTGTGGATTTGCCTTGCAGCATGGGAGCTGTGTGGTGGCCATTATTGATGTGGCGCATTGCCTGTGGGTTTGTGTGACCTGGAGCCTCGGGGGATTTGCCTTGCAGCATGGGAGCTGTGTGTCAGCCACTATTACTGTGGTGCTTTGCCTGTGGGTAGTGTAACCTGGAGTCTCGGGGGATTTGCCTTGCAGCATGGGAGCTGTGTGGTGGCCATTATTGCTGTGGTGCTTTGCCTGTGGGTTGTGTGACCTGGAGCCTCAGGGGCTTTGACTTGCAACATCGGAGCTGTGTGGTGGCCAATATTGCTGTGGTACTTTGCCTGTGGGTTGTGTAACCTGGAGTCTCGGGGGCTTTGCCATGCAGCATGGGAGCTGTGTGGTGGCCATTATTGCTGTGGTGCTTTGCCTGTGGGTGGTGTGACCTGGAGTCTCGGGGGCTTTGCCTTGCAGCATGGGAGCTGTGTGGTGGCCATTATTGCTGTGGTGCTTTGCCTGTGGGTGGTGTGACCTGGAGTCTCGGGAGATTTGCCTTACAGCATGGGAGCTGTGTGGTGGCCATTATTACTGTGGTAGTTTGCCTGTGGGTAGTATAACCTGGAGTCTCGGGGGATTTGCTTTGCAGCATGGGAGCTGTGTGGCAGCCATTATTGCTGTGGTGCTTTGCCTGTGGGTTGTGTGACCTGGAGCCTTGGGGGATTTGCCTTGAAGCATGGGAGCTGTGTGGCAGCCATTATTGCTGTGGTGCTTTGCCTGTGGGTGGTGTGACCTGGAGTCTCTGGGGATATGCCTTTCAGCATGGGAGCTGTGTGGTGGCCATTATTGCTGTGGTGCATTGCCTGTGGGTTTGTGTGACCTGGAGCCTCGGGGGATTTGCCTTGCAGCATGGGAGCTGTGTTGTGGCCATTATTGCTGTGGTGCTTTGCCTGTGAGTTGTGTGACCTGGAGCCTCGGGGGCCTTGCCTTGCAGCATGGGAGCTGTGTGGTGGCCATTATTGCTGTGGTGCTTTGCCTGTGGGTTGTGTGACCTGGAGCCTTGGGGGATTTGCCTTGAAGCATGGGAGCTGTGTGGTGGGCATTATTGCTGTGGTGCATTGCCTGTGGGTTTGTGTGACCTGGAGCCTCGGGGGATTTGCCTTGCAGCATGGGAGCTGTGTGGTGGCCATTATTGCTGTGGTGCTTTGCCTGTGGGTTGTGTGACCTGGAGCCTTGGGGGATTTGCCTTGAAGCATGGGAGCTGTGTGGTGGCCATTATTGCTGTGGTGCTTTGCCTGTGGGTTGTGTGACCTGGAGCCTCGGGGGCTTTGCCTTGCAGCATGGGAGCTGTGTGGTGGCCATTATTGCTGTGGTGCTTTGCCTGTGGGTTGTGTGACCTGGAGCCTTGGGGGATTTGCCTTGAAGCATGGGAGCTGTGTGGTGGGCATTATTGCTGTGGTGCATTGCCTGTGGGTTTGTGTGACCTGGAGCCTCGGCGGCTTTGCCTTGCAGCATGGGAGCTGTGTGGTGGCCATTATTGCTGTGGTGCTTTGCCTGTGGGTTGTGTGACCTGGAGCCTTGGGGGATTTGCCTTGAAGCATGGGAGCTGTGTGGTGGGCATTATTGCTGTGGTGCATTGCCTGTGGGTTTGTGTGACCTGGAGTCTCGGGAGCTTTGCCTTGCAGCATGGGAGCTGTGTGGGGGCCATTATTGCTGTGGTGCTTTGCCTGTGGGTGGTGTGACCTGGAGCCTCAGGGGATTTGCCTTTCAGCATGGGAGCTGTGTGGCAGCCATTATTTCTGTGGTGCTTTGCCTGTGGGTGGTGTGACCTGGAGCCTCAGAGGATTTGCCTTGCAGCATGGGAGCTGTGTGGTGGCCATTATTGCTGTGGTGCTTTGCCTATGGGTGGTGTGACCTAGCATCTCGGGGGATTTGCCTTGCAGCATGGAAGTTGTGTGGTGGCCATTATTGCTGTGGTGCTTTGCCTGTGGGTGGTGTGACCTGGAGTCTCGGGGGATTTGCCTTGCAGCATGGGAGCTGTGTGGTGGCCATTATTGCTGTGTTGCTTTGCCTGTGGGTGGTGTGACCTGGAGCCTCGGGGGATTTGCCTTGCAGCATGGGAGCTGTGTGGTGGCCATTATTTCTGTGGTGCTTTGCCTGTGGGTTGTGTGACCTGGAGTCTCGGGGTATTTGCCTTGCAGCATGGGAGCTGTGTGGCTGACATTATTACTGTGGTGCTTTGCCTGTGGGAAGTGTAACCTGGAGTCTCGGGGGATTTGCCTTGCAGCAAGGGAGCTGTGTGGTGGCCATTATTGCTGTGTTGCTTTGCCTGTGGGTGGTGTGACCTGGAGCCTCGGGGGATTTGCCTTGCAGCAAGGGAGCTGTGTGGTGGCCATTATTGCTGTGGTGCTTTGCCTGTGGGTGGTGTGACCTGGAGCCTCGGGGGGATTTGCCTTGCAGCATGGGAGCTGTGTGGCGGCCATTATTGCTGTGGTGCTTTGCCTGTGGGTTGTGTGTCCTCGAGCCTCGGGGAATTTGCCTTGCAGCATGGGAGCTGTGTGGTGGCCATTATTGCTGTGGTGCTTTGCCTGTGGGTAGTGTAACCTGGAGTCTCGGGGGATTTGCCTTTCAGCAAGGGAGATGTGTGGTGGTCATTATTGGTGTGGTGCTTTGCCTGTGGGTGGTGTGACCTGGAGCCTCGGGGGGATTTGCCTTGCAGCATGGGAGCTGTGTGGCGGCCATTATTGCTGTGGTGCTTTGCCTGTGGGTTGTGTGACCTGGAGTCTCGGGGGCTTTGCCTTGCAGCATGGGAGCTGTGTGTCTGCCATTATTGCTGTGGTGCTTTGCCTGTGGGATGTGTGACCTAGAGTCACGGGGGTTTTGCCTTGCAGCATGGGAGCTGTGTGGTGGCCATTATTGCTGTGGTGCTTTGCCTGTGGGTTGTGTGACCTGGAGCCTTGGGGGATTTGCCTTGAAGCATGGGAGCTGTGTGGCAGCCATTATTGCTGTGGTGTTTTGCCTGTGGGTGGTGTGCTCTGGAGTCTCTGGGGATATGCCTTTCAGCATGGGAGCTGTGTGGTGGCCATTATTGCTGTGGTGCATTGCCTGTGGGTTTGTGTGACCTGGAGCCTCGGGGGCTTTGCCTTGCAGCATGGGAGCTGTGTGGTGGCCATTATTATTGTGGTGCTTTGCCTGTGGGTAGTGTAACCTTGAGTTTCGGGGGATTTGCCTTGCAGCATGGGAGCTCTGTGGTGGCCATTATTGCTGTGGTGCTTTGCCTGTGGGTGGTGTGACCTGGAGCCTCGGGGGCTTTGCCTTGCAGCATGGGAGCTGTGTGGTGGCCATTATTACTGTGGTGCTTTGCCTGTGGGTGGTGTGACCTGGAGCCTCGGGGGATTTGCCTTGCAGCATGGGAGCTGTGTGGTGGCCATTATTTCTGTGGTGCTTTGCCTGTGGGTTGTGTGACCTGGAGTCTCGGGGGATTTGCCTTGCAGCATGGGAGCTGTGTGGCTGCCATTATTACTGTGGTGCTTTGCCTGTGGGAAGTGTAACCTGGAGTCTCGGGGGATTTGCCTTGCAGCAAGGGAGCTGTGTGGTGGCCATTATTGCTGTGTTGCTTTGCCTGTGGGTGGTGTGACCTGGAGCCTCGGGGGATTTGCCTTGCAGCAAGGGAGCTGTGTGGTGGCCATTATTGCTGTGGTGCTTTGCCTGTGGGTGGTGTGACCTGGAGCCTTGGGGGATTTGCCTTGAAGCATGGGAGCTGTGTGGCAGCCATTATTGCTGTGTTGCTTTGCCTGTGGGTTGTGTGTCCTGGAGCCTCGGGGGATTTGCCTTGCAGCATGGGAGCTGTGTGGTGGCCATTATTGCTGTGGTGCTTTGCCTGTGGGTAGTGTAACCTGGAGTCTCGGGGGATTTGCCTTGCAGCAAGGGAGCTGTGTGGTGGTCATTATTGCTGTGGTGCTTTGCCTGTGGGTAGTGTAACCTGGAGTCTCGGGGGATTTGCCTTGCAGCAAGGGAGCTGTGTCGTGGTCATTATTGCTGTGGTGCTTTGCCTGTGGGTGGTGTGACCTGGAGTCTCGGGGGGATTTGCCTTGCAGCATGGGAGCTGTGTGTCTGCCATTATTGCTGTGGTGATTTGCCTGTGGGATGTGTGACCTAGAGTCACGGGGGATTTGCCTTGCAGCATGGGAGCTGTGTGGTGGCCATTATTGCTGTGGTGCTTTGCCTGTGGTTGTTGTGTCCTGGAGCCTCGGGGGATTTGCCTTGCAGCATGGGAGCTGTGTGGCGGCCATTATTGATGTGGTGCTTTGCCTGTGGGTAGTGTAACCTGGAGTCTCGGGGGATTTGCCTTGCAGCATGGGAGCTGTGTGGTGGCCATTATTGCTGTGGTGCTTTGCCTGTGGGTAGTGTAACCTGGAGCCTCGGGGGATTTGCCTTGCAGCATGGGAGCTGTGTGGTGGCCATTATTGATGTGGCGCATTGCCTGTGGGTGGTGTGACCTGGATCCTCGGGGGATTTGCCTTGCAGCATGGGAGCTGTGTGGTGGCTATTATTGCTGTGGTGCTTTGCCTGTGGGTAGTGTAACCTGGAGTCTCGGTGTATTTACCTTGCGGCATGGGAGCTGTGTGGTGGCCATTATTGCTGTGGTGCTTTGCCTGTGGGTGATGTCACCTGGAGCCTCGGGGGATTTGCCTTGCAGCATGACAGCTGTGTGGTGGCCATTATTACTGTGGTGCTTTGCCTGTGGGTTGTGTGACCTGGAGCCTCGGGGGCTTTGCCTTGCAGCATGGGAGCTGTGTGGCAGCCATTATTACTGTGGTGCTCTGCCTGTGGGTAGTGTAACCTGGAGTCTCGGGGGATTTGCCTTGCAGCATGGGAGCTGTGTGGTGGCCATTATTGCTGTGGTACTTTGCCTGTGGGTTGAGTGACTTGGAGCCTCGGGGGGTTTTCCTTGCAGCATGGGAGCTGTGTGGCAGCCATTATTGCTGTGGTGCTTTGCCTGTGGGTTGTGTGACCTGGAGCCTCGGGAGATTTTCCTTGCAGCATGGGAGCTGTGTGGCAGCCATTATTACTGTGGTGCTTTGCCTGTGGCTAGTGTAACCTGGAGTCTCGGGGGATTTGCCTTGCAGCATGGGAGCTGAGTGGTGGCCATTATTGCTGTGGTGCTTTGCCTGTGGGTTGTGTGACCTGGAGCCTTTGGGGCTTTGCCTTGAAGCATGGGAGCTTTGTGGCAGCCATTATTGCTGTGGTGCTTTGCTTGTGGGTGGTGTGACCTGGAGTCTCTGGGGATTTGCCTTGCAGCATGGGAGCTGTGTGGTGGCCATTATTGATGTGGCGCATTGCCTGTGGGTTTGTGTGACCTGGAGCCTCGGGGAATTTGCCTTGCAGCATGGGAGCTGTGTGTTGGCCATTGTTCCTGTGGTGCTTTACCTGTGAGTTGTGTGACCTGGAGCCTCGGGGCTTTGCCTTGCAGCATGGGAGCTGTGTGGCAGCCATTATTGCTGTGGTGCTTTGCCTGTGGGTAGTGTAACCTGGAGTCTCGGGGGATTTGCCTTGCAGCATTGGAGCTCTATGGTGTCCATTATTGCTGTGGTGGTTTGCCTGTGGGTGGTGTGACCTGGAGCCTCGGGGGCTTTGCCTTGCAGCATGGGAGCTGTGTGGTGGCCAATATTGCTGTGGTACTTTGCCTGTGGGTTGTGTGACCTGGAGTCTCGGGGGATTTGCCTTACAGCATGGGAGCTGTGTGGTGGCCATTATTACTGTGGTGCTTTGCCTGTGGGTAGTGTAACCTGGAGTCTCGGGGGATTTGCCTTGCAGCATGGGAGCTGTGTGGCAGCCATTATTGCTGTGGTGCTTTGCCTGTGGGTTGTGTGACCTGGAGCCTTGGGGGATTTGCCTTGAAGCATGGGAGCTGTGTGGCAGCCATTATTGCTGTGGTGCTTTGCCTGTGGGTAGTGTGACCTGGAGTCTCGGGGGATTTGCCTTACAGCATGGGAGCTGTGTGGTGGCCATTATTGCTGTGGTGCATTGCCTGTGGGTTTGTGTGACCTGGAGCCTCGGGGGATTTGCCTTGCAGCATGGGAGCTGTGTGGTGGCCATTATTGCTGTGGTGCATTGCCTGTGGGTTTGTGTGACCTGGAGCCTCGGGGGATTTGCCTTGCAGCATGGGATCTGTGTTCTGGTCATTATTGCTGTGGTGCTTTGTCTGTGGGTTGTGTGACCTGGAGCCTTGGGGGATTTGCCTTGAAGCATGGGAGCTGTGTGGCAGCCATTATTGCTGTGGTGCTTTGCCTGTGGGTGGTGTGACCTGGAGTCTCTGGGGATATGCCTTTCAGCATGGAAGCTGTGTGGTGGCCATTATTGCTGTGGTGCTTTGCCTGTGAGTTGTGTGACCTGGAGCCTCGGGGGCTTTGCCTTGCAGCATGGAAGCTGTGTGGTGGCCATTATTATTGTGGTGCTTTGCCTGTGGGTAGTGTAACCTTGAGTTTCGGGGGATTTGCCTTGCAGCATGGGAGCTCTGTGGTGGCCATTATTGCTGTGGTGCTTTGCCTGTGGGTGGTGTGACCTGGAGCCTCGGGGGCTTTGCCTTGCAGCATGAGAGCTGTGTGGTGGCCATTATTACTGTGGTGCTTTGCCTGTGGGTAGTGTAACCTGGAGTCTCGGGGGCTTTCCATTGCAGCATGGGAGCTGTGTGGCGGCCATTATTGCTGTGGTGCTTAGCCTGTGGGTGGTGTGACCTGGAGCCTCAGGGGATTTGCCTTTCAGCATGGGAGCTGTGTGGTGGCCATTATTGCTGTGGTGCTTTCCCTGTGGGTGGTGTGACCTTGAGCCTCAGGGGATTTCCCTTGCAGCATGGGAGCTGTGTGGCAGTCATTATTACTGTGGTGCTTTGCCTGTGGGTGGTGTGACCTGGAGTCTCGGGGGATTTCCCTTGCAGCATGGGAGCTGTGTGGTGGCCATTATTGCTGTGGTGCTTTGCCTGTGGGTTGTGTGACCTGGAGTCTCGGGGCTTTGCCTTGCAGCATGGGAGCTGTGTGGCGGCCATTATTGCTGTGGTGCTTTGCCTGTGGGTTGTGTGACCTGGAGTCTCGGGGCTTTGCCTTGCAGCATGGGAGCTGTGTGGCAGCCATTATTACTGTGGTGCTTTGCCTGTGGGTGGTGTGACCTGGAGCCTCGGGGGCTTTGCCTTGCAGCATGGGAGCTGTGCGGCAGCCATTATTACTGTGGTGCTTTGCCTGTGGGTAGTGTAACCTGGAGTCTCGGGGGATTTGCCTTGCAGCATGGGAGCTGTGTGGTGGCCATTATTGCTGTGGTGCCTTGCCTGTGGGTGGTGTGACATGGAGCCTCAGGGGATTTGCCTTTCAGCATGGGAGCTGTGTGGTGGCCATTATTGCTGTGGTGCTTTGCCTGTGGGTTGTGTGACTTGGAGCCTCGGGGGCTTTGCCTTGCAGCATGGGAGCTGTGTGGTGGCCATTATTGCTGTGGTGCTTTGCCTGTGGGTGGTGTGACCTGGAGTCTCGGGGGATTTCCCTTGCAGCATGGGAGCTGTGTGGTGGCCATTATTGCTGTGGTGCTTTGCCTGTGGGTGGTGTGACCTGGAGTCTCGGGGGATTTGTCTTGCAGCATGGGAGCTGTGTGGCGGCCATTATTGCTGTGGTGCTTTGCCTGTGGGTTGTGTGACCTGGAGCTTCGGGGGCTTTGCCTTGCAGCATGGGAGCTGTGTGGCAACCTTTATTACTGTGGTGCTTTGCCTGTGGGTAGTGTAACCTGGAGTCTCGGGGGATTTGCCTTGCAGCATGGGAGCTGTGTGGTGGCCAATATTTCTGTGGTGTTTTTCCTGTGGGTGGTGTGACCTGGATCCTCGGGGGATTTGCCTTACAGCATGGGAGCTGTGTGGTGGCCAATATTTCTGTGGTGTTTTTCCTTTGGGTGGTGTGACCTGGATCCTCGGGGGATTTGCCTTGCAGCATGGGAGCTGTGTGGCGGCCATTATTGTTGTGGTGCTTTGCCTGTGGGTTGTGTGACCTGGAGCCTCGGGGGCTTTGTCTTGCTGCATGGGAGCTGTGTGGTGGCCATTATTACTGTGGTGCTTTGCCTGTGGGTAGTGTAACCTGGAGTCTCGGAGCATTTGCCTTGCAGCATGGGACCTGTGTGGTGGCCATTATTGTTGTGGTGCTTTGCCTGTGGGTAGTGTAACCTGGAGTCTCGGAGCATTTGCCTTGCAGCATGGGATCTGTGTGGTGGCCATTATTGCTGTGGCGCTTTGCCTGTGGGTTGTGTTACCTGGAGTCTCGGGGGATTTGCCTTGCAGCATGGGAGCTGTGGGGTAGCCATTATTGCTGTGGTGCGTTGCCTGTGGGTGGTGTGACCTGGAGCCTCGGAGCATTTGCCTTGCAGCATCGGACCTGTGTGGTGGCCATTATTGCTGTGGTGCCTTGCCTGTGGGTGGTGTGACCTGGAGCCTCGGGGGCTTTGCTTTGCAGCATGTGAGCTGTGTGGCTGCCATTATTGCTCTGGTGCTTTGCCTGTGGGTTGTGTGACCTGGAGTCTCGGGGGATTTTCCTTGCAGCATGAGAGCTGTGTGGTGGCCTTTATTGCTGTGGTGCTTTGTCTGTGGGTTGTGTGTCCTGGAGCCTCGGGGGCTTTGCCTTGCAGCATGGGAGCTCTGTGGCAGCCATTATTACTGTGGTGCTTTGCCTGTGGGTAGTGTAACCTGGAGCCTCGGTGGATTTGCCTTGCAGCATGGGAGCTGTGTGGTGGCCAATATTGCTGTGGAGCTTTGCCTGTGGGTTGTGTGACCTGGAGCCTCGGGGGCTTTGCCTTGCAGCATGGGAGCTGTGTGGTGGCCATTATTGCTGTGGTGCTTTGCCTGTGGGTGGTGGGACCTAGAATCTCGGGGAATTTGCCTTGCAGCATGGAAGTTGTGTGGTGGCCATTATTGCTGTGGTGCTTTGCCTGTGGGTGGTGTAACCTGGAGTCTCGGGAGCTTTGCCTTTCAGCATGGGAGCTGTGTGGCAGCCATTATTACTGTGGTGCTTTGCTTGTGGGTTGTGTGACTTGGAGTCTCGGGGGATTTGCCTTGCAGCATGGGAGCTGTGTGGCAGCCATTATTGCTGTGGTGCTTTGCTTGTGGGTTGTGTGACTTGGAGTCTCGGGGGATTTGCCTTGCAGCATGGGAGCTGTGTGGCGGCCATTATTGCTGTGGTGCTTTGCCTGTGGGTTGTGTCACCTGGAGCCTCGGGGGCTTTGCCTTGCAGCATGGGAGCTGTGTGGTGGCCATTATTGCTGTGGTGCTTTGCCTGTGGGTGGTGTGACCTTGAGTCTCGGGGCTTTGCCTTGCAGCATGGGAGTTGTGTGGCTGCCATTATTGCTGTGGTGCTTTGCCTCTGGGTTGTGTGACCTGGAGCCTCGGGGGCTTTGCCTTGCAGCATGGGAGCTGTGTGGCAGCCATTATTACTGTGGTGCTTTGCCTGTGGGTAGTGTAACCTGGAGTCTCGGTGGATTTGCCTTGCAGCATGGGAGCTGTGTGGTGGGCATTATTGCTGTGGTGCTTTGCCTGTGGGTGGTGTGACCTAGAGTCTCGGGGGATTTGCCTTGCAGCATGGGAGCTGTGTGGTGGCCATTATTGCTGTGGTTCCTTGCCTGTGGGTTGTGTGACCTGGAGCCTCGGGGGCTTTGCCTTGCAGCATGGAAGCTGTGTGGTGTTCATTATTACTGTGGTGCTTTGCCTGTGGGTAGTGTAACCTGGAGTCTCGGGGGATTTGCCTTGCAGCATGGGAGCTGTGTGGTGGCCATTATTGCTGTGGTGCTTTGCCTGTGGGTGGTGTGACCTGGAGTCTCGGGAGATTTCCCTTGCAGCATGGGAGCTGTGTGGTGGCCATTATTGCTGTGGCGCATTGCCTGTGGTTTGTGTGACCTGGAGCCTCGGGTGATTTGCCTTGCAGCATGGGAGCTGTGTGGTGGCCATTATTGCTGTGGTGCTTTGCCTGTGGGTTGTGTGACCTGGAGCCTCTGGGGCTTTGCCTTGCAGCATGGGAGCTGTGTGGCAGCCATTATTACTGTGGTGCTTTGCCTGTGGGTGGTGTGACCTAGAATCTCGGGGGATTTGCCTTGCAGCATGGAAGCTGCGTGGTGGCCATTATTGCTGTGGTGCTTTGCCTGTGGGTTGAGTGACCTGGAGTCTCGGGGGATTTGTCTTGCAGCATCGGAGCTGTGTGGCAGCCATTATTGCTGTGGTGCTTTGCCTGTGGGTTGAGAGACCTGGAGCCGTGGGGGATTTACCTTGCAGCATGGAAGTTGTGTGGTGGCCATTATTGCTGTGGCGCATTGCCTCTGGGTTGTGTGACCTGGAGCCTCGCGGGCTTTGCCTTGCAGCATGGGAGCTGTGTGGTGGCCATTATTGCTGTGGTCCTTTGCTGTGGGTGGTGTGACCTGGAGCCTCGAGGGCTTAGCCTTGCAGCATGGAAGCTGTGTGGCAGCCATTATTGCTGTGGTGCTTTGCCTGTGGGTTGTGTGACCTGGTGCCTCGGGGGATTTGCTTTGCAGCATGGGAGCTGTGTGGTGGCCATTATTGCTGTGGTGCTTTGCCTGTGGGTTGTGTGACCTGGAGCCTCGGGGGATTTGCCTTGCAGCCTGGGAGCTGTGTGGTGGCCATTATTGCTGTGGTTCTTTGCCTGTGGGTTGTGTGACCTGGAGCCTCGGGGGCTTTGCCTTTCAGCATGGGAGCTGTGTGGCAGCCATTATTACTGTGGTGCTTTGCTTGTGGGTTGTGTGACTTGGAGTCTCGGGGGATTTGCCTTGCAGCATGGGAGCTGTGTGGCGGCCATTATTGCTGTGGTGCTTTGCCTGTGGGTTGTGTAACTTGGAGCCTCGGGGCTTTGCCTTTCAGCATGGGAGCTGTGTGGCAGCCATTATTACTGTGGTGCTTTGCTTGTGGGTTGTGTGACTTGGAGTCTCGGGGGATTTGCCTTGCAGCATGGGAGCTGTGTGGCGGCCATTATTGCTGTGGTGCTTTGCCTGTGGGTTGTGTAACTTGGAGCGTCGTGGCTTTGCCTTGCAGCATGGGAGCTGTGTGGTGGCCATTATTGCTGTGGTGCTTTGCCTGTGGGTGGTGTGACCTGGAGTCACTGGGGATTTGCCTTGCAGCATAGGAGCTGTGTGGTGGCCATTATTACTGTGGTGCTTTGCCTGTGGGTGGTGTGACCTGGAGCCTCGGGGGCTTTGCTTTGCAGCATGTGAGCTGTGTGGCAGCCATTATTGCTGTGGTGCTTTGCCTGTGGGTGGTGTGACCTGGAGTCTCGGGGGATTTGCCTTGCAGCATGGGAGCTGTGTGCTGGCCATTATTACTGTGGTGCTTTGCCTGTGGGTGGTGTGACCTGGAGTCTCGGGGGATTTGCCTTGCAGCATGGGAGCTGTGTGGTGGCCATTATTGCTGTGGTGCTTTGCCTGTGGGTGGTGTGACCTGGAGTCTCGGGGGATTTGCCTTGCAGCATGGGAGCTGTGTGGTGGCCATTATTGCTGTGGTGCTTTGCCTGTTGCTGGTGTGAACTGGAGTCTCGCGGGATTTTCCTTGCAGCATGAGAGCTGTGTGGTGGCCATTATTACTGTGGTGCTTTGCCTGTGGGTTGTGTGACCTGGAGCCTCGGGGGCTTTGCCTTGCAGCATGGGAGCTGTGTGGCAGCCATTATTACTGTGGTGCTTTGCCTGTGGGTGGTGTAACCTGGAGTCTCTGGGGATTTGCCTTGCAGCATGGGAGCTGTGTGGCAGCCATTATTGCTGTGGTGCTTTGCCTGTGGGTTGTGTGACCTGGAGCCTCAGGGGATTTGCCTTGCAGCATGGGAGCTGTGTGGCGGCCATTATTGCTGTGATGCTCTGCCTGTGGGTTGTGTGACCTGGAGTCTCGGGGGATTTGCCTTGCAGCATGGAAGTTGTGTGGTGGCCATTATTGCTGTGGTGCTTTGCCTGTGGGTTGTGTGACCTGGAGCCTCGTGGGCTTTTCCTTGCAGCATGGGAGCTGTGTGGCAGCCATTATTGCTGTGGTGCTTTGCCTGTGGGTTGTGTGACCTGGAGCCTCGGGGGATTTGCCTTGCAGCATGGGAGCTGTGTGGCAGCCATTATTGCTGTGGTGCTTTGCCTGTGGGTTGTGTGATCTGGAGCCTCAGGGGCTTTGCCTTGCAGCATGGGAGCTGTGTGGCAGCCATTATTGCTGTGGTGCTTTGCTTGTGGGTGGTGTGACCTGGAGTCTCGGGGCTTTGCCTGGCAGCATGGGAGCTGTGTGGTGGCCATTATTGCTGTGGTGCTTTGCCTGTGGGTTGTGTGACCTGGAGCCTCGGGGGCTTTGCCTTGCAGCATGGAAGCTGTGAGGCAGCCATTATTACTGTGGTGCTTTGCCTGTGGGTTGTGTGACCTAGAGTCTCGGGGGATTTCCCTTGCAGCATGGGAGCTGTGTGGTGGCCATTATTGCTGTGGTGCTTTGCCTGTGGGTTGTGTGACCTGGAGCCTCGGGGGCTTTGCCTTTCAGCATGGGAGCTGTGTGGCAGCCATTATTGCTGTGGTGCTTTGCCTGTGGGTTGTGTGACCTAGAGTCTCGGGGGATTTCCCTTGCAGCATGGGAGCTGTGTGGTGGCCATTATTGCTGTGGTGCTTTGCCTGTGGGTTGTGTGACCTGGAGCCTCGGGGGATTTGCCTTGCAGCATGGGAGCTGTGTGGCAGCCATTATTACTGTGGTGCTTTGCCTGTGGGTGGTGTGACCTAGAGTCTCGGGGGATTTCCCTTGCAGCATGGGAGCTGTGTGGTGGCCATTATTGCTGTGGTGCTTTGCCTGTGGGTTGTGTGACCTGGAGCCTCGGGGGCTTTGCCTTTCAGCATGGGAGCTGTGTGGCAGCCATTATTACTGTGGTGCTTTGCCTGTGGGTTGTGTGACTTGGAGTCTCGGGGGATTTGCCTTGCAGCATAGGAGCTGTGTGGTGGCTATTATTGCTGTGGTGCTTTGCCTGTGGGTGGTGTGACCTGGAGTCACTGGGGATTTGCCTTGCAGCATGGGAGGTGTGTGGTGGCCATTATTACTGTGGTGCTTTGCCTGTGGGTGGTGTGACCTGGAGTCTCGGGGGATTTGCCTTGCAGCATGGGAGCTGTGTGGAGGCCATTATTACTGTGGTGCTTTGCCTGTGGGTTCTGTGACCTGGAGCCTCGGGGGCTTTGCTTTGCAGCATGGGAGCTGTGTGGCAGCCATTATTGCTGTGGTGCTTTGCCTGTGGGTGGTGTGACCTGGAGTCTCGCGGGATTTGCCTTGCAGCATGGGAGCTGTGTGGTGGCCATTATTACTGTGGTGCTTTGCCTGTGGGTGGTGTGACCTGGAGTCTCGGGGGATTTGCCTTGCAGCATGGGAGCTGTGTGGAGGCCATTATTGCTGTGGTGCTTTGCCTGTGAGTGGTGTGACCTGGAGCCTCGGGGGCTTTGCCTTCCAGCATGGGAGCTGTGTGGCAGCCATTATTACTGTGGTGCTTTGCCTGTGGGTGGTGTGACCTGGAGCCTCGGGGGATTTGCCTTGCAGCATGGGAGCTGTGTGGCAGCCATTATTGCTGTGGTGCTTTGCCTGTGGGTTATGTGACCTGGAGCCTCAGGGGATTTGCCTTGCAGCATGGAAGTTGTGTGGTGCCTTTATTGCTGTGGTGCTTTGCCTGTGGGTTGTGTGACCTGGAGCCTCGTGGACTTTTCCTTGCAGCATGGGAGCTGTGTGGCAGCCATTATTGCTGTGGTGCCTTGCCTGTGGGTGGTGTGACCTAGAGCCTCGGGGGCTTTGCTTTGCAGCATGGGAGCTGTGTGGCTGCCATTATTGCTCTGGTGCTTTGCCTGTGGGTTGTGTGACCTGGAGTCTCGGGGTCTTTGCCTTGCAGCATGGGAGCTGTGTGGCAGCCATTATTACTGTGGTGCTTTGCCTGTGGTTGGTGTGACCTGGAGCCTCGGGGGATTTGCCTTGCAGCATGGGAGCTGTGTGGCAGCCATTATTGCTGTGGTGCTTTGCCTGTGGGTTGTGTGACCTGGAGCCTCGGGGGATTTGCCTTGCAGCATGGGAGCTGTGTGGTGGCCATTATTGCTGTGGTGCTTTGCCTGTGGGTGGTGTGACCTGGAGTCTCGGGGCTTTGCCTTGCAGCATGGGAGCTGTGTGGCTGCCATTATTGCTGTGGTGCTTTGCCTGTGGGTGGTGTAACCTGGAGTCTCGGGGGATTTGCCTTGCAGCATGGGAGCTGTGTGGTGGCCATTATTGCTGTGGTGCTTTGCCTGTTGCTGGTGTGAACTGGAGTCTCGCGGGATTTTCCTTGCAGCATGAGAGCTGTGTGGTGGCCATTATTACTGTGGTGCTTTGCCTGTGGGTTGTGTGACCTGGAGCCTCGGGGGCTTTGCCTTGCAGCATGGGAGCTGTGTGGCAGCCATTATTACTGTGGTGCTTTGCCTGTGGGTGGTGTAACCTGGAGTCTCTGGGGATTTGCCTTGCAGCATGGGAGCTGTGTGGCAGCCATTATTGCTGTGGTGCTTTGCCTGTGGGTTGTGTGACCTGGAGCCTCAGGGGATTTGCCTTGCAGCATGGGAGCTGTGTGGCGGCCATTATTGCTGTGATGCTCTGCCTGTGGGTTGTGTGACCTGGAGTCTCGGGGGATTTGCCTTGCAGCATGGAAGTTGTGTGGTGGCCATTATTGCTGTGGTGCTTTGCCTGTGGGTTGTGTGACCTGGAGCCTCGTGGGCTTTTCCTTGCAGCATGGGAGCTGTGTGGCAGCCATTATTGCTGTGGTGCTTTGCCTGTGGGTTGTGTGACCTGGAGCCTCGGGGGATTTGCCTTGCAGCATGGGAGCTGTGTGGCAGCCATTATTGCTGTGGTGCTTTGCCTGTGGGTTGTGTGATCTGGAGCCTCAGGGGCTTTGCCTTGCAGCATGGGAGCTGTGTGGCAGCCATTATTGCTGTGGTGCTTTGCTTGTGGGTGGTGTGACCTGGAGTCTCGGGGCTTTGCCTGGCAGCATGGGAGCTGTGTGGTGGCCATTATTGCTGTGGTGCTTTGCCTGTGGGTTGTGTGACCTGGAGCCTCGGGGGCTTTGCCTTGCAGCATGGAAGCTGTGAGGCAGCCATTATTACTGTGGTGCTTTGCCTGTGGGTTGTGTGACCTAGAGTCTCGGGGGATTTCCCTTGCAGCATGGGAGCTGTGTGGTGGCCATTATTGCTGTGGTGCTTTGCCTGTGGGTTGTGTGACCTGGAGCCTCGGGGGCTTTGCCTTTCAGCATGGGAGCTGTGTGGCAGCCATTATTGCTGTGGTGCTTTGCCTGTGGGTTGTGTGACCTAGAGTCTCGGGGGATTTCCCTTGCAGCATGGGAGCTGTGTGGTGGCCATTATTGCTGTGGTGCTTTGCCTGTGGGTTGTGTGACCTGGAGCCTCGGGGGATTTGCCTTGCAGCATGGGAGCTGTGTGACAGCCATTATTACTGTGGTGCTTTGCCTGTGGGTGGTGTGACCTAGAGTCTCGGGGGATTTCCCTTGCAGCATGGGAGCTGTGTGGTGGCCATTATTGCTGTGGTGCTTAGCCTGTGGGTTGTGTGACTTGGAGCCTCGGGGGCTTTGCCTTTCAGCATGGGAGCTGTGTGGCAGCCATTATTACTGTGGTGCTTTGCCTGTGGGTTGTGTGACTTGGAGTCTCGGGGGATTTGCCTTGCAGCATAGGAGCTGTGTGGTGGCTATTATTGCTGTGGTGCTTTGCCTGTGGGTGGTGTGACCTGGAGTCACTGGGGATTTGCCTTGCAGCATGGGAGGTGTGTGGTGGCCATTATTACTGTGGTGCTTTGCCTGTGGGTGGTGTGACCTGGAGTCTCGGGGGATTTGCCTTGCAGCATGGGAGCTGTGTGGAGGCCATTATTACTGTGGTGCTTTGCCTGTGGGTTCTGTGACCTGGAGCCTCGGGGGCTTTGCTTTGCAGCATGGGAGCTGTGTGGCAGCCATTATTGCTGTGGTGCTTTGCCTGTGGGTGGTGTGACCTGGAGTCTCGCGGGATTTGCCTTGCAGCATGGGAGCTGTGTGGTGGCCATTATTACTGTGGTGCTTTGCCTGTGGGTGGTGTGACCTGGAGTCTCGGGGGATTTGCCTTGCAGCATGGGAGCTGTGTGGAGGCCATTATTGCTGTGGTGCTTTGCCTGTGAGTGGTGTGACCTGGAGCCTCGGGGTCTTTGCCTTCCAGCATGGGAGCTGTGTGGCAGCCATTATTACTGTGGTGCTTTGCCTGTGGGTGGTGTGACCTGGAGCCTCGGGGGATTTGCCTTGCAGCATGGGAGCTGTGTGGCAGCCATTATTGCTGTGGTGCTTTGCCTGTGGGTTATGTGACCTGGAGCCTCAGGGGATTTGCCTTGCAGCATGGAAGTTGTGTGGTGCCTTTATTGCTGTGGTGCTTTGCCTGTGGGTTGTGTGACCTGGAGCCTCGTGGACTTTTCCTTGCAGCATGGGAGCTGTGTGGCAGCCATTATTGCTGTGGTGCCTTGCCTGTGGGTGGTGTGACCTAGAGCCTCGGGGGCTTTGCTTTGCAGCATGGGAGCTGTGTGGCTGCCATTATTGCTCTGGTGCTTTGCCTGTGGGTTGTGTGACCTGGAGTCTCGGGGTCTTTGCCTTGCAGCATGGGAGCTGTGTGGCAGCCATTATTACTGTGGTGCTTTGCCTGTGGTTGGTGTGACCTGGAGCCTCGGGGGATTTGCCTTGCAGCATGGGAGCTGTGTGGCAGCCATTATTGCTGTGGTGCTTTGCCTGTGGGTTGTGTGACCTGGAGCCTCGGGGGATTTGCCTTGCAGCATGGGAGCTGTGTGGTGGCCATTATTGCTGTGGTGCTTTGCCTGTGGGTGGTGTGACCTGGAGTCTCGGGGCTTTGCCTTGCAGCATGGGAGCTGTGTGGCTGCCATTATTGCTGTGGTGCTTTGCCTGTGGGTGGTGTAACCTGGAGTCTCGGGGGATTTGCCTTGCAGCATGGGAGCTGTTTGGCGGCCATTATTGCTGTGGTGCTTTGCCTGTGGGTGTTGTGACCTGGAGTCTCGGGGACTTTGCCTTGCAGCATGGGAGCTGTGTGGTGGCCATTATTTCTGTGGTGCTTTGCCTGTGGGTGGTGTGACCTTGAGTCTCGGGGCTTTGCCTTGCAGCATGGGAGCTGTGTGGTGGCCATTATTGCTGTGGTGCTTTGCCTCTGGGTTGTGTGACCTGGAGCCTCGGGGACTTTGCCTTTCAGCATGGGAGCTGTGTGGCAGCCATTATTACTGTGGTGCTTTGCCTGTGGGTTGTGTGACTTGGAGTCTCGGGGGATTTCCCTTGCAGCATGGGAGCTGTGTGGCGGCCATTATTATTGTGGTGCTTTGCCTGTGGGTGGTGTGACCTGGAGTCTCGGGGGATTTCCCTTGCAGCATGGGAGCTGTGTGGTGGCCATTATTGCTGTGGTGCTTTGCCTGTGGGTTGTGTGACCTGGAGCCTCGGGGGATTTGCCTTGCAGCATGGGAGCTGTGTGGTGGCCATTATTGCTGTTGTGCTTTGCCTGTGGGTTGTGTGACCTGGAGCCTCGGGGGTTTTGCCTTTCAGCATGGGAGCTGTGTGGCAGCCATTATTACTGTGGTGCTTTGCCTGTGGGTTGTGTGACTTGGAGTCTCGGGGGATTTGCCTTGCAGCATGGGAGCTGTGTGGTGGCCATTATTGCTGTGGTGCTTTGCCTGTGGGTTGTGTAACTTGGAGCCTCGGGGCTTTGCCTTGCAGCATGGTAGCTGTGTGGTGGCCATTATTGCTGTGGTGCTTTGCCTGTGGGTGGTGTGACCTGGAGTCTCGGGGCTTTGCCTTGCAGCATGGGAGCTGTGTGGTGGCCATTATTGCTGTGGTTCTTTGCCTGTGGGTTGTGTGACCTGGAGTCTCGGGGGATTTGCCTTGCAGCATGTGAGCTGTTTGGCAGCCATTATTGCTGTGATGCTTTGCCTGTGGGTTGTGTGACCTGGAGTCACTGGGGATTTGCCTTGCAGCATAGGAGCTGTGTGGTGGCCATTATTACTGTGGTGCTTTGCCTGTGGGTGGTGTGACCTGGAGCCTCGGGGGCTTTGCTTGCAGCATGTGAGCTGTGTGGCAGCCATTATTGCTGTGGTGCTTTGCCTGTGGGTGGTGTGACCTGGAGTCTCGGGGGATTTGCCTTGCAGCATGGGAGCTGTGTGGTGGCCATTATTGCTGTGGTGCTTTGCCTGTGGGTGGTGTGACCTGGAGTCTCGGGGGATTTGCCTTGCAGCATGGGAGCTGTGTGGTGGCCATTATTGCTGTGGTGCTTTGCCTGTGGGTGGTGTGACCTGGAGCCTTGGGGGCTTTGCTTTGCAGCATATGAGCTGTGTGGCAGCCATTATTGCTGTGGTGCGTTGCCTGTGGTGGTGTGACCTGGAGTCTCGCGGGATTTTTCTTGCAGCATGAGAGCTGTGTGGTGGCCATTATTACTGTGGTGCTTTGCCTGTGGGTTGTGTGACCTGGAGCCTCGGGGGCTTTGCCTTCCAGCATGGGAGCTGTGTGGCAGCCATTATTACTGTGGTGCTTTGCCTGTGGGTGGTGTGACCTGGAGCCTCGGGGGATTTGCCTTGCAGCATGGGAGCTGTGTGGCAGCCATTATTGCTGTGGTGCTTTGCCTGTGGGTTGTGTGACCTGGAGCCTCAGGGGATTTGCTTTGCAGCATGGGAGCTGTGTGGCAGCCATTATTGCTGTGGTGCTTTGCTTGTGGGTGGTGTGACCTGGAGCCTCGGGGGAATTGCCTTGCAGCATGGGAGCTGTGTGGCAGCCATTATTGCTGTGGTGCTTTGCCTGTGGGTTGTGTGACCTGGAGTCTCGGGGGATTTAACTTGCAGCATGGAAGTTGTGTGGTGGCCATTATTGCTGTGGTGCTTTGCCTGTGGGTTGTGTGACCTGGAGCCTCGTGGACTTTTCCTTGCAGCATGGGAGCTGTGTGGCAGCCATTATTGCTGTGGTGCCTTGCCTGTGGGTGGTGTGACCTGGAGCCTCGGGGGCTTTGCTTTGCAGCATGTGAACTGTGTGGCTGCCATTATTGCTCTGGTGCTTTGCCTTTGGGTTGTGTGACCTGGAGTCTCGGGGTCTTTGCCTTGCAGCATGGGAGCTGTGTGGCAGCCATTATTACTGTGGTGCTTTGCCTGTGGGTGTTGTGACCTGGAGCCTCGGGGGATTTGCCTTGCAGCATGGGAGCTGTGTGGCAGCCATTATTGCTGTGATGCTTTGCCTGTGGGTTGTGTGACCTGGAGCCTCAGGGGATTTGCCTTGCAGCATGGGAGCTGTGTGGCAGCCATTATTGCTGTGGTGCTTTGCTTGTGGGTAGTGTGACCTGGAGCCTCGGGGGATTTGCCTTGCAGCATGGGAGCTGTGTGGCGGCCATTATTGCTGTGGTGCTTTGCCTGTGGGTTGTGTGACCTGGAGCCTCGGGGGCTTTGCCTTGCAGCATGGGAGCTGTGTGGTGGCCATTATTGCTGTGGTGCTTTGCCTGTGGGTGGTGTGACCTAGAATCTCGGGGGATTTGCCTTGCAGCATGGAAGTTGTGTGGTGGCCATTATTGCTGTGGTGCTTTGCCTGTGGGTGGTGTGACCTGGAGTCTCGGGGCTTTGGCTTGCAACATGGGAGTTGTGTGACGGCCATTATTGCTGTGGTGCTTTGCCTCTGGGTTGTGTGACCTGGAGCCTCGGGGGCTTTGCCTTGCAGCATGGGAGCTGTGTGGCAGCCATTATTACTGTGGTGCTTTGCCTCTGGGTTGTGTGACCTGGAGCCTCGGGGCTTTGCCTTGCAGCATGGGAGCTGTGTGGCAGCCATTATTACTGTGGTGCTTTGCCTGTGGGTAGTGTAACCTGGAGTCTCGGTGGATTTGCCTTCCAGCATGGGAGGTGTGTGGTGGCCATTATTGCTGTGGTGCTTTGCCTGTGGGTGGTGTGACCTAGAGTCTCGGGGGCTTTGCCTTGCAGCATGGGAGCTGTATGGTGGCCATTATTGCTGTGGTGCTTTGCCTGTGGGTGGTGTGACCTGGAGCCTCGGGGGATTTGCCTTGCAGCATGGGAGCTGTGTGGCAGCCATTATTGCTGTGGTGCTTTGCCTGTGGGTGGTGTGACCTGGAGTCTCGGGGCTTTGCCTTGCATCATGGGAGCTGTGTGGTGGCCATTATTGCTGTGGTTCCTTGCCTGTGGGTTGTGTGACCTGGAGCCTCGGGGGCTTTGCCTTGCAGCATGGAAGCTGTGTGGTGGTCATTATTACTGTGGTGCTTTGCCTGTGGGTAGTGTAACCTGGAGTCTCGGGGGATTTGCCTTGCAGCATGGGAGCTTTGTGGTGGCCATTATTGCTGTGGTGCTTTGCCTGTGGGTGGTGTGACCTGGAGTCTCGGGGGATTTCCCTTGCAGCATGGGAGCTGTGTGGTGGCCATTATTGCTGTGGTGCTTTGCCTGTGCGTTGTGTGACCTGGAGCCTCGGGGACTTTGCCTTTCAGCATGGGAGCTGTATGGCAGCCATTATTACTGTGGTGCTTTGCCTGTGGGTTGTGTGACTTGGAGTCTCGGGGGATTTGCCTTGCAGCATGGGAGCTGTGTGGTGGCCATTATTGCTGTGGTGCTTTGCCTGTGGGTTGTGTAACTTTGAGCCTCGGGGCTTTGCCTTGCAGCATGGGAGCTGTGTGGTGGCTATTATTGCTGTGGTGCTTTGCCTGTGGGTTGTGTGACCTGGAGTCTCGGGGGATTTGCCTTGCAGCATGTGAGCTGTTTGGCAGCCATTATTGCTGTGATGCTTTGCCTGTGGGTTGTGTGACCTGGAGTCACTGGGGATTTGCCTTGCAGCATGGGAGCTGTGTGGTGGCCATTATTACTGTGGTGCTTTGCCTGTGGGTGGTGTGACCTGGAGTCTCGGGGGCTTTGCTTTGCAGCATGTGAGCTGTGTGGCAGCCATTATTGCTGTGGTGCTTTGCCTGTGGGTGGTGTGACCTGGAGTCTCGGGGGATTTGCCTTGCAGCATGGGAGCTGTGTGGTGGCCATTATTGCTGTGGTGCTTTGCCTGTGGGTGGTGTGACCTGGAGTCTCGGGGGATTTTCCTTGCAGCATGGGAGCTGTGTGGTGGCCATTATTGCTGTGGTGCTTTTGCCTGTGGGTGGTGTCACCTGGAGCCTTGGGGGCTTTGCTTTGCAGCATGTGAGCTGTGTGGCAGCCATTATTGCTGTGGTGCTTTGCCTGTGGGTGGTGTGACCTGGAGCCTCGGGGGCTTTGCTTTGCAGCATGTGAGCTGTGTGGCAGCCATTATTGCTGTGGTGCTTTGCCTGTGGGTGGTGTGACCTGGAGTCTCGGGGGATTTGCCTTGCAGCATGGGAGCTGTGTGGTGGCCATTATTGCTGTGGTGCTTTGCCTGTGGGTGGTGTGACCTGGAGTCTCGGGGGATTTTCCTTGCAGCATGGGAGCTGTGTGGTGGCCATTATTGCTGTGGTGCTTTGCCTGTGGGTGGTGTCACCTGGAGCCTTGGGGGCTTTGCTTTGCAGCATGTGAGCTGTGTGGCAGCCATTATTGCTGTGGTGCTTTGCCTGTGGGTGGTGTGACCTGGAGTCTCGCGGGATTTTCCTTGCAGCATGAGAGCTGTGTGGTGACCATTATTGCTGTGGTGCTCTGCCTGTGGGTTGTGTGACCTGGAGCCTCGGGGGATTTGCCTTGCAGCATGGGAGCTGTGTGGCAGCCATTATTGCTGTGGTGCTTTGCCTGTGGGTTGTGTGACCTGGAGCCTCAGGGGATTTGCCTTGCAGCATGGGAGCTGTGTGGCAGCCATTATTGCTGTGGTGCTTTGCTTGTGGGTGGTGTGACCTGGAGCCTCGGGGGATTTGCCTTGCAGCATGGGAGCTGTGTGGCGGCCATTATTGCTGTGATGCTCTGCCTGTGGGTTGTGTGACCTGGAGTCTCGGGGGATTTGCCTTGCAGCATGGAAGTTGTGTGGTTTGCCTGTGGGTTGTGTGACCTGGAGCCTCGTGGGCTTTTCCTTGCAGCATGGGAGCTGTGTGGCAGCCATTATTGCTGTGGTGCTTTGCCTGTGGGTTGTGTGATCTGGAGCCTCAGGGGCTTTGCCTTGCAGCATGGGAGCTGTGTGGCAGCCATTATTGCTGTGGTGCTTTGCTTGTGGGTGGTGTGACCTGGAGTCTCGGGTCTTTGCCTTGAAGCATGGGAGCTGTGTGGCGGCCATTATTGCTGTGATGCTCTGCCTGTGGGTTGTGTGACCTGGAGTCTCGGAGGATTTGCCTTGCAGCATGGAAGTTGTGTGGTGGCCATTATTGCTGTGGTGCTTTGCCTGTGGGTTGTGTGACCTGGAGCCTCAGGGGCTTTGCCTTGCAGCATGGGAGCTGTGTGGCAGCCATTATTACTGTGGTGCTTTGCCTGTGGGTGGTGTGACCTGGAGTCTCGGAGGATTTGCCTTGCAGCATGGAACTTGTGTGGTGGCCATTATTGCTGTGGTGCTTTGCCTGTGGGTTGTTTGACCTGGAGCCTCGTGGGCTTTTCCTTGCAGCATGGGAGCTGTGTGGTGGCCATTATTGCTGTGGTACTTTGACTGTGAGTTGTGTGACCTGGAGTCTCGGGGGCTTTGCCTTGCAGCATGGGAGCTGTGTGGTGACCATTATTGCTGTGGTGATTTGCCTGTGGGTTGTGTGACCTGGAGCCTCGGGGGCTTTGCCTTGCAGCATGGAAGCTGTGTGGCAGCCATTATTGCTGTGGTGCTTTGCCTGTGGGTGGTGTCACCTGGAGTCTCGGGGGATTTCCCTTGCAGCATGGGAGCTGTGTGGCGGCCATTATTACTGTGGTGCTTTGCCTGTGGGTGGTGTGACCTGGAGTCTCGGGATTTCCCTTGCAGCATGGGAACTGTGTGGTGGCCATTATTGCTGTGGTGCTTTGCCTGTGGGTGATGTGACCTGGAGTCTCGGGGGATTTCCCTTGCAGCGTGGGAGCTGTGTGGCGGCCATTATTGCTGTGGTGCTTTGCCTTTGGGTTGTGTGACCTGGAGTCTCGGGGGATTTGCCTTGCAGCATGGGAGCTGTTTGGCAGCCATTATTGCTGTGGTGCTTTGCCTGTGGGTTGTGTGACCTAGAGTCTCGGGGGATTTGCATTGCAGTATGGAAGCTGTGTGGTGGCCATTATTGCTGTGGTGCTTTGCCTGTGGGTGGTGTGACCTGGAGCCTCGGGGGCTTTGCCTTGCAGCATGTGAGCTGTGTGGCGGCCATTATTGCTGTGGTGCTTTGCCTGTGGGTGGTGTGACCTGGAGCCTCGGGGGCTTTGCCTTGCAGCATGTGAGCTGTGTGGCAGCCATTATTGCTGTGGTGCTTTGCCTGTGGCTTTTGTGACCTGGAGCCTCGGGGGATTTGCGTTGCAGCATGGAAGCTGTGTGGTGGCCATTATTGCTGTGGAGCTTTGCCTGTGGGTGGTGTGACCTAGAGTCTCGGGGGATTTGCCTTGCAGCATGTGAGCTGTGTGGCGGCCATTATTGCTGTGGTGCTTTGCCTGTGGGTGGTGTGACCTGGAGCCTCGGGGGCTTTGCTTTGCAGCATGTGAGCTGTGTGGCAGCCATTATTGCTGTGGTGCTTTGCCTGTGGGTTGTGTGACCTGGAGTCTCGCGGGATTTTCCTTGCAGCATGAGAGCTGTGTGGTGGCCATTATTACTGTCGTGCTTTGCCTGTGGGTTGTGTGACCTGGAGCCTCGGGGGCTTTGCCTTGCAGCTTGGGAGCTGTGTGGCAGCCATTATTACTGTGGTGCTTTGCCTGTGGGTGGTGTGACCTGGAGCCTCGGGGGATTTGCCTTGCAGCAAGGGAGCTGTGTGGCAGCCTTTATTGCTGTGGTGCTTTGCCTGTGGGTTGTGTGACCTGGAGCCTCAGGGATTTGCCTTGCAGCATGGGAGCTGTGTGGCAGCCATTATTGCTGTGGTGCTTTGCTTGTGGGTGGTGTGACCTGGAGCCTTGGGGGATTTGCCTTGCAGCATGGGAGCTGTGTGGCGGCCATTATTTCTGTGATGCTCTGCCTGTGGGTTGTGTGACCTGGAGTCTCGGGGGATTTGCCTTGCAGCATGGAAGTTGTGTGGTGGCCATTATTGCTGTGGTGCTTTGCCTGTGGGTTGTGTGACCTGGAGCCTCGTGGACTTTTCCTTGCAGCATGGGAGCTGTGTGGTGGCCATTATTGCTGTGGTGCTTTGCCTGTGGGTTGTGTGACTTGGAGCCTCGGGGGATTTGCTTTGCAGCATGGGAGCTGTGTGGCAGCCATTATTGCTGTGGTGCTTCGCCTGTGGGTTGTGTGATCTGGAGCCTCAGGGGCTTTGCCTTGCAGCATGGGAGCTGTGTGGCAGGCATTATTGCTGTGGTGCTTTGCCTGTGGGTTGTGTAACTTGAAGTCTCGGGGGATTTGCCTTGTAGCATGGGAGCTGTGTGGCAGCCATTATTGCTGTGGTGCTTTGCTTGTGGGTGGTGTGACCTGGAGTCTCGGGGCTTTGCCTTGCAGCATGGGAGCTGTGTGGCGGCCATTATTGCTGTGATGCTCTGCCTGTGGGTTGTGTGACCTGGAGTCTCGGGGGATTTGCCTTGCAGCATGGAACTTGTGTGGTGGCCATTATTGCTGTGGTGCTTTGCCTGTGGGTTGTGTGACCTGGAGCCTCGTGGGCTTTTCCTTGCAGCATGGGAGCTGTGTGGTGGCCATTATTGCTGTGGTACTTTGACTGTGAGTTGTGTGACCTGGAGTCTCGGGGGATTTGCCTTGCAGCATGGGATCTGTGTGGTGGCCATTATTACTGTGGTGCTTTGCCTGTGGGTAGTGTAACCTGGAGTCTCGGGGGATTTGCCTTGCAGCATGGGAGCTGTGTGGTGGCCATTATTGCTGTGGTGATTTGCCTGTGGGTTGTGTGACCTGGAGCCTCGGGGGCTTTGCCTTGCAGCATGGAAGCTGTGTGGCAGCCATTATTGCTGTGGTGGTGTGACCTGGAGTCTCGGGGGATTTCCCTTGCAGCATGGGAGCTGTGTGGCGGCCATTATTACTGTGGTGCTTTGCCTGTGGGTGGTGTGACCTGGAGTCTCGGGATTTCCCTTGCAGCATGGGAACTGTGTGGTGGCCATTATTGCTGTGGTGCTCTGCCTGTGGGTGATGTGACCTGGAGTCTCGGGGGATTTCCCTTGCAGCGTGGGAGCTGTGTGGCGGCCATTATTGCTGTGGTGCTTTGCCTGTGGGTTGCGTGACCTGGAGTCTCGGGGGATTTGCCTTGCAGCATGGGAGCTGTGTGGCAGCCATTATTGCTGTGGTGCTTTCCCTGTGGGTTGTGTGACCTAGAGTCTCGGGGGATTTGCATTGCAGTATGGAAGCTGTGTGGCAGCCATTATTGCTGTGGTGCTTTGCTTGTGGGTGGTGTGACCTGGAGTCTCGGGGCTTTGCCTTGCAGCATGGGAGCTGTGTGGCGGCCATTATTGCTGTGATGCTCTGCCTGTGGGTTGTGTGACCTGGAGTCTCGGGGGATTTGCCTTGCAGCATGGAACTTGTGTGGTGACCATTATTGCTGTGATGCTCTGCCTGTGGGTTGTGTTACCTGGAGTCTCGGGGTGATTTGCCTTGCAGCATGGAACTTGTGTGGTGGCCATTATTGTTGTGGTGCTTTGCCTGTGGGTTGTTTGACCTGGAGCCTCGTGGGCTTTTCCTTGCAGCATGGGAGCTGTGTGGTGGCCATTATTGCTGTGGTACTTTGACTGTGAGTTGTGTGACCTGGAGTCTCGGGGGCTTTGCCTTGCAGCATGGGATCTGTGTGGTGGCCATTATTACTGTGGTGCTTTGCCTGTGGGTAGTGTAACCTGGAGTCTCGGGGGATTTGCCTTGCAGCATGGGAGCTGTGTGGTGACCATTATTGCTGTGGTGATTTGCCTGTGGGTTGTGTGACCTGGAGTCTCGGGATTTCCCTTGCAGCATGGGAACTGTGTGGTGGCCATTATTGCTGTGGTGCTTTGCCTGTGGGTGATGTGACCTGGAGTCTCGGGGGATTTCCCTTGCAGCGTGGGAGCTGTGTGGCGGCCATTATTGCTGTGGTGCTTTGCCTTTGGGTTGTGTGACCTGGAGTCTCGGGGGATTTGCCTTGCAGCATGGGAGCTGTTTGGCAGCCATTATTGCTGTGGTGCTTTGCCTGTGGGTTGTGTGACCTAGAGTCTCGGGGGATTTGCATTGCAGTATGGAAGCTGTGTGGTGGCCATTATTGCTGTGGTGCTTTGCCTGTGGGTGGTGTGACCTGGAGCCTCGGGGGCTTTGCCTTGCAGCATGTGAGCTGTGTGGCGGCCATTATTGCTGTGGTGCTTTGCCTGTGGGTTGTGTGACCTGGAGCCTCGGGGGCTTTGCCTTGCAGCATGTGAGCTGTGTGGCAGCCATTATTGCTGTGGTGCTTTGCCTGTGGCTTTTGTGACCTGGAGCCTCGGGGGATTTGCGTTGCAGCATGGAAGCTGTGTGGTGGCCATTATTGCTGTGGAGCTTTGCCTGTGGGTGGTGTGACCTAGAGTCTCGGGGGATTTGCCTTGCAGCATGTGAGCTGTGTGGCGGCCATTATTGCTGTGGTGCTTTGCCTGTGGGTGGTGTGACCTGGAGCCTCGGGGGCTTTGCTTTGCAGCATGTGAGCTGTGTGGCAGCCATTATTGCTGTGGTGCTTTGCCTGTGGGTTGTGTGACCTGGAGTCTCGCGGGATTTTCCTTGCAGCATGAGAGCTGTGTGGTGGCCATTATTACTGTCGTGCTTTGCCTGTGGGTTGTGTGACCTGGAGCCTCGGGGGCTTTGCCTTGCAGCTTGGGAGCTGTGTGGCAGCCATTATTACTGTGGTGCTTTGCCTGTGGGTTGTGTGACCTGGAGCCTCAGGGATTTGCCTTGCAGCATGGGAGCTGTGTGGCAGCCATTATTGCTGTGGTGCTTTGCTTGTGGGTGGTGTGACCTGGAGCCTTGGGGGATTTGCCTTGCAGCATGGGAGCTGTGTGGCGGCCATTATTTCTGTGATGCTCTGCCTGTGGGTTGTGTGACCTGGAGTCTCGGGGGATTTGCCTTGCAGCATGGAAGTTGTGTGGTGGCCATTATTGCTGTGGTGCTTTGCCTGTGGGTTGTGTGACCTGGAGCCTCGTGGACTTTTCCTTGCAGCATGGGAGCTGTGTGGTGGCCATTATTGCTGTGGTGCTTTGCCTGTGGGTTGTGTGACTTGGAGCCTCGGGGGATTTGCCTTGCAGCATGGGAGCTGTGTGGCAGCCATTATTGCTGTGGTGCTTCGCCTGTGGGTTGTGTGATCTGGAGCCTCAGGGGCTTTGCCTTGCAGCATGGGAGCTGTGTGGCAGGCATTATTGCTGTGGTGCTTTGCCTGTGGGTTGTGTAACTTGAAGTCTCGGGGAATTTGCCTTGTAGCATGGGAGCTGTGTGGCAGCCATTATTGCTGTGGTGCTTTGCTTGTGGGTGGTGTGACCTGGAGTCTCGGGGCTTTGCCTTGCAGCATGGGAGCTGTGTGGCGGCCATTATTGCTGTGGTGCTTTGCCTGTGGGTGGTGTGACCTGGAGTCTCGGGGGATTTGCCTTGCAGCATGGGAGCTGTGTGGTGGCCATTATTGCTGTGGTGCTTTGCCTGTGGGTGGTGTGACCTGGAGTCTCGGGGGATTTGCCTTGCAGCATGGGAGCTGTGTGGTGGCCATTATTGCTGTGGTGCTTTGCCTGTGGGTGGTGTGACCTGGAGCCTTGGGGGCTTTGCTTTGCAGCATATGAGCTGTGTGGCAGCCATTATTGCTGTGGTGCGTTGCCTGTGGTGGTGTGACCTGGAGTCTCGCGGGATTTTTCTTGCAGCATGAGAGCTGTGTGGTGGCCATTATTACTGTGGTGCTTTGCCTGTGGGTTGTGTGACCTGGAGCCTCGGGGGCTTTGCCTTCCAGCATGGGAGCTGTGTGGCAGCCATTATTACTGTGGTGCTTTGCCTGTGGGTGGTGTGACCTGGAGCCTCGGGGGATTTGCCTTGCAGCATGGGAGCTGTGTGGCAGCCATTATTGCTGTGGTGCTTTGCCTGTGGGTTGTGTGACCTGGAGCCTCAGGGGATTTGCTTTGCAGCATGGGAGCTGTGTGGCAGCCATTATTGCTGTGGTGCTTTGCTTGTGGGTGGTGTGACCTGGAGCCTCGGGGGAATTGCCTTGCAGCATGGGAGCTGTGTGGCAGCCATTATTGCTGTGGTGCTTTGCCTGTGGGTTGTGTGACCTGGAGTCTCGGGGGATTTAACTTGCAGCATGGAAGTTGTGTGGTGGCCATTATTGCTGTGGTGCTTTGCCTGTGGGTTGTGTGACCTGGAGCCTCGTGGACTTTTCCTTGCAGCATGGGAGCTGTGTGGCAGCCATTATTGCTGTGGTGCCTTGCCTGTGGGTGGTGTGACCTGGAGCCTCGGGGGCTTTGCTTTGCAGCATGTGAACTGTGTGGCTGCCATTATTGCTCTGGTGCTTTGCCTTTGGGTTGTGTGACCTGGAGTCTCGGGGTCTTTGCCTTGCAGCATGGGAGCTGTGTGGCAGCCATTATTACTGTGGTGCTTTGCCTGTGGGTGTTGTGACCTGGAGCCTCGGGGGATTTGCCTTGCAGCATGGGAGCTGTGTGGCAGCCATTATTGCTGTGATGCTTTGCCTGTGGGTTGTGTGACCTGGAGCCTCAGGGGATTTGCCTTGCAGCATGGGAGCTGTGTGGCAGCCATTATTGCTGTGGTGCTTTGCTTGTGGGTAGTGTGACCTGGAGCCTCGGGGGATTTGCCTTGCAGCATGGGAGCTGTGTGGCGGCCATTATTGCTGTGGTGCTTTGCCTGTGGGTTGTGTGACCTGGAGCCTCGGGGGCTTTGCCTTGCAGCATGGGAGCTGTGTGGTGGCCATTATTGCTGTGGTGCTTTGCCTGTGGGTGGTGTGACCTAGAATCTCGGGGGATTTGCCTTGCAGCATGGAAGTTGTGTGGTGGCCATTATTGCTGTGGTGCTTTGCCTGTGGGTGGTGTGACCTGGAGTCTCGGGGCTTTGGCTTGCAACATGGGAGTTGTGTGACGGCCATTATTGCTGTGGTGCTTTGCCTCTGGGTTGTGTGACCTGGAGCCTCGGGGGCTTTGCCTTGCAGCATGGGAGCTGTGTGGCAGCCATTATTACTGTGGTGCTTTGCCTCTGGGTTGTGTGACCTGGAGCCTCGGGGCTTTGCCTTGCAGCATGGGAGCTGTGTGGCAGCCATTATTACTGTGGTGCTTTGCCTGTGGGTAGTGTAACCTGGAGTCTCGGTGGATTTGCCTTCCAGCATGGGAGGTGTGTGGTGGCCATTATTGCTGTGGTGCTTTGCCTGTGGGTGGTGTGACCTAGAGTCTCGGGGGCTTTGCCTTGCAGCATGGGAGCTGTATGGTGGCCATTATTGCTGTGGTGCTTTGCCTGTGGGTGGTGTGACCTGGAGCCTCGGGGGATTTGCCTTGCAGCATGGGAGCTGTGTGGCAGCCATTATTGCTGTGGTGCTTTGCCTGTGGGTGGTGTGACCTGGAGTCTCGGGGCTTTGCCTTGCATCATGGGAGCTGTGTGGTGGCCATTATTGCTGTGGTTCCTTGCCTGTGGGTTGTGTGACCTGGAGCCTCGGGGGCTTTGCCTTGCAGCATGGAAGCTGTGTGGTGGTCATTATTACTGTGGTGCTTTGCCTGTGGGTAGTGTAACCTGGAGTCTCGGGGGATTTGCCTTGCAGCATGGGAGCTTTGTGGTGGCCATTATTGCTGTGGTGCTTTGCCTGTGGGTGGTGTGACCTGGAGTCTCGGGGGATTTCCCTTGCAGCATGGGAGCTGTGTGGTGGCCATTATTGCTGTGGTGCTTTGCCTGTGCGTTGTGTGACCTGGAGCCTCGGGGACTTTGCCTTTCAGCATGGGAGCTGTATGGCAGCCATTATTACTGTGGTGCTTTGCCTGTGGGTTGTGTGACTTGGAGTCTCGGGGGATTTGCCTTGCAGCATGGGAGCTGTGTGGTGGCCATTATTGCTGTGGTGCTTTGCCTGTGGGTTGTGTAACTTTGAGCCTCGGGGCTTTGCCTTGCAGCATGGGAGCTGTGTGGTGGCTATTATTGCTGTGGTGCTTTGCCTGTGGGTTGTGTGACCTGGAGTCTCGGGGGATTTGCCTTGCAGCATGTGAGCTGTTTGGCAGCCATTATTGCTGTGATGCTTTGCCTGTGGGTTGTGTGACCTGGAGTCACTGGGGATTTGCCTTGCAGCATGGGAGCTGTGTGGTGGCCATTATTACTGTGGTGCTTTGCCTGTGGGTGGTGTGACCTGGAGTCTCGGGGGCTTTGCTTTGCAGCATGTGAGCTGTGTGGCAGCCATTATTGCTGTGGTGCTTTGCCTGTGGGTGGTGTGACCTGGAGTCTCGGGGGATTTGCCTTGCAGCATGGGAGCTGTGTGGTGGCCATTATTGCTGTGGTGCTTTGCCTGTGGGTGGTGTGACCTGGAGTCTCGGGGGATTTTCCTTGCAGCATGGGAGCTGTGTGGTGGCCATTATTGCTGTGGTGCTTTTGCCTGTGGGTGGTGTCACCTGGAGCCTTGGGGGCTTTGCTTTGCAGCATGTGAGCTGTGTGGCAGCCATTATTGCTGTGGTGCTTTGCCTGTGGGTGGTGTGACCTGGAGCCTCGGGGGCTTTGCTTTGCAGCATGTGAGCTGTGTGGCAGCCATTATTGCTGTGGTGCTTTGCCTGTGGGTGGTGTGACCTGGAGTCTCGGGGGATTTGCCTTGCAGCATGGGAGCTGTGTGGTGGCCATTATTGCTGTGGTGCTTTGCCTGTGGGTGGTGTGACCTGGAGTCTCGGGGGATTTTCCTTGCAGCATGGGAGCTGTGTGGTGGCCATTATTGCTGTGGTGCTTTGCCTGTGGGTGGTGTCACCTGGAGCCTTGGGGGCTTTGCTTTGCAGCATGTGAGCTGTGTGGCAGCCATTATTGCTGTGGTGCTTTGCCTGTGGGTGGTGTGACCTGGAGTCTCGCGGGATTTTCCTTGCAGCATGAGAGCTGTGTGGTGACCATTATTGCTGTGGTGCTCTGCCTGTGGGTTGTGTGACCTGGAGCCTCGGGGGATTTGCCTTGCAGCATGGGAGCTGTGTGGCAGCCATTATTGCTGTGGTGCTTTGCCTGTGGGTTGTGTGACCTGGAGCCTCAGGGGATTTGCCTTGCAGCATGGGAGCTGTGTGGCAGCCATTATTGCTGTGGTGCTTTGCTTGTGGGTGGTGTGACCTGGAGCCTCGGGGGATTTGCCTTGCAGCATGGGAGCTGTGTGGCGGCCATTATTGCTGTGATGCTCTGCCTGTGGGTTGTGTGACCTGGAGTCTCGGGGGATTTGCCTTGCAGCATGGAAGTTGTGTGGTTTGCCTGTGGGTTGTGTGACCTGGAGCCTCGTGGGCTTTTCCTTGCAGCATGGGAGCTGTGTGGCAGCCATTATTGCTGTGGTGCTTTGCCTGTGGGTTGTGTGATCTGGAGCCTCAGGGGCTTTGCCTTGCAGCATGGGAGCTGTGTGGCAGCCATTATTGCTGTGGTGCTTTGCTTGTGGGTGGTGTGACCTGGAGTCTCGGGTCTTTGCCTTGAAGCATGGGAGCTGTGTGGCGGCCATTATTGCTGTGATGCTCTGCCTGTGGGTTGTGTGACCTGGAGTCTCGGAGGATTTGCCTTGCAGCATGGAAGTTGTGTGGTGGCCATTATTGCTGTGGTGCTTTGCCTGTGGGTTGTGTGACCTGGAGCCTCAGGGGCTTTGCCTTGCAGCATGGGAGCTGTGTGGCAGCCATTATTACTGTGGTGCTTTGCCTGTGGGTGGTGTGACCTGGAGTCTCGGAGGATTTGCCTTGCAGCATGGAACTTGTGTGGTGGCCATTATTGCTGTGGTGCTTTGCCTGTGGGTTGTTTGACCTGGAGCCTCGTGGGCTTTTCCTTGCAGCATGGGAGCTGTGTGGTGGCCATTATTGCTGTGGTACTTTGACTGTGAGTTGTGTGACCTGGAGTCTCGGGGGCTTTGCCTTGCAGCATGGGAGCTGTGTGGTGACCATTATTGCTGTGGTGATTTGCCTGTGGGTTGTGTGACCTGGAGCCTCGGGGGCTTTGCCTTGCAGCATGGAAGCTGTGTGGCAGCCATTATTGCTGTGGTGCTTTGCCTGTGGGTGGTGTCACCTGGAGTCTCGGGGGATTTCCCTTGCAGCATGGGAGCTGTGTGGCGGCCATTATTACTGTGGTGCTTTGCCTGTGGGTGGTGTGACCTGGAGTCTCGGGATTTCCCTTGCAGCATGGGAACTGTGTGGTGGCCATTATTGCTGTGGTGCTTTGCCTGTGGGTGATGTGACCTGGAGTCTCGGGGGATTTCCCTTGCAGCGTGGGAGCTGTGTGGCGGCCATTATTGCTGTGGTGCTTTGCCTTTGGGTTGTGTGACCTGGAGTCTCGGGGGATTTGCCTTGCAGCATGGGAGCTGTTTGGCAGCCATTATTGCTGTGGTGCTTTGCCTGTGGGTTGTGTGACCTAGAGTCTCGGGGGATTTGCATTGCAGTATGGAAGCTGTGTGGTGGCCATTATTGCTGTGGTGCTTTGCCTGTGGGTGGTGTGACCTGGAGCCTCGGGGGCTTTGCCTTGCAGCATGTGAGCTGTGTGGCGGCCATTATTGCTGTGGTGCTTTGCCTGTGGGTGGTGTGACCTGGAGCCTCGGGGGCTTTGCCTTGCAGCATGTGAGCTGTGTGGCAGCCATTATTGCTGTGGTGCTTTGCCTGTGGCTTTTGTGACCTGGAGCCTCGGGGGATTTGCGTTGCAGCATGGAAGCTGTGTGGTGGCCATTATTGCTGTGGAGCTTTGCCTGTGGGTGGTGTGACCTAGAGTCTCGGGGGATTTGCCTTGCAGCATGTGAGCTGTGTGGCGGCCATTATTGCTGTGGTGCTTTGCCTGTGGGTGGTGTGACCTGGAGCCTCGGGGGCTTTGCTTTGCAGCATGTGAGCTGTGTGGCAGCCATTATTGCTGTGGTGCTTTGCCTGTGGGTTGTGTGACCTGGAGTCTCGCGGGATTTTCCTTGCAGCATGAGAGCTGTGTGGTGGCCATTATTACTGTCGTGCTTTGCCTGTGGGTTGTGTGACCTGGAGCCTCGGGGGCTTTGCCTTGCAGCTTGGGAGCTGTGTGGCAGCCATTATTACTGTGGTGCTTTGCCTGTGGGTGGTGTGACCTGGAGCCTCGGGGGATTTGCCTTGCAGCAAGGGAGCTGTGTGGCAGCCTTTATTGCTGTGGTGCTTTGCCTGTGGGTTGTGTGACCTGGAGCCTCAGGGATTTGCCTTGCAGCATGGGAGCTGTGTGGCAGCCATTATTGCTGTGGTGCTTTGCTTGTGGGTGGTGTGACCTGGAGCCTTGGGGGATTTGCCTTGCAGCATGGGAGCTGTGTGGCGGCCATTATTTCTGTGATGCTCTGCCTGTGGGTTGTGTGACCTGGAGTCTCGGGGGATTTGCCTTGCAGCATGGAAGTTGTGTGGTGGCCATTATTGCTGTGGTGCTTTGCCTGTGGGTTGTGTGACCTGGAGCCTCGTGGACTTTTCCTTGCAGCATGGGAGCTGTGTGGTGGCCATTATTGCTGTGGTGCTTTGCCTGTGGGTTGTGTGACTTGGAGCCTCGGGGGATTTGCTTTGCAGCATGGGAGCTGTGTGGCAGCCATTATTGCTGTGGTGCTTCGCCTGTGGGTTGTGTGATCTGGAGCCTCAGGGGCTTTGCCTTGCAGCATGGGAGCTGTGTGGCAGGCATTATTGCTGTGGTGCTTTGCCTGTGGGTTGTGTAACTTGAAGTCTCGGGGGATTTGCCTTGTAGCATGGGAGCTGTGTGGCAGCCATTATTGCTGTGGTGCTTTGCTTGTGGGTGGTGTGACCTGGAGTCTCGGGGCTTTGCCTTGCAGCATGGGAGCTGTGTGGCGGCCATTATTGCTGTGATGCTCTGCCTGTGGGTTGTGTGACCTGGAGTCTCGGGGGATTTGCCTTGCAGCATGGAACTTGTGTGGTGGCCATTATTGCTGTGGTGCTTTGCCTGTGGGTTGTGTGACCTGGAGCCTCGTGGGCTTTTCCTTGCAGCATGGGAGCTGTGTGGTGGCCATTATTGCTGTGGTACTTTGACTGTGAGTTGTGTGACCTGGAGTCTCGGGGGATTTGCCTTGCAGCATGGGATCTGTGTGGTGGCCATTATTACTGTGGTGCTTTGCCTGTGGGTAGTGTAACCTGGAGTCTCGGGGGATTTGCCTTGCAGCATGGGAGCTGTGTGGTGGCCATTATTGCTGTGGTGATTTGCCTGTGGGTTGTGTGACCTGGAGCCTCGGGGGCTTTGCCTTGCAGCATGGAAGCTGTGTGGCAGCCATTATTGCTGTGGTGGTGTGACCTGGAGTCTCGGGGGATTTCCCTTGCAGCATGGGAGCTGTGTGGCGGCCATTATTACTGTGGTGCTTTGCCTGTGGGTGGTGTGACCTGGAGTCTCGGGATTTCCCTTGCAGCATGGGAACTGTGTGGTGGCCATTATTGCTGTGGTGCTCTGCCTGTGGGTGATGTGACCTGGAGTCTCGGGGGATTTCCCTTGCAGCGTGGGAGCTGTGTGGCGGCCATTATTGCTGTGGTGCTTTGCCTGTGGGTTGCGTGACCTGGAGTCTCGGGGGATTTGCCTTGCAGCATGGGAGCTGTGTGGCAGCCATTATTGCTGTGGTGCTTTCCCTGTGGGTTGTGTGACCTAGAGTCTCGGGGGATTTGCATTGCAGTATGGAAGCTGTGTGGCAGCCATTATTGCTGTGGTGCTTTGCTTGTGGGTGGTGTGACCTGGAGTCTCGGGGCTTTGCCTTGCAGCATGGGAGCTGTGTGGCGGCCATTATTGCTGTGATGCTCTGCCTGTGGGTTGTGTGACCTGGAGTCTCGGGGGATTTGCCTTGCAGCATGGAACTTGTGTGGTGACCATTATTGCTGTGATGCTCTGCCTGTGGGTTGTGTTACCTGGAGTCTCGGGGTGATTTGCCTTGCAGCATGGAACTTGTGTGGTGGCCATTATTGTTGTGGTGCTTTGCCTGTGGGTTGTTTGACCTGGAGCCTCGTGGGCTTTTCCTTGCAGCATGGGAGCTGTGTGGTGGCCATTATTGCTGTGGTACTTTGACTGTGAGTTGTGTGACCTGGAGTCTCGGGGGCTTTGCCTTGCAGCATGGGATCTGTGTGGTGGCCATTATTACTGTGGTGCTTTGCCTGTGGGTAGTGTAACCTGGAGTCTCGGGGGATTTGCCTTGCAGCATGGGAGCTGTGTGGTGACCATTATTGCTGTGGTGATTTGCCTGTGGGTTGTGTGACCTGGAGTCTCGGGATTTCCCTTGCAGCATGGGAACTGTGTGGTGGCCATTATTGCTGTGGTGCTTTGCCTGTGGGTGATGTGACCTGGAGTCTCGGGGGATTTCCCTTGCAGCGTGGGAGCTGTGTGGCGGCCATTATTGCTGTGGTGCTTTGCCTTTGGGTTGTGTGACCTGGAGTCTCGGGGGATTTGCCTTGCAGCATGGGAGCTGTTTGGCAGCCATTATTGCTGTGGTGCTTTGCCTGTGGGTTGTGTGACCTAGAGTCTCGGGGGATTTGCATTGCAGTATGGAAGCTGTGTGGTGGCCATTATTGCTGTGGTGCTTTGCCTGTGGGTGGTGTGACCTGGAGCCTCGGGGGCTTTGCCTTGCAGCATGTGAGCTGTGTGGCGGCCATTATTGCTGTGGTGCTTTGCCTGTGGGTTGTGTGACCTGGAGCCTCGGGGGCTTTGCCTTGCAGCATGTGAGCTGTGTGGCAGCCATTATTGCTGTGGTGCTTTGCCTGTGGCTTTTGTGACCTGGAGCCTCGGGGGATTTGCGTTGCAGCATGGAAGCTGTGTGGTGGCCATTATTGCTGTGGAGCTTTGCCTGTGGGTGGTGTGACCTAGAGTCTCGGGGGATTTGCCTTGCAGCATGTGAGCTGTGTGGCGGCCATTATTGCTGTGGTGCTTTGCCTGTGGGTGGTGTGACCTGGAGCCTCGGGGGCTTTGCTTTGCAGCATGTGAGCTGTGTGGCAGCCATTATTGCTGTGGTGCTTTGCCTGTGGGTTGTGTGACCTGGAGTCTCGCGGGATTTTCCTTGCAGCATGAGAGCTGTGTGGTGGCCATTATTACTGTCGTGCTTTGCCTGTGGGTTGTGTGACCTGGAGCCTCGGGGGCTTTGCCTTGCAGCTTGGGAGCTGTGTGGCAGCCATTATTACTGTGGTGCTTTGCCTGTGGGTTGTGTGACCTGGAGCCTCAGGGATTTGCCTTGCAGCATGGGAGCTGTGTGGCAGCCATTATTGCTGTGGTGCTTTGCTTGTGGGTGGTGTGACCTGGAGCCTTGGGGGATTTGCCTTGCAGCATGGGAGCTGTGTGGCGGCCATTATTTCTGTGATGCTCTGCCTGTGGGTTGTGTGACCTGGAGTCTCGGGGGATTTGCCTTGCAGCATGGAAGTTGTGTGGTGGCCATTATTGCTGTGGTGCTTTGCCTGTGGGTTGTGTGACCTGGAGCCTCGTGGACTTTTCCTTGCAGCATGGGAGCTGTGTGGTGGCCATTATTGCTGTGGTGCTTTGCCTGTGGGTTGTGTGACTTGGAGCCTCGGGGGATTTGCCTTGCAGCATGGGAGCTGTGTGGCAGCCATTATTGCTGTGGTGCTTCGCCTGTGGGTTGTGTGATCTGGAGCCTCAGGGGCTTTGCCTTGCAGCATGGGAGCTGTGTGGCAGGCATTATTGCTGTGGTGCTTTGCCTGTGGGTTGTGTAACTTGAAGTCTCGGGGAATTTGCCTTGTAGCATGGGAGCTGTGTGGCAGCCATTATTGCTGTGGTGCTTTGCTTGTGGGTGGTGTGACCTGGAGTCTCGGGGCTTTGCCTTGCAGCATGGGAGCTGTGTGGCGGCCATTATTGCTGTGATGCTCTGCCTGTGGGTTGTGTGACCTGGAGTCTCGGGGGATTCGCCTTGCAGCATGGAACTTGTGTGGTGGCCATTATTGCTGTGGTGCTTTGCCTGTGGGTTGTGTGACCTGGAGCCTCGTGGGCTTTTCCTTGCAGCATGGGAGCTGTGTGGTGGCCATTATTGCTTTGGTACTTTGACTGTGAGTTGTGTGACCTGGAGTCTCGGGGGATTTGCCTTGCAGCATGGGATCTGTGTGGTGGCCATTATTACTGTGGTGCTTTGCCTGTGGGTAGTGTAACCTGGAGTCTCGGGGGATTTGCCTTGCAGCATGGGAGCTGTGTGGTGGCCATTATTGCTGTGGTGATTTGCCTGTGGGTTGTGTGACCTGGAGCCTCGGGGGCTTTGCCTTGCAGCATGGAAGCTGTGTGGCAGCCATTATTGCTGTGGTGCTTTGCCTGTGGGTGGTGTGACCTGGAGTCTCGGGGGATTTCCCTTGCAGCATGGGAGCTGTGTGGCGGCCATTATTACTGTGGTGCTTTGCCTGTGGGTGGTGTGACCTGGAGTCTCGGGATATCCCTTGCAGCATGGGAACTGTGTGGTGGCCATTATTGCTGTGGTGCTCTGCCTGTGGGTGATGTGACCTGGAGTCTCGGGGGATTTCCCTTGCAGCGTGGGAGCTGTGTGGCGGCCATTATTGCTGTGGTGCTTTGCCTGTGGGTTGTGTGACCTGGAGTCTCGGGGGATTTGCCTTGCAGCATGGGAGCTGTGTGGCAGCCATTATTGCTGTGGTGCTTTCCCTGTGGGTTGTGTGACCTAGAGTCTCGGGGGATTTGCATTGCAGTATGGAAGCTGTGTGGTGGCCATTATTGCTGTGGTGCTTTGCCTGTGGGTGGTGTGACCTGGAGCCTCGGGGGCTTTGCCTTGCAGCATGTGAGCTGTGTGGCGGCCATTATTGCTGTGGTGCTTTGCCTGTGGGTGTGGTGACCTGAAGCCTCGGGGGCTTTGCTTTGCAGCATGTGAGCTGTGTGGCGGCCATTATTGCTGTGGTGCTTTGCCTGTGGGTGGTGTGACCTGGAGTCTCGGGGGATTTGCGATGCAGCATGGGAGCTGTGTGGTGGCCATTATTGCTGTGGAGCTTTGCCTGTGGGTGGTGTGACCTAGAGTCTCGGGGGATTTGCCTTGCAGCATGTGAGCTGTGTGGCGGCCATTATTGCTGTGGTGCTTTGCCTGTGGGTGGTGTGACCTGGAGCCTCGGGGGCTTTGCCTTGCAGCATGTGAGCTGTGTGGCAGCCATTATTGCTGTGGTGCTTTGCCTGTGGGTTGTGTGACCTGGAGTCTCGGGGGATTTGCCTTGTAGCATGGGAGCTGTGTGGAAGCCATTATTGCTGTGGTGCTTTGCCTGTGGGTTGTGTGACCTAGAGTCTCGGGGGATTTGCCTTGCAGCATGGGAGCTGTGTGGTGGCCTTTATTGCTGTGGTGCTTTGCCTGTGGGTGGTGTGACCTGGAGCCTCGGGGGCTTTGCCTTGCAGCATGTGAGCTGTGTGGCAGCCATTATTGCTGTGGTGCTTTGCCTGTGGGTTGTGTGACCTGGAGCCTCGGGGGCTTTGCTTTGCAGCATGTGAGCTGTGTGGTGGCCATTATTGCTGTGGAGCTTTGCCTGTGGGTGGTGTGACCTAGAGTCTCGGGGGATTTGCCTTGCAGCATGGAAACTGTGTCGTAACCATTATTTCTGTGGTGCTTTGCCTGTGGGTTGTGTGACCTGGAGCCTCGGGGGATTTGCCTTGCAGCATGGGAGCTGTGTGGCTGCCATTATTACTGTGGTGCTTTGCCTGTGGGTGGTGTGACCTAGAGTCTCGGGGGATTTGCCTTGCAGCATGGAAACTGTGTCGTAACCATTATTTCTGTGGTGCTTTGCCTGTGGGTTGTGTAACCTGGAGTCTCGGGGGATTTGCCTTGCAGCATGGGAGCTGTGTGGTGGCCATTATTGCTGTGTGTAGCGTCGGCGTCCCTGCCTCCTGCTAGGCAGGGACGCTGTTCCCCTCACCTCTCTGCTCCGTGCCCGGCGGCTTCCTCTCGCTCTACTTGCAGCGCTCGCTCTCCCCCGGTCACTGTGCTTAGGGTGCGCACGCTCCCCCTCTCTTAAAGGGGCCGCGCGCGTCCCCCTAAGGAGTCCCCGGCCAATGGCCGGAGGATCCCTCCATATATAAGGCACCTCCTCCAAAATGGAGGTGCCTGAGCAATGTTGTTGCACTGTTCACTACTCTGCTTCAGCCCTCAGGTCCCTTTGCCAGTTGCCTGCTAGTTGCCTGCTAGTTGCCTGCTAGTTGCCTGCTAGTTGCCTGCTAGTTGCCTGCCAGTTGCCTGCCAGTTGCCTGCCAGTTGCCTGCCAGTTGCCTGCCAGTTGCCTGCCAGTTGCCTGCCAGTTGCCTGCCAGTTGCCTGCCAGTTGCCTGCCAGTTGCCTGCCAGTTGCCTGCCAGTTGCCTGCCAGTTAGCTGCCAGTTTGCTGCCTGATTCCTGCCTGTCATCCGCTTTCCTGCTTGCTAGCCTGAGGTCCGACGGTCTGCCTTCCGACACCTGTCAGTCTGTCTATGGACCAGCTTGCCCGCTCACCTGGGAGCGCTCACCTGCTACCTGCCTGATAGCCTACCTGGAGGCTCCGCCGTCACGTGCTGTGACCACCTGCCAGTCCAGAGACTCTTGCCCACTCACCTGGGAGCGTTCATCTGCTACCTGCCTGTTAGCCTACCTAGAGGCTCCGCCGTCACGTGCTGTGACCACCTGCCAGTCCAGAGACTCTTGCCCGCTCACCTGGGAGCGTTCATCTGCTACCTGCCTGTTAGCCTACCTAGAGGCTCCGCCGTCACGTGCTGTGACCACCTGCCAGTCCAGAGACTCTTGCCCGCTCACCTGGGAGCGCTCATCTGCTACCTGCCTGTTAGCCTACCTGGAGGCTCCGCTGTCACATGCTGTGACCACCTGCTTATCCAGAGACTCTCGCCTGCTCACCTGGGAGCACTCATCTGCCATCTGCCTGCTAGCCTACCTGGAGGCTCAGCCGTCACAGGTCGTACCTGCCCGTTTACCCAGAGACTGTCCCGGTCACTTGCTGTGACCTCCTGCCCGTTTACCCAGAGACTGTCCCGGTAACTTGCCGTGACCTCCTACCCATTTACCCAGAGACTGTCCCGGTCACCTGCTGTGACTGCCTGCCTGTCTTCCCTGGTCGCCACCCGCTTCCTTACAAGGACCGCCCCCTTGCATAAGTTGCTGAGAGGTTCCGCCTCCCAGACCCGTTACACTGTGGTGCTTTGCCTGTGGGTGGTGTGACCTGGAGCCTCGGGGGATTTGCCTTGCAGCATGGGACCTGTGTGGCGGCCATTATTGCTGTGATGCTCTGCCTGTGGGTTGTGTGACCTGGAGTCTCGGGGGACTTGCCTTGCAGCATGGAAGCTGTGTGGTGACCATTATTGCTGTGGTGCTTTGCCTGTGGGTTGTGTGACCTGGAGCCTCGTGGGCTTTTCCTTGCAGCATGGGAGCTGTGTGGCAGCCATTATTGCTGTGGTGCTTTGCCTGTGGGTTGTGTGACCTGGAGCCTCGGGGGATTTGCCTTGCAGCATGGAAGCTGTGTGGCAGCCATTATTGCTGTGGTGCTTTGCCTGTGGGTTGTGTGATCTGGAGCCTCGTGGGCTTTTCCTTGCAGCATGGGAGCTGTGTGGCAGCCATTATTGCTGTGGTGCTTTGCCTGTGGGTTGTGTGACCTGGAGCCTCGGGGCTTTGCCTTGCAGCATGGGAGCTGTGTGGCAGCCATTATTGCTGTGGTGCTTTGCTTGTGGGTGGTGTGACCTGGAGTCTCGGGGCTTTGCCTTGCAGCATGGGAGCTGTGTGGCAGCCATTATTGCTGTGGTGCTTTGCCTGTGGGTTGTGTGACCTGGAGTCTCGGGGTGATTTGCCTTGCAGTATGGAAGCTGTGTGGTGGCCATTATTGCTGTGGTGCTTTGCCTGTGGGTTGTGTGACATGGAGTCTCGGGGGATTTGCCTTGCAGCATGGGAGCTGTGTGGTGGCCATTATTGCTGTGGTGCTTTGCCTGTGGGTGGTGTGACCTGGAGTCTCGGGGCTTTGTCTTGCAGCATGGGAGCTGTGTGGCGGCCATTATTGCTGTGGTGCTTTGCCTGTGGGTTGTGTGACCTGGAGCCTCGTGGGCTTTTCCTTGCAGCATGGGAGCTGTGTGGTGGCTATTATTGCTGTGGTACTTTGACTGTGAGTTGTGTGACCTGGAGTCTCGGGGGATTTGCCTTGCAGCATGGGATCTGTGTGGTGGCCATTATTACTGTGGTGCTTTGCCTGTGGGTAGTGTAACCTGGAGTCTCGGGGGATTTGCCTTGCAGCATGGGAGCTGTGTGGTGGCCATTATTGCTGTGGTGATTTGCCTGTGGGTTGTGTGACCTGGAGCCTCGGGGGCTTTGCCTTGCAGCATGGAAGCTGTGTGGCAGCCATTATTGCTGTGGTGCTTTGCCTGTGGGTGGTGTGACCTGGAGTCTCGGGGGATTTCCCTTGCAGCATGGGAGCTGTGTGGCGGCCATTATTACTGTGGTGCTTTGCCTGTGGGTGGTGTGACCTGGAGTCTCGGGATTTCCCTTGCAGCATGGGAACTGTGTGGTGGCCATTATTGCTGTGGTGCTCTGCCTGTGGGTGATGTGACCTCGAGTCTCGGGGGATTTCCCTTGCAGCGTGGGAGCTGTGTGGCGGCCATTATTGCTGTGGTGCTTTGCCTGTGGGTTGTGTGACCTGGAGTCTCGGGGGATTTGCCTTGCAGCATGGGAGCTGTGTGGCAGCCATTATTGCTGTGGTGCTTTCCCTGTGGGTTGTGTGACCTAGAGTCTCGGGGGATTTGCATTGCAGTATGGAAGCTGTGTGGTGGCCATTATTGCTGTGGTGCTTTGCCTGTGGGTGGTGTGACCTGGAGCCTCGGGGGCTTTGCCTTGCAGCATGTGAGCTGTGTGGCGGCCATTATTGCTGTGGTGCTTTGCCTGTGGGTGTGGTGACCTGAAGCCTCGGGGGCTTTGCTTTGCAGCATGTGAGCTGTGTGGCGGCCATTATTGCTGTGGTGCTTTGCCTGTGGGTGGTGTGACCTGGAGTCTCGGGGGATTTGCCTTGCAGCATGGGAGCTGTGTGGTGGCCATTATTGCTGTGGTGCTTTGCCTGTGGGTGGTGTTACCTGGAGTCTCGGGGCTTTGTCTTGCAGCATGGGAGCTGTGTGGCGGCCATTATTGCTGTGGTGCTTTGCCTGTGGGTTGTGTGACCTGGAGCCTCGTGGGCTTTTCCTTGCAGCATGGGAGCTGTGTGGTGGCCATTATTGCTGTGGTACTTTGACTGTGAGTTGTGTGACCTGGAGTCTCGGGGGATTTCCCTTGCAGCATGGGATCTGTGTGGTGGCCATTATTAGTGTGGTGCTTTGCCTGTGGGTAGTGTAACCTGGAGTCTCGGGGGATTTGCCTTGCAGCATGGGAGCTGTGTGGTGGCCATTATTGCTGTGGTGATTTGCCTGTGGGTTGTGTGACCTGGAGCCTCGGGGGCTTTGCCTTGCAGCATGGAAGCTGTGTGGCAGCCATTATTGCTGTGGTGCTTTGCCTGTGGGTGGTGTGACCTGGAGTCTCGGGGGATTTCCCTTGCAGCATGGGAGCTGTGTGGCGGCCATTATTACTGTGGTGCTTTGCCTGTGGGTGGTGTGACCTGGAGTCTCGGGATTTCCCTTGCAGCATGGGAACTGTGTGGTGGCCATTATTGCTGTGGTGCTCTGCCTGTGGGTGATGTGACCTGGAGTCTCGGGGGATTTCCCTTGCAGCGTGGGAGCTCTGTGGCGGCCATTATTGCTGTGGTGCTTTGCCTGTGGGTTGTGTGACCTGGAGTCTCGGGGGATTTGCCTTGCAGTATGGAAGCTGTGTGGTGGCCATTATTGCTGTGGTGCTTTGCCTGTGGGTGGTGTGACCTGGAGCCTCGGGGGCTTTGCCTTGCAGCATGTGAGCTGTGTGGCGGCCATTATTGCTGTGGTGCTTTGCCTGTGGGTGTGGTGACCTGAAGCCTCGGGGGCTTTGCTTTGCAGCATGTGAGCTGTGTGGCGGCCATTATTGCTGTGGTGCTTTGCCTGTGGGTGGTGTGACCTGGAGTCTCGGGGGATTTGCGATGCAGCATGGGAGCTGTGTGGTGGCCATTATTGCTGTGGAGCTTTGCCTGTGGGTGGTGTGACCTAGAGTCTCGGGGGATTTGCCTTGCAGCATGTGAGCTGTGTGGCGGCCATTATTGCTGTGGTGCTTTGCCTGTGGGTGGTGTGACCTGGAGCCTCGGGGGCTTTGCCTTGCAGCATGTCAGCTGTGTGGCAGCCATTATTGCTGTGGTGCTTTGCCTGTGGGTTGTGTGACCTGGAGTCTCGGGGGATTTGCCTTGTAGCATGGGAGCTGTGTGGAAGCCATTATTGCTGTGGTGCTTTGCCTGTGGGTTGTGTGACCTAGAGTCTCGGGGGATTTGCCTTGCAGCATGGGAGCTGTGTGGTGGCCTTTATTGCTGTGGTGCTTTGCCTGTGGATGGTGTGACCTGGAGCCTCGGGGGCTTTGCCTTGCAGCATGTGAGCTGTGTGGCAGCCATTATTGCTGTGGGGCTTTGCCTGTGGGTTGTGTGACCTGGAGCCTCGGGGGCTTTGCTTTGCAGCATGTGAGCTGTGTGGTGGCCATTATTGCTGTGGAGCTTTGCCTGTGGGTGGTGTGACCTAGAGTCTCGGGGGATTTGCCTTGCAGCATGGAAACTGTGTCGTAACCATTATTTCTGTGGTGCTTTGCCTGTGGGTTGTGTGACCTGGAGCCTCGGGGGATTTGCCTTGCAGCATGGGAGCTGTGTGGCTGCCATTATTACTGTGGTGCTTTGCCTGTGGGTGGTGTGACCTAGAGTCTCGGGGGATTTGCCTTGCAGCATGGAAACTGTGTCGTAACCATTATTTCTGTGGTGCTTTACCTGTGGGTTGTGTAACCTGGAGTCTCGGGGGATTTGCCTTGCAGCATGGGAGCTGTGTGGTGGCCATTATTGCTGTGTGTAGCGTCGGCGTCCCTGCCTCCTGCTAGGCAGGGACGCTGTTCCCCTCACCTCTCTGCTCCGTGCCCGGCGGCTTCCTCTCGCTCTACTTGCAGCGCTCGCTCTCCCCCGGTCACTGTGCTTAGGGTGCGCACGCTCCCCCTCTCTTAAAGGGGCCGCGCGCGTCCCCCTAAGGAGTCCCCGGCCAATGGCCGGAGGATCCCTCCATATATAAGGCACCTCCTCCAAAATGGAGGTGCCTGAGCAATGTTGTTGCACTGTTCACTACTCTGCTTCAGCCCTCAGGTCCCTTTGCCAGTTGCCTGCTAGTTGCCTGCCAGTTGCCTGCCAGTTGCCTGCCAGTTGCCTGCCAGTTGCCTGCCAGTTGCCTGCCAGTTGCCTGCCAGTTGCCTGCCAGTTGCCTGCCAGTTAGCTGCCAGTTAGCTGCCAGTTTGCTGCCTGATTCCTGCCTGTCATCCGCTTTCCTGCTTGCTAGCCTGAGGTCCGACGGTCTGCCTTCCGACACCTGTCAGTCTGTCTATGGACCAGCTTGCCCGCTCACCTGGGAGCGCTCACCTGGGAGCGCTCACCTGCTACCTGCCTGATAGCCTACCTGGAGGCTCCGCCGTCACGTGCTGTGACCACCTGCCAGTCCAGAGACTCTTGCCCACTCACCTGGGAGCGTTCATCTGCTACCTGCCTGTTAGCCTACCTAGAGGCTCCGCCGTCACGTGCTGTGACCACCTGCCAGTCCAGAGACTCTTGCCCGCTCACCTGGGAGCGTTCATCTGCTACCTGCCTGTTAGCCTACCTAGAGGCTCCGCCGTCACGTGCTGTGACCACCTGCCAGTCCAGAGACTCTTGCCCGCTCACCTGGGAGCGCTCATCTGCTACCTGCCTGTTAGCCTACCTGGAGGCTCCGCTGTCACATGCTGTGACCACCTGCTTATCCAGAGACTCTCGCCTGCTCACCTGGGAGCACTCATCTGCCATCTGCCTGCTAGCCTACCTGGAGGCTCAGCCGTCACAGGTCGTACCTGCCCGTTTACCCAGAGACTGTCCCGGTAACTTGCTGTGACCTCCTGCCCGTTTACCCAGAGACTGTCCCGGTAACTTGCCGTGACCTCCTACCCATTTACCCAGAGACTGTCCCGGTCACCTGCTGTGACTGCCTGCCTGTCTTCCCTGGTCGCCACCCGCTTCCTTACAAGGACCGCCCCCTTGCATAAGTTGCTGAGAGGTTCCGCCTCCCAGACCCGTTACACTGTGGTGCTTTGCCTGTGGGTGGTGTGACCTGGAGCCTCGGGGGATTTGCCTTGCAGCATGGGACCTGTGTGGCGGCCATTATTGCTGTGATGCTCTGCCTGTGGGTTGTGTGACCTGGAGTCTCGGGGGATTTGCCTTGCAGCATGGAAGCTGTGTGGTGACCATTATTGCTGTGGTGCTTTGCCTGTGGGTTGTGTGACCTGGAGCCTCGTGGGCTTTTCCTTGCAGCATGGGAGCTGTGTGGCAGCCATTATTGCTGTGGTGCTTTGCCTGTGGGTTGTGTGACCTGGAGCCTCGGGGGATTTGCCTTGCAGCATGGGAGCTGTGTGGCAGCCATTATTGCTGTGGTGCTTTGCCTGTGGGTTGTGTGATCTGGAGCCTCGTGGGCTTTTCCTTGCAGCATGGGAGCTGTGTGGTGGCCATTATTGCTGTGGTGCTTTGCCTGTGGGTTGTGTGAACTGGAGCCTCGGGGGATTTGCCTTGCAGCATGGGAGCTGTGTGGCAGCCATTATTGCTGTGGTGCTTTGCTTGTGGGTGGTGTGACCTGGAGTCTCGGGGCTTTGCCTTGCAGCATGGGAGCTGTGTGGCAGCCATTATTGCTGTGGTGCTTTGCCTGTGGGTTGTGTGACCTGGAGTCTCGGGGGATTTGCCTTGCAGCATGGAAGTTGTGTGGTGGCAATTATTGCTGTGGTGCTTTGCCTGTGGGTTGTGTGACCTGGAGCCTCGTGGGCTTTTCCTTGCAGCATGGGAGCTGTGTGGTGGCCATTATTACTGCGGTGCTTTGCCTGTGGGTAGTGTAACCTGGAGTCTCGGGGGATTTGCCTTGCAGCATGGGAGCTGTGTGGTGGCCATTATTGCTGTGGTGATTTGCCTGTGGGTTGTGTGACCTGGAGTCTCGGGGGATTTGCCTTGCAGCATGGAAGCTGTGAGGAAGCCATTATTATTGTGGTGCTTTGTCTGTGGGTGGTGTGACCTGGAGTCTCGGGGGATTTCCCTTGCAGCATGGGAGCTGTGTGGCGGCCATTATTGCTGTGGTGCTTTGCCGGTGGGTGGTGTGACCTGGAGTCTCGGGGGATTTGCCTTGCAGCATGGGAGCTGTGTGGCGGCCATTATTGCTGTGGTGCTCTGTCTGTGGGTTGTGTGACCTGGAGTCTCGGGGGATTTCCCTTGCAGCATGGGAGCTGTGTGGCGGCCATTATTGCTGTGGTGCTCTGCCTGTGGGTTGTGTGACCTGGAGTCTCGGGGTGATTTGCCTTGCAGTATGGAAACTGTGTGGTGGCCATTATTGCTGTGGTGCTTTGCCTGTGGGTTGTGTGACCTGGCGTCTCGGGGCTTTGTCTTGCAGCATGGGAGCTGTGTGGCGGCCATTATTGCTGTGGTGCTTTGCCTGTGGGTTGTGTGACCTGGAGTCTCGGGGGCTTTGCCTTGCAGCATGGGAGCTGTGTGGTGGCCATTATTGCTGTGGTGCTTTGCCTCTGGGTGGCGTGACCTAGAATCTCGGGGGATTTGCCTTGCAGCATGGGAGCTGTGTGGTGGCCATTATTGTTGTGGTGCTTTGCCTGTGGGTTGTGTGACTTGGAGCCTAGGAGGCTTTGCCTTGCAGCATGGGACCTGTGTGGCGGCCATTATTGCTGTGATGCTCTGCCTGTGGGTTGTGTGACCTGGAGTCTCGGGGGATTTGCCTTGCAGCATGGAAGCTGTGTGGTGACCATTATTGCTGTGGTGCTTTGCCTGTGGGTTGTGTGACCTGGAGCCTCGGGGGCTTTTCCTTGCAGCATGGGAGCTGTGTGGTGACCATTATTGCTGTGGTGCTTTGCCTGTGCGTAGTGTAACCTGGAGCCTCGTGGGCTTTTCCTTGCAGCATGGGATCTGTGTGGCAGCCATTATTGCGGTGGTGCTTTGCCTGTGGTTTGTGTGACCTGGAGCCTCGGGGGATTTGCCTTGCAGCATGGGAGCTGTGTGGCAGCCATTATTGCTGTGGTGCTTTGCCTGTGGGTTGTGTGACCTGGAGCCTCGTGGGCTTTTCCTTGCAGGATGGGAGCTGTGTGGTGGCCATTATAGCTGTGGTGATTTGCCTGTGGGTTGTGTGACCTGGAGTCTCGGGGGATTTGCCTTGCAGCATGGAAGCTGTGTGGAAGCCATTATTACTGTGGTGCTTTGCCTGTGGGTGGTGTGACCTGGAGTCTGGGGGGATTTCCCTTGCAGCATGGGAGCTGTGTGGCGGCCATTATTGCTGTGGTGCTCTGCCTGTGGGTTGTGTGACCTGGAGTCTCGGGGGATTTCCCTTGCAGCATGGGAGCTGTGTGGCAGCCATTATTGCTGTGGTGCTTTGCCTGTGGGTGGTGTGACCTGGAGTCTCGGGGGATTTGCCTTGCAGCATGGGAGCTGTGTGGCGGCCATTATTACTGTGGTGCTCTGCCTGTGGGTTGTGTGACCTGGAGTCTCGGGGTGATTTGCCTTGCAGCATGGGAGCTGTGTGGCAGCCATTATTGCTGTGGTGCTTTGCTTGTGGGTTGTGTGACCTAGAGTCTCGGGGGATTTGCCTTGCAGCATGGGAGCTGTGTGGTGGCCATTATTGCTGTGGTGCTTTGCCTGTGGGTTGTGTGACCTGGAGTCTCGGGAGATTTGCCTTGCAGCATGGGAGCTGTGTGGTGGCCATTATTACTGTGGTGCTTTGCCTGTGGGTGGTGTGACCTGGAGCCTCGGGGGCTTTGCCTTGCAGCATAGGAGCTGTGTAGTGGCCATTATCACTGTGGTGCTTTGCCTGTGGGTTGTGTGACTTGGAGCCTAGGGGGCTTTGCCTTGCAGCATGGGAGCTGTGTGGCAGCCATTATTGCTGTGGTGCTTTGCCTGTGGGTGGTGTGACCTGGAGTCTCGGGGCTTTGCCTTGCAGCATGGGAGCTGTGTGGCGGCCATTATTACTGTGGTGCTTTGCCTGTGGGATATGTAACCTGCAGCCTCGGGGGCTTTGCCTTTCAGCATGGGAGCTGTGTGGTGGCCATTATTGCTGTGGTGCTTTGCCTGTGGGTTGTGTGACCTGGAGTCTCGGGGTGATTTGCCTTGCAACATGGGAGCTGTGTGGCAGCCATTATTGCTGTGGTGCTTTGCTTGTGGGTTGTGTGACCTAGAGTCTCGGGGGATTTGCCTTGCAGCATGGGAGCTGTGTGGTGGCCATTATTGCTGTGGTGCTTTGCCTGTCGGTTGTGTGACCTGGAGTCTCGGGGGATTTGCCTTGCAGCATGGGAGCTGTGTTGGGGCCATTATTACTGTGGTGCTTTGCCTGTGGGTGGTGTGACCTGGAGCCTCGGGGGCTTTGCCTTGCAGCATAGGAGCTGTGTGGTGGCCATTATTGCTGTGGTGCTTTGCCTGTGGGTGGTGTGACCTGGAGTCTCGGGGCTTTGCCTTGCAGCATGGGAGCTGTGTGGCGGCCATTATTACTGTGGTGCTTTGCCTGTGGGATGTGTAACCTGCAGCCTCGGGGGCTTTGCCTTTCAGCATGGGAGCTGTGTGGTGGCCATTATTACTGTGGTGCTTTGCCTGTGGGTGATGTGACCTGGAGCCTCGGGGGATTTCTCTTGCAGCATGGGAGCTGTGTGGTGGCCATTATTGCTGTGGTGCTTTGCCTGTGGGTGATGTGACCTGGAGTCTCGGGGGATTTGCCTTGCAGCATGGGAGCTGTGTGGTGGCCATTATTACTGTGGTGATTTGCCTGTGGGTTGTGTGACCTGGAGTCTCGGGGGATTTCCCTTGCAGCATGGGAGCTGTGTGGTGGCCATTATTGCTGTGATGCTCTGCCTGTGGGTTGTGTGACCTGGAGTTTCGGGGGATTTGCCTTGCAGCATGGAAGCTGTGTGGTGACCATTATTGCTGTGGTGCTTTGCCTGTGGGTTGTGTGACCTGGAGCCTCAGGGGCTTTTCCTTGCAGCATGGGAGCTGTGTGGTGACCATTATTGCTGTGGTGCTTTGCCTGTGGGTAGTGTAACCTGGAGCCTCGTGGGCTTTTCCTTGCAGCATGGGAGCTGTGTGGCAGCCATTATTGCTGTGGTGCTTTGCCTGTGGGTTGTGAGACCTGGAGCCTCGGGGGATTTGCCTTGCAGCATGGGAGCTGTGTGGCAGCCATTATTGCTGTGGTGCTTTGCCTGTGGGTTGTGTGATCTGGAGCCTCGTGGGCTTTTCCTTGCAGCATGGGAGCTGTGTGGCAGCCATTATTGCTGTGGTGCTTTGCCTGTGGGTTGTGTGACCTGGAGCCTCGGGGGATTTGCCTTGCAGCATGGGAGCTGTGTGGCAGCCATTATTGCTGTGGTGCTTTGCTTGTGGGTGGTGTGACTTGGAGTCTCGGGGCTTTGCCTTGCAGCATGGGAGCTGTGTGGCAGCCATTATTGCTGTGGTGCTTTGCCTGTGGGTTGTGTGACCTGGAGTCTCGGGGGATTTGCCTTGCAGCATGGAAGTTGTGTGGTGGCCATTATTGCTGTGGTGCTTTTCCTGTGGGTTGTGTGACCTGGAGCCTCGTGGGCTTTTCCTTGCAGCATGGGAGCTGTGTGGTGGCCATTATTACTGCGGTGCTTTGCCTGTGGGTTGTGTGACCTGGAGTCTTGGGGGATTTGCCTTGCAGCATGGAAGTTGTGTGGTGGCCATTATTGCTGTGGTGCTTTTCCTGTGGGTTGTGTGACCTGGAGCCTCGTGGGCTTTTCCTTGCAGGATGGGAGCTGTGTGGTGGCCATTATTGCTGTGGTGATTTGCCTGTGGGTTGTGTGACCTGGAGTCTCGGGGGATTTGCCTTGCAGCATGGAAGCTGTGTGAAAGCCATTATTACTGTGGTGCTTTGCCTGTGGGTGGTGTGACCTGGAGTCTGGGGGGATTTCCCTTGCAGCATGGGAGCTGTGTGGCGGCCATTATTACTGTGGTGCTTTGACTGTGGGTGGTGTGACCTGGAGTCTCGGGGGATTTCCCTTGCAGCATGGGAGCTGTGTGGCGGCCATTATTGCTGTGGTGCTCTGCCTGTGGGTTGTGTGACCTGGAGTCTCGGGGGATTTCCCTTGCAGCATGGGAGCTGTGTGGCAGCCATTATTGCTGTGGTGCTTTGCATGTGGGTGTTGTGACCTGGAGTCTCGGGGGATTTGCCTTGCAGCATGGGAGCTGTGTGGCGGCCATTATTGCTGTGGTGCTCTGCCTGTGGGTTGTGTGACCTGGAGTCTCGGGGTGATTTGCGTTGCAGCATGGGAGCTGTGTGGCAGCCATTATTGCTGTGGTGCTTTGCCTGTGGGTGTTGTGACCTCGAGTCTCGGGGGATTTGCCTTGCAGCATGGGAGCTGTGTGGTGGCCATTATTGCTGTGGTGCTTTGCCTGTGGGTTGTGTGACCTGGAGTCTCGGGGGATTTGCGTTGCAGTATGGAAGCTGTGTGGTGGCCATTATTGCTGTGGTGCTTTGCCTGTGGGTTGTGTGACCTGGAGTCTCGGGGGATTTGCCTTGCAGCATGGGAGCTGTGTGGTGGCCATTATTACTGTGGTGCTTTGCCTGTGGGTTGTGTGACCTGGAGTCTCGGGGTGATTTGCCTTGCAGCATGGGAGCTGTGTGGCAGCCATTATTGCTGTGGTGCTTTGCTTGTGGGTTGTGTGACCTAGAGTCTCGGGGGATTTGCCTTGCAGCATGGGAGCTGTGTGGTGGCCATTATTGCTGTGGTGCTTTGCCTGTGGGTTGTGTGACCTGGAGTCTCGGGGGATTTGCCTTGCAGCATGGGAGCTGTGTGGTGGCCATTATTACTGTGGTGCTTTGCCTGTGGGTGGTGTGACCTGGAGCCTCGGGGGCTTTGCCTTGCAGCATAGGAGCTGTGTGGCGGCCATTATTGCTGTGGTGCTTTGCCTGTGGGTTGTGTGACCTGGAGTCTCGGGGGATTTGCCTTGCAGCATGGGAGCTGTGTGGTGGCCATTATTGCTGTGGTGCTTTGCCTGTGGGTTGTGTGACCTGGAGTCTCGGGGTGATTTGCCTTGCAGCATGGGAGCTGTGTGGCAGCCATTATTGCTGTGGTGCTTTGCTTGTGGGTTGTGTGACCTAGAGTCTCGGGGGATTTGCCTTGCAGCATGGGAGCTGTGTGGTGGCCATTATTGCTGTGGTGCTTTGCCTGTGGGTTGTGTGACCTGGAGTCTCGGGGGATTTGCCTTGCAGCATGGGAGCTGTGTGGTGGCCATTATTACTGTGGTGCTTTGCCTGTGGGTGGTGTGACCTGGAGCCTCGGGGGCTTTGCCTTGCAGCATAGGAGCTGTGTGGTGGCCATTATTGCTGTGGTGCTTTGCCTCTGGGTTGTGTGACTTGGAGCCAAGGGGGCTTTGCCTTGCAGCATGGGAGCTGTGTGGCAGCCATTATTGCTGTGGTGCTTTGCCTGTGGGTGGTGTGACCTGGAGTCTCGGGGCTTTGCCTTGCAGCATGGGAGCTGTGTGGCGGCCATTATTACTGTGGTGCTTTGCCTGTGGGATGTGTAACCTGCAGCCTCGCGGGGTTTGCCTTTCAGCATGGGAGCTGTGTGGTGGCCATTATTGCTGTGGTGCTTTGCCTGTGGGTGATGTGACCTGGAGCCTCGGGGGATTTGTCTTGCAGCATGGGAGCTGTGTGGTGGCCATTATTGCTGTGGTGCTTTGCCTGTGGGTGATGTGACCTGGAGTCTCGGGGGATTTGCCTTGCAGCATGGGAGCTGTGTGGTGGCCATTATTACTGTGGTGCTTTGTCTGTGGGCTGTGTGACCTGGAGCCTCGGGGGCTTTGCCTTGCAGCATGGGAGCTGTGTGGCAGCCATTATTGCTGTGGTGCTTTGCCTGTGAGTTGTGTGACCTGGAGTCTCGGGGGATTTGCCTTGCAGCATGGGAGCTGTGTGGTGGCCATTATTGCTGTGGTGATTTGCCTGTGGGTTGTGTGACCTGGAGTCTTGGGGGTTTTTGCCTTGCAGCATGGGAGCTGTGTGGCAGCCATTATTGCTGTGATGCTCTGCCTGTGGGTTGTGTGACCTGGAGTCTCGGGGGAATTGCCTTGCAGCATGGAAGCTGTGTGGTGACCATTATTGCTGTGGTGCTTTGCCTGTGGGTTGTGTGACCTGGAGCCTCAGGGGCTTTTCCTTGCAGCATGGGAGCTGTGTGGTGACCATTATTGCTGTGGTGCTTTGCCTGTGGGTAGTGTAACCTGGAGCCTCGTGGGCTTTTCCTTGCAGCATGGGAGCTGTGTGGCAGCCATTATTGCTGTGGTGCTTTGCCTGTGGGTTGTGTGACCTGGAGCCTCGGGGGATTTGCCTTGCAGCATGGGAGCTGTGTGGCAGCCATTATTGCTGTGGTGCTTTTCCTGTGGGTTGTGTGATCTGGAGCCTCGTGGGCTTTTCCTTGCAGCATGGGAGCTGTGTGGCAGCCATTATTGCTGTGGTGCTTTGCCTGTGGGTTGTGTGACCTGGAGCCTCGGGGGATTTGCCTTGCAGCATGGGAGCTGTGTGGCAGCCATTATTGCTGTGGTGCTTTGCCTGTGGGTTGTGTGACCTGGAGTCTCGGGGGATTTGTCTTGCAGCATGGAAGTTGTGTGGTGGCCATTATTGCTGTGGTGCTTTTCCTGTGGGTTGTGTGACCTGGAGCCTCGTGGGCTTTTCCTTGCAGCATGGGAGCTGTGTGGTGGCCATTATTACTGCGGTGCTTTGCCTGTGGGTTGTGTGACCTGGAGTCTCGGGGGATTTGCCTTGCAGCATGGAAGTTGTGTGGTGGCCATTATTGCTGTGGTGCTTTTCCTGTGGGTTGTGTGACCTGGAGCCTCGTGGGCTTTTCCTTGCAGGATGGGAGCTGTGTGGTGGCCATTATTGCTGTGGTGATTTGCCTGTGGGTTGTGTGACCTGGAGTCTCGGGGGATTTGCCTTGCAGCATGGAAGCTGTGTGGAAGCCATTATTACTGTGGTGCTTTGCCTGTGGGTGGTGTGACCTGGAGTCTGGGGGGATTTCCCTTGCAGCATGGGAGCTGTGTGGCAGCCATTATTACTGTGGTGCTTTGACTGTGGGTGGTGTGACCTGGAGTCTCGGGGGATTTCCCTTGCAGCATGGGAGCTGTGTGGCGGCCATTATTGCTGTGGTGCTCTGCCTGTGGGTTGTGTGACCTGGAGTCTCGGGGGATTTCCCTTGCAGCATGTGAGCTGTGTGGCAGCCATTATTGCTGTGGTGCTTTGCCTGTGGGTGTTGTGACCTGGAGTCTCGGGGGATTTGCCTTGCAGCATGGAAGCTGTGTGGTGGCCATTATTGCTGTGGTGCTTTGCCTGTGGGTGGTGTGACCTGGAGCCTCGGGGGCTTTGCCTTGCAGCATAGGAGCTGTGTGGTGGCCATTATTGCTGTGGTGCTTTGCCTGTGGGTTGTGTGACTTGGAGCCTAGGGGGCTTTGCCTTGCAGCATGGGAGCTGTGTGGTGGCCATTATTGCTGTGGTGCTTTGCCTGTGGGTTGTGTGACCTGGAGTCTCGGGGGATTTGCGTTGCAGTATGGAAGCTGTGTGGTGGCTATTATTGCTGTGGTGCTTTGCCTGTGGGTTGTGTGACCTGGAGTCTCGGGGGATTTGCCTTGCAGCATGGGAGCTGTGTGGCGGCCATTATTACTGTGGTGCTTTGCCTGTGGGATGTGTAACCTGCAGCCTCGGAGGCTTTGCCTTTCAGCATGGGAGCTGTGTGGTGGCCATTATTGCTGTGGTGCTTTGCCTGTGGGTTGTGTGACCTGGAGCCTCGGGGGATTTGCCTTGCAGCATGGAAGCTGTGTGGTGGCCATTATTGCTGTGGTGCTTTGCCTGTGGGCTGTGTGACCTGGAGCCTCGGGGGCTTTTCCTTGCAGGATGGGAGCTGTGTGGTGGCCATTATTGCTGTGGTGATTTGCCTGTGGGTTGTGTGACCTGGAGTCTCGGGGGATTTGCCTTGCAGCATGGAAGCTGTGTGGAAGCCATTATTACTGTGGTGCTTTGACTGTGGGTGGTGTGACCTGGAGTCTCGGGGGATTTCCCTTGCAGCATGGGAGCTGTGTGGCAGCCATTATTGCTGTGGTGCTTTGCCTGTGGGTGTTGTGACCTGGAGTCTCGGGGGATTTGCCTTGCAGCATGGGAGCTGTGTGGCGGCCATTATTGCTGTGGTGCTCTGCCTGTGGGTTGTGTGACCTGGAGTCTCGGGGTGATTTGCCTTGCAGCATGGGAGCTGTGTGGCGGCCATTATTACTGTGGTGCTTTGACTGTGGGTGGTGTGACCTGGAGTCTCGGGGGATTTCCCTTGCAGCATGGGAGCTGTGTGGCGGCCATTATTGCTGTGGTGCTCTGCCTGTGGGTTGTGTGACCTGGAGTCTCGGGGGATTTCCCTTGCAGCATGGGAGCTGTGTGGCAGCCATTATTGCTGTGGTGCTTTGCCTGTGGGTGTTGTGACCTGGAGTCTCGGGGGATTTGCCTTGCAGCATGGGAGCTGTGTGGCGGCCATTATTGCTGTGGTGCTCTGCCTGTGGGTTGTGTGACCTGGAGTCTCGGGGTGATTTGCCTTGCAGCATGGGAGCTGTGTGGCGGCCATTATTGCTGTGGTGCTTTGCTTGTGGGTTGTGTGACCTGGAGTCTCGGGGGATTTGCCTTGCAGCATGGGAGCTGTGTGGTGGCCATTATTACTGTGGTGCTTTGCCTGTGGGTGGTGTGACCTGGAGCCTCGGGGGCTTTGCCTTGCAGCATAGGAGCTGTGTGGTGGCCATTATTGCTGTGGTGCTTTGCCTGTGGGTTGTGTGACCTGGAGCCTAGGGGGCTTTGCCTTGCAGCATGGGAGCTGTGTGGCAGCCATTATTGCTGTGGTGCTTTGCCTGTGGGTTGTGTGACCTGGAGTCTCGGGGGATTTGCCTTGCAGCATGGGAGCTGTGTGGTGGCCATTATTGCTGTGGTGCTTTGCCTGTGGGTTGTGTGACCTGGAGTCTCGGGGCTTTGCCTTGCAGCATGGGAGCTGTGTGGCGGCCATTATTACTGTGGTGCTTTGCCTGTGGGATGTGTAACCTGCAGCCTCGGAGGCTTTGCCTTTCAGCATGGGAGCTGTGTGGTGGCCATTATTGCTGTGGTGCTTTGCCTGTGGGTTGTGTGACCTGGAGCCTCGGGGGATTTGCCTTGCAGCATGGAAGCTGTGTGGTGGCCATTATTGCTGTGGTGCTTTGCCTGTGGGCTGTGTGACCTGGAGTCTCGGGGGATTTGTCTTGCAGCATGGGAGCTGTGTGGTGGCCATTATTGCTGTGGTGCTTTGCCTGTGAGTTGTGTGACCTGGAGTCTCGGGGGATTTGCCTTGCAGCATGGGATCTGTGTGGTGGCCATTATTGCTGTGGTGCTTTGCCTGTGGGTGGTGTGACCTGGAGTCTCGGGGGATTTGTCTTGCAGCATGGGATCTGTGTGGTGGCCATTATTGCTGTGGTGCTTTGCCTGTGGGTTGTGTGACCTGGAGTCTCGGGGCTTTGCCTTGCAGCATGGGAGCTGTGTGGCGGCCATTATTACTGTGGTGCTTTGCCTGTGGGATGTGTAACCTGCAGCCTCGGAGGCTTTGCCTTTCAGCATGGGAGCTGTGTGGTGGCCATTATTGCTGTGGTGCTTTGCCTGTGGGTTGTGTAACCTGGAGCCTCAGGGGCTTTGCCTTGCAGCATGGGAGCTGTGTGGCGGCCATTATTGCTGTGGTGCTTTGCCTGTGGGCTGTGTGACCTGGAGCCTCGGGGGCTTTGCCTTGCAGCATGGGAGCTGTGTGGCAGCCATTATTGCTGTGGTGCTTTGCCTGTGGGTGGTGTGACCTGGAGTCTCGGGGGATTTGTCTTGCAGCATGGGATCTGTGTGGTGGCCATTATTGCTGTGGTGCTTTGCCTGTGGTTTGAGTGACCTGGAGTCTCGGGGGATTTGTCTTGCAGCATGGGAGCTGTGTGGTGGCCATTATTGCTGTGGTGCTTTGCCTGTGAGTTGTGTGACCTGGAGTCTCGGGGGATTTGCCTTGCAGCATGGGATCTGTGTGGTGGCCATTATTGCTGTGGTGCTTTGCCTGTGGGTGGTGTGACCTGGAGTCTCGGGGGATTTGTCTTGCAGCATGGGATCTGTGTGGTGGCCATTATTGCTGTGGTGCTTTGCCTGTGGGTTGTGTGACCTGGAGTCTCGGGGCTTTGCCTTGCAGCATGGGAGCTGTGTGGCGGCCATTATTGCTGTGGTGCTTTGCCTGTGGGATGTGTAACCTGCAGCCTCGGAGGCTTTGCCTTTCAGCATGGGAGCTGTGTGGTGGCCATTATTGCTGTGGTGCTTTGCCTGTGGGTTGTGTAACCTGGAGCCTCAGGGGCTTTGCCTTGCAGCATGGGAGCTGTGTGGCGGCCATTATTGCTGTGGTGCTTTGCCTGTGGGTGGTGTGACCTGGAGTCTCGGGGGATTTGTCTTGCAGCATGGGATCTGTGTGGCAGGCATTATTGCTGTGGTGCTTTGCCTGTGGGTTGTGTGACCTGGAGTCTCGGGGGATTTGCCTTGCAGCATGGGAGCTGTGTGGTGGCCATTATTGCTGTGGTGCTTTGCCTGTGGTTTGAGTGACCTGGAGTCTCGGGGGATTTGTCTTGCAGCATGGGAGCTGTGTGGTGGCCATTATTGCTGTGGTGCTTTGCCTGTGAGTTGTGTGACCTGGAGTCTCGGGGGATTTGCCTTGCAGCATGGGATCTGTGTGGTGGCCATTATTGCTGTTGTGCTTTGCCTGTGGGTGGTGTGACCTAGAGTCTCGGGGGATTTGTCTTGCAGCATGGGAGCTGTGTGGTGGCCATTATTGCTGTGGTGCTTTGCCTGTGGGTGGTGTGACCTGGAGTCTCGGGGGATTTGCCTTGCAGCATGGGATCTGTGTGGTGGCCATTATTGCTGTGGTGCTTTGCCTGTGGGTGGTGTGACCTGGAGTCTCGGGGGATTTGTCTTGCAGCATGGGATCTGTGTGGTGGCCATTATTGCTGTGGTGCTTTGCCTGTGGGTTGTGTGACCTGGAGTCTCGGGGCTTTGCCTTGCAGCATGGGAGCTGTGTGGCGGCCATTATTGCTGTGGTGCTTTGCCTGTGGGATGTGTAACCTGCAGCCTCGGAGGCTTTGCCTTTCAGCATGGGAGCTGTGTGGTGGCCATTATTGCTGTGGTGCTTTGCCTGTGGGTTGTGTAACCTGGAGCCTCAGGGGCTTTGCCTTGCAGCATGGGAGCTGTGTGGCGGCCATTATTGCTGTGGTGCTTTGCCTGTGAGTTGTGTGACCTGGAGTCTCGGGGGATTTGCCTTGCAGCATGGGAGCTGTGTGGTGGCCATTATTGCTGTGGTGCTTTGCCTGTGGTTTGAGTGACCTGGAGTCTCGGGGGATTTGTCTTGCAGCATGGGAGCTGTGTGGTGGCCATTATTGCTGTGGTGCTTTGCCTGTGAGTTGTGTGACCTGGAGTCTCGGGGGATTTGCCTTGCAGCATGGGATCTGTGTGGTGGCCATTATTGCTGTTGTGCTTTGCCTGTGGGTGGTGTGACCTAGAGTCTCGGGGGATTTGTCTTGCAGCATGGGAGCTGTGTGGTGGCCATTATTGCTGTGGTGCTTTGCCTGTGGGTGGTGTGACCTGGAGTCTCGGGGGATTTGCCTTGCAGCATGGGAGCTGTGTGGTGGCCATTATTGCTGTGGTGCTTTGCCTGTGAGTTGTGTGACCTGGAGTCTCGGGGGATTTGCCTTGCAGCATGGGATCTGTGTGGTGGCCATTATTGCTGTTGTGCTTTGCCTGTGGGTGGTGTGACCTAGAGTCTCGGGGGATTTGTCTTGCAGCATGGGAGCTGTGTGGTGGCCATTATTGCTGTGGTGCTTTGCCTGTGGGTGGTGTGACCTGGAGTCTCGGGGGATTTGCCTTGCAGCATGGGAGCTGTGTGGTGACCATTATTACTGTGGTGCTTTGCATGTGGGTTGAGTAGTCTAGAGGCATGGGGGCTTTGGCTTGCCTTTTTTTTTTGTGATTCAAAATAAACAACAAAAAATGATCCATTAAGCGTCTATGCACTTTGACAAAAAAAAATAATTCTATTCTGCAGCCACAGAGTTATATTGCTTGTCATTGATAGTTTTTTATATTAGATAATCTGTGTTTTTATGTTAGATGATCTGCATGTTTTGCTCTTATTCCCTGCTACCACCAAGGTGGAGTATAGCACAGGCGGAAGTGAACTAAATCAACCAATTGCAAGTTGTTTCCAACAGACAATGTTTTGTATGAGTGTATAAAACCACGTGGAGTCATTGTATATCTGCCTGATGAAGGAGCTAGACCAGCTCCGAAACACGTAGCACTAAATAAAAGCCTTTTAATAGCGCCAAAGTGGTATTTTACCTATTCCACTGTGTTCAACCAGCCATCACCTTTATCCCTGGCTCTCCTGCGGAGTCCAGCGGGTGGAGGAGCAGCAGCCTTGATTCCACACTTTTCTCGGTGCCTGCCTTGCACAACACACTCAGGTGAGAACCTCTATCGTTGAGATCTGTGCCTGTTTAGTATGATCCGTGCAAGGTGCCCATGTCCTTTTCTTTTCTCTTCCAAGCATGGGTGCTGTGAGACACCTCAGCCGCTCCTCCTGCTGGCGATGGTCACTACGCCGGAATCGTTATGGACCCACTGAGAGGTTTAGCAGTGGTTTCATACATTCTGATCATAATGTTAACTAAGAATCTTGTGTTTGTAATTTTTTCTTAGCTGCAGTAGATCGATGTATAGGATTTGATTGTGCGGTTATAATAAGAGTGGTTGTCCACAGCCTGGACAGGGGTCCAAAGTCTAAGACTGGCAGAGAATGTATACTCTAACTGTAGGAAGAAGGGATGATGTCTCCTGGACCCGCATCAGGCAAGAGGCTACTTGCACATTTACATTTGCAGCATTGCATGGCCTATAAGTCTCCCTAAGCCGACTGGACGTGCTCCACAAAAAGAAACTTAACGCCGCCTTGGACCTCCTGTCACAGGTCATTACACGTCCAACCCGGTCTGCTTTGATAAGGGGAAAAATCCTGAAATGAGTCAATAAAAAAAAAATGTCTGCAAATGGAGGTTGTGTTTTGGTGGTAAATCCTACGCCATGTGGCAAGACTCTTTAAAGGGTTGGAACTGACTTTTAGGATTGCTACATCCAACAGGAGACCGGCAGTCTTTGTACATGTCGCGGCATTAGCATCTGTTAGCGGCGCCAATGGGACCAGAGATGAGAGAGTAAGCACAACATAGATAAGAACATAATGCTGGTAATAGACCTAAAGGCATAGTGTGAAAGGAGGGCTATTCTTACCTGAGAACGAAGAAGCAACCATGCTCTGTTAAAACTGCAAGTGTGAATGATGCGCATGCTGAGTGTCCGGCTGGGGTTTCTGGATAATAGTTGCAGGCACAGTGAGAAGATCCAGGGCATCCTTCCTCACACACGTGACTAGTGCTACTTTAGAGTTAGTTGGAAAACATTTATTTTTTTTGATGTATGCTTTTCGCTTTGGGTGTTCTTATATTTTGGCTGCATCAGTGGCGCTCCCCCATTGAAGTCTTTTTCTTTTGGTGGTGCCCATTCTCTACTTGGTGTTTTCACAGAACGATAAATGACTGAATAACAGAATCTCAGAAGTGGAATTAATCTACTACATGGGTGTAGTAAGGTAGTAATTAGTGATGAGCGAGTATGTTCTATTAACCCTTTCTGCGAGTATGCTCGGGCCGAGCTCCGAGTAGTTACAGCTGCTCTGTGATATGGTTGAATCGCTCCCGTGTGCATGATTTGCGACTGTTTGACAGCTAATTACATGGGAGGAATGTGTAAGAAATTGACAGCTTTAATACATGTGAGGAATGTCTAACAGTCACAAATCATGCACACGGGAGCGATTCAACCATATCACCGAGCAGCTGTAAATACTCGGAGCTCGGCCGAGCATACTCGGACAGAACAAACTCGCTCAACACTAGTAGTAATGTGTAAGATCGAGATGGTCTCCCTCTCTTCCCCACCATCAATGTACTGTGCAGAGCTAACACTCGACTGCTCGGAGATTTCACTCCTGTGACCAATAACCGATGGCACAATACATTACTATTATAGAACCAGGGAATTCAATGCATAAAAAGGTTGGATATAAAACATTTTAATCATAAAAAGTAAGATAAACTTTACAGATTAATTCGGACAATGGCAGGAGTAGAAAATCATATTGCTCAGCAGCTCTTTCTACGGCCAGCGAGGGTGATGAAGAAGCGATCGTCAGCACCTTATCTTAGGTCTTCTTGCACGCTTCTTTTTCCTGTTCAATAGCTGTAAATGTATAAAAACGTTATATTACAGGTTTGGTTAAATACAAATAGGACACAATCTCTAACATTATAACACAATAGAAGCAAAAGGCTATGGATTCTTTTTTTTGTCAAGCACATCCTTGCAATGGCATACACCAACATTCACAATCAGTCAACTACACACGGGGAGCAGTAAAATCCATATGTCCAGACTTGATATGTTCAGGACATTGGAGTAAAGTGACCAACAAATCACACGAGATAGAATGAAAGAAACAAATCTGATAAACTTCAGGGGATCCTGATGCACCTCATTGTGCCTAATGAAAGGACTGACAGGACAGTGCATCACAAAGGATCCAAACAGCCGTCAGTCCCAGCGCTAGGCGTAAAAGGCTGTCCCCATCTTGGACATTTATCGAATAACCTCATATTGCTATATATATTTAATAGATGGTCCCACCTGAAGCACACTGCTGTGGGGTGACCCCTTGGCCATACAATGATTAAAATCTGTGGTAAAATCCACATCAAAATCCCACTGAATTTAGAGGGAATTTACACTGTGCATATCCCTGCAACACATCTGCCATATGCTAACTTAAAGGGAATCTGTCACCCCCTTGGACATATATCACCTATTAATATGGACATACAGGTGATAAAAATTTTGGTCCTACCTGTATGCCTCATATTAATGGTCTTGATGTGGTGAAATCTTATATTTTATCTTTATGGTAATGATCCCTTCGAGGCCCGTGCCTGTAAGGAATCACCACCTCCTGTGTTTATTATAATAGTACCCCCCTCCCCTGCATGTCAGAGTGTCCTGTGACGTGCAGATACGGGGCTGTAATCAGGGCTGTGGAGTCGGAGTCCATTTTGGTGGCGTCAGAGTCGTTATAAAATGGACCAACTCTGACTCCTAAAATATATAATAAATTGGGTGCAGTAGTTCAGTGCAGTTTGTGGGGAATATTTTTTCATAAGAATTTGGGAAAGTTATGAAATGTCCTATAAATGTCTGTCCTATTCCTGATCTCAGGATCTGGACTTTTAGCTGAGATGAATCTGTGCTGCAGTAAATTTATCACTTACACATGAGCCGTGTATGAGGGAGTCTGAGTCGGCGTCATGGAAATTGAGGAGTCGGAGTTGGAGGTTTGGCTTACCGACTCCACAGCCCTGGCTGTAATCCACAATCCTCTCTTCTATGGAAGAAAGTCTCCGTGACTCTCCAGTGCCCGCGCAGAAGATCACAGACTAGTGTTTTCTGCAAAAGTCATGGAGACTTTCTCCCACAGAAGGGAGGATCGTGGAGGGAGATCAAGGTGCAGACGCGGGTTTACAGCGCCGCAGCAGCACTCCACAGGACACTCTGATGTGCAGGGGAGAGGGGTACTATTATAATAAAGAGAGGAGGCGGTGATTCCTTCTGGCCCCAGGGCCTGGAAGGGATCATTAACATAAAGATAAAATATAAGATTTCACAAAACAAGACCATTAATATGAGGCACACAGGTAGGACCAGATTAACATTTCTATCACCTGTATGCCCATATTAATAGGTGATATACGTCCAAGGTGGTGACAGATTCACTTTAATGTTATAGAACATATTCCTAAATGGAAAATTTTTGTAGCTTTTGTGTTTCCTCTATAAACCCAGTACATTCAGGGGCTTTTCTGATGGAAGAGAGATTTAGACTGATGTACAATGCAGAGACCTAAGTTCAAGAGAATCTGTCCCTCCTACGTTGTCTATATGGGTGTGGAGGTCATAAGAAGCTGAATAAAATGATACCTTGATATCTGCAATCTGATGTCCTATTACAGAGAAATCCATGTTTTTCTTATATGTAAATGAACTGTTAAGATCTATGGGCCGGACATAGATCTCCCTGAGAATCGGCCCCCAGAGATTATTGTAAATGACAGTGGGCATTACTAGTGTGATGGCCGCTCTCTGCTCAACTGATCTCACTGCAGAGCTACGTGTGATTATACCTGACCCGTCTACAGGTTCCTCTCAGCTTCAGCTTCCATCTCACAGGAGTCAGTGCTGCAATACAGCAGAGCTGTGAGAGCTGCAGCTGCTAACGTGTTTGTAAGGAGACAAAGTTCAGTTCTGCTGTTCTGTGTTAGTTACTTGTCTCACACTGGTAACTCTCCCTGTCATTTATAATAATTTCCTGATTCTCAGGAGATCTATGTCTGGCCCATAGATCCTAGCAGCTCATTTATATATAAGGAAAACATGCATTTCTCTGTAAGAAGACATAGAAACACAGATATCAGGGTATCATGTTATTCAACTGCCTACGACCTGCATGCCCTATACACAGCTTAGGAGGGTGGATTCTACTGACAAATTCCCTTTAATGCCCCAAGAAAAGGCGAGCGAACCAGGATTATGCAGCTTTAGGTGGCGGTTTTGAGAATCCCAGCGAGTCTCATATTTTATATAACATAGTTCTAAGTCATATATGTTTTCATCCATGAGATTTGATATTAACTTACAACATAATAATAAAAAAACCTATATAACACACTTCAACACAAATGGCTGTTTAATTCCAAAATACTGTTGGTCTGCGTCACAGGCTGCATCTCAGATCCTGGGAAATAAGTAGCATGAAAAGGACCCAGTGGATCACGGCAAGCAGAGATACTCACTTTCTTTAGAAGGAAGTGTATTCTTTTCCTCCGTGTTGGTTTTGCGGAGTTTTTGATGATCAAATTTCTTCACCTCTGACAGATCAGGTTTATCAGCCATTGTGACTATAAAGAAAACACATTTTAGGTGGTGCGGTTTAGGATTGGTTCTGTATGTGGAGACTTTGTTAAAAGTTTATTTTATTTTATAATTATTTTATTTGTTAAAATACATTTTAATGAGCAATTTTCCATCAGTTTAATGTCCCCTAAATACATAAAAACTTCCACCTTGGGGGAAATATACTGAGACTGGCGTCCTGCCCATCTCCAGAGATCTGGCTGGAACTGACGTGAAGACGCCAAAATTCATTAATTTTTGCAGAACTTAAGAGTTGTGACAAAGTTTTCTGACTTTTTAAAGTGTTTACACCAGAAATCTATCGGAAATACTTTGGCGGATCAAGAGTTTTCTAGGTTCATATGCAGAGTACACTGCAAGATCAGTCTTAACTCAACCCAAGGCCAGTTTAGTTTGGGTTATTAAACCCACAGTTGTACTGACATTTGTAGCAGCAAGAAATACATATGTATTATGATTATGTGAAATTAGCCCAAGGCTGCATCCAGAAGTCTGCAATACAGACTATGCAACACTCATTAAACTGGCCAGGTGCACTCTGGACTTAATGAAGGGCCTGCTGGAGTATGATGCACAAAATTCAGTAATAGGCTCATGCCACTTAATGAATTCGGTGCATTTTATCCATAGCATGCGCCTCCATGTGCCTCTGTTCACCAGTGATTCTACCTCACTCAGGGACTGGAGTAGCATTTCTGGTGCAAGAATTGCAGCATAGCCACACCCCATCCCACCTGGCTCCTCCCCAGCTTCGCCCATTTTGGCAGATCTGCTTCAAACTGGTGTGAAACGCAAAGTCTCAAAATTGTAGGGAAAAGTTTAGCAAGTTTTCTAATCGTAAAAGCTGGTATCGGACCTAATGTATTTAGGAACAAGAACCAAAGTAAACACTTTGGAATAAAACAGGGAGCCCATTCCATAAATGTTTTTAAAACAAAAATTCAGGCTGATTAGCACCAACCTTGTTCAAGCACAATCCACCAGGTGAGCAGTAAATTGTCCGGCAACTACAACATTATGCGAGAATACGCTTAAAAAGGTCTTTCTGAAGAAGGTTGCAGGGCCGGGGCTTGTTCTTTCCAATTGTGCAACATTTAATGTTACATGGAGAGAATTTTGTTTTTAAGAAATGGAGCTTATGTGTGAGTGGTAAGGGCTATGGGAGGTTAGCGGGCCACTGTGAGAGGGTAGTGCGCCACTACGAGTGGATAGCGGGACACTACGGGAGGGTAGCAGGGCACTATGGGAGGTTAGCGCGCCACTGTGAGAGGGTAGCGCGCCACTGTGGGAGGGTAGCGCGCCACTGTGGGAGGGTAGCGCGCCACTGTGGGAGGGTAGCGCGCCACCGTGGGAGGGTAGCGTGCCACCACGAGAGGTAAGCGGGCCACTGTGAGCAGGTGGCGCGCCACTACGGGAGGGTAGCAGGCCACTACGGGTTAATAGTGGGACACTACGGGAGGGTAGTGGGGCACTACGGCTGGATAGTGGGGTGCTACGGAAGGGTAGTGGAGCAGTACGGGAGGGTATTGGAGCAGTACGGGAGGGTAGCGGAGCAGTACGGGAGGGTAGTGGGGCACATGAGTTCAGGCCTGTGTAGCAGTTGAGGAAGCAGTGCAGTGTGCACGCTGGTAACACCAGCTCTAACAAGGCGTAGTTCTATTTTAGTTTGTCTATGGAACAAAGTTACTATTGGACAATATTTTAGCTATATGACTATTATATAGTGCCCCTGGATAGTAGTGGAACGTGTGTGGATTGCGGCGGGTCCCTGGCTCCGCGCACATTTATCTCGGTCACGGACCTTCCCATACGTGGTATACACTCAGTATGGATCATTGCCTATCTGAGTTAGATGTTGCATCTTTTTGTATTTGATGTAGTGGTGTATTTGGTGTGTGAATCAGCTATCTACTCCACACCAGACTTCCCACTTCATTAATACTAACAGAACGTTTCTATATATTCTCTTTGACATCTTTTTCGATTTCGTGGCCATATTTTACTTGTGCTCAGCATACAATAGACAGGTATGCCGTAATTACACAGGGTGCTTCTATGCATTGTGTCCAGGTGCCCCCTCCAAGTCTTTCTGCTGACCCCTTACTGTGGGATATTCTTGTCTTTTTATGATGCTTTGATAATTCTTTATCACCTAATAAAGTGGTATTAGATTGTGCCCAGCAGTATCTGTGCTGACGTGAATGTGTTTATGGGCCGGTAATTCATGGATTGTGGCTATAGGTGGGTTATTCTGTAGAACAATGGTGGAATGTCTTGCATCTTATCGGCAGCTTGTCTGGTGCGCAGCATGTGCAGCTGTAGTAATATTCCTATTATTATTAGTGAGGGGGCAGTAAGGCACGTCCATCCGCCACATCATTCTGTTCTTGGACACATGTGAATTACTCATGGAATTTGGAAACCAGAATGTAAAACCTGCACAGACAGATCCAGAGGTACGTGATGGCCGCACCCTACTGGGAGAATGTGTGCGCCGCAGCTACAGTTCCCTAATAATCTGTCACTATGAATCACACTACAATCACAGAGAATAAGGTGGGGTCCGCTCTAAAGCCTCTGCACTGAAAACATAGTTCAGCGCATGACGCTCCCAATACAACCAGTTCATTTCTCGTCTACGCTGCAAATTGCCCACTTTGCACCACAACCACCACATGTTCAAAAACTTACCTAGCTCTGCTCCTAGTGCCCAGCACAAAATGCACAGTAACGATGGGCGTTGGTGTTATATACAGAGGTAGATCCACACCTTCCAATGTTCATTGGGTAGAAGTTACACACCCAGGTAAAGTCCGCCTCAACAACCTTCAGCTTCCAGCCACAATCTTACTGTTACGTTTCCAGCACAGGAGAACATCAGTGCAATCATTTCTCCCTGTTATTATCATTATATTTCTCCATTATTACTACTAAGATCATACAATATATGTTGGATTCTCAGTAAAATGATTTATACCTCTTTGTAGTAACAATACTATCATTATTTTTGTTATATATGTCTCAATTATTAGCACAATCACGCACAATCTATTACTCTATGATCCCCATTATTATTATATTCATATACCTCTGTGAGGAGCAGGCCACTGACTTTTTCCAGCACTGAGCACTGGTACGCCAATCTTATTGTTGTGTTTATTATAGATTTGCTTGCTCGTCAGTTTAAGTGTGTTACGGATGGTGGAACCACTGTGTCGTGGTACAAGGAGGTACCGGAGGGGCATAACTAGGAGCCTCACCAAAACTAACCTTTGCTATACGGCAGCTTAGTCAACTCCAAGAGCCAAGGAAGGACCGAAGAGGTGGGCCAGGTGCTACTCCGGGACCGACCTCGTGTGAGAACAGGCAACTCCCACGTGACTGATGACAGGCACTGACTGGCACGGCTGGTAGGCAGGCTGGTGGGCACGGCAGATAGGCAAGCTGGAGGGCACGGCTGATACACAGACTGGCGGGCAGCACTGGGACCTGAGAATTAACAGGAAGGTTAGGAACCAAACTGACAATGTTGCACAGGCACCTCCATGTTGGGGAAGTGCCTTAAATAATACCTGTCCTCCGACAATTGGCCCTTAAGAGACAGGGAGCACGAGCGCCCTAAGCACAGTGCCCGGGGATCTGCGCACGGTGCTCGCACCTAGGGCTCAGCCACAGTGGGAGACGACCGGCAGCGCAGGAGACACCAGGGGGGGATGCGACGATATAGGGGTTGGCATTTCTGCCGGGTAGGAGGCAGAGACGCCAGCGATACAAAGTGCACTCATTTCACCTGGAATGTGTTCAGCTGCAGGAATCAATGTTTCCATTCAGTGACATTAAGCAGAGGAGGACGTGCAGGCTCGACCTCATGTATACATAAGGCCTACATTAGCATTTCTGTCCTGCATCTGGTTGGGGCATGTGTGTCTTTCCAGGGGGCATCCCTAATGCACAACCCTGCAGACAGGCTGGAAGCTCAGCTTCTGGAACATGCTGTATTCTTTGAGCTAAAAGCAAATGTTTAAGGGGGAGGGTGTGAACACTTCTGCCCATCCAGGGGACTGATCCTTGGAGAGGGAGCCACATGTTTAGTGAGGCAGTTGGTGCAGTGTTGCCAAGAGGCGGCAATCTGTTGTTGAGGTTTTGGTGCCCCTGTATGAATGCCCTATGGAGATTGGAGATAGGTTGCCAGCTGGAGTTTGATACACGTGTTACGGTCGTGATTAGAGATGAGCGAACCTTTCAATGTTTGATTTTTCCAGTTCGGCAAACTTCCCGATGTTTACCAAATAATTGGCCGAATAGTTTGTCGAACATACTGAACCCCATTGGATTCAATGGGAGGCAAAACCAAATGCATACACAACACCATCAAAGGGGCCCAAAAGCTGCCAAAACAGCTCAAATGAGGGGCAGACACCTGGAAAAAAGTGGCGGTATTGTGGCACCCCAGGGGTCTGGTTTCCACAGTAACGGCAATGTTATGTCTGAGAGCAGGTGGGAGGTCTCTTGGTCAGGAATCCTATGCATGCCACACCTCCTGCCCAGTCCTGGGAGGGGAAGAACTTCCCCTAGATAAAACCTGGGGCTGAGGCAGGGTTAGGGAGTTCAGAGGGAGAGTGCAGCCAGGAGGGCTGACAGGGAGCGTCGGGGGTTATACCATCTACGCTGCACTATCCTACCACCGGCCTCAGCGGTCTGCCCTGCAGCGGCAGCTCCATAGCTGCATTCAACGGGTGGCGTAGTCGTCCTACATCTACCGCTGATACAGCGCCACTTAGTCTGACTCCCTGGGCACGGACCGGGTCACCGCCACGAGACTACAACCCTCAACAGATCCGGCTCCGGGTAAGCTCCCGCCTGCGCAACGCAGCGCGACACAGGCCCAGGGGCGCGTCAATTTTGGCGTAGTCGGCAGGATTTCGTGCCCGCAACCACCGGGTACTGCGTTCCTGAAAAGCAAAGACTGTTCAAACTTACCAGTGGTGAGGTTTCCCGCCATCCGGCGCCATCTTCAGCCTTCTTCCCGCCATCCGTGGAGTTTTCCCGCCATTGGACGCCATCTTGAGGACGCCGCGCGGGAAGAAGAGGGGCGTGGACTCCGAAAGCGCGCGAGAACTGAAGCCCCGCCTCACGTCCGGACGTTGCGTAAGGTCCTGGAAGGAGCCCAGCAGACGCCGACGTCACAGGAGCGCGACGGAAGGTCCTCAACCCTGACGATCCACTGCAGAGCCGCGGCCTACGGAAGAGGATCATCGCAAGGTAGGCCACGGTCCACTAGGGGGGAGAAGGATGTCGGATACGGAGGAGAGCTTCACCGCTTCAACCCCCGCCAGCGCCACCGCTGTTGCGGTCATGCCTTTCACCATGCCCTATATCCCGGGGGCAGCCTGGCTACCCCAGTACTCAGGGGAGTCACATACTCTGCATGACTTTAGAGAAAAGCTGGATAGCCTCTTCCAGGTGTACCCCCTCACAGAGGAGCAAAAAGTGAGCATCCTGGTGGCCCAATTAACCGGGACAGCCCAAAGGGAGGTAAAGTCCTGGCCACCTGGGAGGAGGACTGTCGCAGAAATACTAATCCAGCTAACCGAGGAAGAGCTGCAGTACTACCAATACGAGGAAAGCCAAGAGGACCCGGACGGGTCTGAGGACTACCCTCAGGAGGGAGCACAAAGAGGACATAGCTACTGAAGGGAAGTAGCGTGAATAAAGAGCTGTAAATAGTTACCCGTAAGGGTACAAGGACTGCTGCTAATTAAAATATGGTCCCCGTTGGGATTAGTGAATTGTTCCCCATGTGCCCCTATCTTAAACCAGGCTGAGGACTGTGAGCAGCCATTCCTTATCCCCACTGACCGAGGACTGAGAGCGGTCGTTCTTTCCCTCTACCTGGCCGAGGACTGAGAGCGGCCATATCCTGTAAATAATTATGTGTTTCTAGTTATTTATAGGAGTCCTTGGTGGATTTACCGGGAATCCTTGTACATGGTTGGAGCGTAACCTAGGAATGGACTAAAGACTGTTAAGGACTCGGGGCAGGACAGACCCCTACCTGGTTACGTCTCCCTGTTTTGGTGAAATGGACACCTTACTTTTCTTCAAAGACTGCACCCGGTTGCGGACACGCCGTAACCATCTTTATGTGTTTTTCTTATTGTATTATTATTGTTTATACCTTGTTATGTTTTTCTAAAAATATGTTTAGTCCCGGAGTACTAAATTTCACTAGGGGGGAATGTGGCACCCCAGGGGTCTGGTTTCCACAGTAACGGCAATGTTATGTCTGAGAGCAGGTGGGAGGTCTCTTGGTCAGGAATCCTATGCATGCCACACCTCCTGCCCAGTCCTGGGAGGGGAAGAACTTCCCCTAGATAAAACCTGGGGCTGAGGCAGGGTTAGGGAGTTCAGAGGGAGAGTGCAGCCAGGAGGGCTGACAGGGAGCTGTGGCTCCGGCTGGGCCCAGCTCCTGGGCCATGCCAGAAGTAGAGAAGAGAAGCAGCATAGGAAGAAACAACAGGAGCTCTGTGGGAGCAGTGTTACAAGGAGTCAGGGGCTGGCAGCTGCAGAGCTCGCCCTGACTGAGAAGATTTCTTACCGGACCCGGAGTCCGAGGCTGTGGGGACTAACTCCTACCCAGCAGCAGAATCCGTCAGGCAGGGGATTTCAGGTCCTCTGGCCAAGAAACCCGAAGGCACGGTCACACGCATGGGACCAGCACCGCCGTCATGGAGCGGAAGCTACTAGAAGGCCCCGAGTCACCGGCCATACGGGTGAGCACCACACGGTACACTCAGGGACGTGGGCTACTTATACCCGCCTCTAGCAAGGTAGCCAGAAGAGTACAGTCAGTTTGGGAGGCCTACAACTCCGCCTGGCCAGGGGAGATCCCATCTGCTCAAGGACTGACCAGGTCCCGATCGCTAGCCAGTACTCCGAGCGGGTCTATCTTTGTCACCAGTAAAGACCCTGAATCACACCGCATCGTCTCTGAGTGATTCCTGCTACCCCCATCATCCACGTCGGCTGCCCTGAGGCCATACCCCTCCCGTTGGGGGTTATACCATCTACGCTGCACTATCCTACCACCGGCCTCAGCGGTCTGCCCTGCAGCGGCAGCTCCATAGCTGCATTCAACGGGTGGCGTAGTCGTCCTACATCTACCGCTGATACAGCGCCACTTAGTCTGACTCCCTGGGCACGGACCGGGTCACCGCCACGAGACTACAACCCTCAACAGATCCGGCTCCGGGTAAGCTCCCGCCTGCGCAACGCAGCGCGACACAGGCCCAGGGGCGCGTCAGTATGAGGGTCTGGGCCAGCATTTACAGCTTTGAATTGAACTTCAAATTAAGACGTGAGTGGGTGAAGGACCGGTGTAGGTCTGCGGTGCTGGGACCCCTGATACCACATGTAACAGCTCAATCTGTTTTTCTACTCAACTAAACACAGATGGCAGAAAAATCAGTTTAATAGATTAGGATCAGTACAAAAATTTAAGGACAGTAACACAGGTAGTTGACTGAAAGTAAATGGAGACCTGCCAGTCTGGGAGCCCTACTGCTACAGGCAACACACATGAAGGAGCCCCAACCATGAGTCTCCCGATTTTCAAAAATTAGGGGCTGACACCACCAAAGTGGCATCAACTTCACTAGAGTAGAAATGCACCGTGTGCAGAATTATTAGGCAAGTTGTATTTTAGAGGATTATTTTTATTATTGATCAACAACTATGTTCTCAATCAACCCAAAAGACTCATAAATATCCAAGCTTAATATTTTTGGAAGTTGGAGTGGTTGTTTTTTAGATTTGGCTATCTTAGGAGGATATCTGTTTGTGCAGGTAACTATTACTGTGCAGAATTATTAGGCAATTTAATAAAAACCAAATATAATCCCATCTCACTTGGTTATTTTCACCAGGTAAACCAATATCAGTGCACAAAATTTAGAAAAAAACATTTCTGACATGCAAAAACCAAAAAATTTAGTGATCAGTATCCACCTTTCTTTATGAGGACACTCAGCAGCCTCCATCCATAGATTCTGTCAGCTGCTTGATCTGTTTTCGATCAACATTGCGTGCAGCAGCCACCACAGCCTCCCAGACACTGCTCCGAGAGGTGTACTGTTTTCCCTCCCTGTAGATCTCACATTTTATGATGGACCACAGGTTCTCTATGGGGTTCAGATCAGGTGAAAGAGGGGGCCATGTCATTATTTTTTCTTCTTTTAGACCTTTACTGGCCAGCCACGCTGTGGAGTAGTTGGATGCATGTGATGGAGCATTGTCCTGCATGAAAATCATGTTTTTTCTTGAACGATACCGACTTCTTCCTGTACTACTGCTTGAAGAAGTTGTCTTTCAGAAACTGGCAGTAGATCTGGGAGTTGAGCTTCACTCCATCCTCAACCCGAAAAGGTCCCACAAGTTCATCTTTGATGATACCAGCCCATACCAGTATCCCACCCTCCACCTTGCTGGCGTCTGAGTCGGAGTGGAGCTCTCTGCCCTTTACTGATCCAGCCTCGGGCCCATCCATCTGGCCCATCAAGAGTCACTCTCATTTCATCAGTCCATAAAACCTTTGAAAAATCAGTCTTAAGATATTTCTTGGCCCATTCTTGACGTTTTATCATATGTTTCTTGTTCAAAGGTGGTCGTTTTTCAGCCTTCCTTACCTTGGCCATGTCCCTGAGTTTCACACACCTTGTGCTTTTTGATACTCCAGTAACGTTGCAGCTCTGAAATATGGCAAAACTGGTGGCGAATGGCATCTTGGCAGCTTCACGCTTGATTTTCCTCAATTCATGGGCAGTTGTTTTGCACCTTTTTCGGCCAACACGCTTCTTGCGACCCTGTTGGCTATTTGCCATGAAACGCTTGATTGTTCGGTGATCACGCTTCAAAAGTTTGGAGTTTTCAAGACTGCTGCACCCTCTGCAAGACATCTCACAATTTTGGACTTTTCAGAGCCCGTCAAATATCTCTTCTGACCCATTTTGCCAAAGGAAAGGAAGTTACCTAATAATTATGCACACCTTATATAGGGTGTTGATGTCATTAGTCAACACCCCTCCTCATTACAGAGATGCACATCACCAGATTTACTTAATTGGTAGTTAGCTCTCAAGCCTATGCAGCTTGGAGTAGGACGACATGTATAAAAGCATCATGTGATCAAAATACTCATTTGCCTAATAATTCTGCACACAATGTAGCATAATTAGGACTGACACCTCTACCACTACAGTCAGCCCAGCAGATGGAGACATAATTGGAGTCTCCACATTCCAAAAATTAGGGGCCGACACCACCAAAGTGGCATCAACTTCACTAGAGTAGAAATAGTATAATTAGGACGGACACCTCTACCACTAAAGTCAGCCCAGCAGATGGAGACACAACCAGGAGCTGTCATGCAAGGTGTGAGAAAGACTAGTGCAACACAAAGGGAAGAGGGAAAGGGAGCCCAGACTCTAGGGAAAGGGGGGAAGTGGAGAACTCCTAGGTCAGTGGTGGCGAACCTATGGCACGCGTGCCAGAGGGGGCACGCAGAGCCCTTCCGGTGGGCACGCGCACCATCGCCACAGCACTGGCGCTACTGGATCGGGCCCGGCGGGTGAGAACTCTGAGCCTGCTGAGTGCCAACGCCAGCCCCGCTATTTCAACTAGATGTGTGTTCTCGGAAGCACATCTAGCTGAAGTGTATTACAGCGCATGAACTTGCCAATACACGCTGCTGGCCAATCAGAGGCCAGCAGGTAGCAGCTGACGTCGGCATACAAGCAACTGGGCGCATGGCAGTGACGTCATGCGCTCCCCTCGCTAGGACGCTGGAGTCAGCTGCCGGCTACAGGAGAGGACGCTGCGCGGGAGAAGAAGGAAGGCGAGTAGGAGGGTTTATTATGTTTTTTTTTTAATATGCGATGCACAGTGGCACCAGCAGGCTGGGGGGAAGCATATATATGACGCGCCCCCTGGGCCAGCGCTGTTAGGGAATACCCGGAGCCGGATCAGATGGGGGTTGTAGTCTCCGAGTGGCTGTGACCCGGTCCGTGCCCAGGGTGTCAAGCTCAGTGTGTGGCAGTCCTTATGATGTTACTAGATGTTCTTTTGTGTCGACTACGCCACCCGTTGAATTGCGGTCAATACGGCCGCCGCTGCAGCAGGGTCCGCTGAGGCTGGTGATGTATGTGCAGCTCAGGTAGTATAACCCCCAACGGGAGGGGTATAGCCTCAGGGGGTCAGTTGCAGAGGATGGGGGTTGTGGTGGTGCAGCGGGGATGGAAATGAGACTCAGAGTCGGGCTGTGCAGTTCAGGGTTTGTTTACTTACTGCAGTTGTTCTGGTCACTCCGGCCTTAAGTGACCACCCGAGCCGTGCTGCATCCACCAGGTCCTGGACTCGGCCAACCCCCAGGTGATTCTGGAGCGTGGTCCTGAGCTCCCTTTCTGTCCTGTCCTCTTCTCTGGCCTTCCCCACCAGGGATCCACCTATGTCCGGCTCCCTCGGGCCTCTTGGTGGTAAACCCTCGTCTCTGGGTTCCCTGACCCTATTCCTGGTCTGCCTTCCGGGTGGATTTAGTGGGTGATCGTGGCAGATCAGTCCTGCCCACGACCTCCGGTTCCTGGCTAAGGTGTGCTGTAGCCTCTGCCAGCTTGGGATCCGGTACCCTGTTGCCAACTCTTCACCCTCTGGTCTAATTTGGGCTCTTGGAGTTCCTTCTTTCTCCCCCTCTGGGTCTTTCCTTCTCCTCTCTCTCTCTCTTGGCCTTGGAGCTGCTCTTCTCCTCTGCTCTCTTCCTCTACAAAGACCCTGATCTAAGATGGTTCCCACCTTATATACTCCCTCTATGTGTGAGCTCAGGTGACCAGCACCCAATGAGCTCCTAGCACTACCCAGACTGCTCCCCCTATCTGCCCCTACACTACTGGGATGTTCCACCCCCCTCCCACTCCAGCCAGGAACAGACACTGTCGTACCTGCACATTTCTCTAGTGGGAGTACCATCGGTCTGTTCCTCGGAAATGGGATGTGTGTAGTGCATGCAGCTAACTGAGCTCAGTTCCACACTCCATCCTTACCCGGGAGTGGAATATCACACCTCTGGGTTGAGGTGCAATACCCCTGTAGCAGCCGAATCCTCAGGGTGCTACATTCCCCCCTGGTAAATCACAGCACGTCCTCGGGCTGTAAGATAACAAAACATCAAAACATACAATTTTTTTTTTTTTTTCATAAACATCAACATATAAACATATAAAACATCAGCAATAAAACTTTTCATAAATAACATTCTTGTCCTGTCTCTGGTTCCTCCGGTCACGGTGCAACTTGTGACCGGGAAAAGCGCGACAGTCTCTTAAAGAAAATGGTTTCCTATAAAACCGGTAGGGGGCGCCTTAGGAAGCGCAACTATATACAAGGGGAGGTATGGCCGCTCTCAGTCCTCGGCCAGGTATTAGGAACTAGGGACACACGGGCATCAGTTCACACTTTGTCCCAACGGGGAACATATTTTAAATAAGTAACAGTTCTTGGTACCCCGACGGGCAACTTTATACAGTCTCTCTCTACCGTACTTCAACGACGGCGTCCTCCTGCTCTTTCTTGTTGGTTGGTTTCAGTTTCAGACCCGTCCGGGTCCTCTTGCTCCTCCTCACACCGCAGCTCCTCCTCCGTCAGGCGATGTACATGGAGGGCGTAGGGTCCTTTGGCACATTTGTGCCGGGTGAAGGTGACCTCGTCCCCTAAATACAGGTCACGACCTCTGTGTCCCTCCGGTAGGTGGGACTCAACGTCTCTCCTGGTCACGAAGACGTCGCCTGGGGTGCGGTGATCCCTGATGAAACCCCACCCATGCTGCAGATTGAACTTTATCACAGTCCCGATGGTACGGGGACCATGAGCTGCACGGGGTTTCCTCCTGGTTCGGCTCTTCTGCTCCGCGCTCCTTATCTGCGCTTGCTGTTCCCGGACCCGCCTCTCTCTCCGCTCCCTCTCAAAGACCTCGAGCTGCTGGCGGCAGCACTCTGCACGCTCCGCTGCGGCTGCCCGAGTCTCCTGAGTGAACCCCATGAGGTCTTCTCCGGTGGGATCCCACTCAAACTGGGTCTCTTCTAGCGGGGGCGAGATCCTCTTTATGGGCTTTGGAGCCGGGATCAGGGGTTCGCACATGGCCCTTGCTTTTTGCAGCTCCAGCTGGATGTATTCCTGGGGCCATACGAAGGGCTGCCCATCCGGGCACGTATGCTGGGTGAACAGGTCCTCACCCAGGTGCGGTACTTTAGGTGTTATGGGCGCCGTGGTGGTAGCGGCGCCCGGGTTAACCAGGCCTTGCGACCAGGCCTGGGGCACCTTGAAAGTAAAGGGCACCGTAAGAACGGCGGCGCCCTGTGTTACTTGGCCCTGCGACCAGGCCGGGGGCTCCGCGGAGGTAGGGGGCGCTGTTGGTATTGCGTCGCCCGGGGGTACTAGGCCTTGCGACCAGGCCGATGGTACTTCCTGCTTGGCCCACGCTCGGGGTCGAGGCGTGTGACGTCACAGGGGTCGCGGCTTCCGTTTGAGGCCTAGTCTGCGGCGGTGACGTTGCAGCGACGGGCACGGCAGGGGGTACTTCGGGCTCTGCGACGGGGAGCTGGGGCAGGCACGCGGTTTCCCGGCTCGGGGTAGTGACGTCCCCTTTACCTGCCTCCATTCGTTCGGCTCCCTTCTCGGCGCCGTCTCCTGCCTTCATTCCTCCTGCGCCATCCTCAGAGGCGGTCTGTCTCCTCGTCTCGGGCGGCGTGCTCCGCTGACGGGTTTCGGTCTGCTGGGCCATCTCTCGGCTCCACTCCGCCAACGTCTCCCGCTGTACCCGGGCCATCCTCCGTGCGAGGCTCTCCAGCGCAGTCTGTGCACACTCCCGGTCTCGGGGGAGCTGTGCTAGGATCTCCAGCAGGCCTTCTGGAGTGGCGACCTGCAACAGGCTCCTGACCACTGGGTCGGTGCTGCCTGGAGTGGCGGCCCGCATCAGGCTCCTGACCACTGGGTCGGTGCTGCCTGGCTCTCCCTCCATCTCCGGGTGTGCTTTCTCTGGACTCACTTCCAGACGTCTTGTCTCCGGGTGCGCTCTCTCCAGACTCCTCCAGGCGACACGCATCTTTGTTCTCTTCTTCTGTCTCCGCCCACATCGAGGGTGGTCCCGGGGCAACTTCAGTTCCAGGGGCAGTTCTCTCACGCTGATGGACACTTCCAGCATCACAGTCTCTGTTGGTGGGCGCGGTTTCCGCTTTTGGCGCCATTCTTCGACCTGGCCCACGATGGGAGGTGGCCTTCTGCCACCCTCTGGCACGCCCATAATGGCGTCCGCTCTTCCAAGGCGGGAAATCTTCGGAAATGGCGGGAATCGTCTCCCAGTGGCGGGAAACTCCATGGATGGCGGGAAAAAGCTGCAAATGGCGGACAACCGGCGGGAAACGACCTGTGATGGGGTCCGTTGGCGGGGACCCTCCGGAACCGGCGGGAGACTTCTTTTTAAGGTAAGAGTGAACTTCTCTTCAGGCACGCAGTACCCGGTTGTTGCGGGCACGTTATCCTGCCGACTACGCCAAAGTTGACGCGCCCCCTGGGCCAGCGCTGTTAGGGAATACCCGGAGCCGGATCAGATGGGGGTTGTAGTCTCCGAGTGGCTGTGACCCGGTCCGTGCCCAGGGTGTCAAGCTCAGTGTGTGGCAGTCCTTATGATGTTACTAGATGTTCTTTTGTGTCGACTACGCCACCCGTTGAATTGCGGTCAATACGGCCGCCGCTGCAGCAGGGTCCGCTGAGGCTGGTGATGTATGTGCAGCTCAGGTAGTATAACCCCCAACGGGAGGGGTATAGCCTCAGGGGGTCAGTTGCAGAGGATGGGGGTTGTGGTGGTGCAGCGGGGATGGAAATGAGACTCAGAGTCGGGCTGTGCAGTTCAGGGTTTGTTTACTTACTGCAGTTGTTCTGGTCACTCCGGCCTTAAGTGACCACCCGAGCCGTGCTGCGTCCACCAGGTCCTGGACTCGGCCAACCCCCAGGTGATTCTGGAGCGTGGTCCTGAGCTCCCTTTCTGTCCTGTCCTCTTCTCTGGCCTTCCCCACCAGGGATCCACCTATGTCCGGCTCCCTCGGGCCTCTTGGTGGTAAACCCTCGTCTCTGGGTTCCCTGACCCTATTCCTGGTCTGCCTTCCGGGTGGATTTAGTGGGTGATCGTGGCAGATCAGTCCTGCCCACGACCTCCGGTTCCTGGCTAAGGTGTGCTGTAGCCTCTGCCAGCTTGGGATCCGGTACCCTGTTGCCAACTCTTCACCCTCTGGTCTAATTTGGGCTCTTGGAGTTCCTTCTTTCTCCCCCTCTGGGTCTTTCCTTCTCCTCTCTCTCTCTCTCTTGGCCTTGGAGCTGCTCTTCTCCTCTGCTCTCTTCCTCTACAAAGACCCTGATCTAAGATGGTTCCCACCTTATATACTCCCTCTATGTGTGAGCTCAGGTGACCAGCACCCAATGAGCTCCTATCACTACCCAGACTGCTCCCCCTATCTGCCCCTACACTACTGGGATGTTCCACCCCCCTCCCACTCCAGCCAGGAACAGACACTGTCGTACCTGCACATTTCTCTAGTGGGAGTACCATCGGTCTGTTCCTCGGAAATGGGATGTGTGTAGTGCATGCAGCTAACTGAGCTCAGTTCCACACTCCATCCTTACCCGGGAGTGGAATATCACACCTCTGGGTTGAGGTGCAATACCCCTGTAGCAGCCGAATCCTCAGGGTGCTACATATACATGGATTAGGGGGTGGAGCATATATACATGGACTGGGAGGGAAAACATATATACAGTACAGACCAAAAGTTTGGACACACCTTCTCATTTAAAGATTTTTCTGTATTTTAATGACGTTGAAAATTGTACATTCACACTGAAGGCATCAAAACTATGAATTAACACATGTGGAATTATATACTTAACAAAAAAGTGTGAAACAACTGAAAATATGTCATATTCTAGGTTCTTCAAAGTAGCCACCTTTTGCTTTGATGACTGCTTTGCACACTCTTGGCATTCTCTTGATGAGCTTCAAGAGGTAGTCACCGGAAATGGTTTTCACTTCACAGGTGTGCCCTGTCAGGTTTAATAAGTGGGATTTCTTGCCTTATAAATGGGGTTGGGACCATCAGTTGTGTTGTACAGAAGTCTGGTGGATACACAGCTGATAGTCCTACTGAATAGACTGTTAGAATTTGTATTATGGCAAGAAAAAAGCAGCTAAGTAAAGAAAAACGAGTGGCCATCATTACTTTAAGAAATGAAGGTCAGTCAGTCCGAAAAATTGGGAAAACTTTGAAAGTGTCCCCAAGTGCAGTTGCAGAAACCATCAAGTGCTACAAAGAAACTGGCTCACATGAGGACCGCCCCAGGAAAGGAAGACCAAGAGTCACCTCTGCTTCTGAGGATAAGTTTATCCGAGTCACCAGTCTCAGAAATCGCAGGATAACAGCAGCTCAGATTAGAGACCAGGTCAATGCCACACAGAGTTCTAGCAGCAGACACATCTCTACAACAATTGTTAAGAGGAGACTTTGTGCAGCAGGCCTTCATGGTAAAATAGCTGCTAGGAAACCACTGCTAAGGACAGGCAACAAGGAGAAGAGACTTGTTTGGGCTAAAGAACACAATGAATGGACATTAGACCAGTGGAAATCTGTGCTTTGGTCTGATGAGTCCAAATTTTAGATCTTTGGTTCCAATCACAGTGTCTTTGTGCGACGCAGAAAAGGTGAACGGATGGACTTGACAGTCTGGTTCCCACCGTGAAGCATGGAGGAGGAGGTGTGATGGTGTGGGGGTGGTTTGCTGGTGACACTGTTGGGGATTTATTCAAAATTGAAGGCATACTGAACCAGCATGGCTACCACAGCATCTTGCAGCGGCATGCTATTCCATCCGGTTTGCGTTTAGTTGGACCATCATTTATTTTTCAACAGGACAATGACCCCAAACACACCTCCAGGCTGTGTAAGGGCTATTTGACCAAGAAGGAGAGTGATGGGGTGCTATGCCAGATGACCTGGCCTCCACAGTCACCAGACCTGAACCCAATCGAGATGGTTTGGGGTGAGCTGGCCGCAGAGTGAAGGCAAAAGGGCCAACAAGTGCTAAGCATCTCTGGGAACTCCTTCAAGATTGTTGGAAGACCATTTCCGGTGACTACCTCTTGAAGCTCATCAAGAGAATGCCAAGAGTGTGCAAAGCAGTCATCAAAGCAAAAGGTGGCTACTTTGAAGAACCTAGAATATAAGACATATTTTCAGTTGTTTCACACTTTTTTGTTACGTATATAATTCCACGTGTGTTAATTCATAGTTTTGATGCCTTCAGTGTGAATGTACAATTGTCATAGTCATGAAAATACAGAAAAATCTTTAAATGAGAAGCTGTGTCCAAACTTTTGGTCTGTACTGTACATGGACTGGGGGGGAGCATATATACATGGACTGTCCTTTGGAAGTGCATTGAGCTGTAGGGTGGATTGCTGCAAAAGGGAAAAAAAAAAACTCCTTAAATCTTCTTTCTTAGCGAGTGTGAACGAGCTGAGTGTGACCGGAGTGTAAGTGCAAACGGAAGTAAGTATGTGACTTGTTTTTCAGTGACTTTGGATTCAGGGAGTTTAGAAGGGAGGAAATTGGACTGAATTGCTGTCTGTATTTTATTAATTCTTTACATTTCTTTTTACTTAACATGTCTGTCTAGTGCAATCCTCATTAGGAAATGAGCTCCATTATTGGAAATGCTATCCAGTGTACATCTTGCCACATGTATGCAATCCTTGAACAGCCGGTTGTGGGTGCATACTGCTGTGCGAGATGTGTGCACGCTGTGCGTTTGGAAGCCCGGGTACTGGATCTAAATGAGCAGCTGGCATCACTGAGATCCATTGACAATATGGAAAGGAGTCTGCTGCTCACTGAGCAGCTGCTCACTGGGGTAGATGTGGGGGAGGATGGTAGTAGGGAGCTGCAGGACAGTGAGGCAGCTAGCTGGGTGACAGAAGGGGGGATAAAGGGAAGAGTGTCAGGGAGGCTAGTCCTGATCTGGCACACCCCAATAAGTTTGCAAAGTTGGCAGAAGAGGGGGGTGTCGTTACAGGGGTAGCACTGCTGCAGTAAGACATGTCCCTTGAAAGCCGGAGGAGTGTCAGCTCCAGTAAGGAGGGAAATAGGAGAGCAGGGCAGGCCAGGCAGGTGCTGGTAGTGGGAGACTCAATTATTAGGGGAACAGATAGGGCAATTTGTCACAAAGACAGGGATCGTCGAACAATGTGCTGCCTACCTGGCGCTCGAGTCCGGTACATCGCTGATCGGGTTGACAGATTACTGGGAGGGGCTGGTGAGGACCCAGCGGTCATGGTGCACATTGGCACAAATGACAAAGTTAGAGGTAGGTGGAAGGTCCTTAAAGATGATTTCAGTGAATTAGGCTGCAAGTTGAAAGCAATGACCTCCAAGGTGGTATTCTCTGAATTACTACTGGTACCACGTGCCACGCCAGAGAGGCAACGGGAGATTAGGGAGATAAATAAGTGGCTCAAGAACTGGTGTAGGAAGGAGGGATTTGAATTCCTGGAAAACTGGGCCGACTTCTCAGTGGGCTACAGGTTTTATGCTAGGGACGGGCTGCACCTCAATGGGGAAGGTGCAGCTGTGCTGGGGGAGGAAATGGCTAGAAGGTTGGAGGAGTGTTTAAACTAGGGATTGGGGGGAGGGTATTTATTTTATGGGTGGGGAAGATAGTGCAGATAGTGACCTGGGAACAAATAAAGAAATTGGGGGTGGGGTTAGAACAGTCAATAAAGTAAGAAGGAATAGAGGTACAGAGAGATACATAAAATGCATGTACACTAATGCCAGAAGCCTCACCAACAAAATGGAGGAATTAGAATTAATTTTGTTGGAAAATAATTATGACATGGTGGGGATATCTGAAACATGGCTGAACGAGAGCCATGACTGGGCAGTTCATTTACAGGGCTATAGTCTGTTCAGAAATTACCGTACAAACAAGCGAGGGGGGGGGGGTGTGTGTTTATATGTAAAATCATCCTTAAAACCCATCTTGCGGGAGGATATATGTGAATCTAATGGAAATGTAGAGTCCCTGTGGGCGGAGATAAGGGGAGGGGGAAAAAATAATAAATTACTGATAGGGGATTGTTATGTCTCCAAAAATAATGGAAGCAGCGGAGAATATCCTCATAAAGCAAATAGATGAAGCAGCGACTCAAGGAGAAGTCATTATTATGGGGGACTTCAACTACCCTGAAATACATTGGGGGACAGAAACCTGCAGATCAAGCTAAGGTAATAGGTTTTTGACAACTATGAGAGATAATTACCTTTCATAACTGGATCAGGACCCAACAAGAAGGGGGGCACTGCTAGACCTAATATTAACCAACAGGCCAGACCGCAAATCAAATATACGAGTTGGGGGTCACTTGGGTAATAGCGATCACAAAATAATACGTTTTCATGTAACCTTTAATAACATGTGTAGTAGAGGGGTTACAAGGACACTAAACTTCAGGAAGGAAAATTTCCAACGGTTGAGAGATAATCTTAGTGCAATAAACTGGGACGATATCCTGAGACATAAATGTCTCTCATTTGCTTTGTGTAGCTTTATTAGTTTCCTGAATAGGACCTGTGCACAATATATACCCTATGGGAATAAACATACTAGAAATAGGAGGAAACCACTATGGCTAAATAGAGCTGTAAGGGGCGCAATAAGTGACACAAAGAAAGCATTTAGAGAACTAAAGCAAGTAGGTAGTGATGAGGCATTAAATAAATACAGAAAATTAAATAAATTCTGTAAAAACCAAATCAAGGCAGCAAAGATTGAGACAGAGAGACTCGTTGCCAGAGAAAGTAAAAATAACCCCAAAATATTCTTTAACTACTTAAATAGTAAAAAAATAAAAAATGATAGCGTTGGCCCCCTTAAAAATAGTCTGGGTGAAATGGTGAATGAGGATGAGGAAAAAAACAATATGCTAAATGATTTTTTTTCAACTGTATTTACACAAGAAAAGCGCATGACAGAAAACATGATCAGTGATAACAAAAATTCTCCATTAAATGTCACTTGCTTAACCCAGCAGGAAGTACGGCGGCGTCTAAAAATCACTAAAGTTGACAAATCCCCGGGCCCGGATGGGATACACCGGCGAGTACTGCAGGAATTAAGTAACGTCATAGATAGACCATTATTTTTAATCTTTAAAGATTCCATAATAACAGGGTCTGTACCCCAGGACTGGCGTATAGCAAATGTGGTGCCAATATTCAAAAAGAGGACAAAAACCGAACTTGGAAATTCTAGGCCGGTAAGCTTAACCTCTACTGTGGGTAAAATCCTGGAGGGTTTCCTAAGAGATGCTATACTAGAGTATCTGAAGAAGAAGACCCTCATGACCCAATATCAACATGGGTTTATGAGGGACCGTTCCTGTCAGACTAATCTGATCAGCTTTTATGAGGAGGCAAGTTCCGGACTGGACCAAGGAAATGCAGTGGATGTTGTGTATATGGACTTTTCAAAAGCTTTTGATACGGTTCCACACAAAAGGTTGATACATAAAATGAGAACAATGGGGATAGAGGAAAATATATGTATGTGGGTTAAGAATTGGCTCAGTGATAGGAAACAAAGGGTGGTTATTAATGGAACACACTCAGACTGGGTCTCAGTAAAAGTGGGGTACCACAGGGGTCAGTATTGGGCCCCCTTCTTTTTAACATTTATTAATGACCTTGTAGGGGGCATACAGAGTAATATTTCAATATTTGCAGATGACACTAAACTCTGCAGGGTAATCAATACAGAGGAGGACAATTTTATATTACAGGAGGATCTATGTAAACTAGAAGCTTGGGCTGATAAATGGCAAATGAGCTTTAATGGGGATAAATGTAAGGTAATGCACTTGGGCAGAGGAAATAAAATGTATAATTATATGCTTAATTGTAAAACACTGGGCAAAACTGTCACTGAAAAAGACCTGGGTGTATTGTTGGACGACAAGCTCTTGTTTAGTGGCCAGTGTCAGGCAGCTGCTGCAAAGGCAAATAAAATAATGGGATGCATTAAAAGAGGCATAGATGCTGATGAGGAGAAGATAATTTTACCTCTATACAAGTCACTAGTGCGACCACACTTAGAATACTGTGTACAGTTCTGGTCTCCGGTGTATAAGAAAGACATAGCTGAACTAGAGAGGGTGCAGAGAAGAGTGACCAAGGTTATTAGAGGACTGGAGGGTCTGCAATACCAAGACAGGTTATTAGAGGACGGGGGGTCTGCAATACCAGGACAGGTTATTAGAGGACTGGGGGGTCTGCAATACCAAGACAGGTTATTAGAGGACTGGGGGGTCTGCAATGCCAAGACAGGTTATTAGAGGGCTGGGGGGTCTGCAATACCAAGACAGGTTATTACACTTGGGGTTATTTATTGTGGAAAAACGAAGGCTTAGGGGGGATCTTATTACTATATACAAGTATATGAGGGGACAGTACAAAGACCTTTCTACTGATCTTTTTTCTCCGAGGCCTGAGACGGGGACAAGGGGGCATCTTCTACGTCTGGAGGAAAGAAGGTTTAATCATAATCACAGACGGGGATTCTTTACTGTAAGAGCAGTGAGACTATGGAGCTCTCTGCCGCATGATGTTGTAATGAGGGATTCACTATTAAAATTTAAGAAGGGCCTGGATGCCTTTCTTGAAAAGTATAATATTACAGGTTATATATAAATCCAACATTTGTATAGGGGATGACCCATCCACACACAAAACTGAAAAGTATTAGAGATATATTAAAATATTAAATTTTATTGAGATAAAATTAAAACAAGATAAAAGACCCAACTTCAAAAAAATAGGGAGCAATCCCCAGAGTGTTCAATACAAAAACAAATGAATTGAATCTACATACCAACTAATGACATAGTATGCCGGCAACAAGTAAGCCCATACTAGCAATGAAATAACATGTATAAATTACATAAGTCCCATTATAGCATAATAAAGCACGGCAATGCTCAGTAGGTATAAATTGCAAATCACATTACAATGCTGATAAAAGAGCTTTACCTGAGGCAGGGCTATTAGAACGAACACAGGGGGGCTCCCAGAAACGCTCCAACGCACGTTTCGTTCCTTCTTTATCAAGGTTATATATACTAGATTCCTTGATAGGGCGTTGATCCAGGGATCTAGTCTGATTGTCGTATGGAGTCAGGAAGGAGTTTTTTTCCCCAATGTGGAGCTTAGTGTTTGCCACATGGGTTTTTTTGCCTTCCTCTGGATCAACATGTTAGGCTATGGGGTGAACTAGATGGACTTAGTCTTCCTTCAACCTTAAAAACTATGTTACTATGTTATACATGGACTGGGGAGGGAGCATATATACATGGACTGGGGGTAGCATATATACATGGACTGGGGGGAGCATATATACATGGACTGGGGGGGAGCATATATATATGGACTGGGGAGGGAGCATATATACATGGAATAAGGGGGAGCATATATACAAGGATGGGACAGGGCAGCATATATACAAGAATGGGGGGAGGGCAGAATATATACAAGGATGGGGGCAGCATATATACTAGGATGGGGGCAGGGCAACATATATACAAGGATGGGGGAGGGCAGCATATATACAAGGATGGGGGAGGGCAGCATATATACAAGGATGGGGGGAGGGCAGCATATATACAAGGATGGGGGAGGGCAGCATATATACAAGGATGAGGGGAGGGCAGCATATATACAAGGATGAGGGGAGGGCAGCATACATACATGGATGGGGGGAGGACAGCATATATACAAGGATGCGGCAGGGCAGCATATATACAAGGATGGAGGGAGGACAGCAAATATACAAGAATGGGGGGGGGAGCATATATACAAGGATGGGGGGAGGGCAGCATATATACAAGGATGGGGAGGGCAGCATATATACAAGGTTGGGGGGAGGGAAGATATATACAAGGATGGGGGGAGGGAAGCATATATAAAAGGATGGGAGGAGGGCAGCATATATACAAGGATGGGAGGAGGGCAGCATATATACAAGGATGGGGGGAGGGAGGCATATATACAAGGATGGGAGGAGGGCAGCATATATACAAGGATGGGGGAGGGCAGCATATATACAAGGATGGGAGGAGGGCAGCATATATACAAGGATGGGGAGGGCAGCATATATACAAGGATGGGGGGAGGGAGGCATATATACAAGGATGGGAGGAGGGCAGCATATATACAAGGATGGGAGGAGGGCAGCATATATACAAGGATGGCAGGAGGGCAGCATATATACAAGGATGGGGGGAGGGCAGCATATATACAAGGATGCGGGGAGGGAAGCATATATACAAGGATGGCAGGAGGGCAGAATATATACAAGGATGGCAACAGGAAGTGGGAGGAGGCCTGACAGGAAGTGGTGGAGGCGGAGCCTGCCGTGTGCTGCAAGAGTTGTGCTGTGTGTGGAGAGAGCTCCTGGGAAGGGAGGAGAGCCAGGCGGAGGTGACCGAGCGGACCGGGAGGACCAGTAGGAGGCGACCAGAGGGACGAGCGCAAGAGAGCGCTGTGGCAGCGTGCAGTGCCGGCCAGCGGAGGGTGACAGGTGGTGGTGACCAGGAGGTGATCAGGAGGACCGGTAAGAGGCGACCGGAGGGACAAGCGCGCTGTGATAGCGTACAGCGTCCCTAGAGGAGGTGAGGGGCAGGAGGCCGCGATAAGCGGCCCTACTGAACCCAAGTGTGTACTGTATTGTATTGTATTTGTATCTGTATTGTAATTGTATTGTATTCCCTAGTCCATATTTAATTGATTACCCCCCGTCCATATTTAATTGATCACCCCCGTCCATATTTAAATTGATTCCCCTGAACACCCCCGTCCATATTTAACTGATCCCTCTGACCACATTAAATTGACCCCCCCGTCCTCATTTAATTGATCCCCGACCACCCCCCGTCCATATTAAAGTGATCCCCCTGACCACATTTAAATGATTGACCCCCCCAGCCCATAATTGATTGATCCCCCTTGTCCTATTTAATAGATTCCCCTTGTCCACTTTTACTCATCCCCAGTCCCTATCTATTTGCCTTATCCCCCACCATATTTAATTAACCCCTGTCCATAATTAATTGATTGATTCCACAGACCACAATTAATTATTTCCCCAGTCCATATTTATTGATATTATTGATACTTATTGATCCCCAGTCCTTAGTTAATTGACCCACCGTCCATACCTATTTATTTGCTTTACCCCCCATCCTATTTAATTAAACCCCCTGTCCATAATTAATTGATTGATTCCCTAGTCCACAATTAATTATTTCCCCAGTCCATACTTATTGATCCCAGTCCATAGTTAATTGACACACCGTCCATACTTAATTAATCCACCTGACCCACTCAGCTGATCCCCCGTCCATACTTAATTGATACTTAATTGATCCCCCGTCCATACTTAACTGATCCCGCGCCGATATCTAATCGATACACTTGCACATCCCTAATTGATCCCCGTCCATACACCTATATATAAATAATTGTGTTTTGTACTTGTACATATATACTGACTGTATCCCCATATTTAGAATGACGTCCATGTTGGCCGGAGCTGTGCAGTGTACATCTTGCGCAATGTATGCATTCCCTGAGCTACCGCTCAGGGATCCATACTGCTGCGAGAGATGTGAGCATATCGTGCACTTGGAAGCCCAAATCCTGGATCTAAGTGCTCAGATAGCGGTACTGAGGAGCATCGACAACATGGAACGGAGTTTGCTGCTCACCGAGCAGACACTCAATGGGTCAACACTGGGGGTGGAGCTTAGTGGGGAAGCGCAGGCTGAACAGGCAGGGAGCTGGGTAACAGTTAGAAGGGATAGAGGGAAGAAGTATAGGAAGGCTGTTTCAAAACCGGCATTATTGGAGCACGACAGATCCTCTGACCGCCGGGGGAGTGTATGCTCCAGTAATGAGGGGGAGGGGGGAAGTGTAGGGCAGGCTAGACAGGTCCTGGTAGTGGGTGACTCTATTATTAGGGGGACAGACAGGGCAATCTGTCACAAAGACCGGGATCGCCGAACGGTGTGCTGCCTCCCTGGCGCTCGAGTCCGGCACATCGCGGATCGGGTTGACAGGTTACTGGGTGGGGCTGGCGAAGACCCAGCGGTCATGGTCCACATTGGCACCAATGACAAAGTGAGTGGTAGATGGAGGGTCCTTAAAAATGATTTCAGGGATCTAGGTAGGAAGCTTAGGGCAAGGACCTCCAAGGTAGTTTTCTCAGAAATACTACCAATCCCGCGAGTCACACAGGAGCGCCAACGGGAGGTTAGGGAGGTGAATAAGTGGCTAAAGAGTTGGTGCAAGGCAGAAGGGTTTGGGTTCATGGAGAACTGGGCCGACTTCGCTGTCGGCTACAGGCTCTACCATAGGGACGGGCTGCACCTCAATGGGGAGGGTGCAGCAGTGCTGGGGAAGAAGATGGCTAATAGGTTGGAGGAGTTTTTAAACTAGAGATGGGGGGGTAAACCAAGGAAATAGGTGGGATGTGAGGCAAGCAAGGGGGAAGGGGAGAAGTGAATATAATGAGGGTGGAGAGGGGGGTGGGGATAGTACAGTTAGATCGTTAGAGAAGAATAGGATGCTAAATAACCCCAAAGTTTTATCTTGCATGCTGACCAACGCAAGAAGCCTGACCAATAAGGCGGATGAGCTGCGGGCGCTTATATCGGAGGAGAGGTATGACATCGTAGGTATAACAGAGACTTGGCTAGACGATAGCTACGACTGGGCGGTAAATTTAACAGATTATAGTTTATTTAGAAGGGACCGGAAACAGGGGAAAGGCGGAGGAGTCTGCTTATATGTAAGGTCACGTCTAAAGCCCAGACTAAGGGAAGATATAGGAGAGGGAGAAGAGGGGGTCGAGTCCATGTGGGTAGAGATAGAGGGGGCAAAAAATAATAATAAAATATTACTGGGGGTCTGCTATAAGCCACCTAATATAACAGAGGAGAATGAGAAACTGCTATTAGGACAAATAGACAAAGTAGCAAAACATAATGAGGTGATTGTAATGGGGGACTTCAACTACCCGGATATTGACTGGGAAACAGAAACCTGTAGATCTCAGAAAGGAAAAAGGTTCTTGACAAATATTAAGGATAATTATCTCTCCCAACTAGTGCAGGAACCAACGAGAGGGAAGGCCGTGTTGGACTTAATATTGACTAATAGGCCTGATAGAATAACTGAGGTACAGATAGGGGGGCACCTAGGTAATAGCGACCATAATATTATCGACTTCAAAATGCCCTTCAGTAGGGTTATCAATAAGGGAACAACTAAAACATTAAACTTTAGGAGGGCGAAGTTTGATCAGCTGAAAGAAAACCTTCAACTTATAGACTGGGACAAAGTTCTTAATCAAAGGAATACGAATAGTAAATGGGAAACCTTCAAAAGAATTCTGAATACTCAGTGCGAGAGGTATATACCGTATGGGAATAAAAGGGCCAGAAATAAGAGGAAACCAATATGGTTGAACAAGAACGTAAAAGGGGCGTTAAATAGCAAAAAAGAGGCATTCAAGAGATTAAAACAGGAAAACAGTAAGGAGGCACTAATGTGTTACAAGGAAAAAACGAGAACCTGCAAAAAACAAATAAAAATAGCGAAGGAGGAAACAGAGAAACGTATTGCTAGGGAAAGTAGATCAAATCCCAAACTGTTCTTTACGTATATAAATAGTAAAAGGATTAAATCGGATAATATTGGACCGATAAAAAGTGAGGAAGGCAAAATCATAGAGAAAGATGAGGATAAAGCTAATCTATTAAATACATTTTTTTCGTCAACTTTCACAAAGGAAAAAGAACTAACAGGCGAAATGAGAAGTGACAAACTTAATCCTCCACTAAGTATGACAAATCTAACCCAAGCTGGGGTACAGAAACGCCTCAGTAACACTAAAATAAACAAATCACCAGGACCTGATGGCATACACCCACGGGTACTAAGGGAACTAAGTAATGTGATAGACAGACCCTTATATCTTATATTTAAGGACTCTGTTGAGACTGGGTCTGTACCACTTGATTGGCGACAGGCGAATGTAGTGCCAATATTCAAAAAGGGAGCGAAAAGTGACGCCGGAAACTATCGGCCGGTGAGTCTGACGTCCGTTGTGGGCAAAATTTTTGAAGGCTTTATTAAAGAGGCAATTACAGAGCATCTTGATGCTAATAATCTATTAACCCCGAACCAACATGGATTCATGAGGAATCGCTCCTGCCAAACAAACCTGATTGACTTCTACGAGGAGGTTAGCTCTCGAGTAGATCAGGGGGAACCAGTGGATGTCGTGTATCTCGACTTCTCAAAAGCGTTCGATAGCGTGCCACATAATAGGTTGGTATACAAAATGAGAATGATGGGGCTGGGGGAAAATGTCTGCAAGTGGGTAGCTAACTGGCTAAAGGATAGAAGGCAGAGGGTGGTTATAAATGGAATATACTCAGATTGGGTAAGCGTCACTAGTGGGGTACCACAGGGGTCTGTACTAGGCCCAATGTTATTTAATATCTTTATTAACGACATAGTCAACGGGATAAATAGTAAAATATCAATATTTGCAGATGACACAAAGTTATGTAAAACAATTAATACAAAAGAGGATAGTGAAGACCTACAGAGGGATTTGGATAAGCTGGGTAGGTGGAGCATTAAATGGCAAATGAGGTTTAACGAGGAGAAATGTAAGGTCATACATATGGGAAGGAAAAATGGAAGTCACCAGTACTCACTGAATGGGAAATCATTGGGGAATTCAGAGATGGAGAAGGACTTGGGCATCTTGATTGATAGCAAACTAAATTGGAGTGCCCAAAGTCAGGCGGCTGCTGTAAGGGCAAACAGGGTAATGGGATGTATCAGAAGAGGTATAGCTGCAAAGGATGAGAACATTGTTCTTCCACTGTACAAAGCTCTGGTCAGACCACACTTGGAATACTGTGCTCAGTTATGGGCCCCAATATATAGAAAGGATATAAATGAGCTTGAAAAGGTACAAAGGAGGGCAACAAAATTAATAAGGGGAATGGAGGGACTGCAATACCCAGAGAGGTTGGCAAAACTAGGACTATTCAGCCTGGAAAAGAGAAGGTTGAGGGGGGACATAATATATGTGTACAAATATGTTAGGGGACAGTATAGAGACCTTGCCCGGGATTTGTTCAAAAGGAGGGATATTACGGTAACAAGAGGGCACTCACTAAGACTGGAAGAGAAAAGGTTTCAGCACCAGCATAGGAAGGGGTTCTTTACGGTAAGAGCAGTGAGAATATGGAATTCACTGAGTGAGGAGACGGTAATGTCGGATTCACTACACCAGTTCAAGCGGGGACTGGATGCATTTCTAGATACCAGGCAGATTTCTGCATATACTTAAAAATAAAATAAAATAGTAGATTGATACAGGGATTTATTCTGACTGCTGGTTTCAGAGTCGGGAGGGAATTTTTCCTCAGGTGAAGATTGGCTAAATCATTTGGGGTTTTTGCCCTCCTCTGGATCAACTTTAGCAATTACAGAACTAACAGGTCGAACTTGATGGACGCAAGTCTTTATTCGGCTTTACAAACTATGTAACTATGGGGGAGGGCAGCATATATACAAGGATTGGGGCAGCATATATACAAAGATGGGGGGAGGCCAGCATATATTCAAGGATGGGAGGAGGGCAGCATATATACAAGGATGGGGGGAGGGCAGCATATATACAAGGATGAGGGGAGGGCAGCATATATACAAGGATGGGAGGAGGGCAGCATATATACAAGGATGGGAGGAGGGCAGCATATGTACAAGGATGGGGGGAGGGAAGCATATATACAAGGATGGGAGGAGGGAAGCATATATACAAGGATGGGAGGAGGGCAGCATATATACAAGGATGAGGGGAGGGCAGCATATATACAAGGATGGGGGGAGGGCAGCATATATACAAGGATGGGAGGAGGGCAGCATATATACAAGGATGGTAGGAGGGCAGCATACGTACAAGGATGGGGGGAGGGAAGCATATATACAAGGATGGGGGAGGGAAGCATATACACAAGGATGGGGGGAGGGAAGCATATCTACAAGGATGGGGGGAGGACAGCATAAATGCAAGTGACTCGCCCCCTGGGCCGTGGGGCACGCGGAACCGGGCAATAGGGAGACGCTGGGAGTAGTAGTGGCGGCCCGGTCCCGCGGCTCAGGGTGGTCAGGCCAATGGTAGTCTGCTACTGTACTTTAGATAATGTCCGACTACGCCACCCGTGGATTGCGGTTATTAGGAACCGCCGCTGCAAGGCAGTCCGCTGGGGCTGATGATGGGTGCAGCTGAGGTGATGTGACTCCCCACGGGAAGAGTGCAGCCCCAGGGCAGTGTAGTGGATGGTGGGAGTGATGGTAGTGTGAGTCCCGGTGCTAATAGTGCTGGAGGCGCGAAGGAGCACACAGACAAGTTACAGTCCAGGGTCTTTACTCACAGTTCGTTTGTTCCGGGTCACTTCTGTCAGCAGTGACCGCCCGAGCCGTGCTGCGTCCACCAGGTGTGGGGCTCGGTCAACTCCCAGGCAGTTCAGGAGCATGGCACAGGACCCCCTTTAATCCTTTCTCTGGCCTGCCTCACCAGTGACCCACTTTTGTCCAGCTGCCGCGGACTTGTGCGGTTAAACGTGGGCCCCGTCCTCCGCGGTCCTATATGGTGCCTTCCTAGCAGGTTTGATGAGGTGTCGCACCAATAGATGATCACGACGACCGGTCTTTGGCTGAGGGTTGTTTCTCCTCCACCAACTTGGGATCCGGTACCCTTAATCTGCCTGACCCTGCACCCTGGATTCTCGTGGGTTCTTAGGGTCCCTTCCACCTTCTTGTTCCTGAGCCCTTCTGTTTCTCTGTCTCTCCTTCTTTGCAGTTCCTGTTCTGTTCCTTTCTCTTGGAGCTGAGATGAGCTAGAATCTCAGCTCCCCTTCACCTCCTCCTCGGCCTCTTCTCTAGGCCCACTTCTCCTTCTCCTCTCAGGCTCCGGCCTCTTCCCTAGGCCTGCCTCTGGAGCAGCACTCTGCCTGAGCTGCTGCTCCCTGTCAGCTCTCCTCTCCTCACAGACTGAACCGAACCCTGATCTAAGATGGTGCCCACCTTTTATACCTCCCTCTAGCCATGAGCCCAGGTGACCAGCAACCAATGGGCTCCTTCCTACGCTCAGGAACCGCCCCCTATCTGCCCCTACAGCACTGGGTGTTCCACCCCTCCCTCCCCACTCCAGGCAGGGACATAGTCGGTCGTGCCTGCACTTCTGTCTAGTGGGAGCACCGTTGAGCTGTCCCTGGGAAATGGGGTGTGTGTGCTGCATGCAGCTAACTGAGCCCTGGTCCATTCTCCATCCTTACCCGGGAGTGGAATATCACACCTCTGGTCTGAGGTGCAATACCCCTGTAGCGGCCGAGCCCTCGGGGCGCTACATTCCCCCCTGGTAAAGCACAGCACGTCCTCGGGCTGGAAAAGAGCAAAAACAGTTAAATACAGGACATGCAAACTTTTTTTTTTTTTAAACTTTTTACATTTAGAAACGGACGACATTGTTCAACTCCCTTTATGGGACACACTTTTCTTTTCACTAGACATTATAGAAAACTTTTTCAATACTATTTAGCAGCATATAAAACCTTTTCACATAAAACATTTTTTTTTAGTAAAGCACATTCTTGGATTCTTGATTCACGGTCGCGGTGCAACTTGCGACCCGGTGTTCTTTCCTTCTTCTTAAAGGTGCAACAAATTTGCCTTGAGGTCAATGTTGCAGTCTTTTTTATAAAACCAGTAGGGGGCGCTTTAAGAAGCGCAACTATATACAAGGGATTGGCCGTTTCCAGTCCTCGGCCGGTGGGGATAGGGGAATGGCTGCTCACAGTCCTCAGCCTTGTTAGGGATTAGGGGCACACAGGTAACAGTCCTTTAACTACTCCACACGAGTCCCAAAGGGGACCACACTTCACTCAGCAACAGTTTCACAACAGTTCTTGTACCCTGACGGGTAACTATATACAGTTCCACTTTACCGTTCACTGGTAACGGTGTCCTCCTGATGCTCCTTCTTCCTCCTCATATGGTTCTTCAGACCCGTCCAGGTCCTCTTGGCTCTCCTCACAGCCGTAGTGCTGCTGTTCCTCCTCGGCAAGCCGATGGACATGGAGGGCGTACGGTCCTTTGGCGCCTGGGGAGTTCAGGCCTTGCGACCGGGCCTGGAGAGGGCCGCTGTTGATGACGCCCGGGATCAGAGGGTGCGACTTTGGGCCTGGGCGCGGGCTGGTGGTGGCAGCGCCCAGGGCTGGAGGGCTCGGCAGCAGGGCTTGTTGCGGGGTCTGGAGCAGGTTGATGTTTGCAGCGCCCGGGATCGGTGGCTCCACCAGGGGGCCCGGGAGCAGGCTGACGCTGGCAGCGTCCGGGACAGGGAGACTCCTCTTACCTGCTCCCGCGACCGCTCCTGCATCACGCGTCTTCTCCTGGCGCTGGTCGGGGCCCGCGACGGCTGGGGCACTGCCGATGCTGGGCAGCTTGGTCTGCTGCCGGTCCGCCATCTTGCTCTCCGTTCCTGGTGTCCTCCTCCCCCCTGGTGGACCGTGGCCTACCTTGTGATGATCTTCCTCCGTAGGCCGCGGCTCCACAGTCGATCGTCGGGGTTGAGGACCTGGCGTCGCGCTCCTGTGACGTCAGCGTCGCTCTTCCTCCCTTCCAGGACCTTACGCAGCGTCAGTGCGTGGGGCGGAGCTTCGGATCTTGCGCGCTTTCGGCGTCCACGCCCCTCTTCTTCCTGAGCGGCGTCCCGAAGATGGCGTCCGATGGCGGGAAGCGGCTGCGGATGGCGGGAAACGGTCCAAGATGGCGTCTGAGGGCGGGAATCGGCTCGGGATGGCGGGAAATGACTCCAGACGGCGGGAAACTTCTGGAAATGGCGGGAGACTTCTTTTCAAGGTACATGTACAATCTTCTTCAGGCACGCAATACCCGTTTGCGGTGGGTTGGTCACGATCCTGCCGACTACGCCAAAGCTGACTCGCCCCCTGGGCCGTGGGGCACGCGGAACCGGGCAATAGGGAGACGCTGGGAGTAGTAGTGGCGGCCCGGTCCCACGGCTCAGGGTGGTCAGGCCAATGGTAGTCTGCTACTGTACTTTAGTGTGAGTCCCGGTGCTAATAGTGCTGGAGGCGCGAAGGAGCACACAGACAACAAGTTACAGTCCAGGGTCTTTACTCACAGTTCGTTTGTTCCGGGTCACTTCTGTCAGCAGTGACCGCCCGAGCCGTGCTGCGTCCACCAGGTGTGGGGCTCGGTCAACTCCCAGGCAGTTCAGGAGTATGGCTCAGGACCCCCTTCAATCCTTCCTCTGGCCTGCCTCACCAGTGACCCACTTTTGTCCAGCTGCCGCGGACTTGTGCGGTTAAACGTGGGCCCCGTCCTCCGCTGTCCTATATGGTGCCTTCCTAGCAGGTTTGATGAGGTGTCGCACCAATAGATGATCACGACGACCGGTCTTTGGCTGAGGGTTGTTTCTCCTCCACCAACTTGGGATCCGGTACCCTTAATCTGCCTGACCCTGCACCCTGGATTCTCGTGGGTTCTTAGGGTCCCTTCCACCTTCTTGTTCCTGAGCCCTTCTGTTTCTCTGTCTCTCCTTCTTTGCAGTTCCTGTTCTGTTCCTTTCTCTTGGAGCTGAGATGAGCTAGAATCTCAGCTCCCCTTCACCTCCTCCTCGGCCTCTTCTCTAGGCCCACTTCTCCTTCTCCTCTCAGGCTCCGGCCTCTTCCCTAGGCCTGCCTCTGGAGCAGCACTCTGCCTGAGCTGCTGCTCCCTGTCAGCTCTCCTCTCCTCACAGACTGAACCGAACCCTGATCTAAGATGGTGCCCACCTTTTATACCTCCCTCTAGCCATGAGCCCAGGTGACCAGCAACCAATGGGCTCCTTCCTACGCTCAGGAACCGCCCCCTATCTGCCCCTACAGCACTGGGTGTTCCACCCCTCCCTCCCCACTCCAGCAGGGACATGGTCGGTCGTGCCTGCACTTCTGTCTAGTGGGAGCACCGTTGAGCTGTCCCTGGGAAATGGGGTGTGTGTGGTGCATGCAGCTAACCGAGCCCTGGTCCATTCTCCATCCTTACCTGGGAGTTGAATATCACACCTCTGGTCTGAGGTGCAATACCCCTGTAGCGGCCGAGCCCTCGGGGCGCTACACAAGAATGGGGCAGGGCAGCATATATACAAGGATGGGGGAGGGCAGCATATATACAAGGATGCGGGAGGGCAACATATATACAAGGATGCGGGAGGGCAGCATATATACAAGGAGGAGGGGAGGGCAGCATATATACAAGGATGGGGGGAGGGCAGTATATATACCAGGATTGGGGCAGCATATTTACAAGGATGGGGAGAGCAGCATATATACAAAGATGGGGGGAGGGCAGCATATATACAAGGAGGAGAGGAGGGCAGCATATATACAAGGATGGGACAGGGAGGCATATATACAAGGATGGGGGAGGGCAGCATATATACAAGGATGGGGGAGGGCAGCATATATACGAGGATGGGGAAGGGAAGCAAATATACAAGGATGAGGGGAGAGCAGCATATATACAAGGATGGGGGGCCAGAATGTCTACAAGGATGGGGGGGAGGGCAGCATATCTACAAGGATGGGGGGGAGGGCAGCATATCTACAAGGATGGGGGGAGGGCAGCATATCTACAAGGATGGGGGAGGGCAGCATAAATGGAAGAATGGGGGGAGGGCAGCATATATACAATGATGGGGGAGGGCAGCATTTATACAAGGATGGGGGGAGGGCAGCATATATACAAGGATGGGGGGGTAGCATATATACAAGGATGGAGGGAGGGCAGCGTATATACAAGGATGGGGGGATGGCAGCATATATACAAGGATGGAGGAGGGCAGCATATATACAAGGATGGGGGGAAGGCAGCATATATACAAGGATTGGGGCAGCATATATACAAGGATGGGGGGAGGGCAGCATATAAACAAGAATTGGGGCTGCATATATACAAGGATGGGGAGGGCAGCATATGTACAAGGATGCGGGGAGGAAAGCTTATATACAAAGATGGGAGGAGGGCAGCATATATACAAGGATGGGAGGAGGGAAGCATATCTACAAGGATGGGGGGGCCAAAATATCTACAAGGATGGGGGGAGGGCAGCATATGTACAAGGATGGGGGGAGGGCAGCATATGTACAAGGACGAGGGGAGGGCAGCATATATACAAGGATTGGGGCAGCATATACACAAGGATGGGAGGAGGGCAGCATATCTACAAGGATGGGGGGAGGGAAGCATATCTACAAGGATGGGGGGAGGGAAGCATATCCACAAGGATGGGGGGGCTAAAATATCTACAAGGATGGGGGGAGGGCAGCATATCTACAAGGATGGGAGGAGGGAAGCATATCTACAAGGATGGGGGGAGGGCAGGATAAATGCAAGAATGGGGGAAGGGCAGCATATATGCAAGGATGGGGGGAGGGCAGGATATATACAAGGATTGGGGGAGGGACGATATATACAAGGATGGGGGGAGGGAAGATATATACAAGGATGGGGGAGGGAAGCATATATACAAGGATGGGGGACGGAAGCATATATACAAGGATGGGGGTACGGCAGCATATGTACAAGGATGTGGGGAGGGCAGCATATCTACATGGATGGGGGGACGGCAGCATAAATGCAAGGATGGGAGAGGGCAGCATATATACAAGGATGGGGGGAGGGAAGTATATATACAAGGATGGGGGGAGGGCAGCATATGTATAAGGATGGGGGAGGGCAGCATATATACAAGGATGGGGGGAGGGCAGCATATCTACAGGATGCGGGGAGGGCAGCATATATACAAGGATTGGGGGAGGGCAGCATATATACAAGGATTGGGGGAGAGTAGCATATATACAACGATGGGAGGGGGGCAGAATGTATACAAGGATGGGGGGAGGACAGCATATATACAAGGATAGGGGCAGCATATATACTAGGATGGGGAGGGCAGCATATATACAAGGATGGGGGGAGGGACGCATATATACAAGGATTGGGGCAGCATATATACAAGGATTGGGGCAGCATATATACAAGGATGGGGGAGGGAAGATATATAAGGACGGGGGGAGGGAAGCATATATACAAGGATTGGAGGAGGGCAGCATATGTACAAGGATGGGGGGAGGGCAGCATATGTACAAGGATGAGGGGAGGGCAGCATATATACAAGGATTGGGGCAGCATATACACAAGGATGGGAGGAGGGCAGCATATATACAAGTATGGGAGGAGGGAAGCATATATACAAGGAGGAGGGGAGGGCAGCATATATACAAGGATGGGGGGAGGGCAGTATATATACCAGGATTGGGGCAGCATATTTACAAGGATGGGGAGAGCAGCATATATACAAGGATGGGGGGGAGGGCAGCATATATACAAGGATGGGGGGGAGGGCAGCATATATAAAAGGATGGGGAGAGGCAGCATATATACAAGGATGGAGGGAGGGAAGCATATATATAAGGAGGAGAGGAGGGCAGCATATATACAAGGATGGGGGAGGGCAGCATATATACAAGGATGGGGGAGGGCAGCATATATACAAGGATGGGGAAGGGAAGCAAATATACAAGGATGAGGGGAGAGCAGCATATATACAAGGATGGGGGAGGGCAGCATATCTACAAGGATGGGGGGCCAGAATGTCTACAAGGATGTGGGGAGGGCAGCATATCTACAAGGATGGGGGGGGGCAGCATATCTAGAAGGATGGGGGGAGGGCAGCATATCTACAAGGATGGGGGGAGGGCAGCATATCTACAAGGATGGGGGAGGGCAGCATAAATGGAAGAATGGGGGAGGGCAGCATATATACAATGATGGGGGAGGGCAGCATTTATACAAGGATGGGGGGAGGGCAGCATATATACAAGGATGGGGGGGTAGCATATATACAAGGATGGAGGGAGGGCAGCGTATATACAAGGATGGGGGGATGGCAGCATATATACAAGGATGGAGGAGGGCAGCATATATACAAGGATGGGGGGAGGGCAGCATATATACAAGGATTGGGGCAGCATATATACAAGGATGGGGGGAGGGCAGCATATATACAAGAATTGGGGCAGCATATATACAAGGATGGGGAGGGCAGCATATGTACAAATATGCGGGGAGGAAAGCTTATATACAAAGATGGGAGGAGGGCAGCATATATACAAGGATGGGAGGAGGGAAACATATCTACAAGGATGGGGGGGCCAAAATATCTACAAGGATGGGGGGAGGGCAGCATATGTACAAGGATGGGGGGAGGGCAGCATATGTACAAGGATGAGGGGAGGGGAGGGCAGCATATATACAAGGATTGGGGCAGCATATCCACAAGGATGGGGGGGCCAAAATATCTACAAGGATGGGGGGAGGGCAGCATATCTACAAGGATGGGAGGAGGGAAGCATATCTACAAAGATGGGGGGAGGGCAGGATAAATGCAAGAATGGGGGAAGGGCAGCATATATGCAAGGATGGGAGGAGGGCAGCATATATACAAGGATTGGGGGAGGGACGATATATACAAGGATGGGGGAGGGAAGCATATATACAAGGATGGGGGAGGGAAGCATATATACAAGGATGGGGGGAGGGCAGCATATGTACAAGGATGTGGGGAGGGCAGCATATCTACATGGATGGGGGGACGAAAGCATAAATGCAAGGATGGGGGAGGGCAGCATATATACAAGGATTGGGGGAGGGTAGCATATATACAACGATGGGAGGGGGGCAGAATGTATACAAGGATGGGGGAGGGCAGCATATCTACAAGGATGGGGGGAGGGCAGCATATATACAAGGATGGGGGGAGGGCAGCATATGTACAAGGATGGGGGCAGAATATATACAAGGATGGGGGGAGGGCAGCATATGTATAAGGATGGGGGAGGACAGCATATATACAAGGATGGGGGGATGGCAGCATATCTACAAGGATGGGGGGAGGGCAGCATATCTACAAGGATGGGGGGAGGGCAGCATATCTACAAGGATAGGGGCAGCATATATACTAGGATGGGGAGGGCAGCATATATACAAGGATGGGGGGAGGGCCGCATATATACAAGGATTGGGGCAGCATATATACAAGGATGGGGGAGGGAAGATATATAAGGACGGGAGGAGGGAAGCATATATACAAGGATTGGAGGAGGGCAGCATATGTACAAGGATGGGGGGAGGGCAGCATATGTACAAGGATGAGGGGAGGGCAGCATATATACAAGGATTGGGGCAGCATATATACAAGGATGGGAGGAGGGCAGCATATGTACAAGGATGAGGGGAGGGCAGCATATCTACTAGGATGGGGGGAGGGAAGCATATCTACAAGGATGGGGGGAGGGCAGCATATCTACGAGGATCTGGGGAGGGCAGCATATCTACAAGAATGGGGGGAGGGAAGCATATATACAAGGATGGGGGGAGGGCAGCATAAATGCAAGAATGGGGGAAGGGCAGCATATATTCAAGGATGGGGGGAGGGCAGCATATATACAAGGATGGAGGGAGGGCACCATATGTGCAAGGATGGGGGGAGGGCAGCATATATACAAGGATTGGGGGAGGGAATTTATATACAAGGATGGGGAGATGGGAGCATATATACAAGGTTGGGGGAGGGAAGCATATATACAAGGATGGGGGGAGGGCAGCATATGTACAAGGATGAGGGGAGGGAAGCATATCTACAAGGATGGGGGAGGGCAGCATATCTACAAGGATGGGGGTACGGCAGCATATCTACAAGGATGGGGGGAGGGCAGCATATCTACAAGGATGGGGGAGGGCAGCATATATACAAGGATGGGGGGAGGGCAGCATATGTACAAGGATGAGGGGAGGGAAGCATATCTACAAGGATGGGGGAGGGCAGCATATATACAAGGATGGGGGGAGGGCAGCATATGTACAAGGATGGGGGGAGGGAAGCATATCTACAAGGATGGGGGAGGGCAGCATATCTACAAGGATGGGGGTACGGAAGCATATCTACAAGGATGGGGGGAGGGCAGCATATCTACATGGATGGGGGGACGGCAGCATAAATGCAAGAATGGGGGAGGGCAGCATATATACAAGGATGGAGGGAGGGAAGCATATCTACAAGGATGGGGGGAGGGCAGCATATCTACTAGGATGGGGGGAGGGAAGCATATCTACAAGGATGGGGGGAGGGCAGCATATCTACAAGGATGGGGGGAGGGCAGCATATCTACGAGGATGGGGGGAGGGCAGCATATATACAAGGATGGGGGGAGGGCAGCATAAATGCAAGAATGGGGGGAGGGCAGCATATATTCAAGGATGGGGGGAGGGCAGCATATATACAAGGATGGAGGGAGGGCAGCATATGTGCAAGGATGGGGGGAGGGCAGCATATATACAAGGATTGGGGGAGGGAATTTATATACAAGGATTGGGAGATGGGAGCATATATACAAGGTTGGGGGAGGGAAGCATATATACAAGGATGGGGGGAGGACAGCATGTGTACAAGGATGAGGGGAGGGCAGCATATGTACAAGGATGGGGGGAGGGAAGCATATCTACAAGGATGGGGGAGGGCAGCATATCTACAAGGATGGGGGTACGGAAGCATATCTACAAGGATGGGGGTACGGCAGCAAATCTACAAGGATGGGGGGAGGGCAGCATATCTACATGGATGGGGGGACGGAAGCATAAATGCAAGAATGGGGGAGGGCAGCATATATACAAGGATGGGGGGGGGCAGCATATATTCAAGGATGGGGAGGGCAGCATATATACAAGGATGGGGGGAGGGCAGCATATATACAAGGATGGGGGGAGGGCAGCATATATACAAGGATCGGGGGAGGGCAGCATATATACAAGGATCGGGGGAGGGCAGCATATCTACAAGGATGGGGGGAGGGCAGCATATCTACAAGGATGGGGGGAGGGCAGCATATCTACAAGGATGGGGAGGGCAGCATATATACAAGGATGGGGGAGGGCAGCATATATACAAGGATGCGGGAGGGCAGCATATCTACAAGGATGGGGGGAGGGCAGCATATATACAAGGATGGGGGAGGGCAGCATATATTCAAGGATGGGGGAGGGCAGCATATATTCAAGGATGGGGGAGGGCTGCATATATACAAAGATGGAGGGAAGGCAGCATATGTACAAGGATGGGGGCAGAATACATACAAGTTTGGGTGGAGGGCAGCATATGTACAACGATGGGGCAGAATATATATAAGGATGGGGGGAGGGCAGCATATATACAAGGATGGGGCAGGGCAGCATATATACAAGGATGGGGCAGGGCAGCATATATACAAGGATGGGAGGGGGGCAGCATGTATACAAGGATGAGGGGAGAACTGCATATATACAAGGATGGGGGGATGGCAGCATATCTACAAGGATGGGGGGAGGGCAGCATATCTACAAGGATGGAGGGAGGGCAGCATATATACAAGTATGGGGGGAGGGAAGCATATATACAAGGATGGAGGGAGGGCAGCATATATGCAAGGATGGGGGGAGGAGAGCATATACACAAGGATGGGAGGATGGCAGCATATATACAAGGATGGGGGGAGGGCAACATATATACAAGGATGGAGGGAGGGCAGCATATATGCAAGGATGGGGGGAGGAGAGCATATACACAAGGATGGGAGGATGGCAGCATATCTACAAGGATGGGGGGAGGGCAGCATAAATGCAAGAATGGGGGGAGGGGCGCATATATACAAGGATGGGGGGAGGGAAGCATATATACAAGGATGGGAGGAGGGAAGCATATATACAAGGATGGGAGGAGGGAAGCATATATACAAGGATGGGGGGAGGGCAGCATATGTACAAGGATGGGGGGAGGGCAGCTTATGTACAAGGATGGGGGGAGGGAAGCATATCTACAAGGATGGGGGGAGGGCAGCATATCTACAAGGATGGGGGGAGGGCAGCATAAATGCAAGAATGGGGGGAGGGTAGCATATATACAAGGATGGGGGGAGGGAAGCATATATACAAGGATGGGGGGAGGGCAGCATATATACAAGGATGGAGGGAGGGCAGCATATATACAAGGATGGGGGGAGGGCAGCATATATACAAGGATGGAGGGAGGGCAGCATATATACAAGGATGGAGGGAGGGAAGCATATATACAAGGATGGAGGGAGGGAAGAATATATACAAGGATGGGGGGATGGCAGCATATCTACAAGGATGGGGGAGGGCAGCATATCTACAAGGATGGGGGGAGGGGAGCATATATACAAGTATGGGGGGAGGGCAGCATATATACAAGGATGGGGGGAGGATAGCATATATACAAGGATGGAGGGAGGGCAGCATATATGCAAGGATGGGGGGAGGAGAGCATATATACAAGGATGGGGGGATGGCAGCATATCTATAAGGATGGGGGGAGGGCAGCATAAATGCAAGAATGGGGGGAGGGCAGCAAATATACAAGGATGGGGGGAGGGAAGCATATATACAGTACAGACCAAAAGTTTGGACACACCTTCTCATTTAAAGCTTTTTCTGTACTTTCCTAAGTATGAAAATTGTACGTTCACACTGAAGGCATCAAAACTATGAATTAACACATGTGGATTTATATACTTAACAAAAAAGTGTGAAACTACTGAAAATATGTCTTATATTCTAGGTTCTTCACAGTAGCCACCTTTTGCTTTGATGACTGCTTTGCACACTCTTGGCATTCTCTTGATGAGCTTCAAGAGGTAGTCACCAGAAATGGTTTTCACTTCACAGGTGTGCCCTGTCAGGTTTAATAAGTGGGATTTTTTGCCTTATAAATGGGGTTGGGACCATCAGTTGTGTTGTGCAGAAGTCTGGTGGATACACAGCTGATAGTCCTACTGAATAGACTGTTAGAATTTGTATTATGGCAAGAAAAAAGCAGCGAAGTAAAGAAAAACGAGTGGCCATCATTACTTTAAGAAATGAAGGTCAGTCAGTCCGAAAAATTGGGCAAACTTTGAAAGTGTCCCCAAGTGCAGTTGCAAAAACCATCAAGCTCTACAAAGAAACTGGCTTACATGAGGACCGCCCCAGGAAAGGAAGACCAAGAGTCACCTCTGCTTCTGAGGATAAGTTTATCCGAGTCACCAGCCTCAGAAATCGCAGGTTAACAGCAGCTCAGATTAGAGACCAGGTCAATGCCACACAGAGTTCTAGCAGCAGACACATCTCTACAACAATTGTTAAGAGGAGACTTTGTGCAGCAGGCCTTCATGGTAAAATAGCTGCTAGGAAACCACTGCTAAGGACAGGCAGCAAGCAGAAGAGACTTGTTTGGGCTAAAGAACACAAGGAATGGACATTAGACCAGTGGAAATCTGTGCTTTGGTCTGATGAGTCCAAATTTGAGATCTTTGGTTCCAACCACCGTGTCTTTGTGCGACGCAGAAAAGGTGAACGGATGGACTCTACATGCCTGGTTCCCACCGTGAAGCATGGAGGAGGAGGTGTGATGGTGTGGGGGTGCTTTGCTGGTGACACTGTTGGGGATTTATTCAAAATTGAAGGCATACTGAGCCAGCATGGCTACCACAGCATCTTGCAGAGGCATGCTATTCCATCCGGTTTGCGTTTAGTTGGACCATCATTTATTTTTCAACAGGACAATGACCCCAAACACACCTCCAGTCTGTGTAAGGGCTATTTGACCAATAAGGAGAGTGATGGGGGGCTACGCCAGATGACCTGGCCTCCACAGTCACCAGACCTGAACCCAATAGAGATGGCTTGGGGTGAGCTGGACCGCAGAGTGAAGGCAAAAGGGCCAACAAGTGCTAAGCATCTCTGGGAACTCCTTCAAGATTGTTGGAAGACCATTTCCGGTGACTACCTCTTGAAGCTCATCAAGAGAATGCCAAGAGTGTGCAAAGCAGTCATCAAAGCAAAAGGTGGCTACTTTGAAGAACCTAGAATATAAGACATATTTTCAGTTGTTTCACACTTTTTTGTTAAGTATATAATTCCACATGTGGTAATTCATAGTTTTGATGCCTTCAGTGTGAATGTACAATTTTCATAGTCATGAAAATACAGAAAAATCTTTAAATGAGAAGGTGTGTCCAAACTTTTGGTCTGTACTGTACAAGGATGTGGGGAGGCCAGCATATATTCAAGGATGGTGGAGGGCTGCATATACAGTGCTGGCCAAAAGTATTGGCACCCCTGCAATTCTGTCAGATAATACTCAGTTTCTTCCTGAAAATGATTGAATCACAAATTCTTTGGTATTATTCTCTTCATTTAATTTGCTTGCAAGGAAAAAACACAAAAGAGAATGAAGCAAAAATCAAATCATTGATCATTTCACACAAAACTCCAAAAAAGGGCCGGACAAAAGTATTGGCACCCTCAGCCTAATACTTGGTTGCACAACCTTTAGCCAAAATAACTGCGAACAACCGCTTCCGGTAACCATCAATGAGTTTCTTACAATGCTCTGCTGGAATTGTAGACCATTCTTCTTTGGCAAACTGCTCCAGGTCCCTGATATTTGAAGGGTGCCTTCTCCAAACTGCCATTTTGAGATCTCTCCACAGGTGTTCTATGGGATTCAGGTCTGGACTCATTGCTGGCCACCTTAGAAGTCTCCAGTGCTTTCTCTCAAACCATTTTATAGTGCTTTTGGAAGTGTGTTTTGGGTCATTGTCCTGCTGGAAGACCCATGACCTCTGAGGGAGACCCAGCTTTCTCACACTGGGCCCTACATTATGCTGCAAAATTTGTTGGTAGTCTTCAGACTTCATAATGCCATGCACACGGTCAAGCAGTCCAGTGCCAGAGGCAGCAAAGCAACCCCAAAACATCAGGGAACCTCCGCCATGTTTGACTGTAGGGACCGTGTTCTTTACTTTGAATGCCTTTTTTTTTTTCCTGTACACTCTATGTTGATGCTTTTTCCCAAAAAGTTCTACTTCTGTCTCATCTGACCAGAGAATATTCTTCCAAAACGTTTTAGGCTTTCTCAGGTAAGTTTTGGCAAACTCCAGCCTGGCTTTTTTATGTCTCGGGGTAAGAAGTGGGGTCTTCCTGGGTATCCTACCATACAGTCCCTTTTCATTCAGACGCCGACGGATAGTACGGGTTGACACTGCTGTACCCTCGGACTGCAGGGCAGCTTGAACTTGTTTGGATGTTAGTCGAGGTTCTTTATCCACCATCCGCACAATCTTGCGTTGAAATCTCTCGTCAATTTTTCTTTTCCGTCCACATCTAGGGAGGTTAGCCACAGTGCCATGGGCTTTAAACTTCTTGAAGACACTGCGCACGGAAGACACAGGAACATTCAGGTCTTTGGAGATGGACTTGTAGCCTTGAGATTGCTCATGCTTCCTCACAATTTGGTTTCTCAAGTTCTCAGACAGTTCTTTGGTCTTCTTTCTTTTCTCCATGCTCAATGTGGTCACATAAGGACACAGGACAGAGGTTGAGTCAACTTTAATCCATGTTAACTGGCTGCAAGTGTGATTTAATTATTGCCAATGTAGCACCCTGAGGATTCGGCTGCTACAGGGGTATTACACCTCAAGCCGGAGGTGTGGTATTCCACTCCCGGGTAAGGATGGAGTGTGGAACTGAGCTAGTAGGCTGCATGCACTACATACATCCCATTTCCGGGGGACAGAACAACGGTACTCCCACCAGTATATGTGCAGGTACGACAGCGTCTGTCCCTGGCTGGAGTGGGAGGGGGGTGGAACATCCCAGTAGTGTAGGGGCAGATAGGGGGAGTAGTCTGGGTAAAGCTAGGAGCTCATTGGGTGCTGGTCACCTGGGCTCACACATAGAGGGAGTATATAAGGTGGGCACCATCTTAGATCAGGGTTCAGTTCAGGCAGGAGGAGAAGAGCAGAGGAGCTCAGCCAGAAGGGCTGACAGGGAGCTGTGGCTCCGGCTGGGCCCAGCTCCAGAGCAGAGCCTGCAGAGAGAGAGAGAGAGAGAGAGAGGAGTCAGAAGGACCCAGAGAGGAAACAAGAAAGAACCCCAAGATCCCAGAATAAGGACAGAAGGGTGAAGGGTTGGCGGACACGGGTACCGGATCCCAAGCTGGCAGAGGCAGAAGCAACCCTTAGCCAGGAACCGGAGGTCGTGGTCAGGATCTGCCACGACCCTCACCAAATCCACTAGAAAGGCACACCAAGCATAGGGTCAGGGAGCCCAGAGGAGGCTTGACCACCAAGAGACCCGAGGGAGCCGGCCAAAAGTGGATCCCTGGTGGGGACGGCCAGAGGAAGGGAGAGACAGAAAGGAGCTCAGGACCACGCTCCGGAATTGCCTGGGGGTTGGCCGAGTCCAGGACCTGGTGGACGCAGCACGGCTCGGGTGGTCACTCAAGGCCAGAGTGACCACAAGAACACCAGTAAGTAAAAACCCTGAACTGCATCTCCTGACTCTGAATCTTCTTTCTGCATCATCACAACCCCCATCATCTACACCTGCTGCCCTGAGGCCATACCCCTCCCGTTGGGGGTTATACCATCACTGCTGCACATATACCACCGGCCTCAGCGGACTGCTCTGCAGCGGCGGCTTCAAAGCCGCACTCAACGGGTGGCGTAGTCGACACTTAACAACATCTACAAAGACTGCCACACACTTAGTTTGACACCCTGGGCACGGACCGGGTCACCGCCACAAGGACTACTACCCCCATACAGATCCGGCTCCGGGTATCCCCTACAGCACTGGCCCAGGGGGCGCGTCACCAACACCTGTTAGGTGCCACAGGTAAGTTACAGGTGCTGTTAATTACACGAATTAGAGAAGCATCACATGATTTTTCAAAGGGTGCCAATACTTTTGTCCACCCCCTTTTTTAGGTTTGGTGTGGAATTATATCCAATTTGGCTTTAGGACAATTCTTTTTGTGTTTTTTTCATTGAAGACAAATTAAATGAAGAGAATAATACCAACGAATTTGTGATTGCAATCATTTTCAGGAAGAAACTGAGTATTATCTGACAGAATTGCTGGGGTGCCAATACTTTTGGCCAGCACTGTATACAAGGATGGGGGAGGGCAGCATATATACAAGGATTGGGGCGGTATGTATACAAGGATGCGGAGGGGCAGCATGTATACAACGATGGGGGGAGGGCAGCATATGTACAAGGATGGGGGGAGAATATATACAAGAATGGGGGGAGGGCAGCATATGTACAAGGATGGGGAGGGCAGCATATATACAAGGATTGGGCAGGGCAGCATATATACAAGGATTGGGCAGGGCAGCATATATACAAGGATGGGCGGAGGGCAGCATATGTAGAAGGATGAGGGAGGGCAGCATATGTACAAGGATGGGGGGAGAATATATACAAGAATGGGGGGAGGGCAGCATATGTACAAGGATGGGGAGGGCAGCATATATACAAGGATTGGGCAGGGCAGCATATATACAAGGATTGGGCAGGGCAGCATATATACAAGGATGGGCGGAGGGCAGCATATGTACAAGGATGGGGGCAGAATATATACAAGGATGGGGGGGCAGCATATTTACAAGGATGAGGGAGGGCAGCATATATACAAGGATGGGGCAGGGCAGCATATATACAAGGATGGGGGGAGGGCAGCATATCCACAAGGATGAGGGGAGGGCAGCATATATACAAGGATGGAGGGAGGGCAGCATATATACAAGGATTGGGGAAGGGTAGCATATATACAAGGATGGGAGGGGGCAGAATGTATACAAGGCTGGGAGGAGGACAGCATATCTTCAAGGATGGAGGGCAGCATATACACAAGGATGGGGGAGGGCAGCATATATACAAGGATGGGGGAGGGAAGCATATATACAAGGATGGGGGGAGGGCAGCATATATTCAAGGATGGAGAGAGGGCAGCATATATACAAGGATGGGGGAGGGCAGCATATATACAAGGATGGGAGGGGGGCAGCATGTATACAAGGATTGGGCAGGGCAGCATATATACAAGGATTGGGCAGGGCAGCATATATACAAGGATGGGCAGAGGGCAGCATATGTACAAGGATGGGGGCAGAATATATACAAGGATGGGGGGGCAGCATATTTACAAGGATGAGGGAGGGCAGCATATATACAAGGATGGGGCAGGGCAGCATATATACAAGGATGGGGGGAGGGCAGCATATCCACAAGGATGAGGGGAGGGCAGCATATATACAAGGATGGAGGGAGGGCAGCATATATACAAGGATTGGGGAAGGGTAGCATATATACAAGGATGGGAGGGGGCAGAATGTATACAAGGCTGGGAGGAGGACAGCATATCTTCAAGGATGGAGGGCAGCATATACACAAGGATGGGGGAGGGCAGCATATATACAAGGATGGGGGAGGGAAGCATATATACAAGGATGGGGGGAGGGCAGCATATATTCAAGGATGGAGAGAGGGCAGCATATATACAAGGATGGGGGAGGGCAGCATATATACAAGGATGGGAGGGGGCAGCATGTATACAAGGATGGGGGGAGAACAGCATATATACAAGGATGGGGGGATGGCAGCATACCTACAAGGATGGGGGGAGGGCAGCAGATCTACAAGGATGGGGGGAGGGCAGGATATATTCAAGGATGGGGGGCAGCATATATACAAGGATGGTGGGAGGGCAGCATATATACAAGGATTGGGGCGGCATATATACAAGGATGCGGGAGGGCAGCATATCTACAAGGATGGGGGGAGGGCAGCATATATACAAGGATAGGGGAGGGCAGCATATATTCAACGATGGGGGAGGGCTGCATATATACAAAGATGGAGGGAAGGCAGCATATGTACAAGGATGGGGGCAGAATATATACAAGGATGGGGGGAGGGCAGCATATATACAAGGATGGGGCAGGACAGCATATATACAAGAATGGGGCAGGGCAGCATATCTACAAGGATGGGGCAGGGCAGCATATCTACAAGGATGGGGGGATGGCAGCATATCTACAAGGATGGGGGGATGGCAGCATATCTACAAGGATGGGGGGATGGCAGCATATCTACAAGGATGGGGGGATGGCAGCATATCTACAAGGATGGGGGGATGGCAGCATATCTACAAGGATGGGGGGATGGCAGCATATCTACAAGGATGGGGGGAGAACAGCATATATACAAGGATGGGGGGAGGGCAGCATATCTACAAGGATGGGAGGAGGGCAGCATATATACAAGGATGGGGGAGGGCAGCATGTATACAAGGATGGGATTGGGCAGCATATATACAAGGATGGGGGGAGGGCAGCATATATACAAGGATGAGGCAGGGCAGCATATATACAAGGAAGGGGGCAGCATATATACAAGGAAGGGGGAGGAAAGCATATATACAAAGATGGGGGAGGAAAGATATATATAAGGAAGGGGGGAGGGAAGCATATATACAAGTATGGGAGGAGGGCAGCATATGTATAAGGATGGGGGGAGGGCAGCATATATACAAGGATGGGAGGAGGGCAGCATATATAGAAGGATGGGAGGAGGGCAGCATATGTACAAGGATGAGCGGAGGGCAGTATATATAGAAGGATGGGAGGAGGGCAGCATATATACAAGGATGGGAGGAGGGCAGCATATGTACAAGGATGGGGGGAGGGCAGCATATCTACAAGGATGGGGGGAGGGCAGCATATATACAAGGATGGGGGAGGGCAGCATATATTCAAGGATGGGGGAGGGCTGCATATATACAAAGATGGAGGGAAGGCAGCATATGTACAAGGATGGGGGCAGAATACATACAAGGATGGGCGGAGGGCAGCATATATACAAGGATGGTAGGAGGGCAGCATATATACAAGGATGGGGGGAGAACAGCATATATACAAGGATGGGGGATGGCAGCATACCTACAAGGATGGGGGGAGGGCAGCAGATCTACAAGGATGGGGGGAGGGCAGGATATATTCAAGGATGGGGGGGCAGCATATATACAAGGATGGGGGGAGGGCAGCATATATACAAGGATTGGGGCGGCATATATACAAGGATGCGGGAGGGCAGCATATCTACAAGGATGGGGGGAGGGCAGCATATATACAAGGATGGGGGAGGGCAGCATATATTCAAGGATGGGGGAGGGCTGCATATATACAAAGATGGAGGGAAGGCAGCATATGTACAAGGATGGGGGCAGAATACATACAAGGATGGGCGGAGGGCAGCATATATACAAGGATGGTAGGAGGGCAGCATATATACAAGGATGGGAGGAGGGCAGCATATGTACAAGGATGAGCAGAGGGCAGTATATATAGAAGGATGGGAGGAGGGCAGCATATATACAAGGATGGGAGGAGGGCAGCATATGTACAAGGATGGGGGGAGGGCAGCATATATACGAGGATAGGGGGAGGGCAGCATATGTACAAGGATGAGGGGAGGGCAGCATATCTACTAGGATGGGGTGAGGGAAGCATATCTACAAGGATGGGGGGGCCAGCATATCTACAAGGATGGAGGGAGGGCAGCATAGCTACAAGGATGGGGGGAGGGAAGCATATCTACAAGGATGGGGGGAGGGCAGCATAAATGCAAGAATGGGGGAAGGGCAGCATATATTCAAGGATGGGGGGAGGGCAGCAGATATACAAGGATGGAGGGAGGGCAGCATAAATTCAAGGATGGGAGGAGGGCAGCATATATACAAGGATGGGGGGAAGGCAGCATATATACAAGGATTGGGGGAGGGAATTTATATACAAGGACGGGGGGATGGGAGCATATATACAAGGATGGGAGGAGGGCAGCATATATACAAGGTTGGGGGAGGGAAGCATATTTACAAGGATGGGGGGAGGGCAGCATATGTACAAGGATGGGGGGAGGGCAGCATATGTACAAGGATGGGGGGAGGGCAGCATATGTACAAGGATGGGGGGGAAGCATATCTATTAGGATGGGGGAGGGCAGCATATCTACAAGGATGGGGGGAGGGCAGCATATCTACAAGGATGGGGGGAGGGCAGCATATATGCAAGAATAGGGGAGGTCAGCATATATACAAGGATGGGGGGAGAACAGCATATATACAAGGATGGGGGATGGCAGCATACCTACAAGGATGGGGGGAGGGCAGCAGATCTACAAGGATGGGGGGAGGGCAGGATATATTCAAGGATGGGGGGGCAGCATATATACAAGGATGGGGGGAGAACAGCATATATACAAGGATGGGGGATGGCAGCATACCTACAAGGATGGGGGGAGGGCAGCAGATCTACAAGGATGGGGGGAGGGCAGGATATATTCAAGGATGGGGGGGCAGCATATATACAAGGATGGGGGGAGGGCAGCATATATACAAGGATTGGGGCGGCATATATACAAGGATGCGGGAGGGCAGCATATCTACAAGGATGGGGGGAGGGCAGCATATATACAAGGATGGGGGAGGGCAGCATATATTCAAGGATGGGGGAGGGCTGCATATATACAAAGATGGAGGGAAGGCAGCATATGTACAAGGATGGGGGCAGAATACATACAAGGATGGGCGGAGGGCAGCATATGTACAAGGATGGGGGCAGAATAGAATCATAGAATCATAGAATCATAGAATGGTAGAGTTGGAAGGGACCTCCTGGGTCATCTGGTCCAACCCCCTGCTCAAAGCAGGATTCACTAAATCATCTCAGACAGATGTCTGTCCAGCCTCTGTTTGAAGACGTCCATTGAAGGGGAACTCACCACCTCTCGTGGCAGCCTGTTCCACTCATTAATCACCCTAACTGTCAAAAAGTTTTTTCTAATATCTAATCTGTGTCTCCTCCCATTTAGTTTCATCCCATTGCTTCTAGTCTTTCCTTGTGCAAATGAGAATAAAGATGATCCTTCTACAATGTGACAGCCCTTGACATATTTGTAGACAGCTATTAAGTCTCCTCTCAGTCTTCTTTTTTGCAAGCTAAACATTCCCAAATCCTGCAACCGTTCCTCATAGGACATGGTTTGCAGACCAGTCACCATTCTGGTCGCTCTTCTCTGAACTTGCTCCAGTTTGTCTATGTCTTTTTTAAAATGTGGTGCCCAAAACTGTACACAGTATTCCAGATGAGGTCTGACCAAAGAGGAGTAAAGACCGATAATGACTTCACGTGATCTAGACTGTATGCTTCTGTTAATACATCCCAGAATTGTATTTGCCTTTTTTGCTGCTGCATCACACTGTTGACTCATGTTCAGTCTATGATCTATTAGTATACCTAAATCTTTTTCACATGTACTGTTGCTTAGCTCTATTCCTCCCATTCTGTATATGCTTTTTTCATTTTTATTGCCCAGATGTAGTACTTTGCATTTTTCCCTGTTAAAAACCATTCTGTTGGTTGCTGCCCACTGCTCCAGTTTATTTAGGTCTTTTTGAATCCTCTCTCTCTCTTCTCTAGTATTAGCTATCCCTCCTAGCTTTGTGTCATCAGCAAATTTAATCAGTTTACCCTCAATTCCTTCATCTAAATCATTGATAAAGATGTTGAACAATACAGGTCCCAGGACGGAGCCCTGTGGTACCCCACTTGAGACATTCATCCAGCTGGATGTGAAGCCATTTACAATCACCCTTTGAGTCCGATCACTAAGCCAGTTATGAATCCACCTAACAGTTGCCTGGTCCATTGCATACTTGGTCATTTTTTCAATAAGGATGGTGTGAGATACTTTGTCAAATGCTTTGCTGAAGTCAAGATATACTATATCTACAGCATTTCCCTGATCCACCCAGTCAGTGATTCTGTCATAGAAGGAAATTAAGTTAGTCTGACATGACTTGTTAGTTATAAACCCATGCTGACTCTGGTTAATCACTTCATTCTTATCCAGGTACTTACATACATGTTGTTTAATAATTTGTTCAAAGATCTTTCCTGGTATAGAAGTCAGACTCACCGGCCTATAGTTCCCTGGGTCCACCTTCTTCCCCTTTTTGAAGATAGGAACAACATTTGCTCTTCTCCAGTCTTCTGGGACTTCTCCTGTTCTCCAAGAATTTTCAAAGATTATGGAGAGTGGTTCTAAAATTTCTTCTATGATCTCCTTCAGTACTCTGGGGTGTAATTCATCTGGACCTGGAGACTTGAACTCATTTATGTTAGCTAAATATTCCCTCACAATCTTTCTGTTTACAAATAACTTGGATTCTTCTATTCCTTTAAAAGGACAGTGAAGATCAGTTGATGTTACATTTTCTTTCTGAGAGAAAACAGATGCAAAATAGGAATTAAAAAGTTTGGCCTTCTCAACATCCTCTCTTACCATTTCTCCATTTTCATCCTGTAAAAATCCTATAGCATCTTTGACTTTTCTTTTACTTTTGACATACCCCCAAAATCCTTTTTTATTGCTTTTGACATCTCTTGCAAGCCTTAATTCATTGTCAGCTTTAGCTAACCTGATACATGCCCTGCAGGATCTGCAGACTGCATTATAATCTTCTTTAGATATGCCTCCCTCTTTCCATTTAATAAACATTTCTTTCTTTCTTTTTAGCATGTGTTTAAGTTCTGTGTTCATCCATCCTGGTTTCCTTAAATGCTTCCCATTCTTCCTACTTTTCGGGATTGTTAACGATTGTGCTTTGAGAATCTCATTTTTAAAAATTTCCCATCCTTCCTGGACATTTTTGTCCTTAAGGACATCCAGCCATTGGATCCCTCCTATTCTCTTTCTGAGTCTCTTAAAATCTGCCTTTCTAAAATCTAACCTTGAAGTTTGAGTCTTCACATGTCTTCCTCCTCTAGTTATCCAAAATTCTATAATAGCATGATCGCTGCCTCCTAGGGTCCCAGCCACTTTTACCTCCTCAACCATTTCCTCCTTGTTTATAAGGATTAGATCCAAAGTAGCAGATCCCCTTGTTTTCTCCCCTACCTTTTGGAAGATAAAGTTGTCAGCAAGAGAGGATAAGAATTTGCTTGACCTGTTAGTTTTACTTGAGAGAGATTCCCAACAAATGTCTGGATAGTTGAAATCTCCCATGACCACTACGTCATATTTTTTTGAGAACTTGGTCATTTGATACATAAAGAGTTCATCCATATCTTCAGCTTGCCCAGGTGGCCTGTAGTAAATGCCTACAATGGTGTCCTTTCCGTTGTTCTCTCCTTGTATTCTTACCCAAACAGTTTCCACAGAACTCCCAGTCTCTGAAGCTTCAATCTCTGTGCAGATATACGCTTTTCTAACATATAATGCGACACCTCCTCCTCGTTTATCAAGTCTGTTTCTTGCAAATAAGTTGTATCCTTTTAGCCTTTTATTCCAATCATGTGTATCGTCCCACCAAGTTTCAGTGATTCCAATGACATCATATTTCTTTTCCTGCGTTAGTAGTTCTAATTCTCCTTGTTTGTTGCCCATGCTTTGTGCATTTGTATAAAAACATTTTAGTTTGTGATTGGTTTCTCTTCTTCCCATATTTTTATTATTTAAATTGTTTTGTCTTTGTTCTTCCTTTCCACTTCCAGTAGCAGAGATCTCAATAGTATTTGTCAGCTGTATGGCTTTTTCTGGCCTTTTGCTTCCCTTCCCACATTGTTCTAGTTTAAAGCTCTCCTGATGAGTGCAGCAAGGCAATTTCCAAATACATGTTTTCCAGTCTTCGTAAGGTGCACCCCATCTCTAGCAAGTAGTCCATCGTATAGGTAATTCATTCCGTGATCCAGAAATCCAAATCCTTGTTGACGGCACCATCGACGTAGCCAGTTGTTCACCTGTAGAATCTTATTCCACCTCATTGTTCCATGGCCATCCACTGGGAGGATGGATGAGAAGACCACCTGCGCTCCCAATTCTTTCACTTTCTTGCCCAAGTCTTCAAAGTCACTGCAGATGGTTTCCAGGTCCTTTCTTGCGGTGTCATTTGTCCCCACATGTATTAGCAGGAATGGGTAGTGATCTGTAGGTCTGAAGAGTCTTGATATCCTGTCAGACACATCTTTAATTTTTGCTCCTGGAAGACAGCACATTTCTCTTGAGGTTATGTCTGGTCTGCAGATAGCAGCCTCTGTTCCTCTTAACAGGGAATCCCCCATGACCACCACTCTCCGTTTTTTCTTCACAACATTCTTCTTTCTCCATCCAGGAGGATTCTGAGGGCTTACAAGGTTATTCATTGCTGGCAAAGTCTTATCTTGCTGTATTTCTTCATGGTTCTCCTGCGTGAGAGCCTGGTACTGGTTCCTGAGCAGTATGGGTGCTGACTGCCTCTCGATCCTCCTGCTTCTCTGGGTCACATGCTTCCATTCCTCTGTTTCCTCAGGTGCAGTTCGAATTTCTTCTGTTTCTGAATCATGAAGAGATAATTCTGCTCTGTCTAAGAACTCTTCACCTTCCTTAATGATTTTCAAGGTAGTTAACCTCTCTTCTAGATTTCGCAACTTTTCCTCCAACAGGGACACAAGCTTGCATTTCTGGCATGTGAAGTTTGGCTTTTCCACTGGCAAGTCTGTGAACATGTAGCAGGATATGCAGCTCACCAAATGGCTCCTGGACTCTTCCATGTTCTTACTGTTAATGTTCTGAAAACAGTGAAAAAAGCTTAAAAAAAAAAGCTTCAAAATGCGCGCGCCGTTAGGCGCGCGGTTTACCGATGTCCTCTTTTCAGCTCCAACAGCCAAAATCCAGTGTTCTTTGAGTTCACGGAGACTCTTCACTTACCCCAAAATGCAGTGGGAATATGCAAATTATCTCCTTAGGACTCCTCCCCTGGTTTACCGATGTCCTCTTTTCAGCTCCAACAGCCAAAATCCAGTGTTCTTTGAGTTCACGGAGACTCTTCACTTACCCCAAAATGCAGTGGGAATATGCAAATTATCTCCTTAGGACTCCTCCCCTGGTTTACCGATGTCCTCTTTTCAGCTCCAACAGCCAAAATCCAGTGTTCTTTGAGTTCACGGAGACTCTTCACTTACCCCAAAATGCAGTGGGAATATGCAAATTATCTCCTTAGGACTCCTCCCCCTTGAATATATACAAGGATGGGGGAGGGCAGCATATATACAAGGATGGGGAAGGGCAGCATATATACAAGAATGGGGCAGGGCAGCATATATACAAGGATGGGAGGGGGGCAGCATGTATACAAGGATGGGGGGAGAACAGCATATATACAAGGATGGGAGATGGCAGCATACCTACAAGGATGGGGGGAGGGCAGCAGATCTACAAGGATGGGGGGAGGGCAGGATATATTCAAGGATGGGGGGGCAGCATATATACAAGGATGGGGGGAGGGCAGCATATATACAAGGATTGGGGCGGCATATATACAAGGATGCGGGAGGGCAGCATATCTACAAGGATGGGGGGAGGGCAGCATATATACAAGGATGGGGGAGGGCAGCATATATACAAAGATGGAGGGAAGGCAGCATATGTACAAGGATGGGGGCAGAATACATACAAGGATGGGCGGAGGGCAGCATATGTACAAGGATGGGGGCAGAATATATACAAGGATGGGGGAGGGCAGCATATATACAAGAATGGGGCAGGACAGCATATATACAAGGATGGGGGGATGGCAGCATATCTACAAGGATGGGGGGTTGGCAGCATATCTACAAGGATGGGGGGATGGCAGCATATCTACAAGGATGGGGGGATGGCAGCATATCTACAAGGATGGGGGGAGGGCAGCATATATACAAGGATGGGAGGAGGGCAGCATATGTACAAAGATGAGCAGAGGGCAGCATATATACAAGGATGAGAGGAGGGCAGCATATGTACAAGGATGGGGGGAGGGCAACATATGTACAAGGATGAGGGGAGGGCAGCATATCTACTAGGATGGGGGGATGGAAGCATATCTACAAGGATGGGGGGGCCAGCATATCTACAAGGATGGAGGGAGGGCAGCATATCAACAAGGATGAGGGGAGGGAAGCATATCTACAAGGATGGGGGGAGGGCAGCATAAATGCAAGAATGGGGGACGTCAGCATATATACAAGGATGGAGGGAGGGAAGCATATATACAAGGATGGAGGGAGGGCAGCATATATGCAAGGATGGAGGGAGGGCAGCATATATACAAGGATTGGGGGAGGCAATTTATATACAAGGACGGGGGGATGGGAGCATATCTACAAGGATGGGAGGAGGGCAGCATATATACAAGGATGGGGGGAGGGCAGCATATGTACAAGGATGGGGGGAGGGAAGCATATCTACAAGGATGGGGGGAGGGAAGCATATCTACAAGGATGGGGGAGGGCAGCATATCTACAAGGATGGGGGGAGGGCAGCATATCTACAAGGATGGGGGAGGGTAGCATATCTACATGGATGGGGGGAGGGCAGCATAAATGCAAGAATGGGGGAGGTCAGCATATATACATGGATGGAGGGAGGGCAGCATATATACAAGGATGGAGGGAGGGCAGCATAAATGCAAGAATGGGGGGAGGGTAGCATATATACAAGGATGGGGGAGGGCAGCATATATACAAGGATTGGGGTAGGGAAGCATATATACAAGGATGGGAGGAGGGAAGCATATATACAAGGATTGGGGTAGGGCAGCATATATACAAGGACGGGGTAGGGCAGCATATATACAAGGATTGGGGTAGGGAAGCATATATACAAGGATGGGAGGAGGGAAGCATATATACAAGGATGGGGGGAGGGCAGCATAAATGCAAGAATGGGGGGAGGGCAGCATATATACAAGAATGGGGGAGGGCAGCATATATACAAGGATTTGGGTAGGGCAGCATATATACAAGGACGGGGGCAGGGAAGCATATATACAAGGATGGGAAGAGGGAAGCATATATACAAGGATGGGAGGAGGGCAGCATATATACAAGGTTGGGGGAGCGAAGCATATATACAAGGATAGGGGGGAAGGCAGCACATGTACAAGGATGGGGGGAGGGCAGCTTATGTACAAGGATGGGGGGAGGGAAGCATATCTACAAGGATGGGGGGAGGGCAGCATATGTACAAGGATGGGGGAGGGCAGCATATGTACAAGGATGGGGGGAGGGCAGCATATCTACAAGGATGGGGGGAGGGCAACATATCTACAAGGATGGTGGGAGAGCAGCATAAATGCAAGAATGGGGGGAGGGTAACATATATACAAGGATGGGGGGAGGGAAGCATATATACAAGGATGGGGGGAGGCCAGCATATATTCAAGGATGGGGGGAGGGCAGCATATATACAAGGATGGAGGGAGGGCAGCATATATACAAGGATGGAGGGAGGGCAACATATATACAAGGATGGAGGGAGGGCAGCATATCTACAAGGATGGGGGGAGGGCAGCATATATACATGGATGGGAGGGGGGCAGCATATATACAAGGATGGGGGGAGGGGAGCATATATACAAGGATGGAGGGAGGGAAGCATATATACAAGGATGGGGGGATGGCAGCATATCTACAAGGATGGGGGGAGGGCAGCATATCTACAAGGATGGGGGGAGGGGAGCATATATACAAGTATGGGGGGAGGGCAGCATATATACAAGGATGGGGGGAGGGCAGCATATATACAAGGATGGAGGGAGGGCAGCATATATGCAAGGATGGGGGGAGGAGAGCATATATACAAGGATGGGGGGATGGCAGCAAATATACAAGGATGGGGGGAGGGAAGCATAAATGCAAGAATGGGGGGAGGGCAGCAAATATACAAGGATGGGGGGAGGGAAGCATATATACAAGGATGGGGGGAGGGAAGCATATATTCAAGGATGGTGGAGGGCTGCATATATACAAGGATGGGGGAGGGCAGCATATATACAAGGATTGGGCAGGGCAGCATATATACAAGGATTGGGCAGGGCAGCATATATACAAGGATTGGGCAGGGCAGCATATATACAAGGATGGGGCAGGGCAGCATATATACAAGGATGGGGCAGGGCAGCATATATACAAGGATGGGGCAGGGCAGCATATATACAAGGATGGGGCAGGGCAGCATATATACAAGGATGGGGCAGGGCAGCATATATACAAGGATGGGGCAGGGCAGCATATATACAAGGATGGGGCAGCGCAGCATATATACAAGGATGGGCGGAGGGCAGCATATATACAAGGATTGGGGGAGGGTAGCATATATACAAGGATGGGAGGGGGGCAGCATATGTACAAGGATGGGGGCAGAATATATACAAGGATGGGGTGAGGGCAGCATATGTACAAGGATGGGTGGAGGGCAGCATATGTACAAGAATGGGGGCAGAATATATACAAGGATGGGGGGAGGGCAGCATATCTACAAGGATGGAGGGCAGCATATATACAAGGATGGGGGAGGGCAGCATGTATACAAGGATGGGATTGGGCAGCATGTATACAAGGATGGGGGGAGGGCAGCATATATACAAGGATGGGGGGAGGAAAGCATATATACAAAGATGGGGGAGGAAAGATATATATAAGGACGGGGGGAGGGAAGCATATATACAAGTATGGGAGGAGGGCAGCATATGTACAAGGATGGGGGGAGGGCAGCATATGTTCAAGGATGAGCGGAGGGCAGCATATGTACAAGGATGGGAGGAGAGCAGCATATATACAAGTATGGGAGGAGGGCAGCATATGTACAAGGATGGGGGAGGGCAGCATATATACAAGGATGAGAGGAGGGCAGCATATGTACAAGGATGGGGGGAGGGCAGCATATGTACAAGGATGAGGGGAGGGCAGCATATCTACAAGTATGGGAGGAGGGCAGCATATGTACAAGGATGGGGGGAGGGCAGCATATATACAAGGATGGGGGGAGGGCAGCATATATACAAGGATGGGGGGAAGGCAGCATATATACAAGGATGGGGGGATGGCAGCATATGTAGAAGGATGAGCGGAGGGCAGCATATATATATAAGTATGGGAGGAGGGCAGCATATGTACAAGGATGGGGGGAGGGCAGCATATGTACAAGGATGGGGGGAGGGCAGCATATGTACAAGGATGGGGGGAGGGCAGCATATGTACAAGGATGGGGGGAGGGCAGCATATGTACAAGGATGGGGGGAGGGCAGCATATGTACAAGGATGGGGGGAGGGCAGCATATCTACAAGGATGGGGGGAGGGAAGCATATGTATAAGGATGGGGGAGGGAAGCATATCTACAAGGATGGGGGGAGGGCAGCATAAATGCAAGAATGGGGGAAGGGCAGCATATATTCAAGGATGGAGGGAGGGCAGCATATCTACAAGGATGGAGGGAGGGAAGCATATCTATAAGGATGGGGGGAGGGCAGCATAAATGCAAGAATGGGGGAAGGGCAGCATATATACAAGGATGGAGGGAGGGCAGCATATATTCAAGGATGGGAGGAGGGCAGCATATCTACAAGGATGGGGGGAGGGAAGCATATCTACAAGGATGGGGGGAGGGAATTTATACACAAGGACGGGGGGATGGGAGCATATGTACAAGGATGGGGGTAGGGCAGCATATCTACTAGGATGGGGTGAGGGAAGCATATCTACAAGGATGGGGGGGCCAGCATATCTACAAGGATGGAGGGAGGGCAGCATAAATGCAAGAATGGGGGAAGGGCAGCATATATTCAAGGATGGGGGGAGGGCAGCATATCTACAAGGATGGGGGGAGGGAAGCATATCTACAAGGATGGGGGGAGGGCAGCATAAATGGAAGAATGGGGGAAGGGCAGCATATATTCAAGGATGGGGGGAGGGCAGCATATATAAAAGGATGGGGGGAGGGCAGCATATATACAAGGATGGAGGGAGGGCAGCATATATTCAAGGATGGGAGGAGGGCAGCATATATACAAGGATTGGGGGAGGGAATTTATATACAAGGACGGGGGGAGGGCAGCATATATACAAGGTTGGGGGAGGGAAGCATATCTACAAGGATGGGGGGAGGGAAGCATATACACAAGGATGGGGGGAGGGCAGCATAAATGCAAGAATGGGGGAGGGCAGCATATATTCAAGGATGGGGGGAGGGCAGCATATATACAAGGATGGGGGGAGGGCAGCATATATACAAGGATGGAGGGAGGGCAGCATATATTCAAGGATGGAAGAGGGCAGCATATATACAAGGATTGGGGGAGGGAATTTATATACAAGGACGGGGGGAGGGCAGCATATGTACAAGGATGGGGGGAGGGCAGCATATGTACAAGGATGGGGTGAGAGAAGCATATCTACAAGGATGGGGGGGCCAGCATATCTACAAGGATGGAGGGAGGGCAGCATATATACAAGGATGGGGGGAGGGCAGCATAAATGCAAGAATGGGGGAGGGCAGCATATATACAAGGATGGAGGGAGGGCAGCATATATACAAGGATGGGGGGAGGGCAGCATATATACAAGGATGGAGAGAGGGCAGCATATATACAAGGATGGGGGGAGGGCAGCATATATACAAGGATGGGGGGATGGAAGCATACCTACAAGGATGGGGGGATGGCAGCATACCTACAAGGATGGGGGGAGGGCAGCAGATCTACAAGGATGGGGGGAGGGCAGGAGATATTCAAGGATGGGGGGGCAGCATATATACAAGGATGGGGGGAGGGCAGCATATATTCAAGGATGGGGGGAGGGCAGCATATATTCAAGGATGGGGGGAGGGCAGCATATATACAAGGATGGGGGGAGGGCAGCATATATACAAGGATGGAGGGAGGGCAGCATATATTCAAGGATGGGAGGAGGGCAGCATATATACAAGGATTGGGGGAGGGAATTTATATACAAGGACGGGGGGATGGGAGCATATGTACAAGGATGGGGGTAGGGCAGCATATCTACTAGGATGGGGTGAGGGAAGCATATCTACAAGGATGGAGGGAGGGCAGCATAAATGCAAGAATGGGGGAAGGGCAGCATATATTCAAGGATGGGGGGAGGGCAGCATATCTACAAGGATGGGGGGAGGGAAGCATATCTACAAGGATGGGGGGAGGGCAGCATAAATGGAAGAATGGGGGAAGGGCAGCATATATTCAAGGATGGGGGGAGGGCAGCATATATACAAGGATGGGGGGAGGGCAGCATATATACAAGGATGGAGGGAGGGCAGCATATATTCAAGGATGGGAGGAGGGCAGCATATATACAAGGATTGGGGGAGGGAATTTATATACAAGGACGGGGGGAGGGCAGCATATATACAAGGTTGGGGGAGGGAAGCATATCTACAAGGATGGGGGGAGGGAAGCATATACACAAGGATGGGGGGAGGGCAGCATAAATGCAAGAATGGGGGAGGGCAGCATATATTCAAGGATGGGGGGAGGGCAGCATATATACAAGGATGGGGGGAGGGCAGCATATATACAAGGATGGAGGGAGGGCAGCATATATTCAAGGATGGAAGAGGGCAGCATATATACAAGGATTGGGGGAGGGAATTTATATACAAGGACGGGGGGAGGGCAGCATATGTACAAGGATGGGGTGAGAGAAGCATATCTACAAGGATGGGGGGGCCAGCATATCTACAAGGATGGAGGGAGGGCAGCATATATACAAGGATGGGGGGAGGGCAGCATAAATGCAAGAATGGGGGAGGGCAGCATATATACAAGGATGGAGGGAGGGCAGCATATATACAAGGATGGGGGGAGGGCAGCATATATACAAGGATGGAGAGAGGGCAGCATATATACAAGGATGGGGGGAGGGCAGCATATATACAAGGATGGGGGGATGGAAGCATACCTACAAGGATGGGGGGATGGCAGCATACCTACAAGGATGGGGGGAGGGCAGCAGATCTACAAGGATGGGGGGAGGGCAGGAGATATTCAAGGATGGGGGGGCAGCATATATACAAGGATGGGGGGAGGGCAGCATATATTCAAGGATGGGGGGAGGGCAGCATATATTCAAGGATGGGGGGAGGGCAGCATATATACAAGGATGGGGGGAGGGCAGCATATATACAAGGATGGAGGGAGGGCAGCATATATTCAAGGATGGGAGGAGGGCAGCATATATACAAGGATTGGGGGAGGGAATTTATATACAAGGACGGGGGGAGGGCAGCATATATACAAGGTTGGGGGAGGGAAGCATATATACAGGGATGGGGGGAGGGCAACATATATACAAGGATGGAGAGAGGGCAGCATATATACAAGGATGGGGGGAGGGCAGCATATATACAAGGATGGGGGGAGGGCAGCATATATACAAGGATGGAGAGAGGGCAGCATATATACAAGGATGGGGGGAGGGCAGCATATATACAAGGATGGGGGGATGGCAGCATACCTACAAGGATGGGGGGATGGCAGCATACCTACAAGGATGGGGGGAGGGCAGCAGATCTACAAGGATGGGGGGAGGGCAGGATATATTCAAGGATGGGGGGGCAGCATATATACAAGGATGGGGGGAGGGCAGCATATATTCAAGGATGGGGGAGGGCTGCATATATACAAAGACGGAGAGAAGGCAGCATAAATGGGGGAGGTCAGCATATATACAAGGATGGAGGGAGGGAAGCATATATACAAGGATGGGGGAGGGCTGCATATATACAAAGACGGAGGGAAGGCAGCATAAATGGGGGAGGTCAGCATATATACAAGGATGGGGGGAGGGCAGCATATATTCAAGGATGGGGGAGGGCAGCATATATTCAAGTATGGGGGAGGGCAGCATATATTCAAGTATGGGGGAGGGCAGCATATATTCAAGGATGGGGGGAGGGCAGCATATATACAAGGATGGGGGGAGGGCAGCATATATACAAGGATGGGGGAGGGCAGCATATATTCAAGGATGGGGGGAGGGCAGCATATATACAAGGATGGGGGGAGGGCAGCATATATACAAGGATGGGAGGGGGCAGCATGTGCACAAGGATGGGGGGAGAACAGCATATATACAAGGATGGGGGGAGGGAAGCATATCTACAAGGATGGGGGGGCCAGCATATCTACAAGGATGGAGGGAGGGCAGCATATCTACAAGGATGGGGGGAGGGAAGCATATCTACAAGGATGGGGGGAGGGCAGCATATATACAAGGATGGGGGGAGGGCAGCATATATACAAGGATGGAGGGAGGGCAGTAGATATACAAGGATGGGGGGAGGGCAGCATATATACAAGGATGGGAGGAGGGCAGCATATATACAAGGTTGGGGGAGGGAAGCATATATAAAAGGATGGGGGGAGTGCAGCATATGTACAAGGATGGGGGGAGGGCAGCATATCTACAAGGATGGGGGGATGGCAGCATATATACAAGGATGGGGGGATGGCAGCATATATACAAGGATGGAGGGAGGGAAGCATATATACAAGGATGGGGGGAGGGCAGCATATATACAAGGGTGGAGAGAGGGCAGCATATATACAAGGATGGGGGGAGGGCAGCATATATACAAGGATGGGGGGAGGGCAGCATATATACAAGGATGGGGGGAGGGCATCATACCTACAAGGATGGGGGGAGGGCAGCAGATCTACAAGGATGAGGGGAGGGCAGCATATATACAAGGATGGGGGGAGGGCAGCATATATACAAGGATGGAGAGAGGGCAGGATATATTCAAGGATGGGGGGGCAGCATATATACAAGGATGGGGGGAGGGCAGCATATGTACAAGGATGGGGGGAGGGCAGCATATCTACTAGGATGGGGGGAGGGAAGCATATCTACAAGGATGGGGGGAGGGCAGCATATCTACGAGGATGGGGGGAGGGCAGCATATCTACAAGAATGGGGGGAGGGAAGCATATATACAAGGATGGAGGGAGGGCAGCATATGTGCAAGGATGGGGGGAGGGCAGCATATATACAAGGATTGGGGGAGGGAATTTATATACAAGGATGGGGAGATGGGATCATATATACAAGGTTGGGGGAGGGAAGCATATATACAAGGATGGGGGGAGGGCAGCATATGTACAAGGATGAGGGGAGGGCAGCATATGTACAAGGATGGGGGGAGGGAAGCATATCTACAAGGATGGGGGAGGGCAGCATATCTACAAGGATGGGGGTACGGCAGCATATCTACAAGGATGGGGGGAGGGCAGCATATCTACATGGATGGGGGGACGGCAGCATAAATGCAAGAATGGGGGAGGGCAGCATATATACAAGGATGGAGGGAGGGAAGCATATATACAAGGATGGGGGGAGGCAAGCATATATTCAAGGATGGGGAGAGGGCAGCATATATACAAGGATGGAGGGAGGGCAGCATATATACAAGGATGGGGGGAGGGCAGCATATATACAAGGATCGGGGGAGGGCAGCATATCTACAAGGATGGGGGGAGGGCAGCATATATACAAGGATTGGGGCCGCATATATACAAGGATGCGGGAGGGCAGCATATCTACAAGGATGGGGGGAGGGTAGCATATATACAAGGATGGGGGAGGGCAGCATATATTCAAGGATGGGGGAGGGCTGCATATATACAAAGATGGAGGGAAGGCAGCATATGTACAAGGATGGGGCAGAATATATATAAGGATGGGGGGAGGGCAGCATATATACAAGGATGGGGCAGGGCAGCATATATACAAGGATGGGGCAGGGCAGCATATATACAAGGATGGGAGGGGGGCAGCATGTATACAAGGATGAGGGGAGAACTGCATATATACAAGGATGGGGGATGGCAGCATATCTACAAGGATGGGGGGAGGGCAGCATATCTACAAGGATGGAGGGAGGGCAGCATATATACAAGTATGGGGGGAGGGAAGCATATATACAAGGATGGGGGAGGGCAGCATATATACAAGGATGGAGGGAGGGCAGCATATATGCAAGGATGGGGGGAGGAGAGCATATACACAAGGATGGGAGGATGGCAGCATATATACAAGGATGGGGGGAGGGCAGCATATATACAAGGATGGAGGGAGGGCAGCATATATGCAAGGATGGGGGGAGGAGAGCATATACACAAGGATGGGAGGATGGCAGCATATCTACAAGGATTGGGGTAGGGAAGATATATACAAGGACGGGGGCAGGGAAGCATATATACAAGGATGGGAGGAGGGAAGCATATATACAAGGATGGGAGGAGGGAAGCATATATACAAGGATGGGGGGAGGGCAGCATATATACAAGGATGGGGGGAGGGCAGCTTATGTACAAGGATGGGGGGAGGGAAGCATATCTACAAGGATGGGGGGAGGGCAGCATAAATGCAAGAATGGGGGGAGGGTAGCATATATACAAGGATGGGGGAGGGAAGCATATATACAAGGATGGGGGGAGGCCAGCATATATTCAAGGATGGGGGGAGGGCAGCATATATACAAGGATGGAGGGAGGGCAGCATATATACAAGGATGGGGGGAGGGCAGCATATATACAAGGATGGAGGGAGGGAAGCATATATACAAGGATGGAGGGAGGGAAGCATATATACAAGGATGGGGGGATGGCAGCATATCTACAAGGATGGGGGGAGGGAAGCATATCTACAAGGATGGGGGGAGGGGAGCATATATACAAGTATGGGGGGAGGGCAGCATATATACAAGGATGGGGGGAGGGTAGCATATATACAAGGATGGTGGGAGGGCAGCATATATGCAAGGATGGGGGGAGGAGAGCATATATACAAGGATGGGGGGATGGCAGCATATCTATAAGGATGGGGGGAGGGCAGCATAAATGCAAGAATGGGGGTAGGGCAGCAAATATACAAGGATGGGGGGAGGGAAGCATATATACAGTACAGACCAAAAGTTTGGACACACCTTCTCATTTAAAGCTTTTTCTGTACTTTCCTAAGTATGAAAATTGTACGTTCACACTGAAGGCATCAAAACTATGAATTAACACATGTGGATTTATATACTTAACAAAAAAGTGTGAAACTACTGAAAATATGTCTTATATTCTAGGTTCTTCACAGTAGCCACCTTTTGCTTTGATGACTGCTTTGCACACTCTTGGCATTCTCTTAATGAGCTTCAAGAGGTAGTCACCAGAAATGGTTTTCACTTCACAGGTGTGCCCTGTCAGGTTTAATAAGTGGGATTTCTTGCCTTATAAATGGGGTTGGGACCATCAGTTGTGTTGTGCAGAAGTCAGGTGGATACACAGCTGATAGTCCTACTGAATAGACTGTTAGAATTTGTATTATGGCAAGAAAAAAGCAGCGAAGTAAAGAAAAACGAGTGGCCATCATTACTTTAAGAAATGAAGGTCAGTCAGTCCGAAAAATTGGGCAAACTTTGAAAGTGTCCCCAAGTGCAGTTGCAAAAACCATCAAGCGCTACAAAGAAACTGGCTTACATGAGGACCGCCCCAGGAAAGGAAGACCAAGAGTCACCTCTGCTTCTGAGGATAAGTTTATCCGAGTCACCAGCCTCAGAAATCGCAGGTTAACAGCAGCTCAGATTAGAGACCAGGTCAATGCCACACAGAGTTCTAGCAGCAGACACATCTCTACAACAATTGTTAAGAGGAGACTTTGTGCAGCAGGCCTTCATGGTAAAATAGCTGCTAGGAAACCACTTCTAAGGACAGGCAACAAGCAGAAGAGACTTGTTTGGGCTAAAGAACACAAGGAATGGACATTAGACCAGTGGAAATCTGTGCTTTGGTCTGATGAGTCCAAATTTGAGATCTTTGGTTCCAACCACCGTGTCTTTGTGCGACGCAGAAAAGGTGAACGGATGGACTCTACATGCCTGGTTCCCACCGTGAAGCATGGAGGAGGAGGTGTGATGGTGTGGGGGTGCTTTGCTGGTGACACTGTTGGGGATTTATTCAAAATTGAAGGCATACTGAGCCAGCATGGCTACCACAGCATCTTGCAGAGGCATGCTATTCCATCCGGTTTGCGTTTAGTTGGACCATCATTTATTTTTCAACAGGACAATGACCCCAAACACACCTCCAGGCTGTGTAAGGGCTATTTGACCAATAAGGAGAGTGATGGGGGGCTACGCCAGATGACCTGGCCTCCACAGTCACCAGACCTGAACCCAATAGAGATGGCTTGGGGTGAGCTGGACCGCAGAGTGAAGGCAAAAGGGCCAACAAGTGCTAAGCATCTCTGGGAACTCCTTCAAGATTGTTGGAAGACCATTTCCGGTGACTACCTCTTGAAGCTCATCAAGAGAATGCCAAGAGTGTGCAAAGCAGTCATCAAAGCAAAAGGTGGCTACTTTGAAGAACCTAGAATATAAGACATATTTTCAGTTGTTTCACACTTTTTTGTTAAGTATATAATTCCACATGTGGTAATTCATAGTTTTGATGCCTTCAGTGTGAATGTACAATTTTCATAGTCATGAAAATACAGAAAAATCTTTAAATGAGAAGGTGTGTCCAAACTTTTGGTCTGTACTGTACAAGGATGTGGGGAGGCCAGCATATATTCAAGGATGGTGGAGGGCTGCATATACAGTGCTGGCCAAAAGTATTGGCACCCCTGCAATTCTGTCAGATAATACTCAGTTTCTTCCTGAAAATGATTGAATCACAAATTCTTTGGTATTATTCTCTTCATTTAATTTGCTTGCAAGGAAAAAACACAAAAGAGAATGAAGCAAAAATCAAATCATTGATCATTTCACACAAAACTCCAAAAAAGGGCCGGACAAAAGTATTGGCACCCTCAGCCTAATACTTGGTTGCACAACCTTTAGCCAAAATAACTGCGAACAACCGCTTCCGGTAACCATCAATGAGTTTCTTACAATGCTCTGCTGGAATTGTAGACCATTCTTCTTTGGCAAACTGCTCCAGGTCCCTGATATTTGAAGGGTGCCTTCTCCAAACTGCCATTTTGAGATCTCTCCACAGGTGTTCTATGGGATTCAGGTCTGGACTCATTGCTGGCCACCTTAGAAGTCTCCAGTGCTTTCTCTCAAACCATTTTATAGTGCTTTTGGAAGTGTGTTTTGGGTCATTGTCCTGCTGGAAGACCCATGACCTCTGAGGGAGACCCAGCTTTCTCACACTGGGCCCTACATTATGCTGCAAAATTTGTTGGTAGTCTTCAGACTTCATAATGCCATGCACACGGTCAAGCAGTCCAGTGCCAGAGGCAGCAAAGCAACCCCAAAACATCAGGGAACCTCCGCCATGTTTGACTGTAGGGACCGTGTTCTTTTCTTTGAATGCCTTTTTTTTTTTCCTGTACACTCTATGTTGATGCTTTTTCCCAAAAAGTTCTACTTCTGTCTCATCTGACCAGAGAATATTCTTCCAAAACGTTTTAGGCTTTCTCAGGTAAGTTTTGGCAAACTCCAGCCTGGCTTTTTTATGTCTCGGGGTAAGAAGTGGGGTCTTCCTGGGTATCCTACCATACAGTCCCTTTTCATTCAGACGCCGACGGATAGTACGGGTTGACACTGCTGTACCCTCGGACTGCAGGGCAGCTTGAACTTGTTTGGATGTTAGTCGAGGTTCTTTATCCACCATCCGCACAATCTTGCGTTGAAATCTCTCGTCAATTTTTCTTTTCCGTCCACATCTAGGGAGGTTAGCCACAGTGCCATGGGCTTTAAACTTCTTGAAGACACTGCGCACGGAAGACACAGGAACATTCAAGTCTTTGGAGATGGACTTGTAGCCTTGAGATTGCTCATGCTTCCTCACAATTTGGTTTCTCAAGTTCTCAGACAGTTCTTTGGTCTTCTTTCTTTTCTCCATGCTCAATGTGGTCACATAAGGACACAGGACAGAGGTTGAGTCAACTTAAATCCATGTTAACTGGCTGCAAGTGTGATTTAATTATTGCCAACACCTGTTAGGTGCCACAGGTAAGTTACAGGTGCTGTTAATTACACGAATTAGAGAAGCATCACATGATTTTTCAAAGGGTGCCAATACTTTTGTCCATCCCCTTTTTTAGGTTTGGTGTGGAATTATATCCAATTTGGCTTTAGGACAATTCTTTTTGTGTTTTTTTCATTGAAGACAAATTAAATGAAGAGAATAATACCAACGAATTTGTGATTGCAATCATTTTCAGGAAGAAACTGAGTATTATCTGACAGAATTGCTGGGGTGCCAATACTTTTGGCCAGCACTGTATACAAGGATGGGGGAGGGCAGCATATATACAAGGATTGGGGCGGTATGTATACAAGGATGCGGAGGGGCAGCATGTATACAACGATGGGGGGAGGGCAGCATATATACAAGGATTGGGCAGGGCAGCATATATACAAGAATTGAGCAGGGCAGCATATATACAAGGATGGGCGGAGGGCAGCATATGTACAAGGATGGGGGCAGAATATATACAAGGATGGGGGGGCAGCATATGTACAAGGATGAGGGAGGGCAGCATATATACAAGGATGGGGCAGGGCAGCATATCCACAAGGATGAGGGGAGGGCAGCATATATACAAAGATGGAGGGAGGGCAGCATATATACAAGGATTGGGGGAGGGTAGCATATATACAAGGATGGGAGGGGGGCAGAATGTATACAAGGCTGGGAGGAGGACAGCATATCTACAAGGATGGAGGGCAGCATATACACAAGGATGGGGGAGGGCAGCATATATACAAGGATGGGGGAGGGAAGCATATATACAAGGATGGGGGGAGGGCAGCATATATTCAAGGATGGAGAGAGGGCAGCATATATACAAGGATGAGGGAGGGCAGCATATATACAAGGATGGGGGGATGGCAGCATACCTACAAGGATGGGGGGAGGGCAGCAGATCTACAAGGATGGGGGGAGGGCAGCAGATCTACAAGGATGGGTGGAGGGCAGGATATATTCAAGGATGGGGGGCAGCATATATACAAGGATGGGGTGAGGGCAGCATATATACAAGGATTGGGGCGGCATATATACAAGGATGCGGGAGGGCAGCATATCTACAAGGATGGGGGGAGGGCAGCATATATACAAGGATAGGGGAGGGCAGCATATATTCAAGGATGGGGGAGGGCTGCATATATACAAAGATGGAGGGAAGGCAGCATATGTACAAGGATGGGGGCAGAATACATACAAGGATGGGCGGAGGGCAGCATATGTACAAGGATGGGGGCAGAATATATACAAGGATGGGGGGAGGGCAGCATATATACAAGGATGGGGCAGGGCAGCATATATACAAGAATGGGGCAGGGCAGCATATATACAAGGATGGGAGGGGGGCAGCATGTATACAAGGATGGGGGGAGGACAGCATATCTACAAGGATGGGGGGATGGCAGCATATCTACAAGGATGGGGGGATGGCAGCATATCTACAAGGATGGGGGGATGGCAGCATATCTACAAGGATGGGGGGATGGCAGCATATCTACAAGGATGGGGGGATGGCAGCATATCTACAAGGATGGGGGGAGGGCAGCATATATACAAGGATGGGGGGAGGGCAGCATATGTACAAGGATGAGCAGAGGGCAGCATATATACAAGGATGGGAGGAGGGCAGCATATATACAAGGATGGGAGGAGGGCAGCATATGTACAAGGATGAGGGGAGGGCAGCATATCTACTAGGATGGGGGGATGGAAGCATATCTACAAGGATGGAGGGAGGGCAGCATATCAACAAGGATGGGGGGAGGGAAGCATATCTACAAGGATGGGGGGAGGGCAGCATAAATGCATGAATGGGGGAGGTCAGCATATATACAAGGATGGAGGGAGGGAAGCATATATACAAGGATGGGGGGAGGCCAGCATATATTCAAGGATGGGGGGAGGGCAGCATATATACAAGGATGGAGGGAGGGCAGCATATATGCAAGGATGGAGGGAGGGCAGCATATATGCAAGGATGGAGGGGGGGCAGCATATATACAAGGATTGGGGGAGGCAATTTATATACAAGGACGGGGGGATGGGAGCATATATATTAGGATGGGGGGAGGGAAGCATATATACAAGGATGTGGGGAGGCCAGCATATATTCAAGGATGGTGGAGGGCTGCATATATACAAGGATGGGGGAGGGCAGCATATATACAAGGATTGGGGCGGTATGTATACAAGGATGCGGGGGGGCAGCATGTATACAAGGATGGGGGGAGGGCAGCATATGTACAAGGATTGGGCAGGGCAGCATATATACAAGGATTGGGCAGGGCAGCATATATACAAGGATGGGCGGAGGGCAGCATATGTACAAGGATGGGGGCAGAATATATACAAGGATGAGGGAGCAGCATATGTACAAGGATGAGGGAGGGCAGCATATATACAAGGATGGGGCAGGGCAGCATATATACAAGGATTGGGGGAGGGCAGCATATATACAAGGATTGGGGGAGGGTAGCATATATACAAGGATGGGATTGGGCAGCATATATACAAGGATGGGGGGAGGGCAGCATATATACAAGGATGAGGCAGGGCAGCATATATACAAGGAAGGGGGGAGGAAAGCATATATACAAAGATGGGGGAGGAAAGATATATATAAGGAAGGGGGGAGGGAAGCATATATACAAGGATGGGGGGAGGGCAGCATATATACAAGGATGGGAGGAGGGCAGCATATATAGAAGGATGGGAGGAGGGCAGCATATGTACAAGGATGAGCGGAGGGCAGCATATATACAAGGATGGGAGGAGGGCAGCATATATACAAGGATGGGAGGAGGTCAGCATATATACAAGGATGGGGGAGGGCAGCATATGTACAAGGATGAGCGAAGGGCAGTATATATAGAAGGATGGGAGGAGGGCAGCATATATACAAGGATGGGAGGAGGGCAGCATATGTACAAGGATGAGCGGAGGGCAGCATATATACAAGGATGGGAGGAGGGCAGCATATGTACAAGGATGGGGGGAGGGCAGCATATATACGAGGATGGGGGGAGGGCAGCATATGTACAAGGATGAGGGGAGGGCAGCATATCTACAAGGATGGGGGGAGGGCAGCATAGCTACAAGGATGGGGGAGGGAAGCATATCTACAAGGATGGGGGGAGGGCAGCATAAATGCAAGAATGGGGGAAGGGCAGCATATATTCAAGGATGGGGGGAGGGCAGCAGATATACAAGGATGGAGGGAGGGCAGCATAAATTCAAGGATGGGAGGAGGGCAGCATATATACAAGGATGGGGGGAAGGCAGCATATATACAAGGATTGGGGGAGGGAATTTATATACAAGGACGGGGGGATGGGAGCATATATACAAGGTTGGGGGAGGGAAGCATATTTACAAGGATGGGGGGAGTGCAGCATATGTACAAGGATGGGGGGAGGGCAACATATGTACAAGGATTGGGGGAGGGCAACATATGTACAAGGATGGGGGGAGGGCAGCATATGTACAAGGATGGGGGGGAAGCATATCTATTAGGATTGGGGAGGGCAGCATATCTACAAGGATGGGGGGAGGGCAGCATATCTACAAGGATGGGGGGAGGGCAGCATATCTACAAGGATGGGGGGAGGGCAGCATATATGCAAGAATAGGGGAGGGCAGCATATATACAAGGATGGGGGGAGGGCAGCATATATTCAAGGATGGGGGGAGGGCAGCATGTATACAAGGATGGGGGGAGAACAGCATATATACAAGGATGGGGGATGGCAGCATACCTACAAGGATGGGGGGAGGGCAGCAGATCTACAAGGATGGGGGGAGGGCAGGATATATTCAAGGATGGGGGGGCAGCATATATACAAGGATGGGGGGAGGGCAGCATATATACAAGGATTGGGGCGGCATATATACAAGGATGCGGGAGGGCAGCATATCTACAAGGATGGGGGGAGGGCAGCATATCTACAAGGATGGAGGGAGGGCAGCATATATACAAGGATGGGGGAGGGCAGCATATATTCAAGGATGGGGGAGGGCTGCATATATACAAAGATGGAGGGAAGGCAGCATATGTACAAGGATGGGGGCAGAATACATACAAGGATGGGCGGAGGGCAGCATATGTACAAGGATGGGGGCAGAATATATACAAGGATGGGGGAGGGCAGCATATATACAAGAATGGGGCAGGGCAGCATATATAAAAGGATGGGAGGGGGGCAGCATGTATACAAGGATGGGGGGAGGACAGCATATATACAAGGATGGGGGGATGGCAGCATATCTACAAGGATGGGGGGATGGCAGCATATCTACAAGGATGGGGGGAGGGCAGCATATATACAAGGATGGGAGGAGGGCAGCATATGTACAAGGATGAGCAGAGGGCAGCATATATACAAGGATGGGAGGAGGGCAGCATATGTACAAGGATGGGGGGAGGGCAGCATATGTACAAGGATGAGGGGAGGGCAGCATATCTACTAGGATGGGGGGATGGAAGCATATCTACAAGGATGGGGGGGCCAGCATATCTACAAGGATGGAGGGAGGGCAGCATATCAACAAGGATGAGGGGAGGGAAGCATATCTACAAGGATGGGGGGAGGGCAGCATAAATGCAAGAATGGGGGAGGTCAGCATATATACAAGGATGGAGGGAGGGAAGCATATATACAAGGATGGGGGGAGGCCAGCATATATTCAAGGATGGGGGGAGGGCAGAATATATACAAGGATTGAGGGAGGGCAGCATATATGCAAGGATGGAGGGAGGGCAGCATATATACAAGGATTGGGGGAGGCAATTTATATACAAGGACGGGGGGATGGGAGCATATATACAAGGATGGGAGGAGGGCAGCATATATACAAGGATGGGGGGAGGGCAGCATATGTACAAGGATGGGGGGAGGGAAGCATATCTACAAGGATGGGGGAGGGCAGCATATCTACAAGGATGGGGGGAGGGCAGCATATCTACAAGGATGGGGGAGGGTAACATATTTACATGGATGGGGGGAGGGCAGCATAAATGCAAGAATGGGGGAGGTCAGCATATATACATGGATGGAGGGAGGGCAGCATATATACAAGGATGGAGGGAGGGCAGCATAAATGCAAGAATGGGGGGAGGGTAGCATATATACAAGGATGGGGGAGGGCAGCATATATACAAGGATGGGGGAGGGCAGCATATATACAAGGATGGGAGGAGGGAAGCATATATACAAGGATTGGGGTAGGGCAGCATATATACAAGGACGGGGTAGGGCAGCATATATACAAGGATTGGGGTAGGGAAGCATATATACAAGGATGGGAGGAGGGAAGCATATATACAAGGATGGGGGGAGGGCAGCATAAATGCAAGAATGGGGGGAGGGCAGCATATATACAAGGATGGGGGAGGGCAGCATATATACAAGGATTTGGGTAGGGCAGCATATATACAAGGACGGGGGCAGGGAAGCATATATACAAGGATGGGAAGAGGGAAGCATATATACAAGGATGGGAGGAGGGCAGCATATATACAAGGTTGGGGGAGCGAAGCATATATACAAGGATAGGGGGGAAGGCAGCACATGTACAAGGATGGGGGGAGGGCAGCTTATGTACAAGGATGGGGGGAGGGAAGCATATCTACAAGGATGGGGGGAGGGCAGCATATGTACAAGGATGGGGGAGGGCAGCATATCTACAAGGATGGGGGGAGGGCAGCATATCTACAAGGATGGGGGGAGGGCAGCATATCTACAAGGATGGGGGGAGGGAAGCATATCTACAAGGATGGTGGGAGAGCAGCATAAATGCAAGAATGGGGGGAGGGTAACATATATACAAGGATGGGGGGAGGGAAGCATATATACAAGGATGGGGGGAGGCCAGCATATATTCAAGGATGGGGGGAGGCCAGCATATATACAAGGATGGAGGGAGGGCAGCATATATACAAGGATGGAGGGAGGGCAACATATATACAAGGATGGAGGGAGGGCAGCATATCTACAAGGATGGGGGGAGGGCAGCATATATACATGGATGGGAGGGGGGCAGCATATATACAAGGATGGGGGGAGGGAAGCATATATACAAGGGGGGGGGTGGCAGCATATCTACAAGGATGGGGGGAGGGCAGCATATCTACAAGGATGGGGGGAGGGGAGCATATATACAAGTATGGGGGGAGGGCAGCATATATACAAGGATGGGGGGAGGGCAGCATATATACAAGGATGGAGGGAGGGCAGCATATATGCAAGGATGGGGGGAGGAGAGCATATATACAAGGATGGGGGGATGGAAGCAAATATACAAGGATGGGGGGAAGGAAGCATAAATGCAAGAATGGGGGGAGGGCAGCAAATATACAAGGATGGGGGGAGGGAAGCATATATACAAGGATGTGGGGAGGCCAGCATATATTCAAGGATGGTGGAGGGCTGCATATATACAAGGATGGGGGAGGGCAGCATATATACAAGGATTGGGGTGGTATGTATACAAGGATGCGGGGGGGCAGCATATATACAAGAATGGGGAGGGCAGCATATATACAAGGATTGGGCAGGGCAGCATATATACAAGGATTGGGCAGGGCAGCATATATACAAGGATGGGGCAGGGCAGCATATATACAAGGATGGGGCAGGGCAGCATATATACAAGGATGGGGCAGGGCAGCATATATACAAGGATGGGGCAGGGCAGCATATATACAAGGATGGGGCAGGGCAGCATATATACAAGGATGGGGCAGGGCAGCATATATACAAGGATGGGGCAGGGCAGCATATATACAAGGATGGGCGGAGGGCAGCATATATACAAGGATTGGGGGAGGGTAGCATATATACAAGGATGGGAGGGAGCAGAATGTATACAAGGATGGGGGCAGAATATATACAAGGATGGGGGGAGGGCAGCATATGTACAAGGATGGGCGGAGGGCAGCATATGTACAAGGATGGGGGCAGAATATATACAAGGATGGGGGGAGGGCAGCATATCTACAAGGATGGGGGGAGGGCAGCATATATACAAGGATGGGGGGATGGCAGCATATATACAAGGATTGGGGGAGGGTAGCATATATACAAGGATGGGAGGGAGCAGAATGTATACAAGGATGGGGGGAGAACAGCATATCTACAAGGATGGAGGGCAGCATATACACAAGGATGGGGGAGGGCAGCATATATACAAGGATGGGGGAGGGCAGCATGTATACAAGGATGGGATTGGGCAGCATGTACACAAGGATGGGGGGAGGGCAGCGTACATACAAGGAAGGAGGCAGTATATATACAAGGATGTGGGGAGGAAAGCATATATACAAAGATGGGGGAGGAAAGATATATATAAGGACGGGGGGAGGGAAGCATATATACAAGTATGGGAGGAGGGCAGCATATGTACAAGGATGGGGGGAGGGCAGCATATATACAAGGATTGGAGGAGGGCAGCATATGTACAAGGATGAGCGGAGGGCAGCATATATACAAGTATGGGAGGAGGGCAGCATATGTACAAGGATGGGGGGAGGGCAGCATATGTACAAGGATGGGGGGAGGGCAGCATATGTACAAGGATGGGGGGAGGGCAGCATATGTACAAGGATGGGGGGAGGGCAGCATATGTACAAGGATGGGGGGAGGGCAGCATATCTACAAGGATGGGGGGAGGGAAGCATATCTATAAGGATGGGGGGAGGGAAGCATATCTACAAGGATGGGGGGAGGGCAGCATAAATGCAAGAATGGGGGAAGGGCAGCATATATACAAGGATGGGGGAGGGCAGCATATATACAAGGATGGGGGGATGGCAGCATATCTACAAGGATGGAGGGAGGGCTGCATAAATGCAAGAATGGGGGGAGGGCAGCATATATACAAGGATGGGGGGAGGGCAGCATATATACAAGGATGGGGGGAGGGAAGCATATCTACAAGGATGGGGGGAGGGCAGCATAAATGGAAGAATGGGGGAAGGGCAGCATATATTCAAGGATGGGGGGAGGGCAGCATATATACAAGGATGGGGGGAGGGCAGCATATATACAAGGATGGAGGGAGGGCAGCATATATTCAAGGATGGGAGGAGGGCAGCATATATACAAGGATTGGGGGAGGGAATTTATATACAAGGACGGGGGGAGGGCAGCATATATACAAGGTTGGGGAGGGAAGCATATATACAAGGATGGGGGAGGGCAGCATATGTACAAGGATGGGGGGAGGGCAGCATATGTACAAGGATGGGGGGAGGGCAGCATATCTACTAGGATGGGGTGAGGGAAGCATATCTACAAGGATGGGGGGGGCAGCATATCTACAAGGATGGGGGGGGCAGCATATCTACAAGGATGGGGGGGGCAGCATATCTACAAGGATGGGGTGAGGGAAGCATATCTACAAGGATGGGGAGGGCAGCATAAATGCAAGAATGGGGGAAGGGCAGCATATATTCAAGGATGGAGGGAGGGCAGCATATCTACAAGGATGGGGGGAGGGAAGCATATCTACCAGGATGGGGGGAGGGCAGCATAAATGCAAGAATGGGGGAGGGCAGCATATATTCAAGGATGGGGGGAGGGCAGCATATATACAAGGATGGGGGGAGGGCAGCATATATACAAGGATGGAGGGAGGGCAGCATATATACAAGGATGGGGGGAGGGAAGCATATCTACAAGGATGGGGGGAGGGCAGCATAAATGGAAGAATGGGGGAAGGGCAGCATATATTCAAGGATGGGGGGAGGGCAGCATATATACAAGGATGGGGGGAGGGCAGCATATATACAAGGATGGAGGGAGGGCAGCATATATTCAAGGATGGGAGGAGGGCAGCATATATACAAGGATTGGGGGAGGGAATTTATATACAAGGACGGGGGGAGGGCAGCATATATACAAGGTTGGGGAGGGAAGCATATATACAAGGATGGGGGAGGGCAGCATATGTACAAGGATGGGGGGAGGGCAGCATATGTACAAGGATGGGGGGAGGGCAGCATATCTACTAGGATGGGGTGAGGGAAGCATATCTACAAGGATGGGGGGGGCAGCATATCTACAAGGATGGGGGGGCAGCATATCTACAAGGATGGGGGGGCAGCATATCTACAAGGATGGGGTGAGGGAAGCATATCTACAAGGATGGGGAGGGCAGCATAAATGCAAGAATGGGGGAAGGGCAGCATATATTCAAGGATGGAGGGAGGGCAGCATATCTACAAGGATGGGGGGAGGGAAGCATATCTACCAGGATGGGGGGAGGGCAGCATAAATGCAAGAATGGGGGAGGGCAGCATATATTCAAGGATGGGGGGAGGGCAGCATATATACAAGGATGGGGGGAGGGCAGCATATATACAAGGATGGAGGGAGGGCAGCATATATACAAGGATGGGGGGAGGGCAGCATATATACAAGGATGGAGAGAGGGCAGCATATATACAAGGATGGGGGGAGGGCAGCATATATACAAGGATGGGGGGATGGCAGCATACCTACAAGGATGGGGGGATGGCAGCATACCTACAAGGATGGGGGAGGGCAGCAGATCTACAAGGATGGGGGGAGGGCAGGATATATTCAAGGATGGGGGGGCAGCATATATACAAGGATGGGGGGAGGGCAGCATATATACAAGGATGGAGGGAGGGCAGCATATATTCAAGGATGGGAGGAGGGCAGCATATATACAAGGATTGGGGGAGGGAATTTATATACAAGGACGGGGGGAGGGCAGCATATATACAAGGATGGGGGGAGGGAAGCATATCTACAAGGATGGGGGGAGGGCAGCATAAATGCAAGAATGGGGGAGGTCAGCATATATACAAACATGGGGGGAGGGCAGCATATATACAAGGATGGAGAGAGGGCAGCATATATACAAGGATGGAGAGAGGGCAGCATATATACAAGGATGGAGAGAGGGCAGCATATATACAAGGATGGAGAGAGGTCAGCATATATACAAGGATGGGGGGAGGGCAGCATATATACAAGGATGGGGGGATGGCAGCATACCTACAAGGATGGGGGGATGGCAGCATACCTACAAGGATGGGGGGAGGGCAGGATATATTCAAGGATGGGGGGGCAGCATATATACAAGGATGGGGGGAGGGCAGCATATATTCAAGGATGGGGGAGGGCTGCATATATACAAAGACGGAGGGAAGGCAGCATAAATGGGGGAGGTCAGCATATATACAAGGATGGAGGGAGGGAAGCATATATACAAGGATGGGGGGAGGGCAGCATATATTCAAGGATGGGGGAGGGCAGCATATATTCAAGGATGGGGGAGGGCAGCATATATTCAAGGATGGGGGGAGGGCAGCATATATACAAGGATGGGGGGAGGGCAGCATATATTCAAGGATGGGGGAGGGCAGCATATATTCAAGGATGGGGGGAGGGCAGCATATATACAAGGATGGGGGGAGGGCAGCATATATACAAGGATGGGAGGGGGGCAGCATGTGCACAAGGATGGGGGGAGAACAGCATATATACAAGGATGGGGGGAGGGAAGCATATCTACAAGGATGGGGGGGCCAGCATATCTACAAGGATGGAGGGAGGGCAGCATATCTACAAGGATGGGGGGAGGGCAGCATAAATGCAAGGATGGGGGTAGGGCAGCATATATTCAAGGATGGGGGGAGGGCAGCATATCTACAAGGATGGGGGAAGGGCAGCATAAATGCAAGGATGGGGGTAGGGCAGCATATATTCAAGGATGGGGGGAGGGCAGCATATATACAAGGATGGGGGGAGGGCAGCATATATACAAGGATGGGAGGAGGGCAGCATATATACAAGGTTGGGGGAGGGAAGCATATATACAAGGATGGGGGGAGTGCAGCATATGCACAAGGATGGGGGGAGGGCAGCATATGTACAAGGATGGGGGGAGGGCAGCATATCTACAAGGATGGGGGGAGGGCAGCATATCTACAAGGATGGGGGAGGGCAGCATATCTACAAGGATGGGGGAGGGCAGCATATCTACAAGGATGGAGGGAGGGAAGCATATATAGAAGGATGGGGGGAGGGCAGCATATATACAAGGATGGAGAGAGGGCAGCATATATACAAGGATGGGGGGAGGGCAGCATATATACAAGGATGGAGAGAGGGCAGCATATATACAAGGATGGGGGGAGGGCAGCATATATACAAGGATGGGGGGATGGCAGCATACCTACAAGGATGGGGGGATGGCAGCATACCTACAAGGATGGGGGGAGGGCAGCAGATCTACAAGGATGAGGGGAGGGCAGCATATATACAAGGATGGGGGGAGGGCAGCATATATACAAGGATGGAGAGAGGGCAGCATATATACAAGGATGGGGGGAGGGCAGGATATATTCAAGGATGGGGGGGCAGCATATATACAAGGATGGGGGGAGGGCAGCATATATACAAGGATTGGGGCGGCATATATACAAGGATGCGGGAGGGCAGCATATCTACAAGGATGGGGGGAGGGCAGCATATATTCAAGGATGGGGGAGGGCAGCATATATACAAAGATGGAGGGAAGGCAGCATATGTACAAGGATGGGGGCAGAATACATACAAGGATGGGCGGAGGGCAGCAAATGTACAAGGATGGGGGCAGAATATATACAAGGATGGGGGGAGGGCAACATATATACAAGGATGGGGCAGGGCAGCATATATACAAGAATGGGGCAGGACAGCATATATACAAGGATGGGGGGAGGACAGCCTATATACAAGGATGGGGGGAGGACAGCATATATACAAGGATGGGGGGATGGCAGCATATCTACAAGGATGGGGGGATGGTAGCATATCTACAAGGATGGGGGGAGGGCAGCATATATACAAGGATGGGAGGAGGGCAGCATATGTACAAGGATGAGCAGAGGGCAGCATATATACAAGGATGGGAGGAGGGCAGCATATGTACAAGGATGGAGGGAAGGCAGCATATATGCAAGGATGGAGGGAGGGCAGCATATATACAAGGATTGGGGGAGGGAATTTATATACAAGGACGGGGGGATGGGGGCATATATACAAGGATGGGAGGAGGGCAGCATATATACAAGGATGGGGGGAGGGAAGCATATCTACAAGGATGGGGGAGGGCAGCATATCTACAAGGATGGGGGAGGGCAGCATATCTACAAGGATGGGGGGAGGGAAGCATATCTACAAGGATGGGGGAGGGCAGCATATCTACAAGGATGGGGGGAGGGCAGCATATCTACAAGGATGGGGGGAGGGCAGCATATCTACAAGGATGGGGGAGGGCAGCATATCTGCATGGATGGGGGGAGGGCAGCATAAATGCAAGAATGGGGAAGGTCAGCATATATACAAGGATGGAGGGAGGGAAGCATATATACAAGGATGGGGGGATGGCAGCATATCTACAAGGATGGGGGGATGGTAGCATATCTACAAGGATGGGGGGAGGGCAGCATATATACAAGGATGGGAGGAGGGCAGCATATGTACAAGGATGGGGGGAGGGAAGCATATCTACAAGGATGGGGGGGCCAGCATATCTACAAGGATGGAGGGAGGGCAGCATATCTACAAGGATGGGGGGAGGGAAGCATATCTACAAGGATGGGGGGAGGGCAGCATAAATGCAAGGATGGGGGTAGGGCAGCATATATTCAAGGATGGGGGGAGGGCAGCATATATACAAGGATGGGGGGAGGGCAGCATATATACAAGGATGGGAGGAGGGCAGCATATATACAAGGATGGAGGGAGGGCAACATATATACAAGGATGGAGGGAGGGCAGCATATCTACAAGGATGGGGGGAGGGCAGCATATATACATGGATGGGAGGGGGGCAGCATATATACATGGATGGGAGGGGGGCAGCATATATACAAGGATGGGGGGAGGGGAGCATATATACAAGGATGGAGGGAGGGAAGCATATATACAAGGATGGGGGATGGCAGCATATCTACAAGGATGGGGGGAGGGCAGCATATCTACAAGGATGGGGGGAGCATATATACAAGTATGGGGGGAGGGCAGCATATATACAAGGATGGGGGGAGGGCAGCATATATACAAGGATGGAGGGAGGGCAGCATATATACAAGGATGGGGGGAGGAGAGCATATATACAAGGATGGGGGGATGGCAGCAAATATACAAGGATGGGGGGAGGGAAGCATAAATGCAAGAATGGGGGGAGGGCAGCAAATATACAAGGATGGGGGGAGGGAAGCATATATACAAGGATGTGGGGAGGCCAGCATATATTCAAGGATGGTGGAGGGCTGCATATATACAAGGATGGGGGAGGGCAGCATATATACAAGGATTGGGGTGGTATGTATACAAGGATGCGGGGGGGCAGCATATATACAAGAATGGGGGGAGGGCAGCATATGTACAAGGATGGGGAGGGCAGCATATATACAAGGATTGGGCAGGGCAGCATATATACAAGGATTGGGCAGGGCAGCATATATACAAGGATGGGGCAGGGCAGCATATATACAAGGATGGGGCAGGGCAGCATATATACAAGGATGGGGCAGGGCAGCATATATACAAGGATGGGGCAGGGCAGCATATATACAAGGATGGGGCAGGGCAGCATATATACAAGGATGGGGCAGGGCAGCATATATACAAGGATGGGGCAGGGCAGCATATATACAAGGATGGGGCAGGGCAGCATATATACAAGGATGGGGCAGGGCAACATATATACAAGGATGGGCGGAGGGCAGCATATATACAAGGATTGGGGGAGGGTAGCATATATACAAGGATGGGAGGGAGCAGAATGTATACAAGGATGGGGGCAGAATATATACAAGGATGGGGGGAGGGCAGCATATGTACAAGGATGGGCGGAGGGCAGCATATGTACAAGGATGGGGGCAGAATATATACAAGGATGGGGGGAGGGCAGCATATCTACAAGGATGGGGGGAGGGCAGCATATATACAAGGATGGGGGGAGGGCAGCATATATACAAGGATTGGGGGAGGGTAGCATATATACAAGGATGGGAGGGAGCAGAATGTATACAAGGATGGGGGGAGGACAGCATATCTACAAGGATGGAGGGCAGCATATACACAAGGATGGGGGAGGGCAGCATATATACAAGGATGGGGGAGGGCAGCATGTATACAAGGATGTGATTGGGCAGCATGTATACAAGGATGGGGGGAGGGCAGCGTACATACAAGGAAGGAGGCAGTATATATACAAGGATGTGGGGAGGAAAGCATATATACAAAGATGGGGGAGGAAAGATATATATAAGGACGGGGGGAGGGAAGCATATATACAAGTATGGGAGGAGGGCAGCATATGTACAAGGATGGGGGGAGGGCAGCATATATACAAGGATGGGAGGAGGGCAGCATATGTACAAGGATGAGCGGAGGGCAGCATATGTACAAGGATGGGGGGAGGGCAGCATATCTACAAGGATGGAGGGAGGGCAGCATAAATGCAAGAATGGGGGAAGGGCAGCATATATTCAAGGATGGGGGGAGGGCAGCATATCTACAAGGATGGGGGGAGGGAAGCATATCTACAAGGATGGGGGGAGGGCAGCATAAATGGAAGAATGGGGGAAGGGCAGCATATATTCAAGGATGGGGGGAGGGCAGCATATATACAAGGATGGGGGGAGGGCAGCATATATACAAGGATGGAGGGAGGGCAGCATATATTCAAGGATGGGAGGAGGGCAGCATATATACAAGGATTGGGGGAGGGAATTTATATACAAGGACGGGGGGAGGGCAGCATATATACAAGGTTGGGGGAGGGAAGCATATATACAAGGATGGGGGGAGGGCAGCATATGTACAAGGATGGGGGGAGGGCAGCATATGTACAAGGATGGGGGGAGGGAAGCATATCTACAAGGATGGGGGGAGGGCAGCATAAATGCAAGAATGGGGGAGGGCAGCATATATTCAAGGATGGGGGGAGGGCAGCATATATACAAGGATGGGGGAAGGGCAGCATATATACAAGGATGGAGGAAGGGCAGCATATATATACAAGGATGGGGGGAGGGCAGCATATATACAAGGATGGAGAGAGGGCAGCATATATACAAGGATGGGGGGAGGGCAGCATATATACAAGGATGGGGGGATGGCAGCATACCTACAAGGTTGGGGGGATGGCAGCATACCTACAAGGATGGGGGGAGGGCAGCAGATCTACAAGGATGGGGGGACGGCAGGATATATTCAAGGATGGGGGGGCAGCATATATACAAGGATGGGGGGAGGGCAGCATATATTCAAGGATGGGGGGAGGGCAGCATATATACAAGGATGGGGGGAGGGCAGCATATATACAAGGATGGAGGGAGGGCAGCATATATTCAAGGATGGGAGGAGGGCAGCATATATACAAGGATTGGGGGAGGGAATTTATATACAAGGACGGGGGGAGGGCAGCATATATACAAGGATGGAGGGAGGGCAGCATAAATGCAAGAATGGGGGAAGGGCAGCATATATTCAAGGATGGGGGGAGGGCAGCATATATACAAGGATGGGGGGAGGGCAGCATATATACAAGGATGGAGGGAGGGCAGCATATATACAAGGATGGGGGAGGGCAGCATATATACAAGGATGGAGGGAGGGCAGCATATATTCAAGGATGGGAGGAGGGCAGCATATATACAAGGATTGGGGGAGGGAATTTATATACAAGGACGGGGGGAGGGCAGCATATGTACAAGGATGGGGGGAGGGCAGCATATCTACTAGGATGGGGTGAGGGCAGCATATCTACAAGGATGGGGGGAGGGCAGCATATCTACAAGGATGGGGGGAGGGAAGCATATCTCCCAGGATGGGGGGAGGGCAGCATAAATGCAAGAATGGGGGAGGGCAGCATATATTCAAGGATGGGGGGAGGGCAGCATATATACAAGGATGGGGGGAGGGCAGCATATATACAAGGATGGAGGGAGGGCAGCATATATACAAGGATGGGGGGAGGGCAGCATATATACAAGGATGGGGGGAGGGCAGCATATATACAAGGATGGGGGGATGGCAGCATACCTACAAGGATGGGGGGATGGCAGCATACCTACAAGGATGGGGGGAGGGCAGCAGATCTACAAGGATGGGGGGAGGGCAGGATATATTCAAGGATGGGGGGGCAGCATATATATACAAGGATGGGGGGAGGGCAGCATATATACAAGGATGGAGGGAGGGCAGCATATATTCAAGGATGGGAGGAGGGCAGCATATATACAAGGATTGGGGGAGGGAATTTATATACAAGGACGGGGGGAGGGCAGCATATATACAAGGATGGGGGGAGGGCAGCATATCTACAAGGATGGGGGGAGGGCAGCATAAATGCAAGAATGGGGGGGCAGCATATATATACAAGGATGGGGGGGCAGCATATATATACAAGGATGGGGGGAGGGCAGCATATATACAAGGATGGAGGGAGGGCAGCATATATTCAAGGATGGGAGGAGGGCAGCATATATACAAGGATTGGGGGAGGGAATTTATATACAAGGACGGGGGGAGGGCAGCATATATACAAGGATGGAGGGAGGGCAGCATATATACAAAGATGGGGGGAGGGCAGCATATATACAAGGATGGAGAGAGGGCAGCATATATACAAGGATGGAGAGAGGGCAGCATATATACAAGGATGGAGAGAGGGCAGCATATATACAAGGATGGAGAGAGGGCAGCATATATACAAGGATGGGGGGAGGGCAGCATATATACAAGGATGGGGGGATGGCAGCATACCTACAAGGATGGGGGGATGGCAGCATACCTACAAGGATGGGGGGAGGGCAGCAGATCTACAAGGATGGGGGGAGGACAGGATATATTCAAGGATGGGGGGCAGCATATATACAAGGATGGGGGGAGGGCAGCATATATACAAGGATGGGGGGATGGCAGCATACCTACAAGGATGGGGGGATGGCAGCATACCTACAAGGATGGGGGGATGGCAGCATACCTACAAGGATGGGGGGAGGGCAGCAGATCTACAAGGATGGGGGGAGGGCAGGATATATTCAAGGATGGGGGGCAGCATATATTCAAGGATGGGGGAGGGCTGCATATATACAAAGACGGAGGGAAGGCAGCATAAATGGGGGAGGTCAGCATATATACAAGGATGGAGGGAGGGAAGCATATATACAAGGATGGGGGGAGGGCAGCATATATTCAAGGATGGGGGAGGGCAGCATATATTCAAGGATGGGGGAGGGCAGCATATATTCAAGGATGGGGGGAGGGAAGCATATATACAAGGATGGGGGGAGGGCAGCATATATTCAAGGATGGGGGAGGGCAGCATATATTCAAGGATGGGGGGAGGGCAGCATATATACAAGGATGGGGGGAGGGCAGCATATATACAAGGATGGGAGGGGGGCAGCATGTGCACAAGGATGGGGGGAGAACAGCATATATACAAGGATGGGGGGAGGGAAGCATATCTACAAGGATGGGGGGAGGGCAGCATAAATGCAAGGATGGGGGTAGGGCAGCATATATTCAAGGATGGGGGGAGGGCAGCATATATACAAGGATGGGGGGAGGGCAGCATATATACAAGGATGGGAGTAGGGCAGCATATATACAAGGTTGGGGGAGGGAAGCATATATACAAGGATGGGGGGAGTGCAGCATATGTACAAGGATGGGGGGAGGGCAGCATATGTACAAGGATGGGGGGAGGGCAGCATATCTACAAGGATGGGGGGAGGGCAGCATATCTACAAGGATGGGGGGAGGGCAGCATATCTACAAGGATGGGGGGAGGGCAGCATATCTACAAGGATGGGGGAGGGCAGCATATCTACAAGGATGGAGGGAGGGAAGCATATATACAAGGATGGGGGAGGGCAGCATATATACAAGGATGGAGAGAGGGCAGCATATATACAAGGATGGGGGGAGGGCAGCATATATACAAGGATGGAGAGAGGGCAGCATATATACAAGGATGGGGGGAGGGCAGCATATATACAAGGATGGGGGGATGGCAGCATACCTACAAGGATGGGGGGATGGCAGCATACCTACAAGGATGGGGGGAGGGCAGCAGATCTACAAGGATGAGGGGAGGGCAGCATATATACAAGGATGGGGGGAGGGCAGCATATATACAAGGATGGAGAGAGGGCAGCATATATACAAGGATGGGGGGAGGGCAGGATATATTCAAGGATGGGGGGGCAGCATATATACAAGGATGGGGGGAGGGCAGCATATATACAAGGATTGGGGCGGCATATATACAAGGATGCGGGAGGGCAGCATATCTACAAGGATGGGGGGAGGGCAGCATATATTCAAGGATGGGGGAGGGCAGCATATATACAAAGATGGAGGGAAGGCAGCATATGTACAAGGATGGGGGCAGAATACATACAAGGATGGGCGGAGGGCAGCAAATGTACAAGGATGGGGGCAGAATATATACAAGGATGGGGGGAGGGCAACATATATACAAGGATGGGGCAGGGCAGCATATATACAAGAATGGGGCAGGACAGCATATATACAAGGATGGGGGGAGGACAGCATATATACAAGGATGGGGGGATATCAGCATATCTACAAGGATGGGGGGATGGTAGCATATCTACAAGGATGGGGGGAGGGCAGCATATATACAAGGATGGGAGGAGGGCAGAATATGTACAAGGATGAGCAGAGGGCAGGATATATTCAAGGATGGGGGGGCAGCATATGTACAAGGATGGGGGGAGGGCAGCATATGTACAAGGATGAGGGGAGGGCAGCATATCTACTAGGATGGGGGGATGGAAGCATATATACAAGGATGGGGGGAGGCCAGCATATATTCAAGGATGGGGGGAGGGCAGCATATATACAAGGATGGAGGGAAGGCAGCATATATGCAAGGATGGAGGGAGGGCAGCATATATACAAGGATTGGGGGAGGGAATTTATATACAAGGACGGGGGGATGGGGGCATATATACAAGGATGGGAGGAGGGCAGCATATATACAAGGATGGGGGGAGGGAAGCATATCTACAAGGATGGGGGAGGGCAGCATATCTACAAGGATGGGGGAGGGCAGCATATCTACAAGGATGGGGGGAGGGAAGCATATCTACAAGGATGGGGGAGGGCAGCATATCTACAAGGATGGGGGGAGGGCAGCATATCTACAAGGATGGGGGGAGGGCAGCATATCTACAAGGATGGGGGAGGGCAGCATATCTGCATGGATGGGGGGAGGGCAGCATAAATGCAAGAATGGGGGAGGTCAGCATATATACAAGGATGGAGGGAGGGAAGCATATATACAAGGATGGGGGGAGGCCAGCATATATTCAAGGATGGGGGGAGGGCAGCATATATACAAGGATGGAGGGAGGGCAGCATATATACAAGGATGTGGGGAGGGCAGCATATATACAAGGATGGGAGGGGGGCAGCATGTATACAAGGATGGGGGAGAACAGTATATATACAAAGATGGGGGGATGGCAGCATATCTACAAGGATGGGGGGAGGGAAGCATATCTACAAGGATGGGGGGAGGGCAGCATTTATTCAAGGATGGGGAGGGCAGCATATCTACAAGGATGGGGGGAGGGCAGCATATATACAAGGATTGGGGTGGCATATATACAAGGATGCGGGAGGGCAGCATATCTACAAGGATGGGGGAGGGCAGCATATATACAAGGATAGGGGAGGGCAGCATATGTACAAGGATGGGGGCAGAATACATACAAGGATGGGGGGATGGCAGCATATCTACAAGGATGGGGGGAGGGAAGCATATCTACAAGGATGGGGGGAGGGCAGCATATATACAAGGATGGGAGGAGGGCAGCATATATACAAGGATTGGGCAGGGCAGCATATATACAAGGATGGGGGGAGGGCAGCATATGTACAAGGATGGGGGCAGCATATCTACAAGGATGGGGGGAGGGCAGCATATATACAAGGATTGGGCAAGGCAGCATATATACAAGGATGGGCGGAGGGCAGCATATGTACAAGGATGGGGGCAGAATATATACAAGGATGGGGGGAGGGCAGCATATGTACAAGGATGAGGGAGGGCAGCATATATACAAGGATGGGGGGAGGGCAGCATATCTACAAGGATGAGGGGAGGGCAACATATATACAAGGATGGAGGGAGGGCAGCATATATACAAGAATTGGGGGAGGGTAGCATATATACAAGGATGGGAGGGGGGCAGAATGTATACAAGGATGGGGGGAGGACAGCATATATAAGGATTGGGGGAGGGTAGCATATATACAAGGATGGGGGGAGGACAGGATATATACAAGGATGGGGGGAGGACAGGATATATACAAGGATGGGGGGAGGACAGGATATATACAAGGATGGGGGGAGGACAGCATATCTAAAAGGATGGGGGGAGGACAGCATATCTAAAAGGATGGGGGAGGGCAGCATATATACAAGGATGGGGGGAGGACAGCATATCTACAAGGATGGGAGGGGGGCAGCATATATTCAAGGATGGAGGAAAGGCAGCATATATACAAGGATGGGGGGAGGGCAGCATATATACAAGGATGGGGGAGGGCAGCAGATATACAAGGATGGGGGAGGGCAGCATACAAGGATGGGGAGGGCAGCATATATACAAGGATGGGGGGAGGTCAGCAGATATACAAGGATGGGGGGAGGGCAGCAGATATACAAGGATGGGGGGAGGGCAGCAGATATACAAGGATGGGGGGAGGGCAGCATATATACAAGGATGGGGGGAGGGCAGCATATATACAAGGATGGGGGGAGGGTAGCATATATACAAGGATGGGGGGAGGGCAGCATATTTACAAGGATGGGGGAGGGCAGCATATTTACAAGGATGGGGGGCTAGGCTAGGCTAAGGCTGGGGATGGGAGGAGATGAGCACTAGTCGATCTCCACTAAACACTATAAACAACAATGGCAGACAAATAGGGGGAAATTGCTTAGCTTTAGACAAATCCAGACAAATGCGCACAAGTCCTCAAGCTCCAGAGAGGACGAAGTATTTCTCTTGCTAAAGCCTTCACAAGTTGTAATGAATATCGCCGGCACCTACCTCTGAAACACAGCAGGTATTTATACACCCAGGCAGAGTATTAATTAGCCAAAGGAAGGTAGCTGCTGGGTCCTAGAGACAGCTTCTACGAAGATGTCTGTAATTCCAAACGTAGAGTCCATAAGTGGTAGCAAAAGACGTTCGGTCTATACAACTTTCATCAGTGAACCGACTGGAGGATAAAGGAAGAGGAAGGCTTGCCCCTTCCCTTTGTATATACTGGCTGGTAGTCTGCCACTTCGGCGATATCTTGAATCAGCGGTGGATACCACATTCTCTGCTCCACACGCCACTCATCTGGATATATGATTTACCTCTATTTGGACTTTGTGTCCTCTTCATCCTTCTTTTTTTATCCTCAGCAGTCAGTTCACTGATGAAAATCGTATAGATCGAGACGTCTGTGGTTACCACTTATGGATTGCAATTAAAGTTTATAAAATTCACTTCTTGTAGAAAGTTAGGCAGTCTACACTTTCATGGAACAGCCGGCTGCGCATATCCGTCAGGACACCACCAGCAGCGCTGAAGACACGTTCAGAGAGAACACTGGCTGCAGGGCATGATAAAACTTCCAAGGTGTGACAGGCACACTCAGGCCACTCTTCCATTTTTGATGTCCAAAATGTTAAAGAGTCCAAACCCTCCATGATGGTATTGATATTAAGCTCTAGATACTCCTACACCATCCTCTCCAGTCGTTCAACACGTGTCAGACTTGTACTCTGTTGTGTTGGTGCTCGAGCTGTTCTAAAAAATGTGTGAGAAGACTCACAGAAATTGCTTCTGCCACTTACACTGCTGCTAGGGCTAATGTTTTGGCGTTGAAGAATTGACGATCTGGAGGTTGGAGGTCTAGAGCTGCGATGCACACTGGGAAACTCACTGCTGTCTCTCTTAAGGTTGTGTAAAAGCATGTTTCGATACTCCAGCATTCGCGGGTCCCTCTCCAGGGCAGGAAGCCTCCCGCCAACCATGAACAGAGAGGGGATGATTATCCTCTTCATCTCCTGACTGTTGCTCGCCCATCACCTCTTCCTCCCTCAATTGTTCCTCCATTCCTGCAACTTCACTAACAGTTTGGTATCACCAGCCCCCATCGATCGCTGTAATCCACCCTCCTTTGGCACCCACTGTGTGACGACAAAAAAGAGATGCATCAGCATCCCTGTGCTATACAGCCTGTCAGCGCTGCCCAGGGAGAAGTTACTTTGGTCGCGCACTCCGCATGACCAAAGTAACTTCTTGCCTCCTGGTGACCCGGATGTTGTCATGATGACATTGGGTCACCATGACAACATCCGGGACCGGACTCAGACGCCTTGGGACGCTGGAGAGGAGGTAAGTATTGGCACTTACCTCCCCCCTTGCTGCAATTGATTTTGATAGCATTTCAGGGGTTAATGTGTTGGGAGCGGTGCGGGACCGCTCCCTGCACATAGCACCGGGTGTCAGCTGTGGCAATCAGCTGACACCTGGCGGCGATCGCACCCGCTCAGCATGTGTGCGCGCAAAATCGCCGAGGCGTACTAATACGTATCTGGCTCTTAAGTCCCAGGACGCTGATACACATTAGTACGTCCTGGGCCAGAAAGGGGTTAAAGTACGTATATCAGAGCATATTACCGATATTATTACAAATAATTCTGTTAATCGTACTGTTTCATATGCATCACACAACATAACAAACAGACTACTTTTCTTCAGGTTTTTGGTATGGAAAAGGTTAGGAAACCAGAAAAAACGGGGAGATTACAGGAGACACTTATGCACAAAGGAGGCATACTGGATGTTTAATCTGGGAACTTGTATGCCAAACGGACTCAATGAAATAAAACCTCTTTTCTCACATTATCAATAGTTCCAATATATTTTTGTTAGCTTTAAGTGTCTATTTTATTATTAACTATGTTGTTTTTGTAATGTTTTTATGTTTTGACATATAACTGTTTTATGCACCTGTTCACACTATGCTATTGCACAGTTGGACCCAACCTCAGAGATGTTGTTTCATTTTGGTCTGGATATTCCCAGCAATGGTTAATTCACCTATTGCAGGATCACCTGTTGCAATTAGATGGAGGTGCATATAACAGCTAGTTATACACAACATGTCAGCTTTTGATAAAGGACGCAGGATAGCATCTGAAATGCATAAAGCAACCCTCCCTTCCTCTTTACAAGTGGATATGTCTTTTTAAATTGATTGAATAAATATAAATGATTTTTATCTGGTGCTGGAAAATTCACAATTTTTTCTTATTTGTTCCTGTGTGCATTTGCAAACATTAATCTGGCTTTTTTCTGTTTCTTTTGGTGTAATGGCTTCTTCCTGGCAGAGTGACCTTTCAGCCCATGCTGATACAGTACTCGTTTCACTGTGGATATTAACACAATCTTACCAGCTTCCACCATCATCTTCACAAGGTCTTTTGCTTTTGTCCTTGGGTTGATATGCACACGTCGGACCAAAGCATGTTCATCTCTGGGACACAGAACCCGTCTCCTTCCTGAGCGGTATGATGGCTGGACATTCCCATCTTGTTTGTACTTACATATAATTGTTTGTACAGATGAACGAGGCACCTTCAGGTATCTTGAAATTGTACCCAAGGATAAGCCAGACTTGTGCAAGCCCACCATTCTCTTCCTGACATCTTGGCTGATTTCTTTAGACTTTCCCATGATGCCACAAAAAGAAGCAGTGTGTTTCAGGTGTGCATTAAAATACATCAACAGGTGTGTCTCGAATTAACTCAGATGTTTCCAAAAAACTATCAGAAGCTTCCAAACACATGACATCATCATATGGGCCATCCAGAATTGTTTAAAGGCATAGTAATCTTAGTGTATGTAAACTTTTCACTTTGCAGTAAGTAATAAAAATGCCTTAAAACATTCTCTCTCTCATTATTCTGGAATTTGGCAAATATAAAAAATTATGGTAATCCTAATTGACCTAAAATGGGAAAGGTTTATTCTGATTTCATGTCAGATATTGAGAAAAACATGCGTATGTGTCTTTATATATAGTGGATGGAAACTTCTGGTTTCAACTGTATCTCTTATCTATCCATATTTATGTATTATGTATCTATTTATCCATATACCTATTATCTATCTATTTTCTATCAAATATCTATCTATCCATATACAGGTGCTTCTCACAAAATTAGAATATCATTAAAAAGTTAATTTGTTTCAGTTCTTCAATACAAAAAGTGAAACTCATATATAGAGTAATTACACACAGAGTGATCTATTATATAGAGTAATTACACACAGGGATCTATTATATAGAGTCATTACACAGAGAGATCTATTATATAGAGTCATTACACACAGAGTGATCTATTATATAGAGTCATTACACACAGAGGGATCTATTATATAGAGTCATTACACACAGAGGGATCTATTATATAGAGTCATTACACACAGAGGGATCTATTATATAGAGTCATTACACACAGAGGGATCTATTATATAGAGTCATTACACACAGAGGGATCTATTATATAGAGTCATTACACAGAGAGATCTATTATATAGAGTCATTACACACAGAGGGATCTATTATATAGAGTCATTACACACAGAGGGATCTATTATATAGAGTCATTACACACAGAGGGATCTATTATATAGAGTCATTACACACAGAGGGGTCTATTATATAGAGTCATTACACACAGAGGGATCTATTATATAGAGTCATTACACAGAGGGATCTATTATATAGAGTCATGACACACAGAGTGATCTATTATATAGAGTAATTACACGCAGAGGGCTCTATTATATAGAGTCATTACACACAGAGTGATCTATTATATAGAGTCATTACACACAGAGGGATCTATCATATAGAGTCATTACACACAGAGGGATCTATTATATAGAGTCATTACACACAGAGGGATCTATTATATAGAGTCACTACACACAGTGGGATCTATTATATAGAGTCATTACACACAGAGGGATCTATTATATAGTCATTACACGCAGAGTGATCTATTATATAGAGTCATTACACGCAGAGGGATCTATTATATAGTCATTACACGCAGAGGGATCTATTATATAGAGTCATTACACACAGAGGGATCTATTATATAGAGTCATTACACGCAGAGGGATCTATTATATAGAGTCATTACACACAGAGGGATCTATTATATAGAGTCATTGCACACAGAGTGATCTATTATATAGAGTCATTACACGCAGAGGGATCTATTATATAGAGTCATTACACGCAGAGGGATCTATTATATAGAGTTATTACACACAGAGGGGTCTATTATATAGAGTCATTACACGCACAGGGATCTATTATATAGAGTCATTACACACAGAGGGGTCTATTATATAGAGTCATTACACGCACAGGGATCTATTATATAGAGTCATTACACGCAGAGGGATCTATTATATAGTCATTACACGCACAGGGATCTATTATATAGAGTCATTACACGCAGAGGGATCTATTATATAGAGTCATTACACAGAGAGGGATCTATTATATAGAGTCATTACACACAGAGCGATCTATTATATAGAGTCATTATGTGACACCCCAGGGGTCTGGTTGCCACAGTAATAGAGATATTATGTCTGAGAGCAAGTGGGAGGTTTCTCTGGTCAGGAGCCCTAAACATGCAACACGGCCCACCCAGACCTGGGAGGGGAGGAATCTGCCCTTATAAACTGGGTCTGGGGCGGGATTAGAGCAGTCAGAGCCTGGAGTGAAGTTCCAGACACAGGGAAAGCAAGAACAGGAGCTCTGTAGGAGCAGAGGCAGAAGGCCAGGGGCTGTGAGCAGAGATATAGCTCGCCCTGGCTGAAGTTACTAAAGCCGGACACAGGAGTCCGAGGCTGTGGGGACTGATATACACCCAGCAGCAGAAACCAGCCGGCAGGGGATTCCAGGTCCTCTGGCCATAGAAGCCCGGAGGCTCAGTCACAAAGAAGGGACCAGCGCCGCCATCCAGGAGCGGAGGCTAACAGAAGGCCCCAAGTCACCAGCCATAAGGGTGAGCACCACACGGTATACTCAGTTACGTGGGCTACTTGTAACCGCTGACAGCAAGGTAGCCAGGAAGAGTGCAGATAAACGGGGAGGCCTACAACTCCACCTGGCCAGGGGAACTCCTGCTTGCTCGCAGACTGACCAGGCCCCTTATACTAGCCAGTACTCCCGGGAGGGTCTGCCTTGTACCATCAGTAAAGACCCTGAACTGCACCGCACGTCTCTGTGATTCCTTGCAGCTCCTGCACTAATAGCACTGGGACCCTCACACCATCACTCCCATCATCTTCCACATTAGCTGCCCTGAGGCAATACTTCTCCCATGGGGAGTCATCCCATACTCGGCTGCGCGAACAACATCAGCCTCAGCGGTCTGCAGCGCAGCGGCGGTCCCCACTGACCGCAATCCACGGGTGGCGTAGTCGGACACTTATTCCAATGCAAATAGACTGCCACTGGTTTGACCACCCTGGGCACGGACCGGGTCACCGCCACACGGAGACTACAACCCCCAGCATTCTACAACAGGCCCGGTTCCGGGCTCCCCTGCACAACACAGGCCCAGGGGACGCGTCAACTTTGGCGTAGTCGGCAGGATTTCGTGCCCGCAACCACCGGGTACTGCGCGCCTGAAAAAGAGACTTTTATACTTACCTGTGGTGAAGTTTCCCGCCGTCCGGAGTCGTTTCTCGCCATCCGGAGCCGATTCCCGCCATCAGACGCCATCTTGGACCGTTTCCCGCCGTCTTCTGCCTTCTTCCCGCCATCCGCAGCTGCTTCCCGCCTTCGGACGCCATCTTCGGGACGCCGCACGGGAAGAGGAAGGGCGTGGACGCCGAAAGCGCGCGAGATCCGAAGCTCCGCCCCACGCTCTGACGCTGCGCAAGGTCCTGGAAGGGAGGAAGAGCGACGCTGACGTCATCGGAGCGCGACGCCAGGTCCTCAACCCCGACGATCGACTGCAGAGCCGCGGCCTACGGAAGAAGAGCATCACAAGGTAGGCCACGGTCCACTAGGGGGGAGGAGGATGCCGGATACCGAGGGGAGCTCCACTGCCACAGCCACCGCCAGCGCAACCGCTGCAGCAGTCATGCCATTCACCATGCCCTATATCCCGGGGGCAACCTGGCTACCCCAGTACTCAGGAGAGTCACATACTCTAAATGACTTTAGAGAAAGACTGGATAGCCTCTTCCAGGTGTACCCCCTCACAGAAGAGCAAAAAGTGAGCATCCTGGTGGCCCAATTAATCGGGGCAGCCCAAAGGGAGGTAAAGTCCTGGCCACCTGGGAGGAAGAGGACTGTCAGAGACATACTAACCCGGCTGAAAGACACATTTGACACCCGCACCTCAGCCGAAATAAAACTAAGGTTTTATGGGTGCAAACAACGGGCACATGAGAGTATAAGAGACTATGCTTTAAACCTACAAGAGGCCCTGAGAGCCATTAAGCAGGCAGACCCTGACAGCGTGGGAAATGAAGATAAGCTGTTGACTGAACAATTTATTGAGGGTCTACTGTGCAATGCCCATCGAACCCAGTTGCGGGCAATGGCCTTACAGGACCCTGACCTGGACTTTGCACAGTTCAAGGACAGAGCCATCCGGGTGCTCCGAGAACCGGCACCAGGTGGCGCTGTGACCCACAGGCGCCCTGCTATCACTAACCACCAGGAGACGGCGCCCTTGTCTGCAGGGCCTGTGGGAGCTGATGCGCAGGCTTTAAACAGTGACCCGGCTACAGACCTGCACCATCAGGTCCAAGAGCTGACTAAGAGCGTTGCTGCGCTAACCCGAACTGTGCAGTCTTTACAGGTCTCTTCTCCAGGAAAGATCCAGCTGGCCTCCGGACCGGAGGATGTCCCGTGGCGCCGACTGAGGAGGACCCCACCGGCCAGAGGAAGACCCAGCGACAGATACGAGGACGGACGACCCATCTGCCGCCGCTGCAATCAACCCGGACATGTGGCAAGGTACTGTCATTTAAACGGGCACAACCTGGGGTAGAGGGCCAACCCCCAGGCATAAGACCATCAGGCCCATCAAACTGGCGTGATAAATACGTAGGGGGACGTCCAATCTTGCCTGTGGTACTGGATGGCATTCCTATGAGTGCCCTACTAGACACCGGGTCACAGGTCACCACCATCCCGTACGTGCTCTTCAAGCAGTACTGGAATGACTCGGACATAACCCGCTACCCAGATGACGACCTGAGTATCATCGCCAGCAATGGTCAGCCCGTGCCGCAGGTGGGATTCAAAGAGGTGACCATTAAGATCGGTAAAGTCGAACTGGCGGCACAAGGACTGATAATAGTGGACATAGACCGTCATGAGAGTCACCCTAGAATAACCTTGGGAACTAATGTGATTGAAAATTGTCTTGCAGAGGTGATTCTCATTTTACAGCAGGTTGCCAAGAACGCCAGTTCCGGCCAGCAGCGTGTGCTCCAAAAAGAGATCTGGGCACTGATGAAGCGGCAACAGGTGGAACTATCTGGTGGTGAGATAGGTAGCGTGAGAATGTGTGACCCGTTCCCTATTGCCATGCCCCCAAAAAGTGAGATGATGATTTGGTGCCGGGCAGCTATTGGTCTAAGAGGTAGAGACTACCAAGCAATGGTAGAACCCGTCTACTCAGACAGTAGGCCCACCATTTTGACAGCACGGGGGGTGGTCGATGTACGCCATGGGAGGGTGCCCGTTCGCATCATAAATATCGGGGAGAGAGAAGTACACCTGCCCCGGTATGCCACGCTAGCCAAATTGTTCACCATAAACCAGAATTCTGTACAGGCCGTGGAACCCTTGCCTCCATCTCAACCAGAGGAAGGTAACGGCTCTAAGAAACCAATGGACGACTGGTGTCAGCAACTGCATTTGGGTACTGACTCCACTCCCTCACACCAGAAACAGGGAGTCTATCGGGTGGTTCGAGAGTACGAGAGAGTGTTTAGTAAACACCCGCTAGACTTCGGGCGAGTAAAGGGGGTAGAACACCACATCCCCACGGGAGACCATCCTCCCATAAAGGAGAGATACCGACCCGTACCCCCGGCACACTACCAACACGCCAAGGGGATGCTTAGAGACATGAAGGAGGCTGGGGTAATCAGGGACAGCTGTAGCCCCTGGGCAGCTCCACTAGTCTTAGTGAAAAAGAAAGACAACACCATGAGAATGTGTGTAGACTACAGGAAGGTCAACCGTATCACACACAAAGATGCGTACCCCTTACCAAGGATAGAAGAGTCCTTAGCTGCATTAAAATCTGCTAACTTCTTCTCTACTTTGGATCTCACTAGCGGGTACTGGCAGGTTCCTGTAGCAGAGGCGGACCGGGAGAAGACTGCATTCACCACCCCGATGGGTCTCAGCGAATTTAACTGTATGCCGTTCGGGCTCTGCAACGCACCAGGAACCTTCCAACGGTTGATGGAATGCTGTCTGGGACACCGGAACTTCGAGACGGTCCTGTTATACCTGGACGATGTCATCGTCTATTCCAAGACCTACGAGGACCACCTGAAACACCTGGCAGAAGTGTTCGAAGCTCTGGCAAACTACGGCCTAAAGGTGAAACCCTCCAAGTGTCACCTCCTGAAACCAAAGGTGCAATACCTGGGACACGTGGTGAGTGCTGACGGAGTGGCTCCCGACCCTGATAAGATCACTGTGATTAAGGAGTGGCCAAGACCCTCCAGCATAAAGGAAGTGCGGCAGTTCCTCGGGTTGGTAGGCTACTACCGAAGATTCATTCCCGGTTTCACCAAAATGGCAGCCCCTATGCAGGACCTCCTGATAGGTCAATCTCGGAAAGCCAAAAACCAGAAGCCGCCCTTCAGGTGGGAAAAGCTGGAAGAGGAGTCCTTCTGCCAGCTGAAGATGGCCCTCACGGGGGATGAAATCCTGGCATATCCAGACTACAGCCAGCCCTTTATCCTCCACACGGACGCAAGCAACATCGGGCTAGGAGCCGTACTGTCCCAGATCCAGCAAGGGAAAGAACGGGTAATCGCTTACGCCAGCCGAAAGCTACGGCCCACGGAGAGGAACCCTGAGAATTATAGCTCATTCAAGCTGGAGTTCCTGGCAGTAGTGTGGGCAGTGACCGAACGTTTCAAGCATTACCTTGCCTCCTCCAAATTCACCGTGTACACGGATAACAACCCGTTGACACACCTGGACACTGCAAGGCTCGGTGCCCTGGAACAGAGATGGATGGCCCGCCTGTCCAACTTTGAATTCACCATCAAATACCGGGCAGGACGATCAAATGCCAACGCGGATGCCCTGTCTAGAATGCCGAACTTACCGGACGTAGGGGAAGATCCAGAAGATCTGGAAGAAGTTGAGCTCCCTGCGTTCCACCGTCATGGGATTACCCTGTATTCCCACCGTGTGAAGGACAGGCGCTCCGTGACGTTCAATCCCTTGCCCCACTACAACTGGGCGGAGACGCAAGACAGTGATCCCGCAGTCCATTTGGTGAAGGAAATGCTGACCCAGGCCGATGCCCGTCTTGACCCAGATGCTCCGGAGGAGACCAAGCAACTGTGGAAGGAGAAAAGTAAGCTGTTCCTCTACAGGGAGAAGCTGTGCCGGAGAATGGTTAACTCTCGAAAGAATGAGTTGACCTGGCAGGTAGTGGTCCCAAGACGAGACGCGGCTATGGTTCTGGAGGCATACCACAACGGAGCAGGGCATTTCGGATGGAAGAAGCTGGAGTTCTTGTTGCGTGAACGGTTCTACTGGGTAGGCATGAGAGGAGCCATCGAGAGGTGGTGCAGAGACTGTGGCCCGTGCCACCTGAGAAGAAAGGACCGTGCTAGCCAGAAGACTCCTTTGCAGCCCATCATCACCAGACAGCCCCTGGAACTGGTAGCCCTGGACCATGTGAAACTGGCTCCAAGCAGATCTGGGTATGTCTACGCCCTCACAATCGTAGATCATTACTTCCGGTTCCTGGTGGTGGTCGCGGTCAAGGACTTAACGGCTCAAACAGCAGCTAGAGCCTTCCAGCAGCACTTCTGCCGTCCACACGGGTACCCGGACCAAGTGTTGACAGACCAAGGACCAGCCTTCGAAGCGGAGGTCTTCCAGGAGTTCTGCAACCTGTATGGCTGCAAGAAGATAAGAACAACGCCCTATCACCCTCAAACCAATGGACTCTGCGAGAAGATGAACCAGGTGGTGATAGATCTGCTAAAAACATTGCCCCTGGAAGAACGCAGTCTGTGGCCTGAGAAACTGCCCGATCTGGTGGACCTGTATAACCACATCCCTGTAGGTTCCACCAACAGTACCCCGGCTTACCTAATGAGAGCAAGACCTGGTAAGCTGCCTATTGACCTGGATATGGGAGTCCTGACGCCTGAGGACACCTCGCCAGAGGCAGACTGGGATACAGAACGGCAGCAGCAGTATCGGAAAGTACAGGAGAGCGTCGAGCGAAGTCTGTCTCAAGCTAGAGAAAGGCAAGAGAAGGCTTATAACCAGTATGCTCCCGCTGTTCCCCTGGTACCTGGAGAGCAGGTCTTGAAGAGGAAGAGGCGGCTCCACAAGTTGGATGACCAGTGGGAGAAGGACCCGTACACCGTACTGCCATCAAGACATGAGAACCCAAAAATCTGCGTAATCAGTAAGGATGGAGGAGAAACCACAGCCATTGTCTCCAGAGACCACCTGAAGAAGTGTCCCGAGCAGCTGCAAAGCCCTGAAGAAGATCAAGAAAACCCTCGACCCGCAGAGGAAAGGGAAGAAATGATCAGTACCGTACTCGGAGACTTCCCCCGGTCTTGGACACAATAAACGGCGCTGTCGTGGTACCCGTCCTCACCTTTCTCCAGCCAGCCCCGCAAGTGCCTACAGAGGAACCGGTAGAGCTGGAAGAGCAGCCGGCCCAAGAGGCAGAAGAGTCCACACCAGCAGTACAGGAGGATCAACCCTCTGATAGTAGTGAGCCTGCCGTGCCCCTAGTGAGCCAAAGAGTGCGCAGAAAGCTGCCCAGCTTGCCCATAACACCTCCTACACCCTGTAGTGCAGAACCAGTTAGTGAGCTCCGTAGGTCCACTAGAGTCACTAGAGGTCAGATGCCCGCTCGCTGGAGAATCTGAACTAATGCACTGTGAATTTATCTGTTTAAATGTTTATGGTTTATGTTTGTTGCCTGTTACTAATTATGTTTCTCAGTTACCCTGCAGATTTATTTGGACTAACAGGTTATGGACACTGGATAACCGGAACAGTTTTGTAGATAGTTGCACCTTGGTGCCTCTTGTGAAGACGGCCGCGGAAGAGAAAACCTGTCTGGCGTGGCCTCCTTGCGGCCCAAAGTAGTTAGTCTACCCTTGCAGCCACGCCCAAGGAAAACGCAAGGGGTTTGCTTTGGACAGGTCCCCTATTCTGTGCCAAGACTTCACCTTGGGTGATATGGACACCCGGTCACGGAAACGCCGTGACCTCTACAGACTAAAGTTTCTTGTGAATATGTTATTGTATTATTGTTATACCTTGTATTTATGTTTCTTTAAAAAATGTGTTTAGTCCCGGAGTACTAAAATTTACTAGGGGGGAATGTGACACCCCAGGGGTCTGGTTGCCACAGTAATAGAGATATTATGTCTGAGAGCAAGTGGGAGGTTTCTCTGGTCAGGAGCCCTAAACATGCAACACGGCCCACCCAGACCTGGGAGGGGAGGAATCTGCCCTTATAAACTGGGTCTGGGGCGGGATTAGAGCAGTCAGAGCCTGGAGTGAAGTTCCAGACACAGGGAAAGCAAGAACAGGAGCTCTGTAGGAGCAGAGGCAGAAGGCCAGGGGCTGTGAGCAGAGATATAGCTCGCCCTGGCTGAAGTTACTAAAGCCGGACACAGGAGTCCGAGGCTGTGGGGACTGATATACACCCAGCAGCAGAAACCAGCCGGCAGGGGATTCCAGGTCCTCTGGCCATAGAAGCCCGGAGGCTCAGTCACAAAGAAGGGACCAGCGCCGCCATCCAGGAGCGGAGGCTAACAGAAGGCCCCAAGTCACCAGCCATACGGGTGAGCACCACACGGTATACTCAGGGACGTGGGCTACTTGTAACCGCTGACAGCAAGGTAGCCAGGAAGAGTGCAGATAAACGGGGAGGCCTACAACTCCACCTGGCCAGGGGAACTCCTGCTTGCTCGCAGACTGACCAGGCCCCTTATACTAGCCAGTACTCCTGGGAGGGTCTGCCTTGTACCATCAGTAAAGACCCTGAACTGCACCGCACGTCTCTGTGATTCCTTGCCGCTCCTGCACCATTAGCACTGGGACCCTCACACCATCACTCCCATCATCTTCCACATTAGCTGCCCTGAGGCAATACTTCTCCCGTGGGGAGTCATCCCATACTCGGCTGCGCGAACAACATCAGCCTCAGCGGTCTGCAGCGCAGCGGCGGTCCCCACTGACCGCAATCCATGGGTGGCGTAGTCGGACACTTATTCCAATACAAATAGACTGCCACTGGTTTGACCACCCTGGGCACGGACCGGGTCACCGCCACACGGAGACTACAACCCCCAGCATTCTACAACAGGCCTGGTTCCGGGTTCCCCTGCACAACACAGGCCCAGGGGGCGCGTCAACTTCACACAGAGGGATCTATTATATAGAGTCATTACACACAGAGGGATTTATTATATAGAGTCATTACACACAGAGGGATTTATTATATAGAGTCATTACACACAGAGGGATCTATTATATAGAGTCATTGCACACAGAGGGATCTATTATATAGAGTCATTACACACAGAGGGATCTATTATATAGAGTCATTACACAGAGGGATCTATTATATAGTCATTACTCACAGAGGGATCTATTATTTAGAGTCATTACACACAGAGGGATCTATTATATAGTCATTACACGCAGAGTGATCTATTATATAGTCATTACACGCAGAGGGATCTATTATATAGAGTTATTACACACAGAGGGGTCTATTATATAGAGTCATTACACACAGAGGGATCTATTATATAGAGTCATTACACACAGAGGGATCTATTATATAGAGTCATTACACACAGAGGGATCTATTATATAGAGTCATTACACACAGAGGGATCTATTATATAGTCATTACACACAGAGGGATCTATTATATAGAGTCATTACACACAGAGGGATCTATTATATAGAGTCATTACACACAGAGTGATCTATTATATAGTCATTACACACAGAGGGATCTATTATATAGAGTCATTACACACAGAGGGATCTATTATAGAGTCATTACACACAGAGTGATCTATTATAGTCATTACACACAGAGGGATCTATTATATAGAGTCATTGCACACAGAGGGATCTATTATATACAGTCATTACACACAGAGGGATCTATTATATAGTCATTACACGCAGAGGGATCTATTATATAGAGTCATTACACACAGAGGGAAATATTATATAGAGTCATTACACACAGAGTGATCTATTATATACAGTCATTACACGCAGAGGGATCTATTATATAGTCATTACACGCAGAGGGATCTATTATATAGAGTAATTACACACAGAGGGATCTATTATATGGAGTAATTACACACAGAGGGATCTATTATATAGAGTCATTACACACAGAGGGATCTATTATATAGAGTCATTACACACAGAGGGATCTATTATATAGAGTCATTACACATGTTATGCACACGCCCGGACTGACTGGTGTGTGCGGGTGTTGTGGTTCCACTGGACCATGGACCGGAGAGTGCCTGGAGGGGCGTGACTAAGTATCTGGCCGATCCGACCAAGGTGGCACGACGGCATACGACGCCAGTGCACCAGGGAGAAACCGGGCAGAGGGACCAGGTGCTACTCCAGGTCAAACTCCGGACACGGGGGTTGACCCACACAGGGATTACTGGAACAGGCAGGTTAGGCTGGCACAGACTGGTGGATGTAAGCAAACACGGCAGGTATGCAGATGGGTGGATACAGGCGAGTATGCAGGCAGGGAGGTACTGGCCGAAAGGACGGGCTGGAGCACAGAGAGGTTAAGACCCAGTACAGACTGGGTCACAGAACCGCAGATGCGGTAGACAACCACAGCAGAGAGGGAACGCCCGAAGCGGTGGGCAAGAGCAGAGCAGGACGGGGCTGCAGGAGCAGCAGGCAGAAGCAGGGCAGGGCGGGAACCGCAGAAGCAGTAAGCAAGATAAGAGCAGAGCAGAAACCGCAGGAGCGGCAAGCAAGGCAAGAGCAGAGCGGAAACCGCAGAGCGGCAAGCAAGGCAAGAGCAGAGTGGAAACCGCAAGAGCGGCAAGCAAGGCAAGAGCAGAGTGAAAACCGCAATAGCGGCAAGCAAGGCAGGAGCAGAGCAGAAACTGCAAGAGCGGCAAGCTAAGCAGGAGCAGAGCGGACACCGCAGAGCGGTAAACAAGGCAGGAGCAGAGCAGAAACCGCAAGAGCGGCAAGCTAAGCAGGAGCAGAGCGGACACCGCAGAGCGGTAAACAAGGCAGGAGCAGAGCAGAAACCGCAAGAGCGGCAAGCTAAGCAGGAGCAGAGCGGACACCGCAGAGCGGTAAACAAGGCAGGAGCAGAGCAGAAACCGCAAGAGCGGCAAGCTAAGCAGGAGCAGAGCGGTAAACAAGGCAGGAGCAGAGCAGAAACCGCAAGAGCGGCAAGCTAAGCAGGAGCAGAGCGGACACCGCAGAGCGGTAAACAAGGCAGGAGCAGAGCAGAAACCGCAAGAGCGGCAAGCTAAGCAGGAGCAGAGCGGACACCGCAGAGCGGTAAACAAGGCAGGAGCAGAGCAGAAACCGCAAGAGCGGCAAGCTAAGCAGGAGCAGAGCGGACACCGCAGAGCGGTAAACAAGGCAGGAGCAGAGCAGAAACCGCAGGAGCGGCAAGCTAAGCAGGAGCAGAGCGGACACCGCAGAGCGGTAAACAAGGCAGGAGCAGAGCAGAAACCGCAAGAGCGGCAAGCTAAGCAGGAGCAGAGCGGACACCGCAGAGCGGTAAACAAGGCAAGGGGATAGGACTCTGTTCAAAAAGAACAGACGGAGAAGGAAAGGCAGAACCAGAAGCACGCACAGTACTTACAAAGAAGTAGCGAGCGTACACTAAATTCACAACAGAGGTACAGAGACGACGAGAAGGAATTTAGGAGCAGGTTCAGACTCTGCAGAAAGACGCAGAAAACAGACATAGAGGGAAAAGGGAGACAAGGTTAAAGTAGAAACGAGGCACAGACAACAGGGAACAGAGGAAAGGGAACAGAGACAGCAAGGCAGGAACACAAACAGGACTCTGTTCAGACGGGAACAGATACCGCAAGGCAGGAACACAAACAGGACTCTGTTCAGACGGGAACAGATACCGCAAGGCAGGAACACAAACAGGACTCTGTTCAGACGGGAACAGATACAGCAAGGCAGGGACAGGCAGATCTAGGAATACGGCCCCTAGAAGGCGAAAGAACAGGCAAGAAGCGTGTTCACAAGAACTGACCACAGTTCAGACACAGAACTGGAAAACAGGCAGGAAAACAGGATAGGACCTGGCATGTCAGAGACAAGAAGCCAACTGACAAGAAACAATGCTCAGGCGCCATCTTGAGGAAGAAGGTGGTATAAATACCCAAAGAAGGACAGCAATAGGCTGAAGGTGCAACAGGGGCGTGTCCGCAGCAGGTACAAGAAACAGGAAGTTCAGTGGGCGTCGCCCTATGCAGCCAAAGTAGAGCAGAGCAGAGCACAAGGAAAGAAGCCAGACCAGGAAGCTGGGCGGGAGATGAAGTTTGCGATCTTGCATGATGAGAGATGGAACACCATGCAAGAACGCCACCAGGTATTCTACAACACACAGAGGGATCTATTATATAGAGTCATAACACACAGAGGGATCTATTATATAGAGTCATAACACACAGAGGGATCTATTATAGAGTCATTACACACAGAGGGATCTATTATATAGAGTCATAACACACAGAGGGATCTAGTATATAGAGTCATTACACGCAGAGGGATCTAGTATATAGAGTCATTACACGCAGAGGGATCTATTATATAGACTGATTACACGCAGAGGGATCTATTATATAGTCATTACACGCAGAGCGATCTATTATATAGTCATTACACGCAGAGGGATCTATCATATAGAGTCATCACACACAGAGGGATCTATTATATAGTCATTACACATAGAGGGATCTATTATATAGAGTCATTACACACAGAGGGATCTATTATATAGAGTCATAACACACAGAGAGATCTATTATATAGAGTCATTACACGCAGAGGGATCTATTATATAGAGTCATTACACGCAGAGGGATCTATTATATAGAGTCATTACACGCAGAGGGATCTATTATATAGAGTCATTACACGCAGAGGGATCTATTATATAGAGTCATTACACGCAGAGTGATCTATTATATAGAGTCATTACACACAGAGGAATCTATTATATAGAGTCATTACACACAGAGGAATCTATTATATAGAGTCATTACACACAGAGGGATCTATTATATAGAGTCATTACACACAGAGGGATCTATTATATAGAGTCATTACACGCAGAGTGATCTACTATATAGAGTCATTACACGCAGAGGGATCTATTATATAGAGTCATTACACGCAGAGGGATCTATTATATAGAGTTATTACACGCAGAGGGATCTATTATTTAGAGTCATTACACGCAGAGGGATCTATTATTTAGAGTCATTACACGCAGAGGGATCTACTATATAGAGTCATTACACGCAGAGGGATCTACTATATAGTCATTACACGCAGAGGGATCTATTATATAGAGTCATTACACAGAGAGGGATCTATTATATAGAGTCATTACACACAGAGGGGTCTATTATATAGAGACATTACACACAGAGGGATCTATTATATAGAGTCATTACACAGAGGGATCTATTATATAGAGTCATTACACACAGAGGGATCTCTTATATAGAGTCATTACACACAAAGGGATCTATTATATAGAGTCATTACACGCACAGGGATCTATTATATAGAGTCATTACACACAGAGGGATCTATTATATAGTCATTACACGCACAGGGATCTATTATATAGAGTCATTACACGCAGAGGGATCTATTATATAGAGGGATCTATTATATAGAGTCATTACACACAGAGGGATCTATTATATAGAGTCATTACACAGAGAGAGATCTATTATATAGAGTCATTACACACAGAGGGATCTATTATATAGAGTCATTACACACAGAGGGATCTATTATATAGAGTCATTACACACAGAGGGATCTATTATATAGAGTCATTACACACAGAGGGATCTATTATATAGCGTCATTACACACAGAGTGATCTATTATATAGAGTCATTACACACCGAGGGATCTATTATATAGTCATTACACACAGAGGGATCTATTATATAGAGTCATTACACACAAAGGGATCTATTAAATAGAGTCATTACACACAAAGGGATCTATTATATAGAGTCATTACACACAGAGGGATCTATTATATAGTCATTACACACAGAGGGGTCTATTATATAGAGTTATTACACACAGAGGGGTCTATTATATAGAGTCATTACACGCACAGGGATCTATTATATAGTCATTACACGCAGAGGGATCTATTATATAGTCATTACACGCACAGGGATCTATTATATAGTCATTACACACACAGGGATCTATTATATATAGTCATTACACGCAGAGGGATCTATTATATAGAGTCATTACACACAGAGGGATCTATTATATAGATTCATTACACATAGAGGGATCTATTATACAGAGTCATTACACGCAGAGGGATCTATTATATATAGTCATTACACGCAGAGGGATCTATTATACAGAGTTATTACACACAGAGGGGTCTATTATATAGAGTCATTACACGCACAGGGATCTATTATATAGAGTCATTACACACAGAGGGATCTATTATATAGTCATTACACGCACAGGGATCTATTATATAGAGTCATTACACGCAGAGGGATCTATTATATAGAGTCATTACACGCAGAGGGATCTATTATATAGAGTCATTACACAGAGAGGGATCTATTATATAGAGTTATTACACACAGAGGGGTCTATTATATAGAGTCATTACACACAGAGGGATCTATTATATAGAGTCATTACACAGAGAGGGATCTATTATATAGAGTTATTACACACAGAGGGATCTATTATATAGAGTCATTACACACAGAGGGATCTATTATATAGTCATTACACGCACAGGGATCTATTATATAGAGTTATTACACGCAGAGGGATCTATTATATAGAGTCATTACACACAGAGGGATCTATTATATAGAGTCATTACACACAGAGGGATCTATTATATAGTCATTACACGCAGAGTGATCTATTATATAGTCATTACACGCAGAGCGATCTATTATATAGAGTCATTACACGCAGAGGGATCTATTATATAGAGTCATTACACACAGAGGGATCTATTATATAGAGTCATTACACGCAGAGGGATCTATTATATAGAGTCATTACACACAGAGGGATCTATTATAGTTATTACACACAGAGGGGTCTATTATATAGAGTCATTACACACAGAGGAATCTATTATATAGAGGGATCTATTATATAGAGTCATTACACACAGAGCGATCTATTATATAGAGTCATTACACAGAGAGGGATCTATTATATAGAGTCATTGCACACAGAGGGATCTATTATAGAGTCATTACACACAGAGGGATCTATTATATAGAGTCATTACACACAGAGGGATCTATTATATAGAGTCATTACACACAGAGGGATCTATTATATAGAGGCATTACACACTTAGGGATCTATTATATAGAGGCATTACACACAGAGGGATCTATTATATAGTCATTACACACAGAGGGATCTATTATATAGAGTCATTACACACAGAGGGATCTATTATATAGAGGCATTACACACAGAGGGATCTATTATATAGAATCATTACACGCAGAGGGATCTATTATATAGAGTCATTACACGCAGAGGGATCTATTATATAGAGTCATTACACGCAGAGGGATCTATTATATAGAGTCATTACACACAGAGGGATCTATTATATAGTTATTACACACAGAGGGGTCTATTATATAGAGTCATTACACACAGAGGAATCTATTATATAGAGGGATCTATTATATAGAGTCATTACACAGAGAGGGATCTATTATATAGAGTCATTACACAGAGAGGGATCTATTATATAGTCATTGCACACAGAGGGATCTAATATAGAGTCATTACACACAGAGGGATCTATTATATAGAGTCATTACACACAGAGGGATCTATTATAAAGAGTCATTACACACAGAGGGATCTATTATATAGAGTCATTACACACAGAGGGATCTATTATATAGAGTCATTACACACAGAGGGATCTATTATATAGAGTCATTACACACAGAGTGATCTATTATATAGAGTCATTACACACAGAGGGATCTATTATATAGAGTCATTGCACACAGAGGGATCTATTATATAGAGTCATTACACACAGAGGGATCTATTATATAGAGTCATTACACGCAGAGGGATCTATTATATAGAGTCATTACACGCAGAGGGTTCTATTATATAGAGTCATTACACGCAGAGGGATCTATTATATAGAGTCATTACACGCAGAGTGATCTATTATATAGAGTCATTACACGCAGAGGGATCTATTATATAGTCATTACACGCAGAGGAATCTATTATATAGAGTCATTACACGCAGAGGGTTCTATTATATAGAGTCATTACACGCAGAGGGATCTATTATATAGTCATTACACGCAGAGGGATCTATTATATAGAGTCATTACACAGAGAGGGATCTATTATATAGAGTCATTACACACAGAGGGGTCTATTATATAGTCATTACACACAGAGGGATCTATTATATAGAGTCATTACACACAGAGGGATCTATTATATAGAGTCATTACACACAGAGGGATCTATTATATAGGGTCATTACACGCAGAGGGATCTATTATATAGGGTCATTACACGCAGAGCGATCTATTATATAGAGTCATTACACACAGAGGGATCTATTATATAGAGTCATTACACACAGAGGGATCTATTATATAGAGTCATTACACACAGAGGGATCTATTATATAGAGTCATTACACACAGAGGGATCTATTATATAGAGTCATTACACACAGAGGGATCTATTATATAGAGTCATTACACACAGAGGGATCTATTATATAGAGTCATTACACACAGAGGGATCTATTATATAGCGTCATTACACACAGAGTGATCTATTATATAGAGTCATTACACACCGAGGGATCTATTATATAGTCATTACACACAGAGGGATCTATTATATAGAGTCATTACACACAAAGGGATCTATTAAATAGAGTCATTACACACAAAGGGATCTATTATATAGAGTCATTACACACAGAGGGATCTATTATATAGTCATTACACACAGAGGGGTCTATTATATAGAGTTATTACACACAGAGGGGTCTATTATATAGAGTCATTACACGCACAGGGATCTATTATATAGTCATTACACGCAGAGGGATCTATTATATAGTCATTACACGCACAGGGATCTATTATATAGTCATTACACACAGAGGGATCTATTATATAGAGTCATTACACACAGAGGGATCTATTATATAGATTCATTACACGCAGAGGGATCTATTATACAGAGTTATTACACACAGAGGGGTCTATTATATAGAGTCATTACACGCACAGGGATCTATTATATAGTCATTACACGCACAGGGATCTATTATATAGAGTCATTACACACAGAGGGATCTATTATATAGAGTCATTACACGCAGAGGGATCTATTATATAGAGTCATTACACAGAGAGGGATCTATTATATAGAGTTATTACACACAGAGGGGTCTATTATATAGAGTCATTACACACAGAGGGATCTATTTTATAGAGTCATTACACACAGAGGGATCTATTATATAGAGTTATTACACACAGAGGGGTCTATTATAAAGAGTCATTACACACAGAGGGATCTATTATATAGTCATTACACACAGAGGGATCTATTATATAGTCATTACACGCACAGGGATCTATTATATAGAGTTATTACACGCAGAGGGATCTATTATATAGAGTCATTACACACAGAGGGATCTATTATATAGAGTCATTACACACTGAGGGATCTATTATATAGTCATTACACGCAGAGTGATCTATTATATAGTCATTACACGCAGAGGGATCTATTATATAGTCATTACACGCAGAGGGATCTATTATATAGAGTCATTACACACAGAGGGATCTATTATATAGAGTCATTACACGCAGAGGGATCTATTATATAGAGTCATTACACACAGAGGGATCTATTATAGTTATTACACACAGAGGGGTCTATTATATAGAGTCATTACACACAGAGGAATCTATTATATAGAGGGATCTATTATATAGAGTCATTACACACAGAGCGATCTATTATATAGAGTCATTACACAGAGAGGGATCTATTATATAGAGTCATTGCACACAGAGGGATCTATTATAGAGTCATTACACACAGAGGGATCTATTATATAGAGTCATTACACACAGAGGGATCTATTATATAGAGTCATTACACACAGAGGGATCTATTATATAGAGGCATTACACACTTAGGGATCTATTATATAGAGGCATTACACACAGAGGGATCTATTATATAGTCATTACACACAGAGGGATCTATTATATAGAGTCATTACACACAGAGGGATCTATTATATAGAGGCATTACACGCAGAGGGATCTATTATATAGTTATTACACACAGAGGGGTCTATTATATAGAGTCATTACACACAGAGGAATCTATTATATAGAGGGATCTATTATATAGAGTCATTACACACAGAGGGATCTATTATATAGAGTCATTACACAGAGAGGGATCTATTATATAGAGTCATTGCACACAGAGGGATCTATTATAGAGTCATTACACACAGAGGGATCTATTATATAGAGTCATTACACACAGAGGGATCTATTATATAGAGTCATTACACACAGAGGGATCTATTATATAGAGTCATTACACACTTAGGGATCTATTATATAGAGGCATTACACACAGAGGGATCTATTATATAGAGTCATTACACACAGAGGGATCTATTATATAGAGTCATTACACACTTAGGGATCTATTATAGAGGCATTACACACAGAGGGATCTATTATATAGAGTCATTACACACAGATGGATCTATTATACTAGATGGTGGCCCGATTCTAACGCATCGAGTATTCTAGCATATGTCTCCCGACCCTCCTCTATAATGCCCCATGCAGGAAGTCACATCCCCCGTATATAATACCCCATGCAGGAAGTCACATCCCCCGTATATAATACCCCATGCAGGAAGTCACATCCCCCGTATATAATACCCCATGCAGGAAGTCACATCCCCCGTATATAATACCCCATGCAGGAAGTCACATCCCCCATATATAATGCCCCATGCAGGATGCCACCTCTCCCCCATATAGGATGTGACCTCTCCCCCCATATAATGTCCCATGCAGGATGTCACCTCTCCCCCATATAATGCCCCATGTAGGATGTCACCTCTCCCCCCATATAATGCCCCATGTAGGATGTCACCTCTCCCCCCATATCATGTTCCATGCAGGATGTCACCTCTCCCCCATATAATGCCCCATGTAGGATGTCACCTCTCCCCCCATATAATGTCCCATGCAGGATGTCACCTCTCTCCCATATAATGCCCCATGTAGGATGTTACCTCTCCCCCCATATAATGTACCATGCAGGATGTCACCTCTCGCCCATATAATGCCCCATGTAGGATGTCACCTCTCCCCCATATAATGTCCCATGCAGGATGTCACCTCTCCCCCATATAATGTCCCATGCAGGATGTCACCTCTCCCCCATATAATGCCCCATGTAGGATGTCACCTCTCCCCCCATATAATGCCCCATGCAGGATGTCACCTCTCCCCCCATATAATGCCCCATGTAGGTCACCTCTCCCCCCCATATAATGCCCCATGCAGGATGTGACCTCTCCCCCCATATAATGCCCCATGTAGGATGTCACCTCTCCCCCCATATAATGCCCCATGTAGGTCACCTCTTCCCCCCATATAATGCCCCATGCAGGATGTCACCTCTCCCCCATATAATGCCCCATGTAGGATGTCACCTCTCCCCCCCATATAATGCCCCATGCAGGATGTCACCTCTCCCCCATATAATGCCCCATGTAGGATGTCACCTCTCCCCCCATATAATGCCCCATGTAGGATGTCACCTCTCCCCCCATATAATGCCCCATGCAGGAAGTCATATCCCCTGTATATCCATCCCCCCCATAGTGCCCCATGCAGGTCCCCTATGGCCCGATACCAAAAAAAAAAATCCAATACTCACCTCTCTTCTCAGCTGATTCTCTGGACTCCAGCGTAGCCGGCATGTTGACGCTGTGCGCTGTGATCGGTCAGGAGAGAGCGCGATGTAAAGACGTCACCGCGCCCTCTGACCCGAGACGTCACAGAGCATCAGCGGAAGACACAGGAGCTGCTGCGGAGGCACGGGGAGGGGTAAGTATGACTCCGGGGTCCTGATCGAGTGGGGGGAGGGACGGGAGGAGAGGGGAGGGGAGAGGAGGGGAGGGGTAAGCATAACGCCGGGTGCCGGGGTCCTGATCGAGCGGGGGGAGGGACGGGAGGAGAGGGGAGGGGAGAGGAGAGGGGAAGGGAGAGGAGAGGGGAGGGGCATCACACTTGTCCTCGGGAGATAAGCGGCCGTAGCCGCTGATCTCCCGACGATAGCCGCATGTAGGTCAGAGGCGCCTGCGGTCGGGGGACATATGCTGCGAGTAGCCGGCTGCATCTCCCGGCTGCATCGCAGCTGACCTCCGTGCCGCACATGAGCCGCTAACGGCCGCCATGTTTTTCAGAAATGCCAGATCGCGGATTGGCTGCGGCCGGACCAATCAGCGACCCGGGATTTCCAGGACAGACAGACAGATAGACGGGATAAGACAATTATATAGTAGATAGAGTCATTACACACAGAGGGATCTATTATATAGATTCATTACACACAGAGGGATCTATTATATAGAGTCATTACACACAGAGGGATCTATTATATAGAGTCATTACACACAGAGGGATCTATTATATAGAGTCATTACACACAGAGGGATCTATTATATAGATTCATTACACACAGAGGGATCTATTATATAGAGTCATTACACGCAGAGGGATCTATTATATAGAGTCATTACACGCACAGGGATCTATTATATAGAGTCATTACACACAGAGGGATCTATTATATAGAGTCATTACACACAGACTGATCTATTATATAGAGTCATTACACACAGAGGGATCTATTATATAGAGTCATTACACACAGATGGATCTATTATATAGAGTCATTACACACAGAGGGATCTATTATATAGAGTCATTACACAGAGAGGGATCTATTATATAGAGTCATTACACAGAGAGGGATCTATTATATAGAGTCATTGCACACAGAGGGATCTATTATAGAGTCATTACACACAGAGGGATCTATTATATAGAGTCATTACACACAGAGGGATCTATTATATAGAGTCATTACACACAGAGGGATCTATTATATAGAGTCATTACACACTTAGGGATCTATTATATAGAGGCATTACACACAGAGGGATCTATTATATAGAGTCATTACACACAGAGGGATCTATTATATAGAGTCATTACACACTTAGGGATCTATTATAGAGGCATTACACACAGAGGGATCTATTATATAGAGTCATTACACACAGATGGATCTATTATACTAGATGGTGGCCCGATTCTAACGCATCGAGTATTCTAGCATATGTCTCCCGACCCTCCTCTATAATGCCCCATGCAGGAAGTCACATCCCCCGTATATAATACCCCATGCAGGAAGTCACATCCCCCGTATATAATACCCCATGCAGGAAGTCACATCCCCCGTATATAATACCCCATGCAGGAAGTCACATCCCCCATATATAATGCCCCATGCAGGATGCCACCTCTCCCCCATATAGGATGTGACCTCTCCCCCCATATAATGTCCCATGCAGGATGTCACCTCTCCCCCATATAATGTCCCATGTAGGATGTCACCTCTCCCCCCATATAATGCCCCATGTAGGATGTCACCTCTCCCCCCATATCATGTTCCATGCAGGATGTCACCTCTCCCCCATATAATGCCCCATGTAGGATGTCACCTCTCCCCCCATATAATGTCCCATGCAGGATGTCACCTCTCTCCCATATAATGCCCCATGTAGGATGTTACCTCTCCCCCCATATAATGTACCATGCAGGATGTCACCTCTCGCCCATATAATGCCCCATGTAGGATGTCACCTCTCCCCCATATAATGTCCCATGCAGGATGTCACCTCTCCCCCATATAATGTCCCATGCAGGATGTCACCTCTCCCCCATATAATGCCCCATGTAGGATGTCACCTCTCCCCCCATATAATGCCCCATGCAGGATGTCACCTCTCCCCCCATATAATGCCCCATGTAGGTCACCTCTCCCCCCCATATAATGCCCCATGCAGGATGTCACCTCTCCCCCCATATAATGCCCCATGTAGGTCACCTCTTCCCCCCATATAATGCCCCATGCAGGATGTCACCTCTCCCCCATATAATGCCCCATGTAGGATGTCACCTCTCCCCCCCATATAATGCCCCATGCAGGATGTCACCTCTCCCCCATATAATGCCCCATGTAGGATGTCACCTCTCCCCCCATATAATGCCCCATGCAGGAAGTCATATCCCCTGTATATCCATCCCCCCCATAGTGCCCCATGCAGGTCCCCTATGGCCCCATACCAAAAAAAAAAATCCAATACTCACCTCTCTTCTCAGCTGATTCTCTGGACTCCAGCGTAGCCGGCATGTTGACGCTGTGCGCTGTGATCGGTCAGGAGAGAGCGCGATGTAAAGACGTCACCGCGCCCTCTGACCCGAGACGTCACAGAGCATCAGCGGAAGACACAGGAGCTGCTGCGGAGGCACGGGGAGGGGTAAGTATGACGCCGGGGTCCTGATCGAGTGGGGGGAGGGACGGGAGGAGAGGGGAGGGGAGAGGAGGGGAGGGGTAAGCATAACGCCGGGTGCCGGGGTCCTGATCGAGCGGGGGGAGGGACGGGAGGAGAGGGGAGGGGAGAGGAGAGGGGAGGGGAGAGGGGAGGGGCATCACACTTGTCCTCGGGAGATAAGCGGCCGTAGCCGCTGATCTCCCGACGATAGCCGCATGTAGGTCAGAGGCGCCTGCGGTCGGGGGACATATGCTGCGAGTAGCCGGCTGCATCTCCCGGCTGCATCGCAGCTGACCTCCGTGCCGCACATGAGCCGCTAACGGCCGCCATGTTTTTCAGAAATGCCAGATCGCGGATTGGCTGCGGCCGGACCAATCAGCGACCCGGGATTTCCAGGACAGACAGACAGATAGACGGGATAAGACAATTATATAGTAGATAGAGTCATTACACACAGAGGGATCTATTATATAGATTCATTACACACAGAGGGATCTATTATATAGAGTCATTACACACAGAGGGATCTATTATATAGAGTCATTACACACAGAGGGATCTATTATATAGAGTCATTACACACAGAGGGATCTATTATATAGAGTCATTACACACAGAGGGATCTATTATATAGAGTCATTACACGCACAGGGATCTATTATATAGAGTCATTACACACAGAGGGATCTATTATATAGAGTCATTACACACAGAGTGATCTATTATATAGAGTCATTACACACAGAGGGATCTATTATATAGAGTCATTACACACAGATGGATCTATTATATAGAGTCATTACACACAGAGGGATCTATTATATAGAGTCATTACACACAGAGGGATCTATTATATAGATTCATTACACACAGAGGGATCTATTATATAGAGTCATTGCACACAGAGGGATCTATTATATAGAGTCATTACACACAGAGGGATCTATTATATAGAGTCATTACACACAGAGGGATCTATTATATAGAGTCATTACACACAGAGGGATCTATTATATAGATTCATTACACACAGAGGGATCTATTATATAGAGTCATTACACACAGAGGGATCTATTATATAGAGTCATTACACGCACAGGGATCTATTATATAGAGTCATTACACACAGAGGGATCTATTATATAGAGTCATTACACACAGAGTGATCTATTATATAGAGTCATTACACACAGAGGGATCTATTATATAGAGTCATTACACACAGAGGGATCTATTATATAGAGTCATTACACACAGAGGGATCTATTATATAGAGTCATTACACACAGAGGGATCTATTATATAGAGTCATTACACAGAGGGATCTATTATAGAGTCATTACACACAGAGGGATCTATTATATAGTCATTACACACAGAGGGATCTATTATATAGAGTCATTACACACAGAGGGATCTATTATATAGAGTCATTACACACAGAGGCATCTATTATATAGAGTCATTACACACAGAGGGATCTATTATATAGAGTCATTACACACAGAGGGATCTATTATATAGAGTCATTACACACAGAGGGATCTATTATATAGAGTCATTACACACAGAGGCATCTATTATATAGTCATTACTCAGAGGGATCTATTTCACGCGTTTATTTCTGTTAATGTTGATGATTATGGCTTACAGCTAATGAAAACACAAAACTCATTATCTCAGTAAATTAGAATACTTTATAACAGCTTGAAAAATTATTTTAAAATCTGAAATGTCTGTTCAGTAAATGCCTCAATACTTGGTCGGGCTCCTTGTGCATCAATTACTGCATCAATGCGGCAATGTGGCATGGAGGCGATCAGCCTGTGGCCCTGCTGAGGGGTTATGGAAGCCCAGGTGGCTTCCAACCTGACTCTATATAATATATGATTTTCACGTTTTGTATTGAAGAACTGAAATAAATTAACTTTTTGATGATATTCTAATTTTGTGAGAAGCACCTGTATCTATCATCTATCTATGTACCCTCGCCTACTGCGTCCTCACCCATCCGTTGTAGATTGTGAGCCCTCGCGGGCAGGGTCCTCTCCTCTCCTGTACCAGTCGGTGACTCATTTTTGTTCAACATTATTGTACTTGTTGTTTGCTATGTATACCCCTTTTCATATGTAAAGTACCATGTAATAAATGGCGCTATAATAAATCTATGTATCTATTTTTTAGCCATATATCTTATCTATTTGTTTATCTAGGTGTTGGGATAATAATAAGAATCTGTATATCACAATATTACATTATATAAATTCGAGCTCTAGAGAACAGATCTGGGTTTTACTGTAATTTATTTAATAGAAAGATTTGATTGAAACTCAAATATACGATTTGTTCCTGGAGTGAATTGGTAAAATTTGCATACTGTAGATAGTATTATATAGCATTGCGTAACAATATTGCTATATCATTACAGACACAAAATATGGAAGGTTTATCAGGAAAACACTGGATCCGCCATGATCGTTTCCCTGCTGGACATGCTGACAGCCATACACAGAGGCGGGTATAGGAACTGGAGGAAACACTGGATCCGCCATGATAGTATCCCTGCTGGACATGCTGACAGCCATACATAGAGGCGGGTATAGGAACTGGAGAAAACACTGGATCCGCCATGATAGTATCCCTGCTGGACATGCTGACAGCCATACACAGAGGCGGATATAGGAACTGGATGAAACACTGGATCCGCCATGATAGTATCCCTGCTGGACATGCTGACAGCCATACATAGAGGCGGGTATAGGAACTGGATGAAACACTGGATCCGCCATGATAGTATCCCTGCTGGACATGCTGACAGCCATACATAGAGGCAGGTATAGGAACTGGAGGAAACACTGGATCCGCCATGATAGTATCCCTGCTGGACATGCTGACAGCCATACATAGAGGCGGGTATAGGAACTGGAGAAAACACTGGATCCGCCATGATAGTATCCCTGCTGGACATGCTGACAGCCATACACAGAGGCGGATATAGGAACTGGATGAAACACTGGATCCGCCATGATAGTATCCCTGCTGGACATGCTGACAGCCATACACAGAGGCGGATATAGGAACTGGATGAAACACTGGATCCGCCATGATAGTATCCCTGCTGGACATGCTGACAGCCATACATAGAGGCGGGTATAGGAACTGGATGAAACACTGGATCCGCCATGATAGTATCCCTGCTGGACATGCTGACAGCCATACATAGAGGCAGGTATAGGAACTGGAGGAAACACTGGATCCGCCATGATAGTATCCCTGCTGGACATGCTGACAGCCATACATAGAGGCGGGTATAGGAACTGGAGGAAACACTGGATCCGCCATGATAGTATCCCTGCTGGACATGCTGACAGCCATACATAGAGGCGGGTATAGGAACTGGATGAAACACTGGATCCGCCATGATAGTATCCCTGCTGGACATGCTGACAGCCATACATAGAGGCGGGTATAGGAACTGGAGGAAACACTGGATCCGCCATGATAGTATCCCTGCTGGACATGCTGACAGCCATACATAGAGGCGGGTATAGGAACTGGAGGAAACACTGGATCCGCCATGATAGTATCCCTGCTGGACATGCTGACAGCCATACACAGAGGCGGGTATAGGAACTGGATGAAACACTGGATCCGCCATGATAGTATCCCTGCTGGACATGCTGACAGCCATACATAGAGGCGGGTATAGGAACTGGAGGAAACACTGGATCCGCCATGATAGTATCCCTGCTGGACATGCTGACAGCCATACATAGAGGCGGGTATAGGAACTGGAGGCAACACTGGATAATCCATGATAGTATCCCTGCTGGACATGCTGACAGCCATACATAGAGGCGGGTATAGGAACTGGAGGAAATACTGGATCCGCCATGATCGTTTCCCTGCTGGACATGCTGACAACCATACATAGAGGCGGATATAGGAACTGGAGGAAACACTGGATCCGCCATGATAGTATCCCTGCTGGACATGCTGACAGCCATACATAGAGGCGGGTATAGGAACTGGAGGAAACACTGGTATCATTTATTATACTTCTTATATAGAGCCATCATATTCTGCAACGATGTACATTATCATCAGTTATTAAGTCAGATCCTATGTAAGGGCAGAAAATTATCTGTAAACCTGCAAACACAATGGCACAAAAAATGTGAGCAGCGAAAAAATACACAGAACACCGTTTACGACTGGTGGGTTCAGGAGGGGAATAGTAACCCCAAGAACTGCAGGCTGACATTCACACTATAGATGGGTTCTGGGGCCACTCTCCTTAAGAAGACAAGAAACTTGTGTCCATCTTATCTTCTCAGGCCTCCCAGTAAATATATTTCTTGGCTCTGTTTCTTTACAAAGAATAGAAACCCATAGTTCTAACATGCCGTCCTTAGAGCCATAAGACCAGTCAGAGGCGTATCTAGGAGGGGCTGGAGGGGCATCTGCCACAGGCGCAACCGGCAGGGGAGTGGCATTGGGCTGTCTAATGCGGCGGTCCGAGGTGTCTCCGCCAGCGGCTGTATTTTGCCACCCCCCGAAATGGGAGTCGACCGCTCTCTGAGCCGGCTGTCAAAATGATAGCTGGCTCACAGAAGGTGCAGCAAGTCGTTCAGATGCGGGTACAATTGAAGCTCTGACCGCTGGGTCAGCGCGAAACCAGCTGCATGATCAGGTCATATGATCATGCTGCTGACATCACTCGCCGGCGCTGCTGCAGAACATTGGTGGTAAGTGCTCCAGACGAATTGAGCTGAAGACACTAAAGATTAAGTGTAACGAGGGGAGATTTATTGTAGGGGCATTTAGTATTTGTGGGGGGTGGGGTATTTAGTGTGGGGGGATTTAATGTGGGAGATTTACTGTTGAGGGTTGGGAGAAATTTAGTGTGTGGGGAGATTTACAGTGGGAGATTAAGTGTGGAGGGAGGGGTGGGGGATATTTAGTGTTACGTGGAATATTTGAGGACAAGTTTGGGAAGCAAGAAAGGGGCAGGAGAAGACAATAGGGAGAGCGGGAGAAAATTGAAGACACATTATGTGGAGCAAGAGGTGAGATGGTGGCATGTGTGAGAAAACAGTGTGGGGGCTGGGTGCAGACACAGTATGGTGATTGGGGTATGGGTGCGTACATTGCATGAGGAGCTAGGGAAAAATGTATGGGGAGTGAGGGTGATGGGATGGGTGCAGACACAGTATGGGGAGCAAAGGTGATGGGATGTGTGCAGACACAGTATGGGGAGCTGGGGGGGATGTGTGCAGACACAGTATGGGAAGCTGGGGGGATGTGTGATTCTCATATTTTTATTTATGTTCGGAGCATTAAAGGGGTTGTCCAAGTTTGTGATGAGTCCGCAGTCATTCTATGTGACTGCAGACTTCTGAATGCTCAGTGCACACTGCACGCTGTCAGGATTCTCTGATGCGGGCAATTTTCATACATGTGGTCACGTGCCGACTAGACGTGTGGCCTCACTCAATAAAAATGAATTGAACAAGACTGGACAGGTCTAGTCGGAACGTGGCCAGAAGTATACAAAGCACATGCTTGTGCTGACATTACAGTCCACTCTTGCCACGGGAGAATCTTAAAAGTGCGCAGTGCAAGCGCTGTGAGAATTCAGTAGCCTGCAGTCACATAGAAAGTCTGAAATCATTCATCTCTAACCTGGAAGCACCCTTTAATTATAAAATGAAGCCCTGTAGCCAATCCTGACAGAGTGTAATATCCTCAGGGTCAGGATTCAGCTCTGCTTGCAGGTTCCAGCAGTGATCACACGGCCACTTCACTCATATGTGATCTTCATACTTTCGGGCACGTGACATCGAGCTTCTCAGTTTTTCACTGAACATTGAGAGAATTCGGGAGAGCAGCTCGTCGGCACATGACTGGGTGTGAAAACCACATATGTGCTTGGAGGCGGGAGGATGGGGGGCGAAAACTGAATTCTTGCCCAGGTTGGCGGAAAACCTAGATACACCTCTTGGACCAGTTTTATAGAAGTTTTTTACTCAAAGAATCATGAATCGAGTTTGTAACTCCCCAGGTAATGCAAGACCGCAGGATAATGAGAGATGCCCCACGGTACAGAAGAGAGACTCTTCCTCCACACTTATTCCATACTCTTAGGGTTACTTTCCTTAACTGAGGTAGGTCCTTTCCTACTTCTGCCTGCATATTTGCTATTAAAACACTTAATGGATAAAGTGCTAGTGAGGTAAAGGCACCATTGACGGCCCCAGAGCCTAGAGAAGGGGCCCAGATAGGAAGACCTGGATAAGTCAATACGTCTCGCAATGGCTCTTTGCAGGAAAGGAAGATGGCACTTCCCACCATGTTCCTGACCAGTATTATGGAGAATCCTCTGTACATTCCACATGTTAGCCATTGTCTTTTATTGTAAGTCTGGAACTCTTGCACAATTGCACGTGTGTTAGGAAAATGTACATTATTACGACTGTCCTGCAGAATGTTCTGAATTCTTTCAAATGGTACTAACAAAATGGCTTCTATTGCCCCAGCTAAACACCCAGAAAAGGCTCGAGATTTTGCACCTGGGGTACCTCCCCTAGAGAAAAAATGTTGGAGGCTTCCTTGAGTTCCAAAAAGCAAAGTCCCTTGAACTGTTTTTGCCATGAGGGGGGGTGCCAGTCCACGATAAAGATGTTTACCACCTTCTTTGGTCAACTGACGTGTGGCAGCTCGGATAGTCAATGTGTGAAGCTGCTGTCGAAAAATTGTCTTATAGATGGGAAATGTTAGAACAGTGGAGAGAAAGCTTGAGGTTGCTCCAGCAAAGTAACTACTACTCCAGCTGCCCCATCTTGGAGCATCTCGACTTTCCATTTTGTTTGCTTTTAGGAGGTAAAAATATTTTTGAAGGTGGAATGTCAGGGTAGGAAAGCTTCAGAGTTCATCTTCTATTTAGTAACTGTGCATTTTGTCCTATGGAGTCCTGTAAAAATAATAGTTAAAATAGTAAAACAAAACTATGAAGTATAAGTTTATCAGTAAAACATTTAATACGCCATGATAGTTTTCCTGATGGACCCGCTGACAGGCATAGATACATGGAGGAGGGCATATGATCTAGAGGACACACTGGAATTATTTATTATACTTGCTGTGAGGAGCTGGCCTTGTTCTCAAGACTATTGAACCAATTGGTGTATAGCAGAATCCACAGCTCTAAGGCATGCAGACTTTTTCCAGCACGGAGCACCGGTCATGTCAATCTTATAGTTGTGTTCTATTAGAGATTTGCTTGCTCGTCAGTTCAGCCTCAGGAATCAATGTTTCCATTCAGGTACAGTAAACAGAGGAAGACGTGCAGACTGGATCTTCTGCATACATAAGGTCAGACCCAAGATTGGTAATTCACTGAATAACAAGGTTTTTGTCTCTTGAATGAATTTGGGTGTTCTATATAGAATTCATGGTCCCCATTTCAGAGGTGAAATCAGAATTTCTGTATCACATAAGGTGTTTGAGATAAGACGTGAAATGTACTATTTATTGCTAACATGTTAAAGCACCTAATTGTAAAAATTTTGTCACAGAAAATTTTACATTTTTTTTCCTAACTCGTTTGAAAAATATGTTGTTGCAGTGTAAATATGTAATATATACACATATAGTACAAATTCAATAAAGAAATCTTGTCTGGACATGTAACAGACCTGTCTATAATAGCGGCATGTTGCCATACATGCATCATCATTATATATGTGGCGTCAGCTGTAGCCGATCAAATTTCGAGTTCATGAACATTACCATTTCCGAGATCAATCCTGATTCCAATTGCTTGATATATATCTCTAGTATTTTGTAATAAATCTACTCTGAAATGTGTCGTCAGTAATAGCCGTGACACTTTCTGTTACATTTGCGGTGAGTACACTCTGAAAAGTCAGAGAAGAAACATAAGTCCATTCATCAAGAAAGCATAAGAACTATATTTGGGTTGTGCAATTGGAGACTAAGATAAGTCCCGGGCACCTCATATATGTTGCACTTCTTGCTCTGCCAATCTAAGACTCTGGATAACGGGATCGCGATCTTCAATGCCGTTTGCTGTCTCGCTGATATGGAGCGAGCAGAGGGATCACGTTAGGGATTGTTACTTCTGTATTACAAATGTGTCTGGGTTTTCAGCAAAGACTAAGAAATTCATAGGCTATCTTAACCCCTTTAAAGCCCAAGACGTATTAATACGCGTCTGCGCCCTGGGCTTTAAGAGCCTGACCCGTATTAGTACGTCATGGCGATCGCATGTGCACACAGGCTGTGCGGGCGCGATCGCCGCCGGGTGTCAGCTGATTGTCATAGCTGACACCCGGTACTATGTGCAGGGATAATGCCCCGTCTCATGCTGCACATAACACATCTGCATCTCTGGCTGCTATGGGCATAAAAGGGGACAAACTTATGGTGTGGCCCCCATGCTCCCCTGACCTCAACCCCATTGAGAACCTCTGGAGCATCATCAAAAGGAGTGTCTATGATGGCGGGAGGCAGTTCACATCTAAGCAACAGCTCTGGGAGGGTATTCTGTCCTTATGCAAAACAATTGAAGCAGAAACCATCCAAAACCTGACAAATTCAATGGACGAGAGAGTTCAGAAGCTCCTTTCCAACAAGGGGTCCTATGTGCAAATGTAACATCACCTAGAATAAAGTTTTGAGTAAAAACGGTTTGATTTCAGTGTGTAATAACCTGCTAATGCTTATAATTTCAAAAATGACCATTATTTTGTTCTTTATTAAAATGAAAAGGTTGAAAACTCTGCTGTGCATAATAATTTGGAACATGCATTTTGAGTGCAGTTTGAGTTTTTTATTGTTTTAAAAATATCCTGTTATCATAGACAGTTTGTACAAAAACCTTTCAATTGTTCTCTAATAGTTATTGGACTGGAAAATTACAATGACTGCAATTCATATAGGGAATGTGGGAAAATCTGAGAAACTATTATTTGCATAATAATTTGGAACACAGGGTATTGTTATGGTTTATGATTCTTGTAGGGGATCTTACTCAGTCTGTTTGTAGGTTATATATATATTGGGAGTACCCATATCCATACCAATTTTTGTAAAAAAAATTTGCCATATTATTCGGCTCAATTTTTTGTAGGTATAATATTTATACCCGCGGATTTGCTGCGTTTCAATTAAAACCAATGGGCGCGAATTTGAAGCGGAAACGCACTGCAGGTGGTACCCAGGTCGGCAGAGGAGGAGTACTACTCTTCTCATCCGACCGCTGCTCCCACTGATAACAGCGAGAGTGGTGCGGCTGGAGGAAGCAGTAGTCTCCTGAGCCAGCGTGCCCGCAGTTAAAAAAAGTAAAAATAAAAAAACACTATACTCACCTGTCCTCCTGGTCCTCGGCAATGTCTTCAGATCAGCGGCCGGCATTATACTGTGGGGAGCGCGCTCGCTCCCAGCAGTGTACTGCGCTGCCAGGACCTGCGGTCACGTGAGCGATCAGTTTCATTCTGAAGAATGTTCCCATGGTGGTGAGCTCACCGGGGTTGATCTTCAGCTGATGAACTCCAGTGACCTCCTACAGCAGCATGTATACCATCAGGAATGATTTTACACTCCTTGTCAGTATACATTGCTGTCTTCTACAGCAGTGACATCAGAGATTGCTGATGTCACTGCTGTAGAAGTGACTCGGATCGCCGAGGGACAATCATTGGCGGTAATCGTGGACTGCGTAATGACGGCGGACAGGTGAAGGATATGGCTGTTTATTTTACGTTTTTTTTCAGAAGATCGAGGGATTTGGGGACTGAAAACACAATAAAAAAAAATTTGAAACTGTTTACTTCATTAAAATACTTTATTCTGGCCGTGTCTTTATTGAAAAGATGGCGAATATTTTACAACACGGTTAGTAATGTGTGCGTCTTATAGACGCCCTCCATTACTAGCCTGGGCTGAACCCCAACCCCATTACCCCACTCGCCACTGCTACAGGCTAGTCGGAAGAGCGGAAGCTAAGCGCCATCTGATGGATGCGCCATTTCTGGGACTGCTGAGGGGTGATATTAATAGCCGCGGAGGGGGCTAGTATTCATGGCCCCTTCCCTGGCTATTAATACCAGCCCACAGCTGGCTGTTTAGCCTTTTCTGGTTAGATTTTATAGGGGGATCCCATATCAATTTTTTCTGGGGTCCCCCTGTAATCTAGCCAGTAAAGGCTAAACAAACAGCTGTGGACTGATATTAATAGCCAGGGAACATTGTTGGATAATGGCCCCTTCCCCGGCTCCTAATATCAGCCCCCAGCGGTCGGCTTTCCCTATGCTGGTTATCAAAAAGACACGGGAGCCCACACCATTTTTTTTTATTTGGTTCTGTGCCCATGATCCACACGTAGCAGCGCTTTGGACGAATATTTTTTGTTGCGTTCAAAATGCTGCATTCTATTGAACGCAGGTAAATCTGTATGTGTTCACTGAACCATGCAGATTTATCGCATTCAATACTTTCTAGTGGTCAAATTTCTGTTGCGGAAACTAGCGACTCAAGAGAATTTGACATGCAGCGGTCCTGAAATACGCACCGCATGTCAGTGTCCATGGGTGATTCGCAGCCTCTGATGCACACATAGTGGACATGGGATTTCTAGAGATCCCATCCACTATGCTGTAACATCTGGACGCTGCTGGTTTGACGCTGTATAAACACGCAGCGTCAAACCTGCAGCGGCTCCTGACCGTGGCCACGTACCCAAACTCACCCGCAACATGTCAATTTCTGTAGCAGACTGGCTCATTTCCGCTGCAGAATTTGACCGATTGAAGTGTCTTTATATGTGCGGCATTAGAACACCGCGTTTTGGACGCAGCAAAAATATGCTGTGTCCAAAGCGCTGCTTGTTGCTGTTTGTGGGGACATAGAGGCTAATGAAACAACTGTGAGCTCTTAATAATGGCCAGGGACCATGTTTGCCTAATGGCACCTTCCTAGGCTAAAAACAGCAGCTCACAGCTGCCGCATAAATTACATGAATGGAAATGCTAATGACATTGGGTAAATGGGACTAGCTGACACCTAGCTCTTTTGTGTGGTGATGAAAAGGTGTAAATCAGACCCTTTCATCACCAAACCTAATTAAATAATAACAATTTTTATTTATATAGCGCCAACATATTTCACAGCACTTTACAATTAAGTAGGGACATATACAGACAATATAAACAATACAATGTATCACATTCCAACAGTTACAGGAGGGTTGAGGGCCCTGCCCCCAAGATTACAATCTATATGGAAAAGGGGGGGATTAAAGTAAATTAATGGCATCTTCCCAGGCTAAAAATAGCAGCTCACAGCTGCCCCAGATATTAAATGAATGGAAATTAAAGTAAAGAGTTACATAAACACACAAACACTTTATTTGAAATACAACAGATACATTCTTTAATCATTTAAATTAACCAATGTACTCACCCCAGTTCTGATGGTAATTCAAGGGTTTAAGCAATGTCCCACCAAATTGCTTTTTAGAGCTAAATAAAGTTATTTGGTGGGACACTGCTTAACCCCTTTTCGACCAGGTCAGTAATAGTACGCACCTGGTCGGAAAGGCTGGTTCAGCGGGGGCTCCGGCGCTGAGCTCGCACTGAACCGGGCACATGTCAGCTGATTCTTATAGCTGTCATGTGCCCGCAACAGCCACGGGTGGAATCGCGATCCACCCGCGGCTGTTAACATTTTAATTGCCGCTGTCAATTTCTGACAGAGGCATTTAACTCGCTCACATCCGGGAAGCGCGTACTAAGCCCCGCCCATCGGTGACCCCATCACGTGATCGCGGGTCATCGATGGGTGGGCATGACAACCCAGGGTCTGCAGCAGACCCCTGTGGTTGTCATGTCTCAATTGCTATGAGCGCCACCTAGTGGTCGGCGCTCATAGCAAGTGAGCATTTCTGCTGCATACAAGCGATCTGCTCATCGCTTGTATGCAGTAGAAGCAATCAGACAACTGCTGCTTCTAGTCTCCTATGGAGACTATAAAAGCATGCAGAAAGTGTAAAAAAAAGTTTTTCAAAAAATAAAAAAATATAAAAAAAGTTTAAAATCCCCCCCTTTCGCCCCATTCAAAATAAAATAATTAAAAACAAAAAACATGCACATATTTGGTATCTCCGCGTTCAGAATCACCCGATCTATCAATATAAAAGAAGAATTAATCCGATCGGTAAACGGCGCAACGAGAAAAAAATTCTAAACGCCAGATTTACGTATTTTTGGTCGCTGCAACATTGCAATAAAATGCAATAACGGGCGATCAAAACATCGGATCTACCCCAAAATGGTATCAATAAAAACATCAGCCCGGCACGCAAAAAATAAGCCCTCACCCGGCCCCAGATCCCGAAAAATGGAGAAGCTACGGGTCTTAGAAAATGGCTTTTTTTTTTTTTTTTTTAGCAAACTTTGTATTTTTTTTTCACCACTTAAATAAAAAAGAACCTATACATGTTTGGTGTCTACGAACTCGTAATAACCTGGAGAATAATGACAGCAGCTCAGTTTTAGCATTCAGTGAACGTGGTAAAAAAAGGACCCAAAAAACAAATGTGGAATTGCATTTTTTTTTTTGCAATTTCACCGCACTTGGAATTTTTTTCCCGTTTTACAGCACACGATAAGGTAAAACTAGTAATGGCGTTTAAAATTACAACTTGTCCCGCAAAAAATAAGCCCTCACATGGCCATATTGAACGAAAATTAAAAAAGTTCTGGCTCTGGGAAGAAAGGGAGCAAAAAATGAAAACACAAAAACAGAAAGACCCATGGTCGTTAAGGGGTTAAGCCCTTGGATTACTGTCAGAAGTAGGGCGAGTATATAATCTAAATGATTAAAGAATGTGTCTGTCGTATTTCAAATAAAGTGTTTTCTCTGTGTGTTTATTTAATTCTTTACTTTACTTTAATTAGGTTTGGTCATGAAAAGGTCTGATTGATACCTTGTCATCACCAAACAAAAGTGCTAGGTGTCAGCTGATCCCATTCACCCAATCTTCATTAGCATTTCCATTCATGTAATTTCTGGGGCAGCTGTGAGCTGCTATTTTTAGCCTGGGAAGGTGCCATTTGCAAACATGGTCCCTGGATATAATTAACAGCTCACAGTTGTTTCGTTAGCTGCTACATCCCCACAAACTGCAACAAGCAGCGCTTTGGACACAGCGTACTTTTGTTGCGGAGAAAACTAATTTTGTACAAAACTAATGTTGCACTTTTTTTGTCGGTACATGTGAATCCACTGCATATAATGACACTTCAATCGGTCAAAATGTGCAGCGGAGACTAGCGTGTCCACTACAGAAATTGACATACTGCGGGTGAGTTTGGGTATGTGGCCACGATCAGGAGCCACTGCAGGTTTTACGCTGCATGTTTATACAGCGTCAAACCCACAGCGTCCAGATGTTACAGCATCGTGGATGGGATCTTTAGAAATCCCATGTGTGCTATGCATGCATCTATATACATCCGAAGCGCTGCTAGTTCGGCACTGTCAGGCAAAAGGTATTTCTGCCCGAGTTTTTAAAAATGAGAGATGTTTTAAAAAAGGAAAAAAAAAAAACCCCACCCCCTATCTGTTTGTAAGTGAAGACATAGAATTCACTTTTGCTTTCCCCCAAACCAGGAATTTTTATGACCCGCCATAAAACCTCAGTCCAGGGCAAGCGCTGGTACAAACCAGAATATCCCTCCAAAAATCCCATTGTTTAATTGTACAAACGTTTTATGCCAATTTTAATCACGCACAGGTCTGACAGAAACATCGGAACCACGTTTTTTGAATGCTCACCTTTTTCCCATTACAATAGTATAACTTGCATAACTGAGGAAGGACCGGGAACTGAGATAATGGATTCTGAGATTCTGAGCGTCATAGAGGTTTCATATTTAATATCTATCTTCATGAATATTGCTGACGGTCAAGATGATGTCTCCCTCTTGGATGTGGGACCCCCCCACACCAAGATATGGAATCTGAAGGATTTTTGGTCTTCTGCAGCTGGGTGGGCTCGCAAAGCCGAGCCCCCCTTGTAAGGTAAATAAGGGGTGTTCCCCAGAGTTTTGGCTGCTTACTAAAAAGCAAATCGGCCATTTTCAGGTCATTCCAACCAGGGACGCCGACGCATGCACTACACGCTGCGTGAAGGAATCAAGTCTAATTTCTGGGGAGCCGTCCCCCCCACAGAATCTGAGACCATCACCTTGTGAAGCAGGTTTTGCTATTACTTATCCCTTTTATTTTAATAACTGTTTATGCATATATGTAAATTGTCTCCTTTATAATATCTTGTATATATTTTGTAAACACTGCCCACCTTTTGGGAGTAAATCATTAATTATTTACCAGTTTCTTTCTTCTTGCCCTATGTCGAGCAAACACGTTCCTCACCCGCTAATTCACGTTACCTACCAGGTACCCGATCCACCTGTTAAGCGATCGGTGGTGGCAGTATACCAGTATTTATGTGATATTGTGGTTTGAGGGTGGCTGGTCGGAGGTATATATACGTTCCTGGAAGGAACTGGTGGTATATATACGTCCTGTCACATCACGTGCCACAATAGTCGACATAAAATAGAGCAGCTGCACCCGTGCTTATCCTCTGTCAATACCGTGTTTGACCAGCAGGATAAGGGGGCGCCAGAGAGCTGCAAGGTCTGACCCAAGAGTGGGTGTTGTTTTCATGACAAATTGGTGGCAGCGGTGGGATCATAGGACATTAGTGATCTGGTTTGAGCAATCATTCCTCTCACTAAAAACTTGCACAAAAGTTTTGAAGATCGAACTCAGTGTTTATTAAATCTGAGACAATACTGTATGTGTAGCAGTTACCCCTACCCTTCTTCGGTTTTTCTTTTCTATTTTTATTTTGGTGATCATGGTCATCGTTGGGGAACTCTGGTACAGCCAGCAGAAAAAGGACACTCTTGCTGGAATATGTATAACCAAAGGCATTGACCCCCACGGCAAAAGCAAAGAACAAATGATTTCTGAACTGTTACAAGATGCTGCAGAGCCCGTCCGACAGCAGAGCCCTGATGAGGGGGCGGCCAGCCAAGGCCCGGATGGCGCTGCTCCCGGGGTCCAACCGGTGATTGCCAGCCATACCCGCAACCAGGGTAGTGTGGACCCCCACCTGCATATGGCCTTGGAGGAGCTCGCCACAGACAATCATGATGGACGACTGGAGCTGATCCTGAAATTCCAGGAGCGGGCTGAGCGACAAGCCCAAGCTGACCGAGAGGCTGCTGAGCGACAAGCCCAAGCTGACCGAGAGGCTGCTGAGCGACAGGCCCAAGCTGACCGACAACACCAGCTGGAGCTAGCCCGGATTCAGAAGGAGTCGCCCTCTACGCAGACCCGTGAGTCCAACAGTGCCAGCTGCTTTAAACCTCGTCCTGAGCACTTCCCTGTGATGGAAAAGGATGGGGACTTGGACACATTTCTGCGAGGCTTTGAAAAGGCCTGCAGGCAGTATCAGCTGCCCATCGACCAATGGGCAAGATATTTGACTCCAGGGCTCCGAGGAAAAGCTTTGGAGGTGTTTGCTTCCCTCCCTCGAGAGCAGGATGGAGACTATGAGGCCGTCAAGCAGGTCCTGATAAAAAAGTACCAGCTGACTCCGGAGGTTTACCGGAAAAAATTCAGAACCCTCCAACGTGGACCACAGGACACCTACCGTGATGTGGTAGACGGGCTCAGAACCAACTTTGAGCAGTGGATCAAAGGACTGTCAGCGACCACCTTTGAGCAGCTAAAGGACCTGATGGTGAAAGACCAGTTCCTGCATCTGTGTCCGACTGAGGTACGGCAGTTCGTGATGGATCGGGAGCCACCTGATGCCAATAAAGCAGCGCAGATCGCAGACACCTACGAGGCCAACCGGAGACCAGAGGTGCGGAAGCCGGTCGTCGCCAGCTGGAAAGGGGGTAAGCCATCAACCACCATCCCTGCCCCTGCCAGCCGACCTTCCGGAGGCCTTTTTCCCGTTGCCAAGGCCCTGCCTGCATCCGATGCCCGCAGGTGTTATTCCTGCAACCAGACTGGTCATCTCAGCGCCACTTGCCCAGAGAAGCAGAGGAAGAACCCCCCATCCAAGGCCCCAGGGCCTAATGCCTCAGTTCTTTTGGTGGGTGGGCCGGTTGGGAGGGCCTGTGAAAACTTTCAGTCTGTCAGGGTGGGGGACACTCTCACTGTAGGCCTCAAGGACACTGGGGCCGAACGAACCCTCATCCGACCCGAACTGGTGTCCCCTGAAGCGCTTATTCCAGGAAAGACCCTGACTGTCACTGGGATTGGGGGCGTCCGATGCCCCTTGCCCATGGCCCGGGTTTTTATTGATTGGGGTGCGGGGAGTGGGGTGAAGGAAGTGGGAGTATCCAAAAACCTACCTGCAAATGTTTTGTTGGGAACTGATTTGGGGAGGATGTTTGCTTATTATGTCCCTGACACCCCTCCCCGATCTGATATGGTTGGTAAGGTTAATGCTGATAATGTGAATGTCAATGCTTTACATGATGATGGTGATGATGATGATGATGATGATGTTGTTGTATTGGAAGGTGCAGGAGAACTCAGCCATGTCACTCTGCGGGGTGATGTTGCTGAGGATCCCCTAGCAGGAGCAAATGTCAGTGCCAAGGGTAATGGGGAGAGGCACGAGGACCATGAAGCAGGTGGTGCTGTGCCAGTGACCAGTGTCACAACAGAAGGTGACCTGGCTGATGGTAGCTGCCGCATACGTAGCACTGTGCCTGAGGTAATGGAGGATGATGGAGAAGTAGTTCTCATGGCCTCTCAGGCTAATGAGACGGTGTTATTCCCCGGGGAGACGGCCTATATAGCCGCTGTTACCCGCAGTCAGAGTGCCCAGAATGCAAGTAACGCCCTGCCTTCTGGACCCTCCTCGGACAGAGGAATAACAGGATCAGGTATGGACCCAGAGCCGGTCCCAGAGGGTCCCAGTGAGGACGTGGCCTTAACCTCACTTCTGGCTTCCTCCAGCCAGGAGTTTCAGGCAGCTCTGCACTCAGATGCTAGCCTGGAGACGTTAAGGAGCCTCGCGGAGAAACCCACCTCCGAGTCGGATAAGGAGAGGGTATTCTGGGACCAAGGGAGGTTGTACCGGGAGACAGTTCCCTGTACACCCCAACAGGAGTGGCTGAGGGAAAGACAGCTGGTCGTCCCCTACCCATTCAGGGATGAGTTGTTGCGGATCGCCCATGAAATTCCACTCGCTGGACACTTGGGGGTCAGCAAAACCAAGGCCCGGCTGTCTCATCACTTTTATTGGCCCAAAATGAGGACAGATGTGGTGAACTACTGTCGATCCTGTACCACGTGTCAAAGAGTGGGAAAGTCAGGGCCGGCCCCCAAAGCCCCCCTGATCTCTTTGCCAGTGATAGAGGAGCCTTTCCAGAGGATTGCTGTGGACATTGTGGGACCACTGGCCACACCCAGCAGCTCTGGAAAACGTTTCATCCTTACCGTGGTAGACTATGCTACCCGGTATCCGGAGGCAGTAGCCCTGTCCTCAATTAGGGCGGATAAGGTGGCGGACGCCCTCTTGGCCATCTTTTCGCGAGTAGGATTTCCCAGGGAGATGCTTACCGACCAGGGGACTCAGTTCATGTCACGCTTAATGGAGGCCCTATGTAAGAAAATGCAGGTGCAGCATCTGGTATCGAGTGCGTATCACCCACAGACCAATGGTTTGTGTGAGCGATTCAACGGTACCCTCAAACAGATGTTAAAAATGCTGGTTGAGACCCAGGGTCGCAACTGGGAGCGTTACCTCCCACACCTGCTATTTGCTTACAGAGAGGTTCCACAGGCCTCGACGGGGTTCTCCCCCTTTGAGCTCCTGTATGGCAGGCGTGTCCGAGGACCCCTTGGGTTGATAAGGGAATTCTGGGAAGAAGAGCCGAGCTCCCCAGGAGTGTCCATCGTGGAGTATGTCATGCGCTTCCGTGACAAGATGCAGACCTTGACGCAGTTGGTGCATGACAACATGGCGCAAGCCCAGGCTGACCAGAAGCATTGGTACGACCAGAACGCCCGAGAACGGACCTACCAGGTGGGTCAGAAGGTGTGGGTGCTGGTCCCCGTACCAAAGGACAAGCTTCAGGCGGCCTGGGAAGGCCCGTACGTCATTCACCAACAGCTCAACCCGGTCACCTACGTGATCACCCTTGACCACGAGCGGGGTAGGCGGAAGGCGTTTCACGTTAATATGATGAAGGCTCATCAAGAACGTGGAACCTGCGTCCTACCGGTCTGCAACCTGCCCGAGGAAGGGGAGGATGACCCCCTCTTGGACATGCTCGCCCAAGCGAAGGCCAGCGGGTCCCTAGAGGATGTAGAGCTAAGCGACTTGCTATCCGCAGACCAGAGGTCTCAGATGCAAGCAGTGCTGAAACCCTTCCAAGCAGTGTTCACCAACCTGCCTGGCAGGACTGAAGTGGCGGTCCATGAAGTGGACACCGGGAATCATGCCCCACTCCGGCGGACAGCCTATCGAATCTCCGACGAGGTGCAGCATGTCATGCGCCAGGAGGTCGAGGAGATGCTGCAGTTGGGGGTGATTAAGCGGTCCAAGAGCGCGTGGGCCTCACCTGTAGTCCTGGTGCCTAAGAAGGACCGGACCACCCGGTTCTGTGTGGACTACAGGGGGCTCAACGCTATCACCGCCTCTGACGCACAACCCATGCCACGCATTGAGGAGCTGCTGGAGCGGTTAGCCAGCGCGAGCTATCTCTCCATTATGGATTTGAGTCGGGGATATTGGCAGATTCCCTTGAGCCCCGGGGCCCAGGAGAAGTCCGCCTTTATCACCCCCTTCGGATTGTATGAATCCACGGTCATGCCCTTCGGCATGAAAAATGCCCCTGCCACGTTCCAGCGAATGGTCAACCACCTGCTCCAGGGACTGGAGAGGTACGCAGTGGCGTACCTGGATGACATTGCCATCTTCAGTCCCACCTGGGAGGATCACCTCGAGCATCTGCAGCAGGTGCTCGGGCGCATTCACCAGGCGGGCTTGACCATCAAGCCGGGAAAGTGCCAGATGGGCATGAACGAGGTCCACTACCTGGGGCACCGGGTAGGTGGGGGTACTCTGAAGCCAGAGCCTGGGAAGGTGGACGCTATCGTGTCCTGGCCCACCCCCAGGACCAAGAAGCAGGTGCAGTCCTTCTTGGGCACCGCAGGGTACTATAGACGCTTTGTGCAGGACTATAGTAGCCTTGCGAAGCCCTTGACAGACCTCACCAGGAAGAGCCTACCCCATTCCGTCAAATGGACGGATGAATGCGAGGTGGCCTTTAGGGCTTTGAAGACTGCCCTGAGCAGCTCTCCTGTACTAAAGGCGGTCGACGGCACACGGCCACTCTTAGTACAGACCGACGCCAGTGAGTTTGGCCTCGGTGCTGTACTCAGCCAGGTCGACTCGGGGAACCAAGAACACCCCGTGTTGTACCTAAGCCGGAAACTGCTGCCGAGGGAAGTGGCCTATTCCACCATAGAGAAGGAGTGCCTGGCCATTGTATGGGCCCTCAACCGCTTACAGCCTTACTTGTACGGGCGCCCCTTCACTGTCGTGACTGACCACAACCCCCTGAGTTGGCTGCACACCATGTCAGGTGCCAACGGAAGGTTGTTACGCTGGAGCCTCACACTCCAGCAGTACGACTTTACCGTTCAACACCGCAAGGGCAGCGAGCATGGCAATGCCGATGGGTTGTCCCGGCGAGGGGAGCCTCCCGACATACGCTTGGAGGAGTACCAGAAGGTCCTACCTCCATAGCGCAGTCAAAAAGGGGGAGGTGTCAGGCAAAAGGTATTTCTGCCCGAGTTTTTAAAAATGAGAGATGTTTTAAAAAAGGAAAAAAAAAAACCCCACCCCCTATCTGTTTGTAAGTGAAGACATAGAATTCACTTTTGCTTTCCCCCAAACCAGGAATTTTTATGACCCGCCATAAAACCTCAGTCCAGGGCAAGCGCTGGTACAAACCAGAATATCCCTCCAAAAATCCCATTGTTTAATTGTACAAACGTTTTATGCCAATTTTAATCACGCACAGGTCTGACAGAAACATCGGAACCACGTTTTTTGAATGCTCACCTTTTTCCCATTACAATAGTATAACTTGCATAACTGAGGAAGGACCGGGAACTGAGATAATGGATTCTGAGATTCTGAGCGTCATAGAGGTTTCATATTTAATATCTATCTTCATGAATATTGCTGACGGTCAAGATGATGTCTCCCTCTTGGATGTGGGACCCCCCCACACCAAGATATGGAATCTGAAGGATTTTTGGTCTTCTGCAGCTGGGTGGGCTCGCAAAGCCGAGCCCCCCTTGTAAGGTAAATAAGGGGTGTTCCCCAGAGTTTTGGCTGCTTACTAAAAAGCAAATCGGCCATTTTCAGGTCATTCCAACCAGGGACGCCGACGCATGCACTACACGCTGCGTGAAGGAATCAAGTCTAATTTCTGGGGAGCCGTCCCCCCCACAGAATCTGAGACCATCACCTTGTGAAGCAGGTTTTGCTATTACTTATCCCTTTTATTTTAATAACTGTTTATGCATATATGTAAATTGTCTCCTTTATAATATCTTGTATATATTTTGTAAACACTGCCCACCTTTTGGGAGTAAATCATTAATTATTTACCAGTTTCTTTCTTCTTGCCCTATGTCGAGCAAACACGTTCCTCACCCGCTAATTCACGTTACCTACCAGGTACCCGATCCACCTGTTAAGCGATCGGTGGTGGCAGTATACCAGTATTTATGTGATATTGTGGTTTGAGGGTGGCTGGTCGGAGGTATATATACGTTCCTGGAAGGAACTGGTGGTATATATACGTCCTGTCACATCACGTGCCACAATAGTCGACATAAAATAGAGCAGCTGCACCCGTGCTTATCCTCTGTCAATACCGTGTTTGACCAGCAGGATAAGGGGGCGCCAGAGAGCTGCAAGGTCTGACCCAAGAGTGGGTGTTGTTTTCATGACAGGCACAGAGCTTAAATAAAAAAAAAAAAAAATGGTGTGGGCTCTTGCGTCATTTTTATAACTAGCAGAGGGAAAGCCGACCGCTGGGGGCTGATATTAGTAGCCGGGGAAGGGGCCATTAGCCAACAATGTTCCCTGGCTATTAATATCAGCCCACATGTTTGTTTAGCCTTTACTGGCTAGATTACAGGGGGACCCCAGAACAAAATTGACATGGGATCCCCCTATAAAATCTAACCAGAAAAGGCTAAACAGCCAGCTGCGGGCTGGTATTAATAGCCAGGGAAGGGGCCATGAATACTAGCTCCCTCTTCGGCTACTAATATCACCCCTCGGCAGTCACAGAAATGGCACATCCATAAGACTCCACTCTTCCCACTGCCCTGTAGCGGTGGCGAGTGGGGTAATGGGGTTGGGGTTCATGTTAGCCTAGTATTGGCGGTAGACGTGAAGCCCAGGTTAGTAATGGAGGCCCCATTACTAACCGCGTAGTAAAGTGGTCGCCACTTTTTCAATAAAAGACACGGCCAGAATAAAGTATTTTAATGAAATAAAAAAGACACGGTTCTAAAAAAATTTTATTACACGCCCAGTCCCTTACGCCTTTGATCTTCTAAAAAAAAAAACGTAAAAAAACCAAAACCATATCCCATCTGTCAGCCGTCACGACGCAGTCCACGATTACCGCCAACGATTGTCCCACGACGATCCGTGTCACTTCTACAGCAGTGACATCAGCAATCACTGATGTCACTAAGACAGCAATGTACACTGACAAGGAGTGTAAGATCACTCCTGTCAGTGTACATTGCTGTGCAGGAGTCATTAGCTGATTAGCCGCAGTGAGTTTACCACCATGGGAACATTCTTAAGAAAGTTTCCCACGGTGTGGTCATGTGAGCGATCAGCTGATTGCTCGCGTGACCGCAGGTCCTGGCAGCACAGTACACTGCTGGGAGTGAGCACGCTCCCCGCAGTGTACTGCCGGCCTGAAGACATCGCCAGGGACCAGGAGGACACCGGGGTGCGCCGGACAGGCGAGTATAGTGTTTTTTTTTCTTTTTTTAAATCGCTTGGTAGCCGGCTTGGCTGAGGAGAGTACTACTCCCCCCAAGCAGCGCCGCTCTCGCTGTTATCAGCAGGAGCGGTGGTCGGATGAGAAGAGTAGTAGTCCTCCTCTCCCGACCCGAGTACCACCCGTAGCGCGTTTCCATCGCAAATTCGCGCACATTGGATTTAATTGAAACGCAGCAAATCCACAGGTATAAATATTATACCTGCGGATTTGCTGCAGTTCAATTCAAGTCAATGGGTGCGAATTTGCGGCGGAATCGCCCGAACAATGGACATGCTGCGGTTTTTATCGCAGTGGTAATCCTGAGCGGAAATTTGAGCATCATGTGCACAGCACATCAGGATTACCATTGCTATAGCTGTCGGACCTGTTAAGCGTTTTCGCAGCAGAAAAACCGCCGCAAAAACGCATCAAGAACGCTTTGTGTGCACATAGCCTTAGGTGGCTTTATTATTTGAGTTATTTGGTCCTCAATCAGTGAATCCGTTAAGTAACTGAACAAGCAAGCGGTCATACTGTTATTATATATATATATGTGTATGGCGATCGGGGGGTAGTGATGTGCAAAAATTTTAATTTGCTGTATCTTAAAAACCCTACATGATAGATATTTTTGGCTTACATATTCTTGTTCAGCATTGTGAAATCTTTATGAATCACCCAAAACTATCGAGAGACAAAAAAAATTATAAAAATTTGTTGTTCAGTGAAAGCAATTATTCCATTATTCTCATTAGTTTCTCATGGGGGATGGTGTGAACACTGCTGCCCATTCAGGGGCTGATCCCCGGGAGGGAGGAAAATAAGCCACATGTTTAGTGAGGAAGTTGGGAGAGTGACATTGAAGGGAGAGGATCTAGGCTGAGGTCCTGGATGGCTATGGAGTTTTGGAGATGGCTGGTCCCCCCTGCTACGGTTGATGGATCTGTCATCTGGATTTTAAGAAGTTTCTTAAGGACTGTTGCTGCCCTCCCATGGGCTTCGGTTGTGTTATCTGTCGTCTGGAGGAACATGGACTGTGACTACAGACTATGCTGGTGGGAGATATGAAATCTGTAGGCCAACCAAAAGTTAGGAGACAGTGATTATCACCTGGCACAGGAACAGTGGTACTACCTGCCCCGTGGAGGGGATCTTGTGGGCTAGGGCCAATGTATTTTGGCCATTTACATGGAGTTGTTGTAAAACCATGGATGTAAGGAATACAAAATAGTTGCATCATTAACCCCTTAACATCTGACGTACTAATACGCGTCTGTGCCCTGGGACTTAAGAGCCAGACCCGTATTAGTACGTCATGGCGATCGCGCGCGCACACAGGCTGTGCGGGCGCGATCGCCGCTGGGTGTCAGCTGATTGTCACAGCTGACACCCGATACCATGTGCAGGGAGCGGTCCTGCACCGCTCCCAGCACATTAACCCCCGCTATGCTGCGATAGAAGTCGATCGAAGTCGATTGCAGCATTGCGGGGGCAAGGGGAGGTGATCACAGATACTCACCTCCTCTTCGGCTTCCAGCGCTGTCTGCAAAGGCTTCCTGGGTGTTGCCATGACAACCCGATGTTGTCATGACAACATCCGGGTCACCAGACAGCAGGAAGATTGTTTGGACATGCGCAGTGCATCTCCAAACAATCTTCACACTGTGCACCGCTGACAGCCTGCATGGCATAGGGATGGTGCTCCGTCCCTATGCCATGCAGGCAATCAGAGAAACAAAAGTGAAAGTCCCAGAGTGGGACAAAGTAATAAACTATATAAGCTTCCAGAAAGTGAAAAAAATAAATAAATAAAATAAATAAATAAATAAAAAATCCACCAAAAATAAAAATATAATGTACCCATCAATAAATATTATTATAAAAAAAAAAAAGAAAAAAAAACAATAAAAGTACACATATTTGGTATCGCTGCGTCCGGAACAACCTGACCTATAAAACAGTCCCACTAGTTAACCCCTTCAGTGAACACGGTAAAAAAAAAAATAAAAAAAATGAAGCAAAAAACAATGCTTTATCACCATACCGCCAAACAAAAAATGGAATAACACGCGATCAAAAAGACAAATATAAATAAAAATGGTACTGCTGAAAACGTCATCTCGTCCCGCAAAAAACAAGCTGCCATACAGCTCCATCAGCCGAAAAATAATAAAGTTATAGCTCTCAGAATAAAGCTATGCTAAAAAATATTTTTTTCTATAAAATTGCTTTTATTATGTAAAAGTGCAAAACATAGAAAAACGATATAAATGTGGTACCGCTGTAAACTTACTGACCCGAAGAATAAAGCTACCTCATCAATTTTACCACACGCGGAACAGAATAAAAAAAAAAAAAAAAAAAAAAAACAATTCCTGAATTGTTGGTTTTTGTTTATTCTGCCTCCCAAAAATCGGAATAGAAAGCGATCAAAAAATGTCACGTGCCTGAAAATGGCACCAATAACAACGTCAAGTCATCCCGCAAAAAACGAGCCGTCACATGACTGTCTGCCAAAATCTGGAAAAATTATAGCTCTCAAAATATGGCGATGCAAAAACTAGATTTTACAAAAAATGCGTCTTTTAGTGTGTGACAGCTGTCAATCATAAAAACCCCATATGATTCTGGTATTGCTGTAATCACACCGACCTGAAGAATAAAGTCGTCTAATCACTTATACCGCACAAGGAACGGCGTCAAAAATAAACTCTTGGGTTAGGATTGGGCTAGGGTTAGGGTTGTGCTAGGGCTAGGGTTGTGCTACGGTTAGGGTTGGGGTTGGGGTTAGGGTTGGGGTTAGGGTTGGGGTTAGGGTTGTGCTACGGTTAGGGTTGTGCTACGGTTGGGATTTTTTTCAAAAGTAAGAAAAAAAGATGACGATATGGCGACTAGTGTTGAGCGCAAGTGCTCGCTACTTGAGTTTGCATTGGGTGCTCGGGTATGCATTGAGTATCGCGGGTGCTCGAGTCTCTGCCCCATATGCTTCGCGGCCAAAAAAACTTTACGGGGATTGGCTGCCATGCACGAGCGATCCCCGCATGTTTTTTTTTGGGTGTCTAATAACCGTGAAATATGCGGGGCAGGGACTCGAGCATGTCACTCGAGCACACGCTGTACATGGTGCATACCTGAGTACCCGATGCAAACTCAAGTAGCGAGCACTTGCGCTCAAGACTAATGACAACTTATTCAATATGATGACCTAATGTAAACAAATTCTGTGTCGTACCTCTGGTTTCAAAATGTTCACTATACACCTTAATAAAATCCTTGGGGGGTATAGTTTCCAAAATGGGGTCACTTGTGGGGGAGCTCCACTGTTTAGGCACATCACGGGCTCTCCAAACGCGACATGGTGTCCGCTAACAAATTGAATGGAAAATCGTCTCAAATTGTTAGCGGACGCCATGTTGCGTTTGGAGAGCCCCTGCGTGCCCAAACATTGGAGCTCCCCCACAAGTGACCCCATTTTGGAAACTAGACCCCCCAAGGCACCTATCTAGATGCATAGTGAGCACTTGGAACCCCCAGGTGCTTCACAAATTGATTCATAAAAATGAAAAAGTGTTTTTTTTTTCACGTTTTCATTTTTATGAATCAATTTGTGAAGCACCTGGGGGTTCCAAGTGCTCACTATGCATCTAGATAGGTGCCTTGGGGGGTCTAGTTTCCAAAATGGGGTCACTTGTGGGGGAGCTCAAATGTTTGGGCACACAGGGGCTCTCCAAACGCAACATGGTGTCCGCTAACAATTTGAGCCGATTTTCCATTCAATTTGTTAGCGGATACCATGTTGCATTTGGAGAGTCCCTGTGTGCCCAAACATTGGAGCTCCCCCACAAGTGACCCCATTTTGGAAACTAGACCCCCCAAGGCACCTATCTAGATGCATAGTGAGCACTTGGAACCCCAGGTGCTTCACAAATTGATTTGTAAAAATGAAAAAATGAAAAAAAAAACACTTTTTCATGTTTACGAATCAATTTGTGAAGCACCTAGGGGGTTCCAAGTGCTCACTATGCATATAGATAGGTGCCTTGGGGGTCTAGTTTTCAAAATGGGGTCACTTGTGGGGGAGCTCCAATGTTTGGGCACACAGAGGCTTTCCAAACGCAACATGGTGTCCGCTAACAATGTGAGCCGACAATTTGTTAGCGGATATCATGTTGCATTTGGAGAGTCCCTGTGTGCCCAAACATTGGAGCTCCCCCACAAGTGACCCCATTTTGGAAACTAGACCCCCCCCAAGGCACCTATCTAGATGCATAGTGAGCACTTGGAACCCCAGGTGCTTCACAAATTGATTTGTAAAAATGAAAAAGTGAAAAAAAAAAACACTTTTTCATTTTTATGAATCAATTTGTGAAGCACCTGGGGGTTCCAAGTGCTCACTATGCATCTAGATAGGTGCCTTGGGGGGTCTAGTTTCCAAAATGGGGTCACTTGTGGGGGTGCTCCAATGTTTGGGCACACAGGGGCTCTCCAAACACAACATGGCGTCCGCTAATTATTCAAGCAAATTTTACAATCAAAAAGTCAAATGGCGCTCCTTCCCTTCCGAGTCCTGCCGTGCGCCCAAACAGTGTTTTTTCCCCAAATATTGGGTATCTGCGTGCCCACGGGAAATTGCACAACAAATTTTGGGGTCCATTTTTTCTTGTTACCCCTGTGAAAATAAATAAAATTGGGTCTAAAGTAACTTTTTTGTGAAAAAAGTTAAATGTTCATTTTTTTCTTCCACATTCCAAAAATTCCTGTGAAGCACCTGAAGGGTTAATAAAGTTCTTGAATGTGGTTTTGAGCACCTTGAGGGGTGCAGTTTTTAGAATGGTGTCACTTTTGGGTATTTCCTGTCATAAAGACCCCTCAAAGTGACTTCATATGTGATGTGGTCCCTAAAAAAAGGTTTTTGTAAATTTTGTTGGAAAAATGAGAAATCGCTTGTCAACTTTTAACCCTTATAGCTCCCTAACAAAAAAAAAATTTGGTTCCAAAATTGTGCTGATGTAAAGTAGACATGTGGGAAATGTTATTTATTAACTCTTTTGTGTGACACATCTCTCTGATTTAAGGGCATAAAAATTCAAATTTTGAAAATTGCAAAATTTTCAAAATTTTCACCAAATTTCCGTTTTTTCACAAATAAACGCAAGTGATATCGAAGAAGTTTTACCACAATCATGAAGTACAATATGTCACGAAAAAACATTCTCAGAATCAGGGGGATCCGTTGAAGCGTTCCAGAGTAATTACTTCATAAAGTGACAGTGGTCAGAATTGTAAAAATTGGCCCGGTCATTAACGTGCAAACCACCCTCGGGGCTTAAGGGGTTAAACTCACAGAACAATGGCAGTATACTGTGAGTGCATGGGTGCGTGTGAAACATCGCATTGCACTCGCATGTGATCCAAGTGGAGTCCGATTACCGCAGACACCGGCAATGGAGGAGATGGGGAAACTACTTTCTCCGTCTCCTCCACGCCTGTGATCCGATACTCGCATGCGAGAGGACAGAAGCCCAGTCCACTGACACTCGGATCACGCTCTTAGCAGAGATTGAGACAAGGGTCCTCTGCATAATCAGCCCCGATTCTCTTGCATGACCAAATCAACGGATGCTACTCGCCAGTGTGAACGAGCCCTTAAAGTGGATTAAAAAATACACCCGATCAGCACATTTTACTGGGATAGTCAATGTACTAAATGGATCCACAAAGAGATTCCTACTGTTGTATAGTTATAAGCAATCAGCTGCAGAATGATACCTAATCATCAAATATTCTAATGCCGCTGACCCAGACACTAAAAAGCATATTAAACTCTCCAGCCAACATGTTTCACCAGAATACACCCGGCTTCATCAGGGGAATGGGGAACTGACAGCAGAGAAGAGGACGCGTCATCTTGGAAGACCTCTGCTTGGTAACATCATAGTCACCGCATTACCTCAGGGACCATCTAAGCTCTGCTACTTGGCTCACCTTCCACATCCAACCATTCACAAGAAGTTGTGCCCCTCCTATCACATAGTTCTACTGGTTGGCCAGTCAGAAATACTCAGGGGTCACATTCATTGTCTTCTAAGACCGCCCCAGGGGCCCACATTCATTGTCCTCTAAGTTCACTCCAGGGGCCCACATTCAATGTCCTCTAAGTTCACCCCAGGGGCCCACATTCATTGTCCTCTAAGTTCACCCCAGGGGCCCACATTCATTGTCTTCTAAGTTCACTCCAGGGGCCCACATTCATTGTCTTCTAAGACCACCCCAGGGTCCACATTCGTTGTCCCCCAAGTTCAGCCCAGGGACCCACATTCATTGTCTTCTAAGACCACCCCAGGGGCCCACATTCATTGTTCTCTCAGTTCACCCCAGGGCCCACATTCATTATCTTCTAAGTTCATTCCAGGGGCCCACATTCATTGTCCCAGAAGTTCACCCCAGGGCCCACATTCATTGTCTTCTAAGATCACCCGAGGGACCCACATTCATTGTCCCCCAAGTTCACCGCAGGGGCCCACATTCATTATCCTCTATGTTCACCACAGCAGCCTTTCTTCAGATGAAAAAATATTAAAGGGAACTGGTCATCAGAAAAAACACTTAGCCTGAAGACATGGGGTTAATCTGCAGGTTAATAGCGTTACTTACCTGCCCGGCGCCTGCACTTAGCCGAACAGTTTCAGTCAGGAGGGCAGACACCGCTCTGAGTATACAGTACTGCAGCTGTAACCGCCCCCGGCCCTGACTGACAGCCAGCCCCAATGCAGGGCCAGTTGTGCTGGGGGGGGACGGGGGTGGGTGCGACTACAGCCGCCACCCTGCATACAAGGACCTGGATTCATTTGTATTGAGTATGATCACCAGGCGCAGAAATCCCCGCACTTACACACCGTAACTGCTATCAATGAGGTTATTAATGGTTGTCTGAGGAATGTTGTGCTGCTGATTCCAGGTAACTTTGGAATTGCGGACCAACATCCCGATGTGCTTGATGGGGGACAAGTCTGGAGACACTGCAGCCATGGGAGCACGTTTAGGCCTTACAGGCTGCTCAATGTGGCACAAGCAGCATGTGGCCTGGTGTTTTGTGTTAAAAAATGGCTCCTTGGAAACTCTTGAGAAATCTTCGTCCCACCAGTTCCACGATTGATCCACTCTGCACTGGAAAATAAAGTTGACATCACATGCCAAGCCTAAGGTGTCAAACAGTGCCACCACAAACCATAAGAAGGCGTTTGCACCACATTGGGCTACGAGCCAGACCATCAGCTACAGGTGTCTATTAACCTCATGCCACCACTCTCAAAGCCCATCATGATGCAGATCAAGATGGCAATGGAGGCTGAAACGTAGGTCTGTCCTCTTCAGGGATGAGTTCTGCCTTTGTCTTGGAGGATAGTCGAATATTGGTTAGGATACCATGTGGATAATGCCATAATGAAGTCTTCAGGGAATCTAGGGAATGTCACACCAGTACTACTCACGGGGTATTGTGGTGTGTGGTAGTATAATATACGTTAGTTGGACCCCTCTAGTCTTCATTCTAGTGCACTATTGGCTCAGTTTTACATTGATTTGTTAGTGGAATCAGTGGTGTGGCCATTTTTCCTCCAAAGTGTCCATGAAGCCATTAGTCAACAACACCAGACTCCATGTTGCTGGAATTACTGTGAGCTGCCTGCATGACCTTAACGTGCTACTACGTCCTGCAGCATCTCCCGACTTGTCTCCATCGAGCACATTGAGGACGTCATTGGTCGGTGATTACACAGGAGCTGCCGGCAGCGTCTCCGGACTTGTCTCCATCGAGCACATCGGGGACGTCATTGGTCGGTGATCACACAGGAGCTGTCAGCAGCATCAATGGACTTGTCTCCATCGAGCACATCGGGGACGTCACAGGTTGGTGATTACACAGGAGCTGCTGGCAGCGTCTGCGGACTTGTCTCCATCGAGCACATCGGGGACGTCATTGGTCCGTGATTACACAGGAGCTGCCGGCAGATTCTCTGGACTTGTCTCCATCGAGCACATCGGAACCTCATTGGTCGGTGATCATACAGGAGCTTCCAGCAGCGTTTCCGGATTTGTCTCTATTGAGCACATCGGGGACATCATTGGTTGGTGATTACACAGGAGCTGCCGGCAGCGTCTCAGGACTTGTTTCTATTGAGCACATCGGGAACGTCATTGGTCTGTTATTACACAGGAGCTGACGGCAGATTCTCTGGACTTGTCTCCATCGAGCACATCGGAACCTCATTGGACGGTGATCATACAGGAGCTGCCGGCAGCGTCTCCGGACTTGTCTCTATTGAGCACATCGGGGACATTATTGGTCGGTGATTACACAGGAGCTGCTGGCAGCGTCTCTGGACTTGTCTCCATCGAGCACATCGGGGACGTCATTGGTCGGTGATCACACAGGAGCTGCCGGCAGCGTCTTTGGACTTGTCCCCGATGTGCTCGATGGAGACGTCATTGGTCGGTGATTACACAGGAGCTGCCGGCAGCGTCTCTGGACTTGTCTCTATTGAGCACATCGGGGACGTCATTGGTCGGTGATTATACAGGAGCTGCCGGCAGCGTCTCCGGACTTGTCTCTATTGAGCACATCGGGGACGTCATTGGTCGGTGATTATACAGGAGCTGCCGGCAGCGTCTCCGGACTTGTCTCTATTGAGCACATCGGGGACGTCACTGGTCGGTGATTATACAGGAGCTGCCGGCAGCGTCTCCGGACTTGTCTCTATTGAGCACATCGGGGACGTCATTGGTCGGTGATTACACAGGAGCTGCCGGCAGCGTCTCTGGACTTGTCTCTATTGAGCACATCGGGAACGTCATTGGTCGGTGATCACACAGGAGCTGCCGGCAGCGTCTCCGGACTTCTCTATTGAGCACATCGGGGACATCCTTGGTTGGTGATTACACAGGAGCTGCCGGCAGCGTCTCTGGACTTGTCTCTATGGAGCACATCGGGAACGTCATTGGTCGGTGATCACACAGGAGCTGCCGGCAGCGTCTCCGGACTTGTCTCTATTGAGCACATCGGGGACATCATTGGTTGGTGATTACACAGGAGCTGCCGGCAGCGTCTCAGGACTTGTTTCTATTGAGCACATCGGGAACGTCATTGGTCTGTTATTACACAGGAGCTGACGGCAGATTCTCTGGACTTGTCTCCATCGAGCACATCGGAACCTCATTGGACGGTGATCATACAGGAGCTGCCGGCAGCGTCTCCGGACTTGTCTCTATTGAGCACATCGGGGACATTATTGGTCGGTGATTACACAGGAGCTGCTGGCAGCGTCTCTGGACTTGTCTCCATCGAGCACATCGGGGACGTCATTGGTCGGTGATCACACAGGAGCTGCCGGCAGCGTCTCTGGACTTGTCTCCATCGAGCACATCGGGGACGTCATTGGTCCGTGATTACACAGGAGCTGCCGGCAGCGTCTCTGGACTTGTCTCTATTGAGCACATCGGGGACATCATTGGTCGGTGATTAGACAGGAGCTGCCGGCAGCGTCTTTGGACTTGTCCCCGATGTGCTCGATGGAGACGTCATTGGTCGGTGATTACACAGGAGCTGCCGGCAGCGTCTCTGGACTTGTCTCTATTGAGCACATCGGGGACGTCATTGGTCGGTGATTATACAGGAGCTGCCGGCAGCGTCTCCGGACTTGTCTCTATTGAGCACATCGGGGACGTCATTGGTCGGTGATTATACAGGAGCTGCCGGCAGCGTCTCCGGACTTGTCTCTATTGAGCACATCGGGGACGTCACTGGTCGGTGATTATACAGGAGCTGCCGGCAGCGTCTCCGGACTTGTCTCTATTGAGCACATCGGGGACGTCATTGGTCGGTGATTACACAGGAGCTGCCGGCAGCGTCTCTGGACTTGTCTCTATTGAGCACATCGGAAACGTCATTGGTCGGTGATCACACAGGAGCTGCCGGCAGCGTCTCCGGACTTCTCTATTGAGCACATCGGGGTCGTGATTGGTCAGTGATTACACAGGAGCTGCCGGGAGCGTCTCCGGACTTCTCTATTGAGCACATCGGGGTCGTGATTGGTCAGTGATTACACAGGAGCTACCGACAGCGTCTCTGGACTTGTCTCTATTGAGCACATCGGGGTCATTATTGGTCAGTGATTACACAGGAGCTGCCGGCAGCGTCTCCGGACTTCTCTATTGAGCACATCGGGGTCGTGATAGGTCAGTGATTACACAGGAGCTACCGGCAGCGTCTCCGGACTTCTCTGAGCACATCGGGGACGTCATTGGTCGGTGATTACACAGGAGCTACCGGCAGCGTCTCCGGACTTCTCTATTGAGCACATCGGGGACGTCATTGGTCGGTGATCACACAGGAGCTGCCAGCAGCGGATCTTGATGATTTATACAATCAGTGGCAGAACCTTCCTCAGACGACCATTATTGTCCTCAGTGACAGCAGCCGAGGCTGGAGGTGCCGGGAATTCTAGGTTTTAAAATGTTTTTTTTTTTTTCATCATTTGTATTTCAGTGACACCCCCACCCCGAGATTCCCACCTCTTTGCCCTCTGTGTGTGGCAGTGTCAGAGCTGAGTATATGTGTGACAGGCTGTGTGCAGGCTGGAAGCCCCCTGCTGCCCCCACTGTCACTCATGCTCTCTGTACCCCGGAGATAATGGCGGCGTCTGTGTCCCGGCAGTGACTCTGCGCTCAGTCTGAGCAGTGACTAATCCGACCCCCAGGGCACATGTAGAAGCCCCCAGTCAGGATGGTGGCGGCCGCCTGCACGGTGCGGCGGGTGCACAGACAAGTGTGGAGCCCCCCGGCCATCATGTACGCACCTGGAGCAGCGCGATCACTGTCTGCGGGAGGCAGCAGGAGAGACAGCCGGCCGGTCAGGTGGAGAGACAGCCGGCCGGTCAGGTGGAGAGACAGCACGGAGAGACAGCCGGCCGGTCAGTGTGGAGGCAGCACGGAGAGACAGCCGGCCGGTCAGGTGGAGAGACAGCCGGCCGGTCAGGTGTGGAGGCAGCACGGAGAGACAGCCGGCCGGTCAGGTGGGGAGGCCGGGGCTCGTGTATCAGCTCACCGGCGTGTGCAGAGCATCCTTCCCGCTGCGGTACTGTGAGGCGGACACACCCTGCGCCGCACTGTGATTGGCGGAGACGCTCAGCATCACTTCCTCTGTGAGACTGGAGCAGCCGCTCAGCTGTCGGTACCAAGCGGAGACCCCCGAGCTGCCGATACTGCGCTGATCCCGAGCTGTCGGTACCAAGCGGAGACCCCCGAGCTGCCGATACTGCGGAGACCCCCGAGCTGCCAGCACCAAGCGGAGACCCCGAGCTGCCGATACTGCGCTGATCCCGAGCTGTCGGTACCAAGCAGAGACCCCCGAGCTGCCGATACTGCGGAGACCCCCGAGCTGCCAGCACCAAGCGGAGACCCCGAGCTGCCGATACTGCGCTGATCCCGAGCTGTCGGTACCAAGCGGAGACCCCCGAGCTGTCGATACTGCGCTGATCCAGAGCTGCCGATACTGCGGTGACCCCGAGCTGCCAGCACCCAGCGGAGACCCCCGAGCTGCCGATACTGCGGAGACCCCCGAGCTGCCAGCACCAAGCGGAGACCCCGAGCTGCCGATACTGCGCTGATCCCGAGCTGTCGGTACCAAGCGGAGACCCCCGAGCTGCCGATACTGCGGTGACCCCGAGCTGCCAGCACCGAGCGGAGACCCCCGAGCTGCCGATACTGCGCTGATCCCGAGCTGTTGATACCAAGCGGAGACCCCCGAGCTGCCGATACTGCAGAGACCCCCGAGCTGCCAGCACCAAGCGGAGACCCTCGAGCTGCCGATACTGCGGAGACCCCCGAGCTGCCAGCACCGAGCGGAGACCCCCGAGCTGCCGATACTGCGCTGATCCCGAGCTGTCGGTACCGAGCGGAGACCCCCGAGCTGCCGATACTGCGCTGATCCCGAGCTGTCGGTACCGAGCGGAGACCCCCTAGCTGCTGATACTGCGCTGATCCCGAGCTGTCGGTACCGAGCGGAGACCCCCGAGCTGCCAGTACCGAGCGGAGACCCCCGAGCTGCCGGTACTGCGGTGACCCTGAGCTGCCGGCACCGAGCAGAGACCCCCAAGCTGCCGATACTGCGCTGATCCCGAGCTGTCGGTACCGAGCGGAGACCCCCAAACTGCCAGCACCGAGCGGAGACCCCCGAGCTGCCGATACTGCGGAGACCCCCGAGCTGCCAGCACCGAGCGGAGACCCCCGAGCTGCCGATACTGCGCTGATCCCGAGCTGTCGGTACCGAGCGGAGACCCCCGAGCTGCCGATACTGCGCTGATCCCGAGCTGTCGGTACCGAGCGGAGACCCCCGAGCTGCCTATACTGCGCTGATCCCGAGCTGTCGGTACCGAGCGGAGACCCCCGAGCTGCCGATACTGCGCTGATCCCGAGCTGTCGGTACCGAGCGGAGACCCCCTAGCTGCCGATACTGCGCTGATCCCGAGCTGTCGGTACCGAGCGGAGACCCCCGAGCTGCCGATACTGCGCTGATCCCGAGCTGTCGGTACCGAGCGGAGACCCCCGAGCTGCCGATACTGCGCTGATCCCGAGCTGTCGGTACCGAGCGGAGACCCCCGAGCTGCCGATACTGCGCTGATCCCGAGCTGTCGGTACCGAGCGGAGACCCCCGAGCTGCCAGTACCGAGCGGAGACCCCCGAGTTGCCGGTACTGCGGTGACCCTGAGCTGCCGGCACCGAGCGGAGACCCCCAAGCTGCCGATACTGCGCTGATCTCGAGCTGTCGGTACCGAGAGGAGACCCCCGAGCTGCCAGCACCGAGTGGAGACCCCCGAGCTGCCGATACTGCGGAGACCCCCGAGCTGCCAGCACCGAGCGGAGACCCCCGAGCTGCCGTTACTGCGCTGATCCCGAGCTGTCGGTACCGAGCGGAGACCCCCGAGCTGCCGATACTGCGCTGATCCCGAGCTCTCGGTACCAAGCGGAGACCCCCGAGCTGCCGATACTGCGCTGATCCCAAGCTGTCGGTACCGAGCGGAGACTGCCGAGCTGCCGATACTGCGCTGATCCCGAGCTGTCGGTGCCGAGCGGAGACCCCCGAGCTGCCGATACTGCGCTGATCCCAAGCTGTCGGTACCGAGCGGAGACTGCCGAGCTGCCGATACTGCGCTGATCCCGAGCTGTCGGTGCCGAGCGGAGACCCCCTAGCTGCCGATACTGCGCTGATCCCGAGCTGTCGGTACCGAGCGGAGACCCCCGAGCTGCCAGTACCGAGCGGAGACCCCCGAGCTGCCGGTACTGCGGTGACCCTGAGCTGCCGGCACCGAGCGAAGACCCCCGAGCTGCCGGTACTGCGCTGATCCCGAGCTGCCGGCAACGAGCGGAGACCACCGAGCGGAGACCCCCGAGCTGTCAATACTGCGTTGATCCCGAGCTATCGGTACCGAGCGGAGACCCCCGAGCTGCCGACACCGAGCGGAGACCCCCAAGCTGCCGACACCGAGCGGAGACCCCCGAGCTGCTGGTACCGAGCGGAGATCCCCGAGCTGCACCGGTACCGAGCGGAGACCCCCTAGCTGCCGATACTGCACTGATCCCAAGCTGCCGGTACCGAGCGGAGACCCCCGAGCTGCCGATACTGCGGTGACCCCGAGCTGTGCCGGCACCGAGCGGAGACCCCCGAGCTGTGCCGGTACCGAGCGGAGACCCCCGAGCTGTGCCGGTACCGAGCGGAGACCCCCGAGCTGTGCCGGTACCGAGCGGAGACCCCTGAATTTCCGTTAACAGATGACAGACCTGAGTGAGGATTTGTTTTTTGTGGGTTGAGTAGAAGCTTTTATTGGTGGCATTTTGGGGAACAAAACATCTTGTATCACAGTTATCCTGCACTCTACGCTGAGCACTTACATCGGGCTTCACATCTAAAGCTACAAGATACCTGTGAAGTACACTGCTCAAAAAAATAAAGGGAACACTCAAATAACATCCTAGATCTGAATGAATGAAATCTTCTCATTGAATACTTTGTTCTGTATAAAGCTGAATGTGCTGACAACAAAATCACACAAAAATCATCAATGGAAATCACATTTATTAACCAATGGAGGCCTGGATTTGGAGTCACCCCCAAAATTAAAGTGGAAAACACACTACAGGCTGATCCAACTTTAATGTAATGTCCTTAAAACAAGTCAGAATGAGGCTGAGTATTGTGTGTGGCCTCCACGTGCCTGTATGACCTCCCTACAACGCCTGGGCATGCTCCTGATGAGGCTGAGTATTGTGTGTGTGGCCTCCACGTGCCTGTATGACCTCCCTACAACACCTGGGCATGCTCCTGATGAGGCTCAGTATTGTGTGTGGCCTCCACGTGCCTGTATGACCTCCCTACAATGCCTGGGCATGCTCCTGATGAGGCTGAGTATTGTGTGTGGCCTCCACGTGCCTGTATGACCTCCCTACAACGCCTGGGCATGCTCCTGATGAGGCTGAGTATTGTGTGTGGCCTCCACGTGCCTGTATGACCTCCTTACAACGCCTGGGCATGCTCCTGATGAGGCTGAGTATTGTGTGTGGCCTCCACGTGCCTGTATGACCTCCCTACAACGCCTGGGCATGCTCCTGATGAGGCTGAGTATTGTGTGTGGCCTCCACGTGCCTCTATGACCTCCCTACAACGCCTCGGCATGCTCCTGATGAGGTTGCGGATGGTCTCCTGTGGGATCTCCTCCCAGACCTGGACTAAAGCATCTGCCAACTCCTGGACAGTCTGTGGTGCAACGTGACGTTGGTGGATGGAGCCAGACATGATGTCCCAGATGTACTCAATCGGATTCAGGTCGAGGGAACGGGCGGGCCAGTCCATAGCTTCAATGCCTTCATCTTTCAGGAACTGCTGACACACTCCAGCCACATGAGGTCTGGCATTGTCCTGCATTAGGAGGAACCCAGGGCCAACCGCACCAGCATATGGTCTCACAAGGGGTCTGAGGATCTCATCTTGGTACCTAATGGCAGTCAGGCTACCTCTGGCGAGCATGGAGGGCTGTGCGCCGCTCCAAAGAAATGCCACCCCACACCATTACTGACCCACTGCTAAACCAGTCATGCTGAAGGATGTTGCAGGCAGCAGATCGCTCTCCACGGCGTCTCCAGACTCTGTCACGTCTGTCACATGTGCTCAGTGTGAACCTGCTTCCATCTGTGAAGAGCACAGGGCGCCAGTGGCCACTTTGCCAATACTGGTGTTCTGTGGCAAATGCCAAGCGTCCTGCACGGTGTTGGGCTGTGAGCACAACCCCCATCTGTGGACGTCGGGCCCTCATACCACCCTCATGGAGTCGGTTTCTAACCGTTTGTGCAGACACATGCACATTTGTGGCCTGCTGGAGGTCATTTTGCAGGGCTCTGGCAGTGCTCCTCCTGTTCCTCCTTGCACAAAGGCGGAGGTAGCGGTCCTGCTGCTGGGTTGTTGCCCTCCTACGGCCCCCTCCACGTCTCCTGGTGTACTGGCCTGTCTCCTGGTAGCGCCTCCAGTCTCTGGACACTACGCTGACAGACACAGCAAACCTTCTTGCCACAGCTTGCTTTGATGTGCCATCCTGGATGAGCTGCACTACCTGAGCAACTTCTGTGGGTTTTAGAGTCCGTCTCATGCTACCACGAGTGTGAAAGCACAACCAACATTCAAAAGTGACCAAAACATCAGCCAGAAAGCATTGGTACTGAGATGTGGTCTGTGGTCCCCACCTGTAGAACCACTCCTTTATTGAGGGGGTCTTGATAATTGCCAATAATTTCCATCTATTGTCTATTCCATTTGCACAACAGCATGTGAAATTGATTGTCAATCAGTGTTGCTTCCTAAGTGGACAGTTTGATTTCACAGAAGTTTGGTTTACTTGGAAGTTACAGTACAGACTAAAAGTTTGGACACACCTCATTTAAAGATTTTTCTGTATTTTCATGACTATGAAAATTGTACATTCACACTGAAGGCATCAAAACTGTGAATTAACACATGTGGAATTATATGCTTAACAAAAAAGTGTGAAACATCTGAAAATATGTCTTATATTCTAGGTTCTTCAAAGTAGCCACCTTTTGCTTTGATGACTGCTTTGCACACTCTTACTAGGAGTCGAGCTGCAGGCAGAGTGTGCCGGCTATTAAGGAAAATGAATGTTCACTGCTCCCCACGCCCATGGGCTGTAGCTCTCCCCCAGCCCCCCCCACCCACCACCGAACATATGTCCGGACTATACGACGCACCCCCCACTTTCCTCCAAAATTTTTGAGGAAAAAAGTGCGTCTTATAGTCTGAAAAATACGGTAACTCTGCCCTTCACCTCGCAAACCGACCTATTTCACCACCCTGATCTCCTCACTATCCAACAACCTCAAAAAACTCTTCGACACCTTTCACTCACTCCTAAAGCCCAGGCCCCCATCATGGACATTTGTGCTGAGGACTTGGCCTCCTACTTCACAGAGAAAATAGACCCCATCCATCAGGAAATTAGCTCCCAGCCATCAAGTGGCGTGACTCCCATCCCTCCCCACATTTGACCCAGTCACAGAAGAAGTCTCCAGGCTCCTCTCTTCTTCTCATCCCACTACAAGCACCACTGACCCCATCCCCTCACATCTACTCCAGTTTCTTTCTCCAGTCATCACTACTCACCTAACTAAAATCTTCAACCTCTCCCTCTCTTCTGGTATCTTCCCCTCCTCCTTCAAACACTCCATCATTACTCCATCCTCTCTTTACCCTTCCGGCACAAACAACTACAGACCAGTCTCCAATTTTCCCTTCATCTCTAAACTCTTAAAGTGCCTGGTCTACTCCCGCCTTACCAGTTGCCTCTCCACTCACTCTCTTCTAGACCCATCACAGTCCGGCTTCCGCCCCCTACATTCTACAGAAACTGCACTCAAAGTAACCAATGACCTTCTGACAGCAAAACGTAATGGTGACTACTCTATGCTCATTCTTCTTGACCTCTCTGCAGCTTTCGACACCTTTGACCACCACCTCCTACTCTCTATCCTCCACTCAATCGGCATAAAGGACACTGCTCTCTCCTGGTTCTCCTCCTACCTATCTGACCGCTCTTTCAGTGTATCGTTCGCTGGCTCCACTTCTTCCCACCTTCCTCTCACTATTGGGGTCCCTCGGGGTTCAGTCCTTGGCCCTCTTCGCTCTCTACACAGCCCCACTTGGACAGACAATCAGCAAATTTGGTTTTCAGTACCATCTTTATGCTGATGACACACAACTATACACCTCATCCCCTGACCTTACCCCCGCTGTACTACAGAACACCAGTGACTGTCTGGCCGCAATTTCTAACATCATCTCCGCTCTCTACCTGAAACTCAACCTGTCACGGGTGTGTCGCCACGAAGATCGTCACGATTACACAGCCTGACTTCTCGCAGCTGACTTTTTGGTGCTTTGTGTTTTTCGGCAGTGAGGGAGTTAATTCTCTCTCTCTGTGCTAGACGAGGTCCAGCCTCGCCCAGCTGCAATCAATGCTGCTGTAGTGAGACTCCTTCAAATGCCTGCTGGTCTGTTAGGGAAGTGTCGGTGAAAGCATTTCATGCAGACTAACAGAGCGGATCGTGGTATTTGGAGTTTCAGAGATAAGTGTATTCGGAGAGTTTTTTCCCTTCCTCGCTTTATCATTTATCTCCTTTCCCGTTGGTGTTCCCTCTGTTGTAGTTGTGTAGTTTTTGTATGCAAGGTGGTTTTGGTTTTTCCCTTGTACTGTGTGTGGGCATATTATTACTTGTCCCCTTTTGTTGTGATCGGGGTCCTTCTCAGGACTAGATTACTTAGGTGCAGGGATCCTAAGGAGGTAGGGGTTACGCTGGCGGCCTGGACCTCTGTACCTTTAACAGTACCTCCAGGTTGAGGGATTAGTCAGGGCCCCAGCTTAGGGTCAGCTTAGGCCCCCTACCTCCAGTATACAGAGACAGCGTGACACAACCTTTCCAAAACTGAACTTCTGCTCCCGCCATCTACTCACCTCTCTAAATCTGACATCTCTCTCTCCGTGTGTGGCACCACAATAACGCCTAACCTTTCATATACAATCTCTTGCCCGCTCTTGTCGCTTACACCTGAACAACATCTCTAGAATCCGCCCTTTCTCACCTTGGAAACAACAAAAACCCTCACTGTTGCCCTAATCCACTCCCGCCTTGACTACTGTAACTGTGTATTAATTGGCCTCCCCCTCACTCAACTTTCCCCTCTCCAGTCCATCCTTAATGCTCCAGCCAGAGTCATCTATTTGACTAATCGTTACTCGGACGCTTCCGCTCTGTGCCAGCCATTGCACTGGCTGCCCATACATTGTAGGATCCAATTTAAATTGCTTGTTTTCACCCACAAAGCTCTCCACAGTGCGCCCCCCCCCCCCCTTCTTACATCTCTTCCCTCATTTTTGTTTATCGACCTCTATGCTCCGCAAGCGACTTTCGACTAACATCCACAATAATCTGTACCTCCCACGCTCCAAGACTTCTCCCGAGCTGCACCTATTCTTTGGAATGCTCTACCCCAAGAAATTAGGATGAACCACAACTTACACAGTTTAAGGCGCTCCCTAAAAACACACCTGGCCTATCACGTTCCCTAATCAAAGTCCTTTTATATTCTTATAGCCCATTCCTTATTTCTCCAAACAGAAGTCTCCACCGAACCCAAAAGCACTACAGATACTGGCTGGTGATGAGCTCATGCAGCCTTTATCTATCCCTCATCCCCTCAAGATGGCTGGACCATCCTTGTAAATAAGCCCCTGTACTTTGTGTCACCCTCACCTCATTGTAGATTGTAAGCTCTTAAGAGTAGGGTCGTCATTATTTTTGCTTTAATTATTGAATTATCTTTAGCTATGTTACTTATGACTGTTGAATATGAACCTCTAAATTGTAAAGCGCTGCGGAATAGGTTGGCGCTATTTAAATAAAGATTATTATTTATTATGTTCATAAATGAGAATTTTTATGCAAAACAAAAAAAGTACACGTTTGGTATCCGGAACGATCCAACATATAAAACTGTCACACTAGTTAACCCCTTCAGTGAACACCGTAACAAAAAAAAATAAACTAGGCAAAAAACGATGCTTTTTCATCATAGCGCCAAATAAAAATTAAAATAAAAAAAATCAAAAAGATGATTGTAAATAAAAATGGTACCACTGAAAGCGTCATCTTGTCCTGCAAAAAAAAAGTTGACATACAGCTCCATTAGCCGAAAAGTAAGAAAGTTATAGCTCTCAGAATAAAGCGATGCAAAAATAATTCTTTCTATAAAATTGTTTTTATTGTGTAAAAGCGACAAAACATAAAAAAATATATAAAATGTAGTATTGCTGTAAACGTACAGACTCGAAGAATAAAGCTGCCTTATCAATTTCACACGCAGAACGGTATAAAAAAACAATTCCTCAATTGCTGGTTTTTGTTTATTCTGCCTTCCAAGAATTAGAATTGAAAGTGATAAAAAAAAATGTCACGTGACCGAAAATGGTACCAAAAAAACCCATCAACTCGTCCCGCAAAAACAAGCCCTCACATGACTGTCAGCCGAAATATGGAAAAATTATAGCTCTCAAAATACATGCTTAGTTTTTGCAATAAAAAGCATCTTTCAGTGTGTGACAGCGGCCAAACATAAAAACCCGATAGAAATTTGGTATCGCTGTAATCGCACCGACCCAAAGAATAAAGTCATCTAATCACTTATACCGCACAAGGAATGGCGTAAAAAGTAAATAAAACCAATTCTTCACCTGTTGTTGATTTGTTCATTCTGCCTCCCAAAGATCACAGTATGGCTCGGCTCACATTTATCCTGCGCTCTGCGCTGAACACTTTTACACCGGGGTTTCCGTGTAAATCTCTGAAATACGTGATTCAGACTGAACCACCGCTGGAAGATTCCCTATAATGAGGCAGATGGAGGCACCAGCCAGCCGCGATCAATCAGCGAGATTGGCGCCAAATTTAAACAACGCTCTGCTGTTGGTCGCGACCGCTGGCCGTGACAAAACAGCGATTTTGGCGCCAAATTTAAACCCCGCTCTGCTGATTGGTCGCGGTCGCGACTAATCAGCGATTTTGGCGCCAAATTTAAACACGCTCTCCATTCCTCACTAACACGGTTCGCTGATTGGTCGCGACCGCCGCCCGCGACTAATCACCGATATTGCCGCAAAATTTAAACACCGTTTTGCTGATTGGTCGTGGTTGCCGGCAGCGACCAATCAGCGATTTTGGCGCCAAATTTAAACACCGCTCTGCTAATTGCGCCCGGTCGGCCGCATACATATTCTAGAATACCCGATACGTTAGAATCGGGCCACCATCTAGTATAATATAATGTCCTCACAGACCCACATATAATATAATGTCCCCACAGACCCACATATAATATAATGTCCCCACAGACCCACATATAATATAATGTCCTCACAGGCCCACATATAATATAATGTCCCACCAGACCCACATATAATATAATGTCCCCACAGACCCTCATATAATATAATGTCCCCACAGACCCACAGATAATATAATGTCCTCACAGACCCACATATAATATAATGTCCCCACAGACCCACAGATAATATAATGTCCTCACGGACCCACATATAATATAATGTCCCCACAGAACCACAGATAATATAATGTCCTCACAGACCCACATATAATATAATGTCCCCACAGACCCACATATAATATAATGTCCCCACACACCCACATATAATATAATGTCCCCACAGACCCACATATAATATAATGTCCCCACAGAACCACAGATAATATAATGTCCTCACAGACCCACATATAATATAATGTCCCCACAGACCCACATATAATATAATGTCCCCACACACCCACATATAATATAATGTCCTCACAGACCCACATATAATATAATGTCCTCACAGACCCACAGATAATATAATGTCCCCACAGACCCACAGATAATATAATGTCCTCACAGACCCACATATAATATAATGTCCCCACAGACCCACAGATAATATAATGTCCTCACAGACCCACATATAATATAATGTCCCCACAGAACCACAGATAATATAATGTCCTCACAGACCCACATATAATATAATGTCCCCACAGACCCACAGATAATATAATGTCCTCACAGACCCACATATAATATAATGTCCCCACAGAACCACAGATAATATAATGTCCTCACAGACCCACATATAATATAATGTCCCCACACACCCACATATAATATAATGTCCTCACAGACCCACATATAATATAATGTCCCCACAGACCCACATATAATATAATGTCCCCACAGACCCACATATAATATAATGTCCCCACAGACCCACAGATAATATAATGTCCCCACAGACCCACATATAATATAATGTCCTCACAGACCCACATATAATATAATGTCCCCACAGACCCACATATAATATAATGTCCCCACAGAACCACAGATAATATAATGTCCTCACAGACCCACATATAATATAATGTCCCCACACACCCACATATAATATAATGTCCTCACAGACCCACATATAATATAATGTCCCCACAGACCCACATATAATATAATGTCCTCACAGACCCACATATAATATAATGTCCCCACAGACCCACATATAATATAATGCCCCCACAGACCCACATATAATATAATGTCCCCACACACCCACATATAATATAATGTCCTCACAGACCCACATATAATATAATCTCCCCACAGATAATATAATGTCCTCACAGACCCACATATAATATAATGTCCTCACAGACCCACATATAATATAATGTCCCCACAGACCCACATATAATATAATGTTACCACAGACCCACAGATAATATAATGTCCTCACAGACCCACATATAATATAATGTCCTCACAGACCCACATATAATATAATGTCCTCACAGACCCACATATAATATAATGTCCCCACAGACCCACATATAATATAATGTCCCCACAGACCCACATATAATATAATGCCCCCACAGACCCACATATAATATAATGTCCTCACAGACCCACATATAATATAATGTCCCACCAGACCCACATATAATATAATGTCCCCACAGACCCACATATAATATAATGCCCCCACAGACCCACATATAATATAATGTCCTCACAGACCCACATATAATATAATGTTCTCACAGACCCACATATAATATAATGTTCTCACAGACCCACATATAATATAATGTCCCCACAGACCCACATATAATTTAATGTCCTCACAGACCCACTTACAATATAATGTCCTTACAGACCCACATATAATATAATGCCCCCACAGACCCACATATAATATAATGTCCCCACACACCCACATATAATATAATGTCCTCACAGACCCACATATAATATAATGTCCCCACAGACCACATATAATATAATGTCCCCACGGATAATATAATGTCCTCACAGACCCACATATAATATAATGTCCTCACAGACCCACATATAATATAATGTCCCCACAGACCCACATATAATATAATGTTACCACAGACCCACATATAATATAATGTCCTCACAGACCCACATATAATATAATGTCCCCACAGACCCACATATAATATAATGTCCCCACACACCCACATATAATATAATGTCCTCACAGACCCACATATAATATAATGTCCCCACAGACCACATATAATATAATGTCCCCACAGATAATATAATGTCCTCACAGACCCACATATAATATAATGTCCTCACAGACCCACATATAATATAATGTCCCCACAGACCCACATATAATATAATGTTACCACAGACCCACATATAATATAATGTCCCCACAGACCCACATATAATATAATGTCCCCACAGACCCACATATAATATAATGTTACCACAGACCCACATATAATATAATGTCCCCACAGACCCACATATAATATAATGTCCTCACAGACCCACATATAATATAATGTCCTCACAGACCCACATATAATATAATGTCCCCACACACCCACATATAATATAATGTCCCCACACACCCACATATAATATAATGTCCTCACAGACCCACATATAATATAATGTCCCCACAGACCACATATAATATAATGTCCCCACGGATAATATAATGTCCTCACAGACCCACATATAATATAATGTCCTCACAGACCCACATATAATATAATGTCCCCACAGACCCACATATAATATAATGTTACCACAGACCCACATATAATATAATGTCCTCACAGACCCACATATAATATAATGTCCCCACAGACCCACATATAATATAATGTCCCCACACACCCACATATAATATAATGTCCTCACAGACCCACATATAATATAATGTCCCCACAGACCACATATAATATAATGTCCCCACAGATAATATAATGTCCTCACAGACCCACAGATAATATAATGTCCTCACAGACCCACATATAATATAATGTCCTCACAGACCCACATATAATATAATGTCCCCACAGACCCACATATAATATAATGTTACCACAGACCCACATATAATATAATGTCCCCACAGACCCACATATAATATAATGTCCTCACAGACCCACATATAATATAATGTCCCCACAGACCCACATATAATATAATGCCCCCACAGACCCACATATAATATAATGTCCCCACAGACCCACATATAATGTAATGTCCCCACACACCCACATATAATATAATGCCCCCACAGACCCACAGATAATATAATGTCCCCAAAGACCCACATATAATATGATGTCCCCACACACCCACATATAATATAATGTCCCCACAGACCCACATATAATATAATGCCCCCAAAGACCCACATATAATATAATGTCCTCACAGGCCCACATATAATATAATGTCCTCACAGACCCACATATAATATAATGTCCCCACAGACTCACAGATAATATAATGTCCTCACAGACCGACATATAATATAATGTCCCCACAGAACCACATATAATATAATGTCCTCACAGACCCACATATAATATAATGTCCCCACAGAACCACAGATAATATAATGTCCTCACAGACCCACATATAATATAATGTCCCCACACACCCACATATAATATAATGTCCTCACAGACCCACATATAATATAATGTCCCCACACACCCACATATAATATAATGTCCGCACAGATAATATAATGTCCTCACAGACCCACATATAATATAATGTCCCCACAGATAATATAATGTCCTCACAGACCCACATATAATATAATGTCCTCACAGACCCACATATAATATAATGTCCCCACAGACCCACATATAATATAATGTTACCACAGACCCACAGATAATATAATGTCCTCACAGACCCACAGATAATATAATGTCCTCACAGACCCACATATAATATAATGTCCCCACAGACCCACATATAATATAATGTCCCCACAGACCCACATATAATATAATGTCCGCACACACCCACATATAATATAATGTCCTCACAGACCCACATATAATATAATGTCCCCACACACCCACATATAATATAATGTCCCCACAGACCCACATATAATATAATGTTACCACAGACCCACAGATAATATAATGTCCTCACAGACCCACATATAATATAATGTCCCCACACACCCACATATAATATAATGTCCGCACACACCCACATATAATATAATGTCCCCACAGACCCACATATAATATAATGTCCCCACAGACCCACATATAATATAATGTCCCCACAGACCCACATATAATATAATGTCCTCACAGACCCACATATAATATAATGTCCCACAGACCCACATATAATATAATGTCCCCACAGACCCACAGATAATATAATGTCCCCAAAGACCCACATATAATATAATGTCCCCACAGATAATATAATGTCCTCACAGACCCACATATAATATAATGTCCCCACAGACCCACATATAATATAATGTCCTCACAGACCCACATATAATATAATGTCCCACAGACCCACATATAATATAATGTCCCCACAGACCCACATATAATATAATGTCCCCACAGACCCACATATAATATAATGTCTCCACAGACCCACAGATAATATAATGTCCCCAAAGACCCACATATAATATAATGTCCCCACAGATAATATAATGTCCTCACAGACCCACATATAATATAATGTCCCCACAGACCCACATATAATATAATGTCCCCACAGACCCACATATAATATAATGTCTCCACAGACCCACAGATAATATAATGTCCCCAAAGACCCACATATAATATAATGTCCCCACAGATAATATAATGTCCCCACAGACCCACATATAATATAATGTCCCCACAGACCCACATATAATATAATGTCCCCACAGACCCACATATAATATAATGTCCCCACAGATAATATAATGTCCTCACAGACCCACATATAATATAATGTTACCACAGACCCACATATAATATAATGTCCCCACAGACCCACATATAATACAATGTCCTCACAGACCCACATATAATATAATGTTACCACAGACCCACATATAATATAATGCCCCCACAGACCCACATACAATATAATGTCCTCACAGACCCACATATAATATAATGTCCCCACAGACCCACATATAATATAATGTCCTCACAGACCCACATATAATATAATGTCCCCACAGACCCTCATATAATATAATGTCCTCACAGACCCACATATAATATAATGTCCCCACAGACCCACATATAATATAATGTCCTCACAGACCCACATATAATATAATGTCCTCACAGACCCACATATAATATAATGTCCTCACAGACCCACATATAATATAATGTCCCCACAGACCCACATATAATATAATGTCCTCACAGACCCACATATAATATAATGTCCTCACAGACCCACATATAATATAATGTCCCCACAGACCCACATATAATATAATGTCCGCACACACCCACATATAATATAATGTCCCCACAGACCCAAATATAATATAATGTCCGCACACACCCACATATAATATAATGTCCCCACAGACCCACATATAATATAATGTCCTCACAGACCCACAGATAATATAATGTCCTCACAGACCCACATATAATATAATGTCCCCACAGACCCACATATAATATAATGTCCTCACAGACCCACATATAATATAATGTCCTCACAGACCCACATATAATATAATGTCCCCACAGACCCACATATAATATAATGTCCCCACAGACCCACATATAATATAATGTCCTCACAGACCCACATATAATATAATGTCCCACAGACCCACATATAATATAATGTCCCCACAGACCCACATATAATATAATGTCCCCACAGATAATATAATGTCCCCACAGACCCACATATAATATAATGTCCCCACAGACCCACATATAATATAATGTCCCCACAGACCCACATATAATATAATGTCCTCACAGACCCACGTATAATATAATGTCCCACAGACCCACATATAATATAATGTCCCCACAGACCCACATATAATATAATGTCCCCACAGACCCACATATAATATAATGTCTCCACAGACCCACAGATAATATAATGTCCCCAAAGACCCACATATAATATAATGTCCCCACAGATAATATAATGTCCTCACAGACCCACATATAATATAATGTCCCCACAGACCCACATATAATATAATGTCCCCACAGACCCACATATAATATAATGTCCCCACAGACCCACATATTATATTATGTCCCCACATAACCACATATAATATAATGTCCCCACAGACCCACATATAATATGATGTCCCCACACACCCACATATAATATAATGTCCTCACAGACCCACATATAATATAATGTCCCCACAAACCCACATATAATATAATGTCCGCACACACCCACATATAATATAATGTCCTCACAGACCCACCTATATTATAATGTCCCCACAGACCCAAATATAATATAATGTCCGCACACACCCACATATAATATAATGTCCTCACAGACCCACCTATATTATAATGTCCTCACAGACCCACAGATAATATAATGTCCCCACAGAACCACATATAATATAATGTCCCCACAGACCCACATATAATATAATGTCCTCACAAACCCACCTATAATATAATGTCCTCACAGACCCACCTATATTATAATGTCCTCACAGACCCACATATAATATAATGTCCTCACAAACCCACCTATATTATAATGTCCTCACAGACCCACAGATAATATAATGTCCCCACAGAACCACATATAATATAATGTCCCCACAGACCCACATATAATATAATGTCCTCACAGACCCACATATAATATAATGTCCCCACAGACCCACCTATAATATAATGTCCTCACAAACCCACCTATAATATAATGTCCTCACAGACCCACAGATAATATAATGTCCCCACCGAACCACATATAATATAATGTCCCCACAGACCCACATATAATATGATGTCCCCACACACCCACATATAATATAATGTCCCCAAAGACCCACATATAATATAATGTCCCCACAGATAATATAATGTCCCCACAGACCCACATATAATATAATGTCCCCACAGACCCACATATAATATAATGTCCCCACAGATAATATAATGTCCTCACAGACCCACATATAATATAATGTCCTCACAGACCCACATATAATATAATGTCCCCACAGACTCACGTATAATATAATGTCCTCACAGACCCACATATAATATAATGTCCCCACAGACCCACATATAATATAATGTCCCCACAGACCCACAGATAATATAATGTCCCCACAGACCCACATATAATATAATGTCCCCACAGACCCACATATAATATAATGTCCCCACAGACCCACATATAATATAATGTCCCCACAGACCCACATATAATATAATGTCCTCACAGACCCACATATAATATAATGTCCCCACAGACCCACATATAATATAATGTCCTCACAAACCCACCTATAATATAATGTCGTCACAGACCCACATATAATATAATGTCCCCACAGACCCACATATAATATAATGTCCCCACAGACCCACATATAATATAATGTCCCCACAGACCCACATATAATATAATGTCCCCACAGACCCACATATAATATAATGTCCTCACAGACCCACATATAATATAATGTCCCCACAGACCCACATATAATATAATGTCCTCACAGACCCACAGATAATATAATGTCCCCACAGAACCACATATAATATAATGTCCCCACAGATAATATAATGTCCCCACAGAACCACATATAATATAATATCCCCACAGATAATATAATGTCCCCACAGAACCACATATAATATAATGTCCCCACATATAATATAATGTCCCCACAGACCCACATATAATATGATGTCCCCACACACCCACATATAATATAATGTCCTCACAAACCCACCTATAATATAATGTCCTCACAGACCCACAGATAATATAATGTCCCCACAGAACCACATATAATATAATGTCCCCACAGACCCACATATAATATGATGTCCCCACACACCCAAATATAATATAATGTCCTCACAAACCCACCTATAATATAATGTCCCCACAGACCCACATATAATATAATGTCCTCACAGACCCACATATAATATAATGTCCCCACAGACCCACATATAATATAATGTCCTCACAAACCCACCTATAATATAATGTCCCCACAGACCCACATATAATATAATGTCCTCACAAACCCACCTATAATATAATGTCCTCACAGACCCACAGATAATAAAATGTCCCCACCGAACCACATATAATATAATGTCCCCACAGACCCACATATAATATGATGTCCCCACACACCCACATATAATATAATGTCCTCACAGACCCACATATAATATAATGCCCCCACAGACCCACATATAATATAATGTCCCCACAGACTCACATATAATATAATGTCCCCACAGGTAATATAATGTCCTCACAGACCCACATATAATATAATGACCCCACACACCCACAAAAAATATAATGTCCTCACAGACCCACATATAATATAATGTCCCCACAGACCCACATATAATATAATGTCTCCACAGACCCTCATATAATATAATGTCACCACAGACCACATATAATATAATGTCCACACAGACCCACATATAATATAATGCCCCCACAGACCCACATATAACATAATGTCCTCACAGACCCACATATAATATAATGTCCTCACAGACCCACATATAATATAATGTCCTCACAGACCCACAGATAATATAATGTCCCCACAGACCCACATATAATATAATGTCCCCACAGACTCACATATAATATAATGTCCCCACAGATAATATAATGTCCTCACAGACCCACATATAATATAATGTCCCCACAGACCCACATATAATATAATGCCCCCACAGACCGACATATAATATAATGTCCCCACACACCCACATATAATATAATGTCCCCTCAGACCCACATAAAATATAATGTCCTCACAGACCCACATATAATATAATGCCCCCACAGACCCACATATAATATAATGTCCCCACACACCCACATATAATATAATGTCCCCTCAGACCCACATATAATATAATGTCCCCACAGACCCACATATAATATAATGTCCCCACAGACCCACAGATAATATAATGCCCCCACAGACCCACATATAATATAATGTCCCCACAGACCCACAGATAATATAATGTCCCCACAGATAATATAATGTCCTCACTGACCCACATATAATATAATGTCCCCACAGACCCACATATAATATAATGTCCCCTCAGACCCACATATAATATAATGCCCCCACAGACCCACATATAATATAATGTCCCCACAGACCCACAGATAATATAATGTCCCCACAGATAATATAATGTCCTCACAGACCCACATATAATATAATGTCCCCACAGACCCACATATAATATAATGCCCCCACAGACCCACATATAATATAATGTCCCCACACACCCACATATAATATAATGTCCCCTCAGACCCACATATAATATAATGTCCCCACAGACCCACATATAATATAATGCCCCCACAGACCCACATATAATATAATGTCCCCACAGACTCACATATAATATAATGTCCCCACAGACCCACATATAATATAATGTCCGCACACACCCACATATAATATAATGTCCCCACAGACCCACATATAATATAATGTCCTCACAGACCCACATATAATATAATGTCCTCACAGACCCACATATAATATAATGTCCCCACAGATAATATAATGTCCTCACAGACATATAATATAATGTCCTCAAAGACCCACATATAATATAATGTCCCCACAGAACCACATATAATATAATGTCCCCACAGACCCACATATAATATAATGTCCGCACAGACCCACATATAATATAATGTCCCCACATATAATATAATGTCCTCACAGACCCACATATAATATAATGTCCCCACAGACCCACATATAATATAATGTCCTCACACACCCACATATAATATAATGTCCTCACAGACCCACATATATAATGTCCCCACATATAATATAATGTCCCCACAGACCCACATATAATATGATGTCCCCACAGACCCACATATAATATAATGTCCCCACAGACCCACATATAATATAATGCCCCCACAGACCCACATATAATATGATGTCCCCATAGACCCACATATAATATAATGCCCCCACAGACCCACATATAATATAATGTCCCCACAGACCCACATATAATATAATGTCCCCACACACCCACATATAATATAATATCCCCACAGGCCCACATATAATATAATGTCTTCACAGACCCACATATAATATAATGCCCCCACAGACCCACATATAATATAATGTCCCCACAGACCCACATATAATATAATGTCCCCACAAACCCACATATAATATAATGTCCCCACACACCCACATATAATATAATGTCCTCACAGACCCACATATAATATAATATCCCCACAGGCCCACATATAATATAATGTCTTCACAGACCCACATATAATATAATGCCCCCACAGACCCACATATAATATAATGTCCTTACAGACCCACATATAATATGATGTCCCCACACACCCACATATAATATAATGTCTTCACAGACCCACATATAATATAATGCCCCCACAGACCCACATATAATATAATGTCCTCACAGACCCACATATAATATAATGTCCCCACAGACCCACATATAATATAATGTCCTCACAGACCCACATATAATATAATGTCCCCACAGAACCACATATAATATAATGTCCTCACACACCCACATATAATATAATGTCCCCACAGAACCACATATACTATAATGTCCCCACAGATAATATAATGTCGTCACAGACCCACATATAATATAATGTCGTCACAGACCCACATATAATATAATGCACCCACAGACCCACATATAATATAATGTCCCCACACACCCACATATAATATAATGTCCCCACAGACCCACATATAATATAATGTCCTCACAGACCCACATATAATATAATGTCCTCACAGACCCACATATAATATAATGTCCCCACAGACCCACATATAATATAATGTCCTCACAGACCCACATATAATATAATGTCCTCACAGACCCACCTATAATAAAATGTCCCCACAGACCCACATATAATATAATGTCCTCACAGAACCACAGATAATATAATGTCCTCACAGACCCACATATAATATAATGTCCTCACACACCCACATATAATATAATGTCCCCACAGACCCACATATAATATAATGTCCTCACAAACCCACCTATAATATAATGTCCTCACAGACCCACATATAATATAATGTCCTCACAGACCCACATATAATATAATGTCCCCACAGAACCACATATAATATAATGTCCCCACAGACCCACATATAATATGATGTCCCCACACACCCACATATAATATAATGTCCTCACAGACCCACAGATAATATAATGTCCCCACAGACCCACATATAATATAATGTCCCCACAGACCCACATATAATATGATGTCCCCACACACCCACATATATTATAATGTCCTCACAGACCCACAGATAATATAATGTCCCCACAGAACCACATATAATATAATGTCCCCACAGACCCACATATAATATGATGTCCCCACACACCCACATATAATATAATGTCCTCACAAACCCACCTATAATATAATGTCCTCACAGACCCACAGATAATATATTGTCCCCACAGAACCACTTATAATATAATGTCCCCACAGACCCACAGATAATATAATGTCCTCACAGACCCACATATAATATAATGTCCTCACAGACCCACATATAATATAATGTCCTCACAGACCCACATATAATATAATGTCCTCACACACCCACATATAATATAATGTCCCCACACACCCACATATAATATAATGTCCCCACAGACCCACATATAATATAATATCCCCATAGACCCACATATAATATAATGTCCTCACACACCCACCTATAATATAATGTCCTTACAGACCCACATATAATATGATGTCCCCACACACCCACCTATAATATAATGTCCCCACAGACCCACAGATAATATAATGTCCTCACAGACCCACAGATAATATAATGTCCTCACAAACCCACCTATAATATAATGTCCCCACAGACCCACATATAATATAATGTCCCCACAGACCCACATATAATATAATGTCCCCACACACCCACATATAATATAATGTCCTCACAGACCCACATATTATATAATGTCCTCACAGACCCACATATAATATAATGCACCCACAGACCCACATATAATATAATGTCCCCACAGACTCACATATAATATAATGTCCCCACAGGTAATATAATGTCCTCACAGACCCACATATAATATTATGACCCCACTCACCCACAAATAATTTAATGTCCTCACAGACCCACATATAATATAATGTCCCCACAGACCCACATATAATATAATGTCCCCACAGATAATATAATGTCTCCACAGACCCTCATATAATATAATGTCCCCACAGACCACATATAATATAATGTCCACACAGACCCACATATAATATAATGTCCCCACAGACCCACATATAATATAATGTCCTCACAGACCCACATATAATATAATGTCCTCACAGACCCACATATAATATAATGTCCCCACAGAACCACATATAACATAATGTCCTCACAGACCCACATATAATATAATGTCCTCACAGACCCACAGATAATATAATGTCCCCACAGACCCACATATAATATAATGTCCCCACAGACTCACATATAATATAATGTCCCCACAGATAATATAATGTCCTCACAGACCCACATATAATATAATGTCCCCACAGACCCACATATAATATAATGCCCCCACAGACCCACATATAATATAATGTCCCCACACACCCACATATAATATAATGTCCCCACAGACCCACATATAATATAATGTCCTCACAGACCCACATATAATATAATGTCCTCACAGACCCACATATAATATAATGTCCTCACAGACCCACATATAATATAATGTCCCCACAGACTCACATATAATATAATGTCCTCACAGACCCACATATAATATAATGTCCTCACAGACCCACATATAATATAATGTCCTCACAGACCCACATATAATATAATGTCCCCACAGACCCACAGATAATATAATGTCCTCACAGACCCACATATAATATAATGGCCCCACAGACCCATATATAATATAATGTCCCCATAGATAATATAATGTCCTCACAGACCCACATATAATATAATGTCCTCACAGACCCAGATATAATATAATGTCCTCACAGACCCACATATAATATAATGTCCTGACAGACCCACATATAATATAATGTCCCCACAGAACTGTAGCACCCCGAGGGCTTGGCTGCTACAGGGGTATTGCACCTCGAACCAGAGGTGTGGTATTCCACTCCCGGGTAAGGATGGAGTGTGGACTAGAACTCAGTTAGCTGCATGCACCACATACATCCCATTTCCGGGGGACAGATCAACGGTACTCCCACCAGATAGATGTGCAGGTACGACAGCGTCTGTCCCTGGCTGGAGTGGGAGGGGGGGAGGAATATCCCAGTGGTGCAGGAGCAGAGAGGGGAGGGACTCTGGGCATAGGAAGGAGCCCATTGGTGGCTAGTCACCTGGGCTCGGGTGTCAGAGGGAGTATAAAAGGTGGGCACCATCTTAGGAGTTCAGTCAGACAGAAGAAGAGGAGAAGAGTAGTGACAGGGAGCAGCAGCCCTGTCTGGGTGCTGCTCCTGAAGGGAGCAAGAGAGAGAAAGACAAGAGGAAAGGAACAAGGAACAAGGAAGGAATGGAACCTGGAGAAAGGCCCAGAGACATGAAGGAAGAGGGAACCCGAACACGCTAGGAGTCAGCGGGTGAAGGGTTGGCAGATCAGGGTACCGGATCCCGAACTGGTGGAGGCCACTTATCCTCAGCCAGGAACCGGAGGTCGTGGCCACGTCTTGGCGCGACCACTCACTACACTCACCACGAAGGCACGCCACATAGGGTCAGGGAAACCGGAGATAGGTTTCGCCACCAGAAGGCCCGAGGAAGCTGGACATGGGTGGGTCCCTAGTGGGGACGGCCAGAGAAAGGAACGGAGAAAGGAGTTCAAGGTCACACTCTGGAACTGCCTGGGGGTTGGTCGAGCCCCGTACCTGGTGGACGCAGCACGGCTCGGGTCGTCATCACCTGCAGGACTGACACTGATAACATCTGTGAGTAAAGCATTGAAAACTGCAATCAGTCTCTGTGTTCCATCGCACTACCAGCACTAAAGGTACCGGGACGCCCTTTCTATCACTCCCTTCACCCGCACCAGCTGCCCTGAGGCCATACCTCTCCCGTTGGGGGTTATACCACCATTGCTGCACACATACCACCGGCCTCAGCGGACTGTTCTGCAGCGGCGGCCTTGCGACCGCAAATCAACGGGTGGCGTAGTCGACACTTAAACAACATCTACAAAGACTGCCACACACTTAGTTTGACCACCCTGGGCACGGACCGGGTCCCCGCCACTCGGAGACTACTACCCCCATCGGATCCGGCTCCGGGTATTCCCCCGCGCACACGTGCGCCGCACTACAGCACTGGCCCAGGGGGCGCGTCAACTTTGGCGTAGTCGGCAGGATTACGTGCCCGCAACCACCGGGTACTGCGTGCCTGAAAAAAGAGACTTTTATACTTACCTGTGGTGAAGTTTCCCGCCGTCCGGAGTCGTTTCCCGCCATCTGGAGCCGATTCCCGCCATCCGACGCCATCTTCTGCCTTCTTCCCGCCATCCGTGGAGCTTTCCCGCCATTGGACGCCATCTTGAGGACGCCGCGCGGGAAGAAGAGGGGCGTGGACTCCGAAAGCCCGCGAGAATTGAAGCCCCGCCTCACGTCCGGACGTTGCGTCAGGTCCTGGAGGGAGCCCAGCGACGCCGACGTCACAGGAGCGTGACGGAAGGTCCTCAACCCTGACGAGCCACTGCGGAGCCGCGGCCTACGGAAGAGGATCATCGCCAGGTAGGCCACGGTCCACTAGGGGGGAGGAGGATGTCGGATACGGAGGAGAGCTTCACCGCCACAGCCGCCATACCAGATTGCAGAGCTGCTAGCGGTGCTCCAGAAGGAAGAACCGGAGTACGCGCAGGCCACGCTGGAAGAGCTGAACAGGAGGATGATCTGGGCGCAACGAGACGTGCTCGCCGGGTGGAAGGAGGAGTTGACCCGGCGCACGCTGACCTGCCAACCGGAGGTGCAGCCACCATCCAGCACCGCGTCGATCCCGAGAGGCAGCAGAAGCGGACCGGAGGCCGGGGACGACGCCGCGGGGGAGGCCGCAACGACAAGTAAGGGGAACGCCGTTACTCCGGGCCCTGAGGCCGCGGACCTGCCCCTACCTCCCGCCGCGGGACCCGAAGCTCTGGGTGCCGCACCGCCCACCGTACCTCCACCACCAGTAGTCAGCCCTCCAGCAGCAAGCTCTGCAGCGGAGCCTCGCCCTGAACCGTGCTCCCCAACACCGGGCACGATCAGAAAGTCACCGGCCTGGTTAAAAGGCCGAGTGCCCGCGGGCGCTGCACCCCAGCCGGGGCCCCCAGTCGTGCCATCATTGGGGAAAGACCTGTATGAGCAGCACACCTGCCCGGATGGGACACCATTCGTCTGGCCGCCTGAGTACACCAACCCCCTTTCCAGGAAGAGTCATCCCGTAGGAGCAAGGGCCCCAGATGAACCGCTAATCCCAGCTCCGGAGCCCGTGGACCTCTCTTCACCCCGCTGGAGGACGCCCAATTCGAGGGGGACCCCACTGGAGAAGGCCTGATGGGGTTCACTCAGGAGACCCGGGCGGGCGCCGCCCGGCGCTATGAGACCTGCCGCCAACAACTGGCAACGTTTGAGCGGGAGCGGAGAGAGAGGAAAGTGAAGGAGGAGTGGCTCCACATTAAAAACGTGGAGCAGAAGACAAGGACCCGCCAGGACCCCCCCCCTGTACAGCTCACGGTCCCCGAGTCACCGGGACTGTTGTTAAGTTTCACATGGCATGTGGCTGGGGCATCATCTAAGACCCGAAGACCATAAGCCAGGTGTTTGTAAACAGGAGCGACGTAGAGTCCCACCTACCGGAGGGGCACAGTGGACGGGACCTGGTGCCTGGAGATACCGTCACCTATACCAGGCATAAGGGAGTGAAGGGGTGGTACGCCCTTCATGTCCACCGGGTCAAGGAAGAAGAGGAGCAATCGTACCAGGAGGAGGAGGAGAAAGAGGGCCCGGACGGGTCTGAACCTGAGGAAGAGAAAGGAGCGTGTGGAGCACACCGTTAATCATAAACGGTAAAAGAGGAGATGTAAATAGTTACCCGACCGGGTATAAGGACTGTTGTGGGACTGTTTCCACTAAGAGTGTGGTCCCCGTTGGGACAGAAAGAGAACTGTTGCCTATTTTTGCCCTAATCCCTAACCTGACCGAGGACTGAGAGCGGTCATCCCTTCCCTCTACCTGGCCGAAGACTGAGAGCGGCCAGATCCCAAGATCCCAAGAACCCGAGAATTCAAGAATGTTTTATTTGAGAATGCCTTAATGTGAAATTTGATATGATGCCAAAGTTTTACATAGTGTTTTTGTAAAAGAGTTCCGGTGGCATTAGCCAGCTGTTGAGAAAACCTCCCATAAAGGGATGGATGAAAGTTGATGTGTTTTATGTGTACGTACACTTTAAAAATTGTTTTTACTCTATTTCAGCCCGAGGACGTGCTGTGGTTTACCAGGGGGGAATGTAGCACCCCGAGGGCTCGGCTGCTACAGGGGTATTGAACCTCGAAGCAGAGGTGTGGTATTCCACTCCCGGGTAAGGATGGAGTGTGGACTAGAACTCAGTTAGCTGCATGCACCACATACATCCCATTTCCGGGGGACAGATCAACGGTACTCCCACCAGATAGATGTGCAGGTACGACAGCGTCTGTCCCTGGCTGGAGTGGGAGGGGGGGAGGAATATCCCAGTGGTGCAGGAGCAGAGAGGGGAGGGACTCTGGGCATAGGAAGGAGCCCATTGGTGGCTAGTCACCTGGGCTCGGGTGTCAGAGGGAGTATAAAAGGTGGGCACCATCTTAGGAGTTCAGTCAGACAGAAGAAGAGGAGAAGAGTAGTGACAGGGAGCAGCAGCCCTGTCTGGGTGCTGCTCCTGAAGGGAGCAAGAGAGAGAAAGACAAGAGGAAAGGAACAAGGAACAAGGAAGGAATGGAACCTGGAGAAAGGCCCAGAGACATGAAGGAAGAGGGAACCCGAACACGCTAGGAGTCAGCGGGTGAAGGGTTGGCAGATCAGGGTACCGGATCCCGAACTGGTGGAGGCCACTTATCCTCAGCCAGGAACCGGAGGTCGTGGCCACGTCTTGGCGCGACCACTCACTACACTCACCACGAAGGCACGCCACATAGGGTCAGGGAAACCGGAGATAGGTTTCGCCACCAGAAGGCCCGAGGAAGCTGGACATGGGTGGGTCCCTAGTGGGGACGGCCAGAGAAAGGAACGGAGAAAGGAGTTCAAGGTCACACTCTGGAACTGCCTGGGGGTTGGTCGAGCCCCGTACCTGGTGGACGCAGCACGGCTCGGGTCGTCATCACCTGCAGGACTGACACTGATAACATCTGTGAGTAAAGCATTGAAAACTGCAATCAGTCTCTGTGTTCCATCGCACTACCAGCACTAAAGGTACCGGGACGCCCTTTCTATCACTCCCTTCACCCGCACCAGCTGCCCTGAGGCCATACCTCTCCCGTTGGGGGTTATACCACCATTGCTGCACACATACCACCGGCCTCAGCGGACTGTTCTGCAGCGGCGGCCTTGCGACCGCAAATCAACGGGTGGCGTAGTCGACACTTAAACAACATCTACAAAGACTGCCACACACTTAGTTTGACCACCCTGGGCACGGACCAGGTCCCCGCCACTCGGAGACTACTACCCCCATTGGATCCGGCTCCGGGTATTCCCCCGCGCACACGTGCGCCGCACTACAGCACTGGCCCAGGGGGCGCGTCAGAACCACATATAATGTCCCCACAGACCCACATATAATATAATGTCCCCACAGACCCACATATAATATAATGTCCTCACACACCCACATATAATATAATGTCCTCACAGACCCACATATATAATGTCCCCACATATAATATAATGTCCCCACAGACCCACATATAATATGATGTCCCCACAGACCCACATATAATATAATGTCCCCACAGACCCACATATAATATAATGCCCCCACAGACCCACATATAATATGATGTCCCCATAGACCCACATATAATATAATGCCCCCACAGACCCACATATAATATAATGTCCCCACAGACCCACATATAATATAATGTCCCCACACACCCACATATAATATAATGTCCCCACACACCCACATATAATATAATATCCCCACAGGACCACATATAATATAATGGCTTCACAGACCCACATATAATATAATGCCCCCACAGACCCACATATAATATAATGTCCCCACAGACCCACATATAATATAATGTCCCCACAAACCCACATATAATATAATGTCCCCACACACCCACATATAATATAATGTCCTCACAGACCCACATATAATATAATATCCCCACAGGCCCACATATAATATAATGTCTTCACAGACCCACATATAATATAATGCCCCCACAGACCCACATATAATATAATGTCCTCACAGACCCACATATAATATGATGTCCCCACACACCCACATATAATATAATGCCCCCACAGACCCAAATATAATATAATGTCCTCACAGACCCACATATAATATAATGTCCCCACAGACCCACATATAATATAATGTCCTCACAGACCCACATATAATATAATGTCCCCACAGAACCACATATAATATAATGTCCCCACAGAACCACATATAATATAATGTCCCCACAGACCCACATATAATATAATGTCCTCACAGACCCACATATAATATAATGTCCTCACACACCCACATATAATATAATGTCCCCACATAACCACATATACTATAATGTCCCCACAGATAATATAATGTCCTCACAGACCCACATATAATATAATGTCCCCACAGACCCACATATAATATAATGCCCCCACAGACCCACATATAATATAATGTCCCCACACACCCACATATAATATAATGTCCCCACACACCCACATATAATATAATGTCCTCACAGACCCACATATAATATAATGTCCCCACAGACCCACATATAATATAATGTCCCCACAGACCCACATATAATATAATGTCCTCACAGACCCACATATAATATAATGTCCTCACAGACCCACATATAATATAATGTCCCCACAGATAATATAATGTCCTCACAGACCCACATATAATATAATGTCCTCACAGACCCACATATAATATAATGTCCCCACAGACCCACATATAATATAATGTCCGCACAGACCCACATATAATATAATGTCCCCACATATAATATAATGTCCTCACAGACCCACATATAGTATAATGTCCCCACAGACCCACATATAATATAATGTCCCCACAGACCCACATATAATATAATGTCCCCACAGACCCACATATAATATAATGTCCCCACAGACCCACATATAATATAATGTCCTCACAGATAATATAATGTCCTCTCACACCCACATATAATATAATGTCCTCACAGACCCACATATAATATAATGTCCTCACACACCCACATATAATATAATGTCCTCACAGACCCACATATAATATAATGTCCCCACATATAATATAATGTCCCCACAGACCCACATATAATATGATGTCCCCACAGACCCACATATAATATAATGTCCCCACAGACCCACATATAATATAATGCCCCCACAGACCCACATATAATATGATGTCCCCATAGACCCACATATAATATAATGCCCCCACAGACCCACATATAATATAATGTCCCCACAGACCCACATATAATATAATGTCCCCACACACCCACATATAATATAATGTCCCCACACACCCACATATAATATAATATCCCCACAGGCCCACATATAATATAATGTCTTCACAGACCCACATATAATATAATGCCCCCACAGACCCACATATAATATAATGTCCCCACAGACCCACATATAATATAATGTCCCCACAAACCCACATATAATATAATGTCCCCACACACCCACATATAATATAATGTCCTCACAGACCCACATATAATATAATATCCCCACAGGCCCACATATAATATAATGTCTTCACAGACCCACATATAATATAATGCCCCCACAGACCCACATATAATATAATGTCCTCACAGACCCACATATAATATAATGTCCCCACACACCCACATATAATATAATGTCCCCACAGATAATATAATGTCCTCACAGACCCACATATAATATAATGTCCCCACAGACCCACATATAATATAATGTCCCCACAAACCCACATATAATATAATGTCCCCACACACCCACATATAATATAATGTCCTCACAGACCCACATATAATATAATGTCCCCACAGACCCACATATAATATAATGTCCCCACAGACCCACATATAATATAATGTCCTCACAGATAATATAATGTCCCCACAGACCCACATATAATATAATGTCCCCACAGACCCACATATAATATAATGTCCCCACAGACCCACATATAATATAATGTCCTCACAGACTCACATATAATATAATGTCCCCACAGATAATATAATGTCCCCACAGACCCACATATAATATAATGTCCTCACAGACCCACATATAATATAATGTTCTCACAGACCCACATATACTATAATGTCCCCACAGATAATATAATGTCCTCACAGACCCACATATAATATAATGTCCCCACAGACCCACATATAATATAATGTTCTCACAGACCCACATATAATATAATGTCCCCACAGACCCACATATAATATAATGTCCCCACAGACAAACATATAATATAATGTCCCCACAGACCCACATATAATATAATGTCCTCACAGACCCACATATAATATAATGTCCCCACAGAACCACATATAATATAATGTCCCCACAGACCCACATATAATATAATGTCCCCACAGACCCACATATAATGTAATGCCCCCACAGACCCACATATAATATAATGTCTTCACAGACCCACATATAATATAATGTCCCCACAGAACCACATATAATATAATGTCCCCACAGACCCACATATAATATAATGTCCCCATAGACCCACATATAATATAATGCCCCCACAGATCCACATATAATATAATGTCCCCACAGACCCACATATAATATAATGTCCTCACAGACCCACATATAATATAATGTCCTCACAGACCCACATATAATATAATGTCCTCACAGACCCACATATAATATAATGTCCCCACAGACCCACATATAATATAATGTCCTCACAGACCCACATATAATATAATGTCCCCACAGAACCACATATAATATAATGTCCCCACAGAACCACATATAATATAATGTCCCCACAGACCCACATATAATATAATGTCCTCACAGACCCACATATAATATAATGTCCTCACACACCCACATATAATATAATGTCCCCACAGAACCACATATACTATAATGTCCCCACAGATAATATAATGTCCTCACAGACCCACATATAATATAATGTCCCCACAGACCCACATATAATATAATGCCCCCACAGACCCACATATAATATAATGTCCCCACAGATAATATAATGTCCTCACAGACCCACATATAATATAATGCCCCCACAGACCCACATATAATATAATGTCCCCACATATAATATAATGTCCCCACAGACCCACATATAATATAATGCCCCCACAGACCCACATATAATATAATGTCCCCACAGATAATATAATGTCCCCACAGACCCACATATAATATAATGCCCCCACAGACCCACATATAATATAATGTCCCCACAGACCCACATATAATATAATGTCCCCACAGACCCACATATAATATAATGTCCCCACAGAACCACATATAATATAATGCCCCCACAGACCCACATATAATATAATGTCCCCACACACATACATATAATATAATGTCCCCACACACCCACATATAATATAATGTCCTCACAGACCCACATATAATATAATGTCCCCACAGACCCACATATAATATAATGTCCCCACAGACCCACACATAATATAATGTCCTCACAGACCCACATATAATATAATGTCCTCACAGACAAACATATAATATAATGTCCCCACAGACTCACATATAATATAATGTCCCCAAAGACCCACATATAATATAATGTCCGCACACACCCACATATAATATAATGTCCCCACAGACCCACATATAATATAATGTCCTCACAGACCCACATATAATATAATGTCCCCACAGACCCACATATAATATAATGTCCTCACAGACCCACATATAATATAATGTCCCCACAGATAATATAATGTCCTCACAGACCCACATATAATATAATGTCCTCACAGACCCACATATAATATAATGTCCCCACAGAACCACATATAATATAATGTCCCCACAGACCCACATATAATATAATGTCCGCACAGACCCACATATAATATAATGTCCCCACATATAATATAATGTCCTCACAGACCCACATATAGTATAATGTCCCCACAGACCCACATATAATATAATGTCCCCACAGACCCACATATAATATAATGTCCCCACAGACCCACATATAATATAATGTCCTCACAGATAACATAATGTCCTCACACACCCACATATAATATAATGTCCTCACAGACCCACATATAATATAATGTCCTCACACACCCACATATAATATAATGTCCCCACATATAATATAATGTCCCCACAGACCCACATATAATATGATGTCCCCACAGACCCACATATAATATAATGTCCCCACAGACCCACATATAATATAATGCCCCCACAGACCCACATATAATATGATGTCCCCATAGACCCACATATAATATAATGCCCCCACAGACCCACATATAATATAATGTCCCCACAGACCCACATATAATATAATGTACCCACACACCCACATATAATATAATGTCCTCACAGACCCACATATAATATAATGTCCCCACATATAATATAATGTCCCCACAGACCCACATATAATATGATGTCCCCACAGACCCACATATAATATAATGTCCCCACAGACCCACATATAATATAATGCCCCCACAGACCCACATATAATATGATGTCCCCATAGACCCACATATAATATAATGCCCCCACAGACCCACATATAATATAATGTCCCCACAGACCCACATATAATATAATGTCCCCACACACCCACATATAATATAATGTCCCCACACACCCACATATAATATAATATCCCCACAGGCCCACATATAATATAATGTCTTCACAGACCCACATATAATATAATGCCCCCACAGACCCACATATAATATAATGTCCTCACAGACCCACATATAATATAATGTCCCCACAGACCCACATATAATATAATGTCCCCACAAACCCACATATAATATAATGTCCCCACACACCCACATATAATATAATGTCCCCACAGACCCACATATAATATAATGTCCCCACAAACCCACATATAATATAATGTCCCCACACACCCACATATAATATAATGTCCTCACAGACCCACATATAATATAATATCCCCACAGGCCCACATATAATATAATGCCCCCACAGACCCACATATAATATAATGTCCTCACAGACCCACATATAATATGATGTCCCCACACACCCACATATAATATAATGTCCCCATAGATAATATAATGTCCTCACAGACCCACATATAATATAATGTCCCCACAGACCCACATATAATATAATGTCCCCACAAACCCACATATAATATAATGTCCCCACACACCCACATATAATATAATGTCCTCACAGACCCACATATAATATAATGTCCCCACAGACCCACATATAATATAATGTCCCCACAGACCCACATATAATATAATGTCCCCACAGACCCACATATAATATAATGTCCTCACAGACTCACATATAATATAATGTCCCCACAGATAATATAATGTCCCCACAGACCCACATATAATATAATGTCCTCACAGACCCACATATAATATAATGTTCTCACAGACCCACATATACTATAATGTCCCCACAGATAATATAATGTCCTCACAGACCCACATATAATATAATGTCCCCACAGACCCACATATAATATAATGTCCCCACAGACCCACATATAATATAATGTTCTCACAGACCCACATATAATATAATGTCCCCACAGACCCACATATAATATAATGTCCCCACAGACCCACATATAATATAATGTCCCCACAGAACCACATATAATATAATGTCCCCACAGACCCACATATAATATAATGTCCCCACAGACCCACATATAATGTAATGCCCCCACAGACCCACATATAATATAATGTCTTCACAGACCCACATATAATATAATGTCCCCACAGAACCACATATAATATAATGTCCTCACAGACCCACATATAATATAATGTCCCCACAGAACCACATATAATATAATGTCCCCACAGACCCACATATAATATAATGTCCCCATAGACCCACATATAATATAATGCCCCCACAGACCCACATATAATATAATGTCCCCACAGACCCACATATAATATAATGTCCTCACAGACCCACATATAATATAATGTCCTCACAGACCCACATATAATATAATGTCCCCACAGACCCACATATAATATAATGTCCTCACAGACCCACATATAATATAATGTCCCCACAGAACCACATATAATATAATGTCCCCACAGAACCACATATAATATAATGTCCCCACAGACCCACATATAATATAATGTCCTCACAGACCCACATATAATATAATGTCCTCACAGACCCACATATAATATAATGTCCTCACACACCCACATATAATATAATGTCCCCACAGAACCACATATACTATAATGTCCCCACAGATAATATAATATCCTCACAGACCCACATATCATATAATGTCCCCACAGACCCACATATAATATAATGCCCCCACAGACCCACATATAATATAATGTCCCCACAGATAATATAATGTCCTCACAGACCCACATATAATATAATGCCCCCACAGACCCACATATAATATAATGTCCCCACATATAATATAATGTCCCCACAGACCCACATATAATATAATGCCCCCACAGACCCACATATAATATAATGTCCCCACAGATAATATAATGTCCCCACAGACCCACATATAATATAATGCCCCCACAGACCCACATATAATATAATGTCCTCACAGACCCACATATAATATAATGTCTTCACAGACCCACATATAATATAATGTCCCCACAGACCCACATATAATATAATGTCCCCACAGACCCACATATAATATAATGTCCCCACAGAACCACATATAATATAATGCCCCCACAGACCCACATATAATATAATGTCCCCACACACATACATATAATATAATGTCCCCACACACCCACATATAATATAATGTCCTCACAGACCCACATATAATATAATGTCCCCACAGACCCACATATAATATAATGTCCCCACAGACCCCAATATAATATAATGTCCTCACAGACCCACATATAATATAATGTCCTCACAGAAGCACATATAATATAATGTCCCCACAGACCCACATATAACATAATGTCCCCACAGACCCACATATAATATAATGCCCCCACATATAATATAATGTCCTCACAGACCCACATATAATATAATGTCCTCACAGACAAACATATAATATAATGTCCCCACAGACCCACATATAATATAATGTCCTCACAGACAAACATATAATATAATGTCCCCACAGACCCACATATAATATAATGTCCCCAAAGACCCACATATAATATAATGTCCGCACACACCCACATATAATATAATGTCCCCACAGACCCACATATAATATAATGTCCTCACAGACCCACATATAATATAATGTCCCCACAGACCCACATATAATATAATGTCCTCACAGACCCACATATAATATAATGTCCCCACAGATAATATAATGTCCCCACAGACCCACATATAATATAATGTCCTCACAGACCCACATATAATATAATGTCCTCACAGACCCACATATAATATAATGTCCTCACAGACCCACATATAATATAATGTCCCCACAGATAATATAATGTCCTCACAGACCCACATATAATATAATGTCCTCACAGACCCACATATAATATAATGTCCCCACAGATAATATAATGTCCCCACAGACCCACATATAATATAATGTCCTCACAGACCCACATATAATATAATGTCCTCACAGACCCACATATAATATAATGTCCTCACAGACCCACATATAATATAATGTCCCCACAGATAATATAATGTCCTCACAGACCCACATATAATATAATGTCCTCACAGACCCACATATAATATAATGTCCCCACAGAACCACATATAATATAATGTCCCCACAGACCCACATATAATATAATGTCCGCACAGACCCACATATAATATAATGTCCCCACATATAATATAATGTCCTCACAGACCCACATATAGTATAATGTCCCCACAGACCCACATATAATATAATGTCCCCACAGACCCACATATAATATAATGTCCCCACAGACCCACATATAATATAATGTCCTCACAGACCCACATATAATATAATGTCCCCACAGACCCACATATAATATAATGTCCCCACAGACCCACATATAATATAATGTCCTCACAGATAATATAATGTCCTCACACACCCACATATAATATAATGTCCTCACAGACCCACATATAATATAATGTCCTCACACACCCACACATAATATAATGTCCCCACATATAATATAATGTCCCCACAGACCCACATATAATATGATGTCCCCACAGACCCACATATAATATAATGTCCCCACAGACCCACATATAATATAATGCCCCCACAGACCCACATATAATATGATGTCCCCATAGACCCACATATAATATAATGCCCCCACAGACCCACATATAATATAATGTCCCCACAGACCCACATATAATATAATGTCCCCACACACCCACATATAATATAATGTCCCCATACACCCACATATAATATAATATCCCCACAGGCCCACATATAATATAATGTCTTCACAGACCCACATATAATATAATGCCCCCACAGACCCACATATAATATAATGTCCCCACACACCCACATATAATATAATGTCCTCACAGACCCACATATAATATAATGTCCTCACAGACCCACATATAATATAATATCCCCACAGGCCCACATATAATATAATGTCTTCACAGACCCACATATAATATAATGCCCCCACAGACCCACATATAATATAATGTCCTCACAGACCCACATATAATATGATGTCCCCACACACCCACATATAATATAATGTCCCCACACACCCACATATAATATAATGTCCTCACAGACCCACATATAATATAATGTCCTCACAGACCCACATATAATATAATATCCCCACAGGCCCACATATAATATAATGTCTTCACAGACCCACATATAATATAATGCCCCCACAGACCCACATATAATATAATGTCCTCACAGACCCACATATAATATGATGTCCCCACACACCCACATATAATATAATGTCCCCACAGATAATATAATGTCCTCACAGACCCACATATAATATAATGTCCCCTCAGACCCACATATAATATAATGTCCCCACAAACCCACATATAATATAATGTCCTCACAGACCCACATATAATATAATGTCCCCACAGAACCACATATAATATAATGTCCGCACATATAATATAATGTCCCCACAGACCCACATATAATATAATGTCCCCACAGACCCACATATAATATAATGTCCCCACAGACCCACATATAATATAATGTCCTCACAGACTCACATATAATATAATGTCCCCACAGATAATATAATGTCCCCACAGACCCACATATAATATAATGTCCTCACAGACTCACATATAATATACTGTCCCCATAGATAATATAATGTCCCCACAGACCCAAATATAATATAATGTCCTCACAGACTCACATATAATATAATGTCCCCACAGATAATATAATGTCCCCACAGACCCACATATAATATAATGTCCTCACAGACCCACATATAATATAATGTTCTCACAGACCCACATATAATATAATGTCCTCACAGACCCACATATAATATAATGTCCCCACAGACAAACATATAATATAATGTCCCCACAGACCCACATATAATATAATGTCCCCACAGACCCACATATAATATAATGTCCCCACAGACCCACATATAATATAATGTTCTCACAGACCCACATATAATATAATGTCCCCACAGACCCACATATAATATAATGTCCCCACAGACAAACATATAATATAATGTCCCCACAGACCCACATATGATATAATGTCCTCACAGACCCACATATAATATAATGTCCCCACAGAACCACATATAATATAATGTCCCCACAGACCCACATATAATATAATATAATGTCCCCACAGACCCACATATAATGTAATGCCCCCACAGACCCACATATAATATAATGTCTTCACAGACCCACATATAATATAATGTCCCCACAGAACCACATATAATATAATGTCCTCACAGACCCACATATAATATAATGTCCCCACAGTACCACATATAATATAATGTCCCCACAGACCCACATATAATATAATGTCCCCATAGACCCACATATAATATAATGCCCCCACAGACCCACATATAATATAATGTCCCCACATATAATATAATGTCCTCACAGACCCACATATAGTATAATGTCCCCACAGACCCACATATAATATAATGTCCCCACAGACCCACATATAATATAATGTCCTCACAGACCCACATATAATATAATGTCCCCACAGACCCACATATAATATAATGTCCCCACAGACTCACATATAATATAATGTCCTCACAGATAATATAATGTCCTCACACACCCACATATAATATAATGTCCTCACAGACCCACATATAATATAATGTCCTCACACACCCACATATAATATAATGTCCCCACATATAATATAATGTCCCCACAGACCCACATATAATATGATGTCCCCACAGACCCACATATAATATAATGTCCCCACAGACCCACATATAATATAATGCCCCCACAGACCCACATATAATATGATGTCCCCATAGACCCACATATAATATAATGCCCCCACAGACCCACATATAATATAATGTCCCCACAGACCCACATATAATATAATGTCCCCACACACCCACATATAATATAATGTCCTCACAGACCCACATATAATAGAATGTCCCCACATATAAAATAATGTCCCCACAGACCCACATATAATATAATGTCCCCACAGACCCACATATAATATAATGTCCCCACAGACCCACATATAATATAATGCCCCCACAGACCCACATATAATATGATGTCCCCATAGACCCACATATAATATAATGCCCCCACAGACCCACATATAATATAATGTCCCCACAGACCCACATATAATATAATGTCCCCACACACCCACATATAATATAATGTCCCCACACACCCACATATAATATAATATCCCCACAGGCCCACATATAATATAATGTCTTCACAGACCCACATATAATATAATGCCCCCACAGACCCACATATAATATAATGTCCCCACAGACCCACATATAATATAATGTCCCCACAAACCCACATATAATATAATGTCCCCACACACCCACATATAATATAATGTCCTCACAGACCCACATATAATATAATATCCCCACAGGCCCACATATAATATAATGTCTTCACAGACCCACATATAATATAATGCCCCCACAGACCCACATATAATATAATGTCCTCACAGACCCACATATAATATGATGTCCCCACACACCCACATATAATATAATGTCCCCACAGATAATATAATGTCCTCACAGACCCACATATAATATAATGTCCCCACAGACCCACATATAATATAATGTCCCCACAAACCCACATATAATATAATGTCCCCACACACCCACATATAATATAATGTCCTCACAGACCCACATATAATATAATGTCCCCACAGAACCACATATAATATAATGTCCGCACATATAATATAATGTCCCCACAGACCCACATATAATATAATGTCCCCACAGACCCACATATAATATAATGTCCCCACAGACCCACATATAATATAATGTCCTCACAGATAATATAATGTCCCCACAGACCCACATATAATATAATGTCCCCACAGACCCACATATAATATAATGTCCCCACAGACCCACATATAATATAATGTCCTCACAGACTCACATATAATATAATGTCCCCACAGATAATATAATGTCCCCACAGACCCACATATAATATAATGTCCTCACAGACCCACATATAATATAATGTTCTCACAGACCCACATATACTATAATGTCCCCACAGATAATATAATGTCCTCACAGACCCACATATAATATAATGTCCCCACAGACCCACTTATAATATAATGTCCCCACAGACCCACATATAATATAATGTTCTCACAGACCCACATATAATATAATGTCCCCACAGACCCACATATAATATAATGTCCCCACAGACAAACATATAATATAATGTCCCCACAGACCCACATATAATATAATGTCCTCACAGACCCACATATAATATAATGTCCCCACAGAACCACATATAATATAATGTCCCCACAGACTCACATATAATATAATGTCCTCACAGACCCACATATAATATAATGTCCCCACAGAACCACATATAATGTAATGCCCCCACAGACCCACATATAATATAATGTCTTCACAGACCCACATATAATATAATGTCCCCACAGAACCACATATAATATAATGTCCTCACAGACCCACATATAATATAATGTCCCCACAGAACCACATATAATATAATGTCCCCACAGACCCACATATAATATAATGTCCCCATAGACCCACATATAATATAATGCCCCCACAGACCCACATATAATATAATGTCCCCACAGACCCACATATAATATAATGTCCTCACAGACCCACATATAATATAATGTCCTCACAGACCCACATATAATATAATGTCCCCACAGACCCACATATAATATAATGTCCTCACAGACCCACATATAATATAATGTCCCCACAGAACCACATATAATATAATGTCCCCACAGAACCACATATAATATAATGTCCCCACAGACCCACATATAATATAATGTCCCCACACACCCACATATAATATAATGTCCCCACAGAACCACATATACTATAATGTCCCCACAGATAATATAATGTCCTCACAGACCCACATATAATATAATGTCCCCACAGACCCACATATAATATAATGCCCCCACAGACCCACATATAATATAATGTCCCCACAGATAATATAATGTCCTCACAGACCCACATATAATATAATGCCCCCACAGACCCACATATAATATAATGTCCCCACATATAATATAATGTCCCCACAGACCCACATATAATATAATGCCCCCACAGACCCACATATAATATAATGTCCCCACAGATAATATAATGTCCCCACAGACCCACATATAATATAATGCCCCCACAGACCCACATATAATATAATGTCCCCACAGACCCACATATAATATAATGTCCCCACAGACCCACATATAATATAATGTCCCCACAGAACCACATATAATATAATGCCCCCACAGACCCACATATAATATAATGTCCCCACACACATACATATAATATAATGTCCCCACACACCCACATATAATATAATGTCCTCACAGACCCACATATAATATAATGTCCTCACAGAACCACATATAATATAATGTCCCCACAGACCCACATATAATATAATGTCCCCACAGACCCACATATAATATAATGTCCCCACAGACCCACATATAATATAATGTCCTCACAGACCCACATATAATATAATGTCCTCACAGAACCACATATAATATAATGTCCCCACAGACCCACATATAACATAAAGTCCCCACAGACCCACATATAATATAATGCCCCCACATATAATATAATGTCCTCACAGACCCACATATAATATAATGTCCTCACAGACAAACATATAATATAATGTCCCCACAGACTCACATATAATATAATGTCCCCAAAGACCCACATATAATATAATGTCCGCACACACCCACATATAATATAATGTCCCCACAGACCCACATATAATATAATGTCCTCACAGACCCACATATAATATAATGTCCCCACAGACCCACATATAATATAATGTCCTCACAGACCCACATATAATATAATGTCCTCACAGACCCACATATAATATAATGTCCCCACAGAACCACATATAATATAATGTCCCCACAGACCCACATATAATATAATGTCCGCACAGACCCACATATAATATAATATCCCCACAGACCCACATATAAAATAATGTCCCCACAGACCCACATATAATATAATGTCCTCACAGACCCACATATAATATAATGTCCCCACAGACTCACATATAATATAATGTCCCCACAGACCCACATATAATATAATGTCCTCACAGATAATATAATTTCCTCACACACCCACATATAATATAATGTCCTCACAGACCCACATATAATATAATGTCCTCACACACCCACATATAATATAATGTCCCCACATATAATATAATGTCCCCACAGACCCACATATAATATGATGTCCCCACAGACCCATATATAATATAATGTCCCCACAGACCCACATATAATATGATGTCCCCATAGACCCACATATAATATAATGCCCCCACAGACCCACATATAATATAATGTCCCCACAGACCCACATATAATATAATGTCCCCACACACCCACATATAATATAATGTCCCCACACACCCACATATAATATAATATCCCCACAGGCCCACATATAATATAATGTCTTCACAGACCCACATATAATATAATGCCCCCACAGACCCACATATAATATAATGTCCCCACAGACCCACATATAATATAATGTCCCCACAAACCCACATATAATATAATGTCCCCACACACCCACATATAATATAATGTCCTCACAGACCCACATATAATATAATATCCCCACAGGCCCACATATAATATAATGTCCCCACACACCCACATATAATATAATGTCTTCACAGACCCACATATAATATAATGCCCCCACAGACCCACATATAATATAATGTCCTCACAGACCCACATATAATATGATGTCCCCACATACCCACATATAATATAATGTCCCCACAGATAATATAATGTCCTCACAGACCCACATATAATATAATGTCCCCACAGACCCACATATAATATAATGTCCCCACAAACCCACATATAATATAATGTCCCCACACACCCACATATAATATAATGTCCTCACAGACCCACATATAATATAATGTCCCCACAGAACCACATATAATATAATGTCCGCACATATAATATAATGTCCCCACAGACCCACATATAATATAATGTCCCCACAGACCCACATATAATATAATGTCCTCACAGATAATATAATGTCCCCACAGACCCACATATAATATAATGTCCCCACAGACCCACATATAATATAATGTCCCCACAGACCCACATATAATATAATGTCCTCACAGACTCACATATAATATAATGTCCTCACAGACCCACATATAATATAATGTCCCCACAGATAATATAATGTCCCCACAGACCCACATATAATATAATGTCCTCACAGACCCACATATAATATAATGTTCTCACAGACCCACATATACTATAATGTCCCCACAGATAATATAATGTCCTCACAGACCCACATATAATATAATGTCCCCACAGACCCACATATAATATAATGTCCCCACAGACCCACATATAATATAATGTTCTCACAGACCCACATATAATATAATGTCCCCACAGACCCACATATAATATAATGTCCCCACAGACAAACATATAATATAATGTCCCCACAGACCCACATATAATATAATGTCCTCACAGACCCACATATAATATAATGTCCCCACAGAACCACATATAATATAATGTCCCCACAGACTCACATATAATATAATGTCCTCACAGACCCACATATAATATAATGTCCCCACAGAACCACATATAATATAATGTCTTCACAGACCCACATATAATATAATGTCCCCACAGAACCACATATAATATAATGTTCTCACAGACCCACATATAATATAATGTCCCCATAGACCCACATATAATATAATGCCCCCACAGACCCACATATAATATAATGTCCCCACAGACCCACATATAATATAATGCCCCCACATATAATATAATGTCCTCACAGACCCACATATAATATAATGTCCTCACAGACCCACATATAATATAATGTCCTCACAGACCCACATATAATATAATGTCCTCACAGACCCACATATAATATAATGTCCCCACAGACCCACATATAATATAATGTCCTCACAGACCCACATATAATATAATGTCCCCACAGAACCACATATAATATAATGTCCCCACAGAACCACATATAATATAATGTCCCCACAGACCCACATATAATATAATGTCCTCACAGACCCACATATAATATAATGTCCTCACACACCCACATATAATATAATGTCCCCACAGAACCACATATACTATAATGTCCCCACAGATAATATAATGTCCTCACAGACCCACATATAATATAATGTCCCCACAGACCCACATATAATATAATGCCCCCACAGACCCACATATAATATAATGTCCCCACAGATAATATAATGTCCTCACAGACCCACATATAATATAATGCCCCCACAGACCCACATATAATATAATGTCCCCACATATAATATAATGTCCCCACAGACCCACATATAATATAATGCCCCCACAGACCCACATATAATATAATGTCCCCACAGATAATATAATGTCCCCACAGACCCACATATAATATAATGCCCCCACAGACCCACATATAATATAATGTCCCCACAGACCCACATATAATATAATGTCCCCACAGACCCACATATAATATAATGTCCCCACAGAACCACATATAATATAATGCCCCCACAGACCCACATATAATATAATGTCCCCACACACATACATATAATATAATGTCCCCACACACCCACATATAATATAATGTCCTCACAGACCCACATATAATATAATGTCCTCACAGAACCACATATAATATAATGTCCCCACAGACCCACATATAATATAATGTCCCCACAGACCCACATATAATATAATGTCCCCACAGACCCACATATAATATAATGTCCTCACAGACCCACATATAATATAATGTCCTCACAGAACCACATATAATATAATGTCCCCACAGACCCACATATAACATAAAGTCCCCACAGACCCACATATAATATAATGCCCCCACATATAATATAATGTCCTCACAGACCCACATATAATATAATGTCCTCACAGACAAACATATAATATAATGTCCCCACAGACTCACATATAATATAATGTCCCCAAAGACCCACATATAATAAAATGTCCGCACACACCCACATATAATATAATGTCCCCACAGACCCACATATAATATAATGTCCTCACAGACCCACATATAATATAATGTCCCCACAGACCCACATATAATATAATGTCCTCACAGACCCACATATAATATAATGTCCTCACAGACCCACATATAATATAATGTCCCCACAGATAATATAATGTCCTCACAGACCCACATATAATATAATGTCCTCACAGACCCACATATAATATAATGTCCCCACAGAACCACATATAATATAATGTCCCCACAGACCCACATATAATATAATGTCCGCACAGACCCACATATAATATAATGTCCCCACATATAATATAATGTCCTCACAGACCCACATATAGTATAATGTCCCCACAGACCCACATATAATATAATATCCCCACAGACCCACATATAATATAATGTCCCCACAGACCCACATATAATATAATGTCCTCACAGACCCACATATAATATAATGTCCCCACAGACCCACATATAATATAATGTCCCCACAGACCCACATATAATATAATGTCCCCACAGACCCACATATAATATAATGTCCTCACAGATAATATAATGTCCTCACAGACCCACATATAATATAATGTCCTCACAGATAATATAATGTCCTCACAGACCCACATATAATATAATGTCCTCACAGACCCACATATAATATAATGTCCTCACACACCCACATATAATATAATGTCCCCACATATAATATAATGTCCCCACAGACCCACATATAATATGATGTCCCCACAGACCCACATATAATATAATGTCCCCACAAACCCACATATAATATAATGTCCCCACACACCCACATATAATATAATGTCCTCACAGACCCACATATAATATAATGTCCCCACAGACCCACATATAATATAATGTCCCCACAGACCCACATATAATATAATGTCCCCACAGACCCACATATAATATAATGTCCTCACAGACTCACATATAATATAATGTCCCCACAGATAATATAATGTCCCCACAGACCCACATATAATATAATGTCCTCACAGACCCACATATAATATAATGTTCTCACAGACCCACATATACTATAATGTCCCCACAGATAATATAATGTCCTCACAGACCCACATATAATATAATGTCCCCACAGACCCACATATAATATAATGTCCCCACAGACCCACATATAATATAATGTTCTCACAGACCCACATATAATATAATGTCCCCACAGACCCACATATAATATAATGTCCCCACAGACCCACATATAATATAATGTCCCCACAGAACCACATATAATATAATGTCCCCACAGACCCACATATAATATAATGTCCCCACAGACCCACATATAATGTAATGCCCCCACAGACCCACATATAATATAATGTCTTCACAGACCCACATATAATATAATGTCCCCACAGAACCACATATAATATAATGTCCTCACAGACCCACATATAATATAATGTCCCCACAGAACCACATATAATATAATGTCCCCACAGACCCACATATAATATAATGTCCCCATAGACCCACATATAATATAATGCCCCCACAGACCCACATATAATATAATGTCCCCACAGACCCACATATAATATAATGTCCTCACAGACCCACATATAATATAATGTCCTCACAGACCCACATATAATATAATGTCCCCACAGACCCACATATAATATAATGTCCTCACAGACCCACATATAATATAATGTCCCCACAGAACCACATATAATATAATGTCCCCACAGAACCACATATAATATAATGTCCCCACAGACCCACATATAATATAATGTCCTCACAGACCCACATATAATATAATGTCCTCACAGACCCACATATAATATAATGTCCTCACACACCCACATATAATATAATGTCCCCACAGAACCACATATACTATAATGTCCCCACAGATAATATAATATCCTCACAGACCCACATATCATATAATGTCCCCACAGACCCACATATAATATAATGCCCCCACAGACCCACATATAATATAATGTCCCCACAGATAATATAATGTCCTCACAGACCCACATATAATATAATGCCCCCACAGACCCACATATAATATAATGTCCCCACATATAATATAATGTCCCCACAGACCCACATATAATATAATGCCCCCACAGACCCACATATAATATAATGTCCCCACAGATAATATAATGTCCCCACAGACCCACATATAATATAATGCCCCCACAGACCCACATATAATATAATGTCCTCACAGACCCACATATAATATAATGTCTTCACAGACCCACATATAATATAATGTCCCCACAGACCCACATATAATATAATGTCCCCACAGACCCACATATAATATAATGTCCCCACAGAACCACATATAATATAATGCCCCCACAGACCCACATATAATATAATGTCCCCACACACATACATATAATATAATGTCCCCACACACCCACATATAATATAATGTCCTCACAGACCCACATATAATATAATGTCCCCACAGACCCACATATAATATAATGTCCCCACAGACCCCAATATAATATAATGTCCTCACAGACCCACATATAATATAATGTCCTCACAGAAGCACATATAATATAATGTCCCCACAGACCCACATATAACATAATGTCCCCACAGACCCACATATAATATAATGCCCCCACATATAATATAATGTCCTCACAGACCCACATATAATATAATGTCCTCACAGACAAACATATAATATAATGTCCCCACAGACCCACATATAATATAATGTCCTCACAGACAAACATATAATATAATGTCCCCACAGACCCACATATAATATAATGTCCCCAAAGACCCACATATAATATAATGTCCGCACACACCCACATATAATATAATGTCCCCACAGACCCACATATAATATAATGTCCTCACAGACCCACATATAATATAATGTCCCCACAGACCCACATATAATATAATGTCCTCACAGACCCACATATAATATAATGTCCCCACAGATAATATAATGTCCCCACAGACCCACATATAATATAATGTCCTCACAGACCCACATATAATATAATGTCCTCACAGACCCACATATAATATAATGTCCTCACAGACCCACATATAATATAATGTCCCCACAGATAATATAATGTCCTCACAGACCCACATATAATATAATGTCCTCACAGACCCACATATAATATAATGTCCCCACAGATAATATAATGTCCCCACAGACCCACATATAATATAATGTCCTCACAGACCCACATATAATATAATGTCCTCACAGACCCACATATAATATAATGTCCTCACAGACCCACATATAATATAATGTCCCCACAGATAATATAATGTCCTCACAGACCCACATATAATATAATGTCCTCACAGACCCACATATAATATAATGTCCCCACAGAACCACATATAATATAATGTCCCCACAGACCCACATATAATATAATGTCCGCACAGACCCACATATAATATAATGTCCCCACATATAATATAATGTCCTCACAGACCCACATATAGTATAATGTCCCCACAGACCCACATATAATATAATGTCCCCACAGACCCACATATAATATAATGTCCCCACAGACCCACATATAATATAATGTCCTCACAGACCCACATATAATATAATGTCCCCACAGACCCACATATAATATAATGTCCCCACAGACCCACATATAATATAATGTCCTCACAGATAATATAATGTCCTCACACACCCACATATAATATAATGTCCTCACAGACCCACATATAATATAATGTCCTCACACACCCACACATAATATAATGTCCCCACATATAATATAATGTCCCCACAGACCCACATATAATATGATGTCCCCACAGACCCACATATAATATAATGTCCCCACAGACCCACATATAATATAATGCCCCCACAGACCCACATATAATATGATGTCCCCATAGACCCACATATAATATAATGCCCCCACAGACCCACATATAATATAATGTCCCCACAGACCCACATATAATATAATGTCCCCACACACCCACATATAATATAATGTCCCCATACACCCACATATAATATAATATCCCCACAGGCCCACATATAATATAATGTCTTCACAGACCCACATATAATATAATGCCCCCACAGACCCACATATAATATAATGTCCCCACACACCCACATATAATATAATGTCCTCACAGACCCACATATAATATAATGTCCTCACAGACCCACATATAATATAATATCCCCACAGGCCCACATATAATATAATGTCTTCACAGACCCACATATAATATAATGCCCCCACAGACCCACATATAATATAATGTCCTCACAGACCCACATATAATATGATGTCCCCACACACCCACATATAATATAATGTCCCCACACACCCACATATAATATAATGTCCTCACAGACCCACATATAATATAATGTCCTCACAGACCCACATATAATATAATATCCCCACAGGCCCACATATAATATAATGTCTTCACAGACCCACATATAATATAATGCCCCCACAGACCCACATATAATATAATGTCCTCACAGACCCACATATAATATGATGTCCCCACACACCCACATATAATATAATGTCCCCACAGATAATATAATGTCCTCACAGACCCACATATAATATAATGTCCCCTCAGACCCACATATAATATAATGTCCCCACAAACCCACATATAATATAATGTCCTCACAGACCCACATATAATATAATGTCCCCACAGAACCACATATAATATAATGTCCGCACATATAATATAATGTCCCCACAGACCCACATATAATATAATGTCCCCACAGACCCACATATAATATAATGTCCCCACAGACCCACATATAATATAATGTCCTCACAGACTCACATATAATATAATGTCCCCACAGATAATATAATGTCCCCACAGACCCACATATAATATAATGTCCTCACAGACTCACATATAATATACTGTCCCCATAGATAATATAATGTCCCCACAGACCCAAATATAATATAATGTCCTCACAGACTCACATATAATATAATGTCCCCACAGATAATATAATGTCCCCACAGACCCACATATAATATAATGTCCTCACAGACCCACATATAATATAATGTTCTCACAGACCCACATATAATATAATGTCCTCACAGACCCACATATAATATAATGTCCCCACAGACAAACATATAATATAATGTCCCCACAGACCCACATATAATATAATGTCCCCACAGACCCACATATAATATAATGTCCCCACAGACCCACATATAATATAATGTTCTCACAGACCCACATATAATATAATGTCCCCACAGACCCACATATAATATAATGTCCCCACAGACAAACATATAATATAATGTCCCCACAGACCCACATATGATATAATGTCCTCACAGACCCACATATAATATAATGTCCCCACAGAACCACATATAATATAATGTCCCCACAGACCCACATATAATATAATATAATGTCCCCACAGACCCACATATAATGTAATGCCCCCACAGACCCACATATAATATAATGTCTTCACAGACCCACATATAATATAATGTCCCCACAGAACCACATATAATATAATGTCCTCACAGACCCACATATAATATAATGTCCCCACAGTACCACATATAATATAATGTCCCCACAGACCCACATATAATATAATGTCCCCATAGACCCACATATAATATAATGCCCCCACAGACCCACATATAATATAATGTCCCCACATATAATATAATGTCCTCACAGACCCACATATAGTATAATGTCCCCACAGACCCACATATAATATAATGTCCCCACAGACCCACATATAATATAATGTCCTCACAGACCCACATATAATATAATGTCCCCACAGACCCACATATAATATAATGTCCCCACAGACTCACATATAATATAATGTCCTCACAGATAATATAATGTCCTCACACACCCACATATAATATAATGTCCTCACAGACCCACATATAATATAATGTCCTCACACACCCACATATAATATAATGTCCCCACATATAATATAATGTCCCCACAGACCCACATATAATATGATGTCCCCACAGACCCACATATAATATAATGTCCCCACAGACCCACATATAATATAATGCCCCCACAGACCCACATATAATATGATGTCCCCATAGACCCACATATAATATAATGCCCCCACAGACCCACATATAATATAATGTCCCCACAGACCCACATATAATATAATGTCCCCACACACCCACATATAATATAATGTCCTCACAGACCCACATATAATAGAATGTCCCCACATATAAAATAATGTCCCCACAGACCCACATATAATATAATGTCCCCACAGACCCACATATAATATAATGTCCCCACAGACCCACATATAATATAATGCCCCCACAGACCCACATATAATATGATGTCCCCATAGACCCACATATAATATAATGCCCCCACAGACCCACATATAATATAATGTCCCCACAGACCCACATATAATATAATGTCCCCACACACCCACATATAATATAATGTCCCCACACACCCACATATAATATAATATCCCCACAGGCCCACATATAATATAATGTCTTCACAGACCCACATATAATATAATGCCCCCACAGACCCACATATAATATAATGTCCCCACAGACCCACATATAATATAATGTCCCCACAAACCCACATATAATATAATGTCCCCACACACCCACATATAATATAATGTCCTCACAGACCCACATATAATATAATATCCCCACAGGCCCACATATAATATAATGTCTTCACAGACCCACATATAATATAATGCCCCCACAGACCCACATATAATATAATGTCCTCACAGACCCACATATAATATGATGTCCCCACACACCCACATATAATATAATGTCCCCACAGATAATATAATGTCCTCACAGACCCACATATAATATAATGTCCCCACAGACCCACATATAATATAATGTCCCCACAAACCCACATATAATATAATGTCCCCACACACCCACATATAATATAATGTCCTCACAGACCCACATATAATATAATGTCCCCACAGAACCACATATAATATAATGTCCGCACATATAATATAATGTCCCCACAGACCCACATATAATATAATGTCCCCACAGACCCACATATAATATAATGTCCCCACAGACCCACATATAATATAATGTCCTCACAGATAATATAATGTCCCCACAGACCCACATATAATATAATGTCCCCACAGACCCACATATAATATAATGTCCCCACAGACCCACATATAATATAATGTCCTCACAGACTCACATATAATATAATGTCCCCACAGATAATATAATGTCCCCACAGACCCACATATAATATAATGTCCTCACAGACCCACATATAATATAATGTTCTCACAGACCCACATATACTATAATGTCCCCACAGATAATATAATGTCCTCACAGACCCACATATAATATAATGTCCCCACAGACCCACTTATAATATAATGTCCCCACAGACCCACATATAATATAATGTTCTCACAGACCCACATATAATATAATGTCCCCACAGACCCACATATAATATAATGTCCCCACAGACAAACATATAATATAATGTCCCCACAGACCCACATATAATATAATGTCCTCACAGACCCACATATAATATAATGTCCCCACAGAACCACATATAATATAATGTCCCCACAGACTCACATATAATATAATGTCCTCACAGACCCACATATAATATAATGTCCCCACAGAACCACATATAATGTAATGCCCCCACAGACCCACATATAATATAATGTCTTCACAGACCCACATATAATATAATGTCCCCACAGAACCACATATAATATAATGTCCTCACAGACCCACATATAATATAATGTCCCCACAGAACCACATATAATATAATGTCCCCACAGACCCACATATAATATAATGTCCCCATAGACCCACATATAATATAATGCCCCCACAGACCCACATATAATATAATGTCCCCACAGACCCACATATAATATAATGTCCTCACAGACCCACATATAATATAATGTCCTCACAGACCCACATATAATATAATGTCCCCACAGACCCACATATAATATAATGTCCTCACAGACCCACATATAATATAATGTCCCCACAGAACCACATATAATATAATGTCCCCACAGAACCACATATAATATAATGTCCCCACAGACCCACATATAATATAATGTCCCCACACACCCACATATAATATAATGTCCCCACAGAACCACATATACTATAATGTCCCCACAGATAATATAATGTCCTCACAGACCCACATATAATATAATGTCCCCACAGACCCACATATAATATAATGCCCCCACAGACCCACATATAATATAATGTCCCCACAGATAATATAATGTCCTCACAGACCCACATATAATATAATGCCCCCACAGACCCACATATAATATAATGTCCCCACATATAATATAATGTCCCCACAGACCCACATATAATATAATGCCCCCACAGACCCACATATAATATAATGTCCCCACAGATAATATAATGTCCCCACAGACCCACATATAATATAATGCCCCCACAGACCCACATATAATATAATGTCCCCACAGACCCACATATAATATAATGTCCCCACAGACCCACATATAATATAATGTCCCCACAGAACCACATATAATATAATGCCCCCACAGACCCACATATAATATAATGTCCCCACACACATACATATAATATAATGTCCCCACACACCCACATATAATATAATGTCCTCACAGACCCACATATAATATAATGTCCTCACAGAACCACATATAATATAATGTCCCCACAGACCCACATATAATATAATGTCCCCACAGACCCACATATAATATAATGTCCCCACAGACCCACATATAATATAATGTCCTCACAGACCCACATATAATATAATGTCCTCACAGAACCACATATAATATAATGTCCCCACAGACCCACATATAACATAAAGTCCCCACAGACCCACATATAATATAATGCCCCCACATATAATATAATGTCCTCACAGACCCACATATAATATAATGTCCTCACAGACAAACATATAATATAATGTCCCCACAGACTCACATATAATATAATGTCCCCAAAGACCCACATATAATATAATGTCCGCACACACCCACATATAATATAATGTCCCCACAGACCCACATATAATATAATGTCCTCACAGACCCACATATAATATAATGTCCCCACAGACCCACATATAATATAATGTCCTCACAGACCCACATATAATATAATGTCCTCACAGACCCACATATAATATAATGTCCCCACAGAACCACATATAATATAATGTCCCCACAGACCCACATATAATATAATGTCCGCACAGACCCACATATAATATAATATCCCCACAGACCCACATATAAAATAATGTCCCCACAGACCCACATATAATATAATGTCCTCACAGACCCACATATAATATAATGTCCCCACAGACTCACATATAATATAATGTCCCCACAGACCCACATATAATATAATGTCCTCACAGATAATATAATTTCCTCACACACCCACATATAATATAATGTCCTCACAGACCCACATATAATATAATGTCCTCACACACCCACATATAATATAATGTCCCCACATATAATATAATGTCCCCACAGACCCACATATAATATGATGTCCCCACAGACCCATATATAATATAATGTCCCCACAGACCCACATATAATATGATGTCCCCATAGACCCACATATAATATAATGCCCCCACAGACCCACATATAATATAATGTCCCCACAGACCCACATATAATATAATGTCCCCACACACCCACATATAATATAATGTCCCCACACACCCACATATAATATAATATCCCCACAGGCCCACATATAATATAATGTCTTCACAGACCCACATATAATATAATGCCCCCACAGACCCACATATAATATAATGTCCCCACAGACCCACATATAATATAATGTCCCCACAAACCCACATATAATATAATGTCCCCACACACCCACATATAATATAATGTCCTCACAGACCCACATATAATATAATATCCCCACAGGCCCACATATAATATAATGTCCCCACACACCCACATATAATATAATGTCTTCACAGACCCACATATAATATAATGCCCCCACAGACCCACATATAATATAATGTCCTCACAGACCCACATATAATATGATGTCCCCACATACCCACATATAATATAATGTCCCCACAGATAATATAATGTCCTCACAGACCCACATATAATATAATGTCCCCACAGACCCACATATAATATAATGTCCCCACAAACCCACATATAATATAATGTCCCCACACACCCACATATAATATAATGTCCTCACAGACCCACATATAATATAATGTCCCCACAGAACCACATATAATATAATGTCCGCACATATAATATAATGTCCCCACAGACCCACATATAATATAATGTCCCCACAGACCCACATATAATATAATGTCCTCACAGATAATATAATGTCCCCACAGACCCACATATAATATAATGTCCCCACAGACCCACATATAATATAATGTCCCCACAGACCCACATATAATATAATGTCCTCACAGACTCACATATAATATAATGTCCTCACAGACCCACATATAATATAATGTCCCCACAGATAATATAATGTCCCCACAGACCCACATATAATATAATGTCCTCACAGACCCACATATAATATAATGTTCTCACAGACCCACATATACTATAATGTCCCCACAGATAATATAATGTCCTCACAGACCCACATATAATATAATGTCCCCACAGACCCACATATAATATAATGTCCCCACAGACCCACATATAATATAATGTTCTCACAGACCCACATATAATATAATGTCCCCACAGACCCACATATAATATAATGTCCCCACAGACAAACATATAATATAATGTCCCCACAGACCCACATATAATATAATGTCCTCACAGACCCACATATAATATAATGTCCCCACAGAACCACATATAATATAATGTCCCCACAGACTCACATATAATATAATGTCCTCACAGACCCACATATAATATAATGTCCCCACAGAACCACATATAATATAATGTCTTCACAGACCCACATATAATATAATGTCCCCACAGAACCACATATAATATAATGTTCTCACAGACCCACATATAATATAATGTCCCCATAGACCCACATATAATATAATGCCCCCACAGACCCACATATAATATAATGTCCCCACAGACCCACATATAATATAATGCCCCCACATATAATATAATGTCCTCACAGACCCACATATAATATAATGTCCTCACAGACCCACATATAATATAATGTCCTCACAGACCCACATATAATATAATGTCCTCACAGACCCACATATAATATAATGTCCCCACAGACCCACATATAATATAATGTCCTCACAGACCCACATATAATATAATGTCCCCACAGAACCACATATAATATAATGTCCCCACAGAACCACATATAATATAATGTCCCCACAGACCCACATATAATATAATGTCCTCACAGACCCACATATAATATAATGTCCTCACACACCCACATATAATATAATGTCCCCACAGAACCACATATACTATAATGTCCCCACAGATAATATAATGTCCTCACAGACCCACATATAATATAATGTCCCCACAGACCCACATATAATATAATGCCCCCACAGACCCACATATAATATAATGTCCCCACAGATAATATAATGTCCTCACAGACCCACATATAATATAATGCCCCCACAGACCCACATATAATATAATGTCCCCACATATAATATAATGTCCCCACAGACCCACATATAATATAATGCCCCCACAGACCCACATATAATATAATGTCCCCACAGATAATATAATGTCCCCACAGACCCACATATAATATAATGCCCCCACAGACCCACATATAATATAATGTCCCCACAGACCCACATATAATATAATGTCCCCACAGACCCACATATAATATAATGTCCCCACAGAACCACATATAATATAATGCCCCCACAGACCCACATATAATATAATGTCCCCACACACATACATATAATATAATGTCCCCACACACCCACATATAATATAATGTCCTCACAGACCCACATATAATATAATGTCCTCACAGAACCACATATAATATAATGTCCCCACAGACCCACATATAATATAATGTCCCCACAGACCCACATATAATATAATGTCCCCACAGACCCACATATAATATAATGTCCTCACAGACCCACATATAATATAATGTCCTCACAGAACCACATATAATATAATGTCCCCACAGACCCACATATAACATAAAGTCCCCACAGACCCACATATAATATAATGCCCCCACATATAATATAATGTCCTCACAGACCCACATATAATATAATGTCCTCACAGACAAACATATAATATAATGTCCCCACAGACTCACATATAATATAATGTCCCCAAAGACCCACATATAATAAAATGTCCGCACACACCCACATATAATATAATGTCCCCACAGACCCACATATAATATAATGTCCTCACAGACCCACATATAATATAATGTCCCCACAGACCCACATATAATATAATGTCCTCACAGACCCACATATAATATAATGTCCTCACAGACCCACATATAATATAATGTCCCCACAGATAATATAATGTCCTCACAGACCCACATATAATATAATGTCCTCACAGACCCACATATAATATAATGTCCCCACAGAACCACATATAATATAATGTCCCCACAGACCCACATATAATATAATGTCCGCACAGACCCACATATAATATAATGTCCCCACATATAATATAATGTCCTCACAGACCCACATATAGTATAATGTCCCCACAGACCCACATATAATATAATATCCCCACAGACCCACATATAATATAATGTCCCCACAGACCCACATATAATATAATGTCCTCACAGACCCACATATAATATAATGTCCCCACAGACCCACATATAATATAATGTCCCCACAGACCCACATATAATATAATGTCCCCACAGACCCACATATAATATAATGTCCTCACAGATAATATAATGTCCTCACAGACCCACATATAATATAATGTCCTCACAGATAATATAATGTCCTCACAGACCCACATATAATATAATGTCCTCACAGACCCACATATAATATAATGTCCTCACACACCCACATATAATATAATGTCCCCACATATAATATAATGTCCCCACAGACCCACATATAATATGATGTCCCCACAGACCCACATATAATATAATGTCCCCACAGACCCACATATAATATAATGCCCCCACAGACCCACATATAATATGATGTCCCCATAGACCCACATATAATATAATGCCCCCACAGACCCACATATAATATAATGTCCCCACAGACCCACATATAATATAATGTCCCCACACACCCACATATAATATAATGTCCCCACACACCCACATATAATATAATATCCCCACAGGCCCACATATAATATAATGTCTTCACAGACCCACATATAATATAATGCCCCCACAGACCCACATATAATATAATGTCCTCACAGACCCACATATAATATGATGTCCCCACACACCCACATATAATATAATGTCCCCACAGATAATATAATGTCCTCACAGACCCACATATAATATAATGTCCCCTCAGACCCACATATAATATAATGTCCCCACAAACCCACATATAATATAATGTCCCCACACACCCACATATAATATAATGTCCTCACAGACCCACATATAATATAATGTCCCCACAGACCCACATATAATATAATGTCCCCACAGACCCACATATAATATAATGTCCTTACAGATAATATAATGTCCCCACAGACCCACATATAATATAATGTCCCCACAGACCCACATATAATATAATGTCCCCACAGACCCACATATAATATAATGTCCTCACAGAACCACATATAATATAATGTCCCCACAGACCCACATATAAAATAATGTCCTCACAGACTCACATATAATATAATGTCCTCACAGAACCACATATAATATAATGACCCCACAGACCCACATATAATATAATGTCCTCACAGAACCACATATAATATAATGACCCCACAGACCCACATATAATATAATGTCCTCACAGACTCACATATAATATAATGTCCCCACAGATAATATAATGTCCCCACAGACCCACATATAATATAATGTTCTCACAGACCCACATATAATATAATGTCCTCACAGACCCACATATAATATAATGTTCTCACAGACCCACATATACTATAATGTCCCCACAGATAATATAATGTCCTCACAGACCCACATATAATATAATGTCCCCACAGACCCACATATAATATAATGTCCCCACAGACCCACATATAATATAATGTTCTCACAGACCCACATATAATATAATGTCCCCACAGACCCACATATAATATAATGTCCCCACAGACAAACATATAATATAATGTCCCCACAGACCCACATATAATATAATGTCCTCACAGACCCACATATAATATAATGTCCCCACAGAACCACATATAATATAATGTCCCCACAGACCCACATATAATATAATATAATGTCCCCACAGACCCACATATAATGTAATGCCCCCACAGACCCACATATAATATAATGTCTTCACAGACCCACATATAATATAATGTCCCCACAGAACCACATATAATATAATGTCCTCACAGACCCACATATAATATAATGTCCCCACAGAACCACATATAATATAATGTCCCCACAGACCCACATATAATATAATGTCCCCATAGACCCACATATAATATAATGCCCCCACAGACCCACATATAATATAATGTCCCCACAGACCCACATATAATATAATGTCCTCACAGATAATATAATGTCCTCACACACCCACATATAATATAATGTCCTCACAGACCCACATATAATATAATGTCCCCACATATAATATAATGTCCCCACAGACCCACATATAATATGATGTCCCCACAGACCCACATATAATATAATGTCCCCACAGACCCACATATAATATAATGCCCCCACAGACCCACATATAATATGATGTCCCCATAGACCCACATATAATATAATGCCCCCACAGACCCACATATAATATAATGTCCCCACAGACCCACATATAATATAATGTCCCCACACACCCACATATAATATAATGTCCTCACAGACCCACATATAATATAATGTCCCCACATATAAAATAATGTCCCCACAGACCCACATATAATATAATGTCCCCACAGACCCACATATAATATAATGTCCTCACACACCCACATATAATATAATGCCCCCACAGACCCACATATAATATGATGTCCCCATAGACCCACATATAATATAATGCCCCCACAGACCCACATATAATATAATGTCCCCACAGACCCACATATAATATAATGTCCCCACACACCCACATATAATATAATGTCCTCACAGACCCACATATAATATAATGTCCCCACATATAAAATAATGTCCCCACAGACCCACATATAATATAATGTCCCCACAGACCCACATATAATATAATGTCCCCACAGACCCACATATAATATAATGCCCCCACAGACCCACATATAATATGATGTCCCCATAGACCCACATATAATATAATGCCCCCACAGACCCACATATAATATAATGTCCCCACAGACCCACATATAATATAATGTCCCCACACACCCACATATAATATAATGTCCCCACACACCCACATATAATATAATATCCCCACAGGCCCACATATAATATAATGTCTTCACAGACCCACATATAATATAATGCCCCCACAGACCCACATATAATATAATGTCCCCACAGACCCACATATAATATAATGTCCCCACAAACCCACATATAATATAATGTCCCCACACACCCACATATAATATAATGTCCTCACAGACCCACATATAATATAATATCCCCACAGGCCCACATATAATATAATGTCTTCACAGACCCACATATAATATAATGCCCCCACAGACCCACATATAATATAATGTCCTCACAGACCCACATATAATATGATGTCCCCACACACCCACATATAATATAATGTCCCCACAGATAATATAATGTCCTCACAGACCCACATATAATATAATGTCCCCACAGACCCACATATAATATAATGTCCCCACAAACCCACATATAATATAATGTCCCCACACACCCACATATAATATAATGTCCTCACAGACCCACATATAATATAATGTCCCCACAGAACCACATATAATATAATGTCCGCACATATAATATAATGTCCCCACAGACCCACATATAATATAATGTCCCCACAGACCCACATATAATATAATGTCCCCACAGACCCACATATAATATAATGTCCTCACAGATAATATAATGTCCCCACAGACCCACATATAATATAATGTCCCCACAGACCCACATATAATATAATGTCCCCACAGACCCACATATAATATAATGTCCTCACAGACTCACATGTAATATAATGTCCCCACAGATAATATAATGTCCCCACAGACCCACATATAATATAATGTCCTCACAGACCCACATATAATATAATGTTCTCACAGACCCACATATACTATAATGTCCCCACAGATAATATAATGTCCTCACAGACCCACATATAATATAATGTCCCCACAGACCCACATATAATATAATGTCCCCACAGACCCACATATAATATAATGTTCTCACAGACCCACATATAATATAATGTCCCCACAGACCCACATATAATATAATGTCCCCACAGACAAACATATAATATAATGTCCCCACAGACCCACATATAATATAATGTCCTCACAGACCCACATATAATATAATGTCCCCACAGAACCACATATAATATAATGTCCCCACAGACTCACATATAATATAATGTCCTCACAGACCCACATATAATATAATGTCCCCACAGAACCACATATAATGTAATGCCCCCACAGACCCACATATAATATAATGTCTTCACAGACCCACATATAATATAATGTCCCCATAGAACCACATATAATATAATGTCCTCACAGACCCACATATAATATAATGTCCCCACAGAACCACATATAATATAATGTCCCCACAGACCCACATATAATATAATGTCCCCATAGACCCACATATAATATAATGCCCCCACAGACCCACATATAATATAATGTCCCCACAGACCCACATATAATATAATGTCCTCACAGACCCACATATAATATAATGTCCTCACAGACCCACATATAATATAATGTCCCCACAGACCCACATATAATATAATGTCCCCACAGACCCACATATAATATAATGTCCTCACAGACCCACATATAATATAATGTCCTCACACACCCACATATAATATAATGTCCCCACAGAACCACATATACTATAATGTCCCCACAGATAATATAATGTCCTCACAGACCCACATATAATATAATGTCCCCACAGACCCACATATAATATAATGCCCCCACAGACCCACATATAATATAATGTCCCCACAGATAATATAATGTCCTCACAGACCCACATATAATATAATGCCCCCACAGACCCACATATAATATAATGTCCCCACATATAATATAATGTCCCCACAGACCCACATATAATATAATGCCCCCACAGACCCACATATAATATAATGTCCCCACAGATAATATAATGTCCCCACAGACCCACATATAATATAATGCCCCCACAGACCCACATATAATATAACGTCCCCACAGACCCACATATAATATAATGTCCCCACAGACCCACATATAATATAATGTCCCCACAGAACCACATATAATATAATGCCCCCACAGACCCACATATAATATAATGTCCCCACAGACCCACATATAATATAATGTCCCCACAGACCCACATATAATATAATGTCCCCACAGAACCACATATAATATAATGCCCCCACAGACCCACATATAATATAATGTCCCCACACACATACATATAATATAATGTCCCCACACACCCACATATAATATAATGTCCTCACAGACCCACATATAATATAATGTCCTCACAGAACCACATATAATATAATGTCCCCACAGACCCACATATAACATAATGTCCCCACAGACCCACATATAATATAATGTCCTCACAGACCCACATATAATATAATGTCCTCACATATAATATAATGTCCTCACAGACCCACATATAATATAATGCCCCCACATATAATATAATGTCCTCACAGACCCACATATAATATAAGGTCCTCACAGACAAACATATAATATAATGTCCCCACAGACTCACATATAATATAATGTCCCCAAAGACCCACATATAATATAATGTCCGCACACACCCACATATAATATAATGTCCCCACAGACCCACATATAATATAATGTCCTCACAGACCCACATATAATATAATGTCCCCACAGACCCACATATAATATAATGTCCTCACAGACCCACATATAATATAATGTCCTCACAGACCCACATATAATATAATGTCCCCACAGATAATATAATGTCCTCACAGACCCACATATAATATAATGTCCTCACAGACCCACATATAATATAATGTCCCCACAGAACCACATATAATATAATGTCCCCACAGACCCACATATAATATAATGTCCGCACAGACCCACATATAATATAATGTCCCCACATATAATATAATGTCCTCACAGACCCACTTATAGTATAATGTCCCCACAGACCCACATATAATATAATGTCCCCACAGACCCACATATAATATAATGTCCCCACAGACCCACATATAATATAATGTCCTCACAGACCCACATATAATATAATGTCCCCACAGACCCACATATAATATAATGTCCCCACAGACCCACATATAATATAATGTCCTCACAGATAATATAATGTCCTCACACACCCACATATAATATAATGTCCTCACAGACCCACATATAATATAATGTCCTCACACACCCACATATAATATAATGTCCCCACATATAATATAATGTCCCCACAGACCCACATATAACATGATGTCCCCACAGACCCACATATAATATAATGTCCCCACAGACCCACATATAATATAATGCCCCCACAGACCCACATATAATATGATGTCCCCATAGACCCACATATAATATAATGTCACCACAGACCCACATATAATATAATGTACCCACAGACCCACATATAATATAATGTCCCTACAGACCCACATATAATATAATGTCCCCACACACCCACATATAATATAATATCCCCACAGGCCCACATATAATATAATGTCTTCACAGACCCACATATAATATAATGCCCCCACAGACCCACATATAATATAATGTCCCCACAGACCCACATATAATATAATGTCCCCACAAACCCACATATAATATAATGTCCCCACACACCCACATATAATATAATGTCCTCACAGACCCACATATAATATAATATCCCCACAGGCCCACATATAATATAATGTCTTCACAGACCCACATATAATATAATGCCCCCACAGACCCACATATAATATAATGTCCTCACAGACCCACATATAATATGATGTCCCCACACACCCACATATAATATAATGTCCCCACAGATAATATAATGTCCTCACAGACCCACATATAATATAATGTCCCCTCAGACCCACATATAATATAATGTCCTCACAGACCCACATATAATATAATGTCCTCACAGACCCACATATAATATGATGTCCCCACACACCCACATATAATATAATGTCCCCACAGATAATATAATGTCCTCACAGACCCACATATAATATAATGTCCCCTCAGACCCACATATAATATAATGTCCTCACAGACCCACATATAATATAATGTCCCCACAAACCCACATATAATATAATGTCCCCACACACCCACATATAATATAATGTCCTCACAGACCCACATATAATATAATGTCCCCACAGAACCACATATAATATAATGTCCGCACATATAATATAATGTCCCCACAGACCCACATATAATATAATGTCCCCACAGACCCACATATAATATAATGTCCTCACAGATAATATAATGTCCCCACAGACCCACATATAATATAATGTCCCCACAGACCCACATATAATATCATGTCCCCACAGACCCACATATAATATAATGTCCTCACAGACTCACATATAATATAATGTCCCCACAGATAATATAATGTCCCCACAGACCCACATATAATATAATGTTCTCACAGACCCACATATAATATAATGTTCTCACAGACCCACATATACTTTAATGTCCCCACAGATAATATAATGTCCTCACAGACCCACATATAATATAATGTCCCCACAGACCCACATATAATATAATGTCCCCACAGACCCACATATAATATAATGTTCTCACAGACCCACATATAATATAACGTCCCCACAGACCCACATATAATATAATGTCCCCACAGACAAACATATAATATAATGTCCCCACAGACCCACATATAATATAATGTCCTCACAGACCCACATATAATATAATGTCCCCACAGAACCACATATAATATAATGTCCCCACAGACCCACATATAATATAATATAATGTCCCCACAGACCCACATATAATGTAATGCCCCCACAGACCCACATATAATATAATGTCTTCACAGACCCACATATAATATAATGTCCCCACAGAACCACATATAAATATAATGTCCTCACAGACCCACATATAATATAATGTCCCCACAGAACCACATATAATATAATGTCCCCACAGACCCACATATAATATAATGTCCCCATAGACCCACATATAATATAATGTCCCCACAGACCCACATATAATATAATGTCCTCACAGACCCACATATAATATAATGTCCGCACACACCCACATATAATATAATGTCCCCACAGAACCACAGATAATATAATGTCCCCACAGACCCACATATAATATAATGTCCCCACAGACCCACATATAATATAATGTCCCCACAGACCCACATATAATATAATGTCCTCACAGACCCACATATAATATAATGTCCTCACAGACCCACATATAATATAATGTCCCCACAGACCCACATATAATATAATGTCCGCACAGAGCCACATATAATATAATGTCCCCACAGACCCACATATAATATAATGTCCCCACAGACCCACATATAATATAATGTCCTCACAGACCCACATATAATATAATGTCCCCACACACCCACATATAATATAATGTCCCCACAGACCCACATATAATATAATGTCCCCACAGACTCACATATAATATAATGTCCCCACAGATAATATAATGTCCTCACAGACCCACATATAATATAATGACCCCACAGAACCACATATAATATAATGTCCTCACAGACCCACATATAATATAATGTCCCCACAGACCCACATATAATATAATGTCTCCACAGACCCTCATATAATATAATGTCCCCACAGACCACATATAATATAATGTCCCCACAGACCCACATATAATATAATGCCCCCACAGACCCACATATAATATAATGTCCCCACAGAACCACATATAATATAATGTCCCCACAGAACCACATATAATATAATGTCCCCACAGACCCACATATAATATAATGTCCCCATAGACCCACATATAATATAATGCCCCCACAGATCCACATATAATATAATGTCCCCACAGACCCACATATAATATAATGTCCTCACAGACCCACATATAATATAATGTCCCCACAGACCCACATATAATATAATGTCCGCACAGAACCACATATAATATAATGTCCCCACAGACCCACATATAATATAATGTCCCCACAGACCCACATATAATATAATGTCCCCACAGACCCACATATAATATAATGTACTCACAGACCCACATATAATATAATGTCCCCACACACCCACATATAATATAATGTCCCCACAGACCCACATATAATATAATGTCCCCACAGACTCACATATAATATAATGTCCCCACAGATAATATAATGTCCTCACAGACCCACATATAATATAATGACCCCACAGAACCACATATAATATAATGTCCTCACAGACCCACATATAATATAATGTCCCCACAGACCCACATATAATATAATGTCTCCACAGACCCTCATATAATATAATGTCCCCACAGACCACATATAATATAATGTCCCCACAGACCCACATATAATATAATGCCCCCACAGACCCACATATAATATAATGTCCTCACAGACCCACATATAATATAATGTCCTCACAGACCCACATATAATATAATGTCCCCACAGAACCACATATAATATAATGTCCCCACAGACCCACATATAATATAATGTCCGCACAGACCCACATATAATATAATGTCCCCACAGACCCACATATAATATAATGTCCCCACATATAATATAATGTCCTCACAGACCCACATATAGTATAATGTCCCCACAGACCCACATATAATATAATGTCCCCACAGACCCACATATAATATAATGTCCCCACAGACCCACATATAATATAATGTCCTCACAGACCCACATATAATATAATGTCCCCACAGACCCACATATAATATAATGTCCTCACAGATAATATAATGTCCTCACACACCCACATATAATATAATGTCCTCACAGACCCACATATAATATAATGTCCTCACACACCCACATATAATATAATGTCCCCACATATAATATAATGTCCCCACAGACCCACATATAATATGATGTCCCCACAGACCCACATATAATATAATGTCCCCACAGACCCACATATAATATAATGCCCCCACAGACCCACATATAATATGATGTCCCCATAGACCCACATATAATTTAATGCCCCCACAGACCCACATATAATATAATGTCCCCACAGACCCACATATAATATAATGTCCCCACACACCCACATATAATATAATGTCCCCACACACCCACATATAATATAATATCCCCACAGGCCCACATATAATATAATGTCCCCACAGACCCACATATAATATAATGTCTTCACAGACCCACATATAATATAATGCCCCCACAGACCCACATATAATATAATGTCCCCACAGACCCACATATAATATAATGTCCCCACAAACCCACATATAATATAATGTCCCCACACACCCACATATAATATAATGTCCTCACAGACCCACATATAATATAATATCCCCACAGGCCCACATATAATATAATGTCTTCACAGACCCACATATAATATAATGTCCCCACAGACCCACATATAATATAATGTCCTCACAGACCCACATATAATATGATGTCCCCACACACCCACATATAATATAATGTCCCCACAGATAATATAATGTCCTCACAGACCCACATATAATATAATGTCCCCTCAGACCCATATATAATATAATGTCCCCACAAACCCACATATAATATAATGTCCCCACACACCCACATATAATATAATGTCCTCACAGACCCACATATAATATAATGTCCCCACAGAACCACATATAATATAATGTCCGCACATATAATATAATGTCCCCACAGACCCACATATAATATAATGTCCCCACAGACCCACATATAATATAATGTCTCCACAGACCCACATATAATATAATGTCCTCACAGAACCACATATAATATAATGTCCTCACAGACTCACATATAATATAATGTCCCACAGATAATATAATGTCCCCACAGACCCACATATAATATAATGTTCTCACAGACCCACATATAATATAATGTCCCACAGATAATATAATGTCCCCACAGATAATATAATGTCCCCACAGACCCACATATAATATAATGTCCCCACAGACCCACATATAATATAATGTCCCCACAGACCCACATATAATATAATGTCCTCACAGACTCACATATAATATAATGTCCCACAGATAATATAATGTCCCCACAGACCCACATATAATATAATGTCCTCACAGACCCACATATAATATAATGTCCTCACAGACCCACATATAATATAATGTCCTCACAGACCCACATATAATATAATATAATGTCCCCACAGACCCACATATAATATAATGTTCTCACAGACCCACATATAATATAATGTTCTCACAGACCCACATATACTATAATGTCCCCACAGATAATATAATGTCCTCACAGTCCCACATATAATATAATGTCCCCACAGACCCACATATAATATAATGTCCCCACAGACCCACATATAATATAATGTTCTCACAGACCCACATATAATATAATGTCCCCACAGACCCACATATAATATAATGTCCCCACAGACAAACATATAATATAATGTCCCCACAGACCCACATATAATATAATGTCCTCACAGACCCACATATAATATAATGTCCCCACAGAACCACATATAATATAATGTCCCCACAGACCCACATATAATATAATATAATGTCCCCACAGACCCACATATAATGTAATGCCCCCACAGACCCACATATAATATAATGTCTTCACAGACCCACATATAATATAATGTCCCCACAGAACCACATATAATATAATGTCCTCACAGACCCACATATAATATAATGTCCCCACAGAACCACATATAATATAATGTCCCCACAGACCCACATATAATATAATGTCCCCATAGACCCACATATAATATAATGCCCCCCACAGACCCACATATAATATAATGTCCCCACAGACCCACATATAATATAATGTCCTCACAGACCCACATATAATATAATGTCCTCACAGACCCACATATAATATAATGTCCTCACAGACCCACATATAATATAATGTCCCCACAGACCCACATATAATATAATGTCCCCACAGACCCACATATAATATAATGTCCGCACAGAGCCACATATAATATAATGTCCCCACAGACCCACATATAATATAATGTCCCCACAGACCCACATATAATATAATGTCCTCACAGACCCACATATAATATAATGTCCCCACACACCCACATATAATATAATGTCCCCACAGACCCACATATAATATAATGTCCCCACAGACTCACATATAATATAATGTCCCCACAGATAATATAATGTCCTCACAGACCCACATATAATATAATGACCCCACAGAACCACATATATTATAATGTCCTCACAGACCCACATATAATATAATGTCCCCACAGACCCACATATAATATAATGTCTCCACAGACCCTCATATAATATAATGTCCCCACAGACCACATATAATATAATGTCCCCACAGACCCACATATAATATAATGCCCCCACAGACCCACATATAATATAATGTCCCCACAGAACCACATATAATATAATGTCCCCACAGAACCACATATAATATAATGTCCCCACAGACCCACATATAATATAATGTCCCCATAGACCCACATATAATATAATGCCCCCACAGACCCACATATAATATAATGTCCCCACAGACCCACATATAATATAATGTCCTCACAGACCCACATGTAATATAATGTCCCCACAGACCCACATATAATATAATGTCCGCACAGAGCCACATATAATATAATGTCCCCACAGACCCACATATAATATAATGTCCCCACAGACCCACATATAATATAATGTCCTCACAGACCCACATATAATATAATGTCCCCACAGATAATATAATGTCCTCACAGACCCACATATAATATAATGTCCTCACAGACCCACATATAATATAATGTCCCCACAGACCCATATATAACATAATGTCCCCACAGACCCACATATAATATAATGTCCTCACAGACCCACATATAATATAATGTCCTCACAGACCCACATATAATATAATGTCCTCACAGACCCACATATAATATAATGTCCTCACAGACCCACATATAATATAATGTCCCCACAGACCCACATATAATATAATGTCCCCACAGATAATATAATGTCCTCACAGACCCACATATAATATAATGTCCCCACAGACCCACATATAATATAATGTCCTCACAGACCCACATATAATATAATGTCTCCACAGACCCTCATATAATATAATGTCTCCACAGACCCACAGATAATATAATGTCCCCACAGACCCACAGATAATATAATGTCCTCACAGACCCACATATAATATAATGCCCCCACAGACCCACATATAATATAATGTCCTCACAGACCCTCATAATATAATGTCTCCACAGACCCACAGATAATATAATGTCTTCACAGACCCACATATAATATAATGTCCCCACAGACCCACATATAATATAATGTCCCCACAGACCCTCATATAATATAATGTCCTCACAGACCCACATATAATATAATGTCCCCACAGACCCACAGATAATATAATGTCCTCACAGACCCACATATAATATAATGTTACCACAGACCCACAGATAATATAATGTCCTCACAGACCCACATATAATATAATGCCCCCACAGACCCACATATAATATAATGTCCTCACAGACCCACATATAATATAATGTCCCCACAGACCCACATATAAAATAATGTCCCCACACACATACATATAATATAATGTCCCCACAGACCCACATATAATATAATGTCCCCACAGACCCACATATAATATAATGTCCCCACAGACCCACAGATAATATAATGTCCTCACAGACCCACATATAATATAATGCCCCCACAGACCCACATATAATATAATGCCCCCACAGACCCACATATAATATAATGTCCTCACAGACCCACATATAATATAATGTCCCCACAGACCCACAGATAATATAATGTCCTCACAGACCCACATATAATATAATGTCCCCACAGACCCACAGATAATATAATGTCCTCACAGACCCACATATAATATAATGTCCTCACAGACCCACATATAATATAATGTGTAACGGGTCCGGGAGGCGGAACCTCTGAGCTACTATACAAGGGGGCGGCCCTTGTAAGGGAGCGGGTGGCAGTCTCTGGGTGAACGGACAGGGAGTTACGGCAAGTGATCAGGGCAGTCTCTGGGTAAGGGGTAGGTACGACCTGTGATGGCAGAGCCTCCGGGTAGGCTAGCAGGCAGATGGTAGATGTGTGCTCCCAGGTGAGCAAGCGAGAGTCTCTGGAATAGCAGGTGGTCACGGCACGTGACGGCGGAACCTCCGGGCTGGCAGGCAGGTAGGTAACGGAGAAGCGCTCCCAGGTGAGCGGGCAAGAGTCTCTGGAATAGCTGGTGGTCACCGCACGTGACAACGGGACCTCCGGGCTGGCAAGCAGGCAGGTAACGGAGATGCGCTCCCAGGTGAGCGGGCAAGAGTCTCTGAGATAGCTGGTGGTCACAGCACGTGACAACGGAGCCTCCGGGCTGGCAAGCAGGCAGATAACGGAGAAGCGCTCCCAGGTGAGCGGGCAAGCTGGTCCATAGACAGACTGACCGGAGTAGTAAGGCAGACCGTCGGACCTCAGGCAAGCAGGCAGGTAGCTGATATGCGCTCCCAGGTGAGCGGGCAGGCTGGTCCTTTAGACAGACTGACAGGAGTAGTAAGGCAGACCGTCGGACCTCAGACTGGCAGACAGGTAACAAGTATTCAGGCAGGAATCAGGCAGGTAACTGGCAGGTAAACTAGCAGGAAACTGGCAGGAAACTGGCAGGTAACTGGCAGGTAACTGGCAACGGGACCTGAGGGCTGAAGCACAGGTGAGACACAGGTGCAAACAACATTGCTCGGGCACCTCCATTTTGGAGGAGGTGCCTTATATATGATGAAGTCCTCCGGCCATTGGCCGGGGACTCTTTAGGGCGGCGCGCGCGGCCCCTTTAAGAGGAGGGGAGCGCGCGCGCGCGCGCCCTAAGCACAGGGGCCGGGAAGGAGCGCGCGCTGAGAGCAGAGCAGGAGGAGGACGCCGGGACGGAGCGCGCGCTGACAGCAGAGCGGGGGGAGGATGCCGGGCACGGAGCAGAGCGGTGAGAGGAGCAGCGTCCCTGCCTAGCAGAGGGCAGGGACGCCGGCACTACAGTACCCCCCCCTTTAGGCCCCCCCTTTTTTAGGCCAGACAGAAATTTAGCTAGGATGAGAGGGGCATGGATGTTCTCCCGGGGCTCCCACGTTCTCTCCTCAGGACCAAACCCCTTCCAATCTACCAGAAAAAAGGTCTTTCCTCTTACCCTTTTGGTGGCAAGAATGTTCTCTACCTCAAACTCGTCCTCAGCAGAAACCGGAGCAGGAGGCGTACCTGTAGACTTGGAAAAAGAGTTAAGCACCACAGGTTTGAGGAGAGACACATGGAAGGAGTTAGGGATCCGTAAGTTGGCCGGGAGTTTCAATTTATAGGCCACCGGGTTGATCTGACTGATGACCTCCAGTGGGCCGATGAACCGAGGCCCTAACTTATAGGAAGGGATCTTGAGCCGGACATATTTGGACGAGAGCCAGACTTTATCCCCAGGGCGGAATTGAGGAGGGTCCAGACGTTTTTTGTCAGCGTGTCTTTTCATACGCTCGGATGACAGAAGGAGTGCGGACCGGGTACTCTCCCATATGGAGGAAAATTTGTTAACAAGAGATTCCGCAGCCGGATTGTCCACCGAGGTGGAGACGGGAAACGGGATCCGAGGATGCTGACCGTAGACTACAAAAAACGGGGATTTGGAGGAAGACTCGCTCTCGTGATTGTTGTACGAGAATTCGGCCCATGGCAGGAGATCCACCCAGTCAGAATGGTGGGCATTAACGAAGTGCCGAAGGTAACTGGTCAGGTTCTGATTGATCCGCTCCACTTGACCATTAGACTGTGGGTGGTAAGCGGAGGAGAAGTCCAGGGTGACGTCCAGCAATTTACAAGTGGCTCTCCAGAAACGGGAAGTGAACTGTACTCCTCGATCCGACACGATGTGACGGGGCAGGCCATGAAGACGGAAGATGTGGCGGATAAAGTCTTTAGCCAGCTCGGGTGCAGACGGAAGACCTGGCAGTGGAATGAAGTGAGCCATCTTGGAAAAGCGGTCAGCGACCACCCAAATGACCGTACAACCGGCAGAGACGGGCAGATCAGTTATGAAGTCCATCGCTATATGCTGCCAGGGGGCAGCAGGTACTGGCAGAGGTAGGAGGCGGCCGGCCGGCAGGTGTCTCGGAACTTTGTTGCGGGCGCAGGACACACAGGCAGAAACAAAGTCAATTACATCCTTGTGCAGGTTAGGCCACCAGTAGTGCCGGGTAATAAGCTGGAGGGTCTTTTTCTGACCGGCGTGGCCAGCTAGTTTAGACGAATGACCCCAGTGTAGGATCTTCTCCCGATCAGGTACTGGTATGAACGTCTTACCAGGAGGAAGACGATTTAGACTCACGGGAGCCACCTGCATTACTCTGGCGGGATCGATGATGTGTTTCGGATCCTCCTCGAGATCAGACACCAGAAAGGATCGAGACAAGGCGTCCGCCTTGACGTTTTTGTCAGCCGGGCGAAAATGAAGGACAAAATCAAAACGAGCAAAAAACAAGGACCACCGGGCTTGGCGCGGGTTAAGTCTCTGGGCATGCTGGAGGTAAGCCAAGTTCTTGTGGTCAGTGTAAATTATTACCGGGTGAAGAGCCCCCTCGAGCAGGTAACGCCACTCCTCCAATGCCAGTTTGATGGCCAATAACTCTCGGTCTCCTATGGAATAATTGCGCTCTGAGGAGGAGAAGAGTTTTGAGAAGAAGCCACAAGTTACCATCCTCCCGGAAGATGATTTTTGAGTAAGTACTGCTCCGGCTCCAGAGGAGGAGGCGTCAACTTCCAGGAAGAACTGCTTGTTGCCATCTGGGCGATGCAGCACCGGGGCGGAAGAAAAGGCCTGTTTAAGGGAAAGAAAGGCCTCCTCTGCTTCGGGTGGCCACTCTTTGGGATTAGTACCTTTACGGGTGAGCGCAGAAATTGGGGCCGTCCGGGAAGAGAAGTGTGGTATGAAGAGGCGGTAGTAGTTGGCGAAGCCCAGGAATCGCTGAATGGCCTTCAACCCCTCCGGTCGGGGCCATTTCTCGATGGCAGACAGTTTCTCAGGATCCATTTGTAGGCCGGTCTGAGAGATAATGTAGCCCAGAAACGGAAGCGAGGTCTGCTCAAAGAGGCACTTCTCAAATTTAGCGTAGAGATGGTTCTGCCTTAGCCTGAGCAGGACCTGACGAACGTCCCTCCGGTGAGTCTGGAGATCCGGAGAGAAGACCAAGATGTCGTCCAGGTACACCACTACGCAGGAGTAGAGAAGGTCCCGGAAGATGTCATTGACCAACTCTTGAAAGACGGCAGGAGCGTTACAGAGACCAAAGGGCATTACCAGGTATTCATAGTGGCCGTCCCGGGTGTTGAATGCCGTCTTCCATTCATCCCCCTGACGAATACGAACCAGGTTGTACGCCCCACGAAGGTCCAGTTTGGTGAAGATCCTAGCCCCCCTCAGACGATCAAATAATTCTGGAATGAGCGGAAGGGGGTACTTATTCTTCACCGTGATCAGGTTTAGGCCTCTATAGTCTATACAGGGACGGAGAGAGCCGTCCTTCTTTTTGACGAAAAAGAAGCCTGCTCCCGCCGGGGAGGTAGATTTCCGGATGAATCCTCTGGCCAGATTCTCCTCAATATATTCGGACATTGACCGGGTCTCAGCAGCGGATAAAGGATAGATACGCCCACGGGGAGGAGTAGTACCGGGTAGCAGATCGATGGGACAGTCGTATGGTCTATGTGGTGGTAATGTCTCTGCCTCCTTTTTATTAAAGACATCTGCATAAGACCAATAAGGAATCGGAAGTCCAGGTAGATTAGCTGGGGTAGGAGAAGGACGGACGGGATGGACGGGAACCAGGCAGGTTTTATGACAGTCTTGTCCCCAGCGAAGGACCTCTCCGGTTTGCCAGTCTAGCACGGGTGCATGTCTCTGGAGCCAGGGCAGACCTAGCAAGAGGGCGTGAGAGAGTCCAGGCAAAACATGAAAGGAGATACTTTCAGAATGCAGCATTCCCACCTGCAGGGTAATGGATTCGGTGATGAGTTGAATGGGGCGAGGTAAGAGGCCCCCATCCACGGCAGCGACAGACAAGGGTACAGCCAGAGGTTTGGTGGGGATGCGGTATTTCTCAACCAGGGACTGTGAAATAAGGTTCCCGGCTGCTCCAGAGTCAAGTTGGGCTAGTTCGAAATAACGGTTCTCCCCGTAGATGATCGAAACAGACAACAGCAGGGATGGAGAGGATTTATTCTTGTCTAGGTGGACCTCTCTGAGCGAACCTAGACACAGGCGTTTCCCGACCTCTCCGGGCAGGCACGGATCCGGTGCTCCTTACTGCCACAGTAGAAGCAGCTCCCCTCGGCACGGCGTGAGTCCTGACGGGTTTTGACCATCTTGGTCTGGTCGACCTGCATAGGCTCAGGAGAGTGTACCTGGGGAGAGACGGAGGGAATGACGGGTTTCTGGAAAGTAGGAGCTAAACGTGGAATCCTTCTCTCACGGGTGACCTCTTTGGCACGCTCTTGGAACCGTAGGTCAATCCGGGTGGCAAGGGTTATTAGATCATCGAGAGAGGTAGGAATGTCCCGACCAGCAAGTTCATCTTTAATACGACCGGACAGACCCTCCCAGAAGACGGATACCAGAGCGTCGTTATCCCAGGCCAGCTCCGAGGCAAGGGTGCGGAACCGTATGGCATATTGGCCCACGGTGAGACCCTCCTGACGGAGGCGTAGCAGAGAGGATGCGGATGAGGTCTTCCGTCCGGGTTCGTCGAAGACTTTCCGGAAAGCCGAGAGAAAAGCAGGCAAGTTGGACACCAGGGGGTCTCCTCTCTCCCATAGAGGATTTAGCCAGGCCAGGGCCTCCCCGGTGAGATGGGACATGATAAAGGCAATTTTGGCCCGGTCGGAATTAAACTGATGGGACAAAAGTTCAAAGTGCAGGGTGCACTGATTTATGAAGCCCCGAGCCTGGACGGGGTCGCCTCCGAAGCGAGGAGGTGCAGAGAGCCGGGGTCCGGGGTAGGATACCATAGTATTAGTGGGCAGCGGAGCTGCCGGATTGCAAGATATGGCACTGGCGGAGGTTGTTGGTGGATCAGACAGAGTGTTCAGGCGAGTATTAACATTCCGCAGGTGACCCAGGATGGCCTCCTGTTGGGACCTCTGACGGGACAGTTCAAGACAGAGGTCCGAGAGCGAGGGAGCTTGGGTGCCACCGGGTTCCATGGCCCGAGCAAACTGTAACGGGTCCGGGAGGCGGAACCTCTGAGCTACTATACAAGGGGGCGGCCCTTGTAAGGGAGCGGGTGGCAGTCTCTGGGTGAACGGACAGGGAGTTACGGCAAGTGATCAGGGCAGTCTCTGGGTAAGGGGTAGGTACGACCTGTGATGGCAGAGCCTCCGGGTAGGCTAGCAGGCAGATGGTAGATGTGTGCTCCCAGGTGAGCAAGCGAGAGTCTCTGGAATAGCAGGTGGTCACGGCACGTGACGGCGGAACCTCCGGGCTGGCAGGCAGGTAGGTAACGGAGAAGCGCTCCCAGGTGAGCGGGCAAGAGTCTCTGGAATAGCTGGTGGTCACCGCACGTGACAACGGGACCTCCGGGCTGGCAAGCAGGCAGGTAACGGAGATGCGCTCCCAGGTGAGCGGGCAAGAGTCTCTGAGATAGCTGGTGGTCACAGCACGTGACAACGGAGCCTCCGGGCTGGCAAGCAGGCAGATAACGGAGAAGCGCTCCCAGGTGAGCGGGCAAGCTGGTCCATAGACAGACTGACCGGAGTAGTAAGGCAGACCGTCGGACCTCAGGCAAGCAGGCAGGTAGCTGATATGCGCTCCCAGGTGAGCGGGCAGGCTGGTCCTTTAGACAGACTGACAGGAGTAGTAAGGCAGACCGTCGGACCTCAGACTGGCAGACAGGTAACAAGTATTCAGGCAGGAATCAGGCAGGTAACTGGCAGGTAAACTAGCAGGAAACTGGCAGGAAACTGGCAGGTAACTGGCAGGTAACTGGCAACGGGACCTGAGGGCTGAAGCACAGGTGAGACACAGGTGCAAACAACATTGCTCGGGCACCTCCATTTTGGAGGAGGTGCCTTATATATGATGAAGTCCTCCGGCCATTGGCCGGGGACTCTTTAGGGCGGCGCGCGCGGCCCCTTTAAGAGGAGGGGAGCGCGCGCGCGCGCGCCCTAAGCACAGGGGCCGGGAAGGAGCGCGCGCTGAGAGCAGAGCAGGAGGAGGACGCCGGGACGGAGCGCGCGCTGACAGCAGAGCGGGGGGAGGATGCCGGGCACGGAGCAGAGCGGTGAGAGGAGCAGCGTCCCTGCCTAGCAGAGGGCAGGGACGCCGGCACTACATAATGTCCTCACAGACCCACATATAATATAATGTCCTCACAGACCCACATATAATATAATGCCCCCACAGACCCACATATAATATAATGTCCTCACAGACCCACATATAATATAATGCCCCCACAGACCCACATATAATATAATGTCCTCACAGACCCACATATAATATAATGCCCCCACAGACCCACATATAATATAATGTCCTCACAGACCCACATATAATATAATGCCCCCACAGACCCACATATAATATAATGTCCTCACAGACCCACATATAATATAATGTCCGCACAGACCCACATATAATATAATGTCCTCACAGACCCACATATAATATAATGTCCCCACAGACCCACAGATAATATAATGTCCTCACAGACCCACATATAATATAATGTCCTCACAGACCCACATATAATATAATGCCCCCACAGACCCACATATAATATAATGTCCTCACAGACCCACATATAATATAATGTCCCCACAGACCCACATATAATATAATGTCCCCACAGACCCACAGATAATATAATGTCCTCACAGACCCACATATAATATAATGTCCTCACAGACCCACATATAATATAATGTCCCCACAGACCCACCTATAATATAATGTCCTCACAGACCCACATATAATATAATGTCCCCACAGACCCACATATAATATAATGCCCCCACAGACCCACATATAATATAATGTCCTCACAGACCCACATATAATATAATGTCCCCACAGACCCACATATAAAATAATGTCCCCACACACCCACATATAATATAATGTCCCCACAGAACCACATATAATATAATGTCCTCACAGACCCACATATAATATAATGTCCTCACAGACCCACATATAATATAATGTCCCCACAGACCCACATATAAAATAATGTCCCCACACACCCACATATAATATAATGTCCCCACAGAACCACATATAATATAATGTCCTCACAGACCCACATATAATATAATGTCCTCACAGACCCACATATAATATAATGTCCCCACAGACCCACAGATAATATAATGTCCCCACAGACCCACATATAATATAATGTCCGCACAGACCCACATATAATATAATGTCCTCACAGACCCACATATAATATAATGTCCTCACAGACCCACATATAATATAATGTCCCCTGACACAATGACATCATCGCATTGGGATCCTGACTTCCTGTACATTCCCTGTCACAATGACATCATCGCACTGGGATCCTGACGTCCTGTACATTCCCTGACACAATGACATCATCACACTGGGATCCTGAGGTCCTGTACATTCCCTGACACAATGACATCATCGCACTGGGATCCTGACATCCTGCACATTCCCTGACACAATGACATCATCGCACTGGGATCCTGACGTCCTGCACATTCCCTGACACAATGACATCATCGCACTGGGATCCTGACGTCCTGTACATTCCCTGACACAATGACCCTATCGATTGGGATCCTGACGTCCTGTACATTCCCTGGCATAATGACATCATCGCACTGGGATCCTGACGTCCTGTACATTCCCTGGCATGAGGACATCATCGCACTGGGATCCTGACAACCTGTACATTCCCTGGTACAATGACATCATCACACTGGGATCCTGACATCCTGTACATTCCCTGACACTATGACATCATCACACTGGGATCCTGACGTCCTGTACATTCCCTGACACAATGACATCATCGCACTGGGATCCTGACATCCTGCACATTCCCTGACACAATGACATCATCACACTGGGATCCTGACATCCTGTACATTCCCTGACACAATGACATCATCACACTGGGATCCTTACGTCCTGTACATTCCCTGACACAATGACATCATCGCACTGGGATCCTGACGTCCTGCACATTCCCTGACACAATGACATCATCACACTGGGATCCTGACATCCTGTACATTCCCTGACACAATGACATCATCGCACTGGGATCCTGACGTCCTGCACATTCCCTGACACAATGACATCATCGCACTGGGATCCTGACGTCCTGTACATTCCCTGACACAATGACCCTATCGATTGGGATCCTGACGTCCTGTACATTCTCTGGCATAATGACATCATCGCACTGGGATCCTGACGTCCTGTACATTCCCTGGCATGAGGACATCATCGCACTGGGATCCTGACAACCTGTACATTCCCTGGTACAATGACATCATCACACTGGGATCCTGACATCCTGTACATTCCCTGACACAATGACATCATGACACTGGGAACCTGACGTCCTGTACATTCCCTGACACAATGACATCATCGCACTGGGATCCTGACATCCTGCACATTCCCTGACACAATGACATCATCACACTGGGATCCTGACATCCTGTACATTCCCTGACACAATGACATCATCACACTGGGATCCTGACGTCCTGTACATTCCCTGACACAATGACATCATCGCACTGGGATCCTGACATCCTGCACATTCCCTGACACAATGACATCATCACACTGGGATCCTGACATCCTGCACATTCCCTGACACAATGACATCATCACACTGGGATCCTGACGTCCTGTACATTCCCTGACACAATGACATCATCGCACTGGGATCCTGACATCCTGCACATTCCCTGACACAATGACATCATCGCACTGGGATCCTGACGTCCTGCACATTCCCTGACACAATGACATCATCACACTGGGATCCTGACGTCCTGTACATTCCCTGACACAATGACATCATCGCACTGGGATCCTGACGTCCTGCACATTCCCTGACACAATGATATCATCACACTGGGATCCTGACATCCTGTACATTCCCTGACACAATGACATCATCGCACTGGGATCCTGACGTCCTGCACATTCCCTGACACAATGACATCATCACACTGGGATCCTGAAGTCTTGTACATTCCCTGACCCAATGACCTCATCGCACTGGGATACTGACGTCCTGCACATTCCCTGACACAATGACATCATCACACTGGGATCCTGACGTCCTGTACATTCCCTGAGACAATGACATCATCGCACTGGGATCCTGACATCCTGTACATTCCCTGGCACAATGACATCATCGCACTGGGGTCCTGCACATTCCCTGACACAATGACATCATCACACTGGGATCCTGACGTCCTGTACATTCCTTGACACAATGACCTTATCGATTGAGATCCTGACGTCCTGTACATTCCCTGACACAATGACCTCATCGATTAGGATCCTGATGTCCTGTACATTCCCTGACACAATGACCTCATCGATTGGGATCCTGACGTCTTGTACATTCCCTGACACAATGATCTCATCGATTGGGATCCTGACGTCCTGTTCATTCCCTGACAGAATGACATCATCGCCCTGGGATCCTGACATCCTGTACATTCCCTGGCACAATGACATCATCGCACTGGGATCCTGACGTCCTGCACATTCCCTGACACAATGACATCACCGCACTGGGATCCTGACGTCCTGCACATTCCCTGACACAATGACATCATCGCACTGGGATCCTGTCGTCCTGTACATTCCCTGACACAATGACCTTATCGATTGGGATCCTGACGTCCTGTACATTCCCTGACACAATGACCTCATCGATTAGGATCCTGATGTCCTGTACATTCCCTGACACAATGACCTCATCGATTGGGATCCTGACGTCTTGTACATTCCCTGACACAATGAACTCATCGATTGGGATCCTGACGTCCTGTACATTCCCTGACACAATGACCTCATCAATTGGGATCCTGACGTCCTGCACATTCCCTGACACAATGACATCATCGCACTGGGATCCTGGCGTCCTGTGCATTCCCTGACACAATGACATCATCGCACTGGGATCCTGACGTCCTGTACATTCCCTGACACAATGACATTATCGCACTGGGATCCTGACATCCTGTACATTCCCTGGCACAATGACATCATCGCACTGGGAACCTGACGTCCTGTACATTCCCTGACACAATGACCTCATCGATTGGGATCCTGACGTCCTGTACATTCCCTGACACAATGACATCATCGCACTGGGATCCTGACATCCTGCACATTCCCTGACACAATGACATCATCACACTGGGATCCTGACATCCTGTACATTCCCTGACACAATGACATCATCACACTGGGATCCTTACGTCCTGTACATTCCCTGACACAATGACATCATCGCACTGGGATCCTGACGTCCTGCACATTCCCTGACACAATGACATCATCACACTGGGATCCTGACATCCTGTACATTCCCTGACACAATGACATCATCGCACTGGGATCCTGACGTCCTGCACATTCCCTGACACAATGACATCATCGCACTGGGATCCTGACGTCCTGTACATTCCCTGACACAATGACCCTATCGATTGGGATCCTGACGTCCTGTACATTCTCTGGCATAATGACATCATCGCACTGGGATCCTGACGTCCTGTACATTCCCTGGCATGAGGACATCATCGCACTGGGATCCTGACAACCTGTACATTCCCTGGTACAATGACATCATCACACTGGGATCCTGACATCCTGTACATTCCCTGACACAATGACATCATCACACTGGGAACCTGACGTCCTGTACATTCCCTGACACAATGACATCATCGCACTGGGATCCTGACATCCTGCACATTCCCTGACACAATGACATCATCACACTGGGATCCTGACATCCTGTACATTCCCTGACACAATGACATCATCACACTGGGATCCTGACGTCCTGTACATTCCCTGACACAATGACATCATCGCACTGGGATCCTGACATCCTGCACATTCCCTGACACAATGACATCATCACACTGGGATCCTGACATCCTGCACATTCCCTGACACAATGACATCATCACACTGGGATCCTGACGTCCTGTACATTCCCTGACACAATGACATCATCGCACTGGGATCCTGACATCCTGCACAATCCCTGACACAATGACATCATCGCACTGGGATCCTGACGTCCTGCACATTCCCTGACACAATGACATCATCACACTGGGATCCTGACGTCCTGTACATTCCCTGACACAATGACATCATCGCACTGGGATCCTGACGTCCTGCACATTCCCTGACACAATGATATCATCACACTGGGATCCTGACATCCTGTACATTCCCTGACACAATGACATCATCGCACTGGGATCCTGACGTCCTGCACATTCCCTGACACAATGACATCATCACACTGGGATCCTGAAGTCCTGTACATTCCCTGACCCAATGACCTCATCGCACTGGGATACTGACGTCCTGCACATTCCCTGACACAATGACATCATCACACTGGGATCCTGACGTCCTGTACATTCCCTGACACAATGACATCATCGCACTGGGATCCTGACATCCTGTACATTCCCTGGCACAATGACATCATCGCACTGGGGTCCTGCACATTCCCTGACACAATGACATCATCACACTGGGATCCTGACGTCCTGTACATTCCTTGACACAATGACCTTATCGATTGAGATCCTGACGTCCTGTACATTCCCTGACACAATGACCTCATCGATTAGGATCCTGATGTCCTGTACATTCCCTGACACAATGACCTCATCGATTGGGATCCTGACGTCTTGTACATTCCCTGACACAATGATCTCATCGATTGGGATCCTGACGTCCTGTTCATTCCCTGACAGAATGACATCATCGCCCTGGGATCCTGACATCCTGTACATTCCCTGGCACAATGACATCATCGCACTGGGATCCTGACGTCCTGCACATTCCCTGACACAATGACATCACCGCACTGGGATCCTGACGTCCTGCACATTCCCTGACAGAATGACATCATCGCACTGGGATCCTGTCGTCCTGTACATTCCCTGACACAATGACCTTATCGATTGGGATCCTGACGTCCTGTACATTCCCTGACACAATGACCTCATCGATTAGGATCCTGATGTCCTGTACATTCCCTGACACAATGACCTCATCGATTGGGATCCTGACGTCTTGTACATTCCCTGACACAATGAACTCATCGATTGGGATCCTGACGTCCTGTACATTCCCTGACACAATGACATCATCACACTGGGATCCTTACGTCCTGTACATTCCCTGACACAATGACATCATCGCACTGGGATCCTGACGTCCTGCACATTCCCTGACACAATGACATCATCACACTGGGATCCTGACATCCTGTACATTCCCTGACACAATGACATCATCGCACTGGGATCCTGACGTCCTGCACATTCCCTGACACAATGACATCATCGCACTGGGATCCTGACGTCCTGTACATTCCCTGACACAATGACCCTATCGATTGGGATCCTGACGTCCTGTACATTCTCTGGCATAATGACATCATCGCACTGGGATCCTGACGTCCTGTACATTCCCTGGCATGAGGACATCATCGCACTGGGATCCTGACAACCTGTACATTCCCTGGTACAATGACATCATCACACTGGGATCCTGACATCCTGTACATTCCCTGACACAATGACATCATCACACTGGGAACCTGACGTCCTGTACATTCCCTGACACAATGACATCATCGCACTGGGATCCTGACATCCTGCACATTCCCTGACACAATGACATCATCACACTGGGATCCTGACATCCTGTACATTCCCTGACACAATGACATCATCACACTGGGATCCTGACGTCCTGTACATTCCCTGACACAATGACATCATCGCACTGGGATCCTGACATCCTGCACATTCCCTGACACAATGACATCATCACACTGGGATCCTGACATCCTGCACATTCCCTGACACAATGACATCATCACACTGGGATCCTGACGTCCTGTACATTCCCTGACACAATGACATCATCGCACTGGGATCCTGACATCCTGCACAATCCCTGACACAATGACATCATCGCACTGGGATCCTGACGTCCTGCACATTCCCTGACACAATGACATCATCACACTGGGATCCTGACGTCCTGTACATTCCCTGACACAATGACATCATCGCACTGGGATCCTGACGTCCTGCACATTCCCTGACACAATGATATCATCACACTGGGATCCTGACATCCTGTATATTCCCTGACACAATGACATCATCGCACTGGGATCCTGACGTCCTGCACATTCCCTGACACAATGACATCATCACACTGGGATCCTGAAGTCCTGTACATTCCCTGACCCAATGACCTCATCGCACTGGGATACTGACGTCCTGCACATTCCCTGACACAATGACATCATCACACTGGGATCCTGACGTCCTGTACATTCCCTGACACAATGACATCATCGCACTGGGATCCTGACATCCTGTACATTCCCTGGCACAATGACATCATCGCACTGGGGTCCTGCACATTCCCTGACACAATGACATCATCACACTGGGATCCTGACGTCCTGTACATTCCTTGACACAATGACCTTATCGATTGAGATCCTGACGTCCTGTACATTCCCTGACACAATGACCTCATCGATTAGGATCCTGATGTCCTGTACATTCCCTGACACAATGACCTCATCGATTGGGATCCTGACGTCTTGTACATTCCCTGACACAATGATCTCATCGATTGGGATCCTGACGTCCTGTTCATTCCCTGACAGAATGACATCATCGCCCTGGGATCCTGACATCCTGTACATTCCCTGGCACAATGACATCATCGCACTGGGATCCTGACGTCCTGCACATTCCCTGACACAATGACATCACCGCACTGGGATCCTGACGTCCTGCACATTCCCTGACAGAATGACATCATCGCACTGGGATCCTGTCGTCCTGTACATTCCCTGACACAATGACCTTATCGATTGGGATCCTGACGTCCTGTACATTCCCTCACACAATGACCTCATCGATTAGGATCCTGATGTCCTGTACATTCCCTGACACAATGACCTCATCGATTGGGATCCTGACGTCTTGTACATTCCCTGACACAATGAACTCATCGATTGGGATCCTGACGTCCTGTACATTCCCTGACACAATGACCTCATCAATTGGGATCCTGACGTCCTGCACATTCCCTGACACAATGACATCATCGCACTGGGATCCTGGCGTCCTGTGCATTCCCTGACACAATGACATCATCGCACTGGGATCCTGACGTCCTGTACATTCCCTGACACAATGACATTATCGCACTGGGATCCTGACATCCTGTACATTCCCTGGCACAATGACATCATCGCACTGGGATCCTGACGTCCTGTACATTCCCTGACACAATGACCTCATCGATTGGGATCCTGACGTCCTGTACATTCCCTGACACAATGACCTCATCGATTGGGATCCTGACGTCCTGCACATTCCCTGACACAATGACATCATCGCACTTGGATCCTGATGTCCTGTACATTCCCTGACACAATGACATCATCGCACTTAGATCCTGACGTCCTGTACATTCCCTGACACAAAGACATCATCGCACTGGGATCCTGACGTCCTGTACATTCCTTGACACAATGACCTCATCGCACTGGGATCCTGATGTCCTGTACATTCCCTGACACAATGACATCATCGCACTGGGATCCTGACGTCCTGTACATTCCCTGTCACAATGACATCATCGCACTGGGATCCTGACGTCCTGTACATTCCCTGACACAATGACATCATCGCACTGGGATCCTGATGTCCTGTACATTCCCTGACACAATGACATCATCACACTGGGATCCTGACGTCCTGTACATTCCCTGTCACAATGACATCATCGCACTGGGATCCTGATGTCCTGTACATTCCCTGACACAATGACATCATCGCACTGGGATCCTGACGTCCTGTACATTCCCCGACACAATGACATCATCGCACTGGGATCCTGTTATCCAGCACATTCCCTGACACAATGACATCATCACACTGGGATCCTGACGTCCTGTACATTCCCTGACACAATGACATCATCACACTGGGATCCTGACGTTCTGTACATTCCCTGGCACAATGACATTATCGCACTGGGATCCTGACGTCCTGTACATTCCCTGACACAATGACATCATCGCACTGGGATCCTGACGTCCTGTACATTCCCTGACACAATGACCTCATCGCACTGGGATCCTGACGTCCTGTACATTCCCTGACACAATGACCTCATCGCACTGGGATCCTGACGTCCTGTACATTCCCTGACACAATGACATCATCGCACTGGGATCCTGACGTCCTGTACAATCCCTGTCACAATGACATCATCGCACTAGGATCCTGACGTCCTGTACATTCCCTGACACAATGACATCATCACACTGGGATCCTGACGTCCTGTACATTCCCTGACACAATGACATCATCGCACTGGGATCCTTATGTCCTGTACATTCCCTGACACAATGACATCATCGCACTGGGATCCTGACGTCCTGTACATTCCCTGGCATAATAACATCATCGTGTTGATCCGTTTGCATCTTGCCACTGTCTGCTGGAGCACTCATCAGTAGGTGAGAATGTCATGTTTTTAAATTTAATATTATTATTTATCATTATTTACATGTGAAAAGGGGTATACATAATAAAAAACAAGTACAATAATTTTGATCAAAACAAGTCACAAGAGGAGAGAGGACCCTGCCCACGAGAGCTCACTGTCTACAAGGGATGGGTGAGGATACAGTAGGTGAGGGTAGAGCTGGTCATGCAGGTGTATGGTGGAGCGAGGACCCTGCCCGCGAGGGCTCACAGTCTACAGGGGATGGGTGAGGCTATGGTAGGTGAGGATAGAGCTGGTCATGCAGCGGTATGGTGGAGCGAGGACCCTGCCCGCGAGGGCTCACAGTCTACAGGGATGGGTGAGGCTATGGTAGGTGAGGATAGAGCTGGTCATGCAGCGGTATGGTGGAGCGAGGACCCTGCCCGCGAGGGCTCACAGTCTACAGGGGATGGGTGAGGATAGAGCTGGTCATGCAGGGGTATGGTGGAGCGAGGACCCTGTCTACGAGAGCTCACAGTCTACAGGGGATGGGTGAGGATACAGTAGCTGGGGGTAGAGCTGGTTGTGCAGGGGTATGGTGGAGCGAGGACCCTGCCCGCGAGGGATCACATTCTACAAGGGATGGGTGAGGATACAGTAGGTGAGGATAGAGCTGGTCATGCAGCGGTATGGTGGAGCGAGGACCCTGCCCACGAGAGCTCACAGTCTACAGGGGATGGGTGAGGATACAGTAGCTGGGGGTAGAGCTGGTTGTGCAGGGGTATGGTGGAGCGAGGACCCTGTCCACGAGAGCTCACAGTCTACAGGGGATGGGTGAGGATACAGTAGGTGAGGATAGAGCTGGTCGTGCAGAGGTATGGTGGAGCGAGGACCCTGCCCGCGAGGGCTCACAATCTACAGGGGATGGGTGAGGATACAGTAGGTGAGGATAGAGCTGGTCATGCAGCGGTATGGTGGAGCGAGGACCCTGCCCACGAGAGCTCACAGTCTACAGGGGATGGGTGAGGATACAGTAGGTGAGGATAGAGCTGGTCGTGCAGAGGTATGGTGGAGCGAGGACCCTGCCCGCGAGGGCTCACAATCTACAGGGGATGGGTGAGGATACAGTAGGTGAGGATAGAGCTGGTCATGCAGCGGTATGGTGGAGCGAGGACCCTGCCCACGAGAGCTCACAGTCTACAGGGGATGGGTGAGGATACAGTAGGTGAGGGTAGAGCTGGTCATGCAGCGGTATGGTGGAGCGAGGACCCTGCCTGCGAGGGCTCACAGTCTACAGGGGATGGGTGAGGATACAGTAGCTGGGGGTAGAGCTGGTCATGCAGCGGTATGGTGGAACGAGGTTTACTGCAGAATAAACAATGGGAAATCCAGCACTGCCATCCATTGATAGAAAAAAGTATTATCTTTTATTAAAAATCCATTAAAAAACAAGAGAGAAAAAAGTTTGTGAAAAGAGCTTAAAAACTGACGCATTAATGCTATGATCAAGGGCAGTTTTTCCGCTTGAAACGTGTAAGTTTTTAAGCTCTTTTCACATGGATAACAATCACAAATGGCACTGGCTGGCTTTCCCTCTTCCAATTACTCTACTTGAGGGTTACTCCAGGTTGTAGGCTTGTCGGAAGAGGTTGGTCTTCAGGTTCCTTTTGAAGGTTTCCACAGTAGGCAAGAGTCGGATATGTTGGGGTACAGAGTTCCAGAGTAACATAGTAACATAGTTTTTTAAGGTTGAAGGAAGACTAAGTCCATCTAGTTCACCCCATAGCCTAACATGTTGATCCAGAGGAAGGCAAAAAAACCCATGTGGCAAACACTAAGCTCCACATTGGGGAAAAAAATTCCTTCCCGACTCCATACGACAATCAGACTAGTTCCCTGGATCAACGCCCTATCAAGGAATCTAGTATTTATAACCTGTAATATTATACTTTTCAGGAAAGGCATCCAGGCCCTTCTTAAATGTTAGTAGTGAATCCCTCATTACACCATCATGCGGCAGAGAGCTCCATAGTCTCACTGCTCTTACAGTAAAGAATCCCCGTCTGTGATTATGATTAAACCTTCTTTCCTCCAGACGTAGAAGATGCCCCCTTGTCCCCGTCTCAGACCTCAGAGTAAAAAGATCAGTAGAAAGGTCTTTGTACTGTCCCCTCATATACTTGTATATAGTAATAAGATCACCCCTAAGCCTTCGTTTTTCCACAGTAAATAACCCCAAGTGTAATTGACGCGCCCCCGGGGCCGTGGGGTACTCGGTAGCCGGGCCTCTGGATGCTGGTTGGGGGATATCACGGTGGCTGGCCCGGTCCGTGGCCCAGGGCGGTCAGTGCAAAAGGGGAATATTTATAGGGGATTTGGAAAGTTCGTGACGCCACCTGTGGATTGTGGCTAGGGGAGCCGCCGCTGCGGAGCAGTCCTCTGGAGCTGGTGTTACGGCAGCAGGGATGGTGTGGCTCTCCACAGGTAGAGCTTAGCTCCTGTGCAGTGTAGGATGTGGAAGTTGTGCTGAGCGTTGTAGTGCAGGGGGAAAGATGGCGCAGATGAAAGAAGGGACGGAGGCAGTGCGATGCAGTCATCCGAGTTTTTACTCACAGTTCTTATGACAGTTCCACTGGTGCACTGTACAGGTGTCGGCCTCCCACGTCACGCTGCGTTCACCAGGCAGGGGTTCAGCAATTCCTGAGGTATATTAGGAGCACCTGACAGAACCCCACTTTCTTGTGTTCCTAGCTAGACCGTCTTCACGCTGGGTCTTCTCCCTCCTGCCCTGCGCTTTCCCACTCTCAATCCTGCTCGGGTGCTCTGAAGTCCCTCCTGTCCGTCGGAGTTCCCGGACCTGCTTGACCCTCATGGGGATTAGAATGAGGCATCGGCAACTGACCATATAAGCCAGAAACCTCCGGTTTTCCCAGCCGAGACCTGGAGTAACACGGCTGGACCAGGGGCCAGTCCCCTTCCTGCGGCCTACGATCCCTCTGTCTTCTGACAGATTCGGGGCGTACGGTTGCCGTCCCGCACTCGCCGTACCCCCTAGGATCCCTTCTTAGAACAGAGCCTACTCCTCTGCTCCCCTCCTGGGCCTCTAGGACTGGGCCCTGCTTGTGGAGCAGAGCTCCTAAAGAGACTCTGCTCCCGGACTGACTTCACTCACTCCTCTTACTCAACTAACCTGCCACCCTAAGATGGCTTACCTTTTTATATCTCCTACAATGGTGCGCCCCTAAACTGCTTCCTCCACCCACACCCACTACTGGTTCCCCCTACCTGTCTTGGTATTGCAGACCCCCCAGTCCTCTAATAACCTGTCTTGGTATTGCAGACCCCCCAGTCCTCTAATAACCTGTCTTGGCATTGCAGACCCCCCAGTCCTCTAATAACCTGTCTTGGTATTGCAGACCCCGCAGTCCTCTAATAACCTGTCTTGGTATTGCGGACCCCCCAGTCCTCTAATAACCTTGGTCGCTCTTCACTGCCCCCGCTCTAGTTCAGCTATGTCTTTCTTATACACCGGAGACCAGAACTGTACACAGTATTCTAAGTGTGGTCGCACTAATGACTTGTATAGAGGTAAAATTATCTTCTCCTCATCAGCATCTATGCCTCTTTTAATGCATCCCATTATTTTATTTGCCTTTGTAGCAGCTGCCTGACACTGGCCACTAAACGTGAGCTTGTCGTCCACCAATACACCCAGGTCTTTTTCAGTGACAGTTTTGCCAAGTGTTTTACAATTAAGCATATAATTATACATTTTATTTCCTCTGCCCAAGTGCATTACCTTACATTTATCCCCATTAAAGCTCATTTGCCATTTATCAGCCCAAGCTTCTAGTTTACATAGATCCTCCTGTAATATAAAATTGTCCTCCTCTGTATTGATTACCCTGCAGAGTTTAGTGTCATCTGCAAATATTGAAATATTACTCTGTATGCCCCCTACAAGGTCATTAATAAATATGTTAAAAAGAAGGGGGCCCAATACTGACCCCACTGTTAACTGAGACCCAGTCTGAGTGTTTTCCATTAATAACCACCCTTTGTTTCCTATCACTGAGCCAGTTCTTAACCCACTTACATATATTTTCCCCTGTCCCCATTGTTCTCATTTTATGTATCAACCTTTTGTGTGGAACCGTATCAAAAGCTTTTGAAAAGTCCATATACACAACATCCACTACATTCCTTGGTCCAATCCGGAACTTGCCTCCTCATAAAAGCTGATCAGATTAGTTTGACAGGAACGATCCCTCGTAAACCCATGTTGATATTGGGTCATGAGGTTCTTCTTCTTCAGATACTCTAGTATAGCATCTCTTAGGAAACCCTCCAGGATTTTACCCACAGTAGAGGTTAAGCTTACTGGCCTAGAATTTCCAAATTCGGCTTTTGTCCCCTTTTTGAATATTGGCACCACATTTGCTATACGCCAGTCCTGGGGTACAGACCCTGTTATTATGGAATCTTTAAAGATTAAAAATAATGGTCTATCTATGACGTTACTTAATTCCTGCAGTACTCACGGGTGTATCCCATCCGGGCCGGGGATTTGTCACCTTTAATGATTTTTAGACGCCGCCGTACTTCCTGCTGGGTTAAGCAAGTGACATTTAGTGGAGAATTTTTGTTATCACTGATCTTGTTTTCTGTCATGCGATTTTCTTGTGTAAATACGGTTGAAAAAAAATCATTTAGCATATTGGCTTTTTCCTCATCCACCATTTCACCCAGACTATTTTTAAGGGGGCCAACACTATAATTTTTTAGTTTTTTACTATTTATGTAGTTAAAGAATATTTTGGGATTATTTTTACTTTCTCTGGCAATGATTCTCTCTGCCTCAATCTTTGCTGCCTTGATTTGGTTTTTACAGAATTTATTTAATTTTCTATATTTATTTAATGCCTCATCACTACCTACTTGCTTTAGTTCTCTAAATGCTTTCTTTGTGTCACTTATTGCGCCCCTTACAGCTCTATTTAGCCATAGTGGTTTCCTCCTATTTCTAGCATGTTTATTCCCATAGGGTATATATTGTGCACAGGTTCTATTCAGGATGTTAATAAATGTCTCCCATTTGCTTTGTGTAGTTTTATGTCTCAGGATATCGTCCCAGTTTATTGCACTAAGATCATCTCTCAACCGTTGGAAATTTGCCTTCCTGAAGTTTAGTGTCCTTGTAACCCCTCTACTATACATCTTATTAAAGGTTACATGAAAACGTATTATTTTGTGATCACTATTACCCAAGTGACCCCCAACTCGTATATTTGATATGCGGTCTGGCCTATTGGTTAATATTAGGTCTAGCAGTGCCCCCCTTCTTGTTGGGTCCTGAACCAGTTGTGAAAGGTAATTGTCTCTCATAGTTTTCAAAAACCTATTACCTTTGCTTGAACTCCAGGTTTCTGTTCCCCAATGTATTTCAGGGTAGTTGAAGTCCCCCATAATAATGACTTCTCCTTAAGTCGCAGGTTCATCTATTTGCTTTACAAGGATATTCTCCGCTGCTTCCATTATTTTTGGAGACTTATAACAAACCCCTATCAGTAATTTATTATTTTTTCCCCCTCCCCTTATCTCCACCCACAGGGACTCTACATTTTCATTAGATTCACATACAGTACAGACCAAAAGTTTGGACACACCTTCTCATTTAAAGATTTTTCTGTATTTTCATGACTATGAAAATTGTACATTCACACTGAAGGCATCAAAACTATGAGTTAACACATGTGGAATTATATACTTAACAAAAAAGTGTGAAACAACTGAAAATATGTCTTATATTCTAGGTTCTTCAAAATAGCCACCTTTTGCTTTGATGACTGCTTTGCCCACTCTTGGCATTCTCTTGATGAGCTTCACGAGGTAGTCACCGGAAATGGTCTTCCAACAATCTTGAAGGAGTTCCCAGAGATGCTTAGCACTTGTTGGTCCTTTTGCCTTCACTCTGCGGTCCAGCTCACCCCAAACCATCTTGATTGGGTTCAGGTCTGGTGACTGTGGAGGCCAGGTCATCTGGCGTAGCACCCCATCACTCTCCTCCTTGGTCAAATAGCCCTTACACCTCCTGGAGGTGTGTTTGGGGTCATTGTCCTGTTGAAAAATAAATGATGGCCCAACTAAACGCAAACCGGATGGAATAGCATGCCGCTGCAAGATGCTGTGGTAGCCATGCTGGCTCAGTATGCCTTCAATTTTGAATAAATCCCCAACAGTGTCACCAGCAAAGCACCCCCACACCATCACACCTCCTCCTCCATGCTTCACGGTGGGAACCAGGCATGTAGAGTCCATCCGTTCACCTTTTCTGCGTCGCACAAAGACACGGTGGTTGGAACCAAAGATCTCAAATTTGGACTCATCAGACCAAAGCACAGATTTCCACTGGTCTAATGTCCATTCCTTGTGTTCTTTAGCCCAAACAAGTCTCTTCTGCTTGTTGCCTGTCATTAGCAGTGGCTTCCTAGCAGCTATTTTACCATGAAGGCCTGCTACACAAAGTCTCCTCTTAACAGTTGTTGAAGAGATGTGTCTGCTGCTAAACTCTGTGTGGCATTGACCTGGTCTCTAATCTGAGCTGCTATTAACCTGCGATTTCTGAGGCTGGTGACTCGGATAAACTTATCCTCAGAAGCAGAGGTGACTCTTGGTCTTCCTTTCCTGGGGCGGTCCTCATGTGAGCCAGTTTCTTTGTAGCGCTTGATGTTTTTTGCAACTGCACTTGGGGACACTTTCAAAGTTTTCCCAATTTTTCGGACTGACTGACCTTCATTTCTTAAAGTAATGATGGCCACTCGTTTTTCTTTACTTAGCTGCTTTTTTCTTGCCATAATACAAATTCTAACAGTCTATTCAGTAGGACTATCAGCTGTGTATCCATCAGACTTTTGCACAACACAACTGATGGTACCAACCCCATTTATAAGGCAAGAAATCCCACTTATTAAACCTGACAGGGCACACCAGTGAAGTGAAAACCATTTCCGGTGACTACCTCTTGAAGCTCATCAAGAGAATGCCAAGAGTGTGCAAAGCAGCCATCAAACCAAAAGGTGGCTACTTTGAAGAACCTAGAATATAAGACATATTTTCAGTTGTTTCACACTTTTTTGCTAAGTATATAATTCCACATGTGTTAATTCATAGTTTTGATTCCTTCAGTGTGAATGTACAATTTTCATAGTCATGAAAATACAGAAAAATCTTTAAATGAGAAGGTGTGTCCAAACTTTTGGTCTGTACTGTATATCCTCCCGCAAGATGGGTTTTAAGGATGATTTTACATATAAACACACCCCCTCCTCGCTTGTTTGTACGGTCATTTCTGAACAGGCTATAGCCCTGTAAATTAACTGCCCAGTCATGGCTCTCGTCCAGCCATGTCTCAGATATCCCCACCATGTCATAATTATTTTCCAACAAAATTAATTCTAATTCCTCCATTTTGTTGGTGAGGCTTCTGGCATTAGTGTATATGCATTTTATGTATCTCTCTAGACCTCTATTCCTTCTTACTTTATTGACTGTTCTAACCCCACCCCCAATTTCTTTATTTGTGCACAGGTCACTATCTGCACTATCTTCCCCACCTTTAAAATAAATACCCTCCCCCCCAATCCCTAGTTTAAACACTCCTCCAACCTTCTAGCCATTTTCTCCCCCAGCACAGCTGCACCCTCCCCATTGAGGTGCAGCCGGTCCCTAGCGTAGAGTCTGTAGCCAACTGAGAAGTTGACCCAGTTGTCCAGGAACCCAAATCCCTCCTTCCTACACCAGTTCTTGAGCCACTTATTTATCTCCCTAATCTCCCGTTGCCTCTCTGGCATGGCACGTGGTACCTGTAGTATTTCAGAGAATACCACCTTGGAGGTCCTTGCTTTCAGCTTGCAGTCTAATTCCCTGAAATCATTTTTAAGGCCCTTCCACCTATCTCTATCTTTGTCATTTGTGCCAATGTGCACCATGACCGCTGGGTCCTCACCAGCCCCTCCCAGTAATCTGTCAACCCGATCAGCGATCTGTTGGACTCGAGCGCCAGGTAGGCAGCACAGTGTTCGACAATCCCTGTCTTTGTGACAGATTGCCCTATCTGTTCCCCTAATAATTGAGTCCTCCACTACCAGCACCTGCCTGGCCTGCCCTGCTCTCCTATTTCCCTCCTTACTGGAGCTGACACTCCTACGGCTTTCAGGGGACATGCCTTGCTGCAGCAGTGCTACCCCTGTACCGTCACCCCCCTCATCTGCCAACTTTGCAAACTTATTGGGGTGTGCCAGATCAGGACTAGCCTCCCTGGCACTCTTCCCTCTACCCCCCCTTCTAACTGTCACCCAACTAGTGGCCTCTCTGTCCTGCCGCTCCCTACTACCACCCTCCCCCACATCTACCCCAGTGAGCAGCTGTTCAGTGAGCAGCAGACTCCTTTCCATATTGTCAATGGATCTCAGTGTTGCCAGCTGCTCATTTAGATCCAGTACCTGGGCTTCCAAACGCACAACGTGCACACATCTCGCGCTGCAGTAAGCTCCCACGACCGGCTGTTCAAGAATTGCATACATGTGGCAAGATGTACTCTGGATAGCATTGCCAATAATGGAGCTCATTTCCTATTGGGGATTGCACTAGACAGAATGTTAAGTAAAAAGAAATGTAAAGAATTAATAAAATACAGACAGCAATTCAGTCCATATTCCTCCCTTCCAAGCTCCCTGAATCAAAAGTCACTGAAAAACAAGTCACACACTTACTTTCGTTTGCACTTACGCTCCGGTCACACTCAGCTCGTTCACACTCGCTAAGGAAGAAGATTTAAAGAGTTTTATTTTTGTTTGTTTTTTTTCCATTTTGCAGCAATGCACCCTACAGCTCAATGCGCTTCCAAAGGACTGGATGCCCAACCAGTAATGCAAGGGAGAAATCTTTTATGCGATTGTGGGAAAAGGAGATAAGAGGGGAGTAAAGAAGGAGATCTTGTGAGGATCGGAGGTCACCGATGTATGGCGGAGACATGTTGTGGATGGCTTTGTATGTCATGGTGAGGGTTTTGAACTGGAGTCTCTGGGCAATGGGGAGCCAGGTGAAAGGATTGGCAAAGAGATCAGGCCGAGGAATAGGGAGGACAGGTGGATTAATCGGGCAGCAGAGTTAAGGATAGATTGGAGGGGTGTGAGAGTGTTAGAGGGGAGGCCACAAAGCAGGAGGAGGCCACGAAGCAGGAGGTTGCAGTAGTCGAGGAGGGAGATAAGGTCATGCTCTAGTGTTTTTGCAGATTCTTGATTAAGGAATGTACAGATCCAGGAAATATTTTTGAGTCGGAGTCGGCAGGAAGTGGAAAAGGCTTGGATATGTGGTTTGAAGGAGAGATTGAAGTCAAGGGTTACCCCGAAGCAGCGAGATTGCGGGACTGGGGAGAGTGAGCAGCCAATGACTTTGATGGATAGGTCAGTTGGGGGAATTGAGTGATATTGGGGAAAGATGATGAATTCTGTTTTATCCATGTTAAGTTTTAGAAATCTAGCAGAGAAGAAAGAAAGAAAGATGAAATAGTGGACAGACATTGTGGGAGTCTGGTTAGTAAGGAGATGATATCGGGTCCAGAGAGGTAGATCTGTGTATCAGCATAGAGGTGATACTGAAAGCCATGGGACTCTATGAGCTGTCCAAGGCCAAAGGTGTAGATGGAGGAGAGCAGGGGTCCTAGGACTGAACCTTGGGGGACATCAACAGATAGGGGGAGGTGGTGTGTGAGACACTGAATGTCCGGTGTCAGGTATGAAGAGATCCAGATAGGGCCAAATATGTGATGCCGAGAGGTGAGAGAGTCTGTAGTTGGAGGAAATTGTCCACTGTGTCGTAGACAGATGACAGGTCTAGGAGGAGGAGGACAGAGTCGCTTGGACTTGGCAGTTATTAGGTCGTTGGTGACTTTAGTAAGTGGTCAAAAAGGGAGCAGAAGGAGAGGTGGGAGGACAGTTCAAGGTGGACATGTTGTTCCAGTAGTTTTGAGGCATAGGGGAGAATTGATATGGAATGGTAGCTTGTCAGAGAACATGGGTCAAGGGAGGGCTTTTTGAGGATGGGTGTGATTGAGGCATGTTTGAAGCATGAGGGGAAGACACCAGTTATTAGTGACAGGTTTAAAAGGTGGGTTAGAGTTGGGGTGAATATTGTGGTGAGGTTAGGGATGAGGTGGGACAGGATTGGGTCAAGTTCACAGGTGGTGAGTTGTGATTTGGAGAGTAAAGAGGAAACGTGATCTTCCGTAATGGTGGCGAAGCTGGTTTTGGAGGAGGAGGGTTGAGTAGATATGAGGAGGGGCTGTGGGGACTTTAGGCAAAAGCTTTGTCTGATGGTGTCAATCTTCTGCTTGAAGAATGTGGCAAAGTCTTCGGCTGAGATAAGAGGCGAGGGACGAGGCACTGGGGGGCGGAGGAGAGAATTGAAGGTGTTGAATAGCTGTTTAGGGTTGTGAGACAGGGAGGATATGAGAGATGAGAAGTATGTTTGTTTTGCTGCAGTGAGTGTGGACTTGAAGGTAGTGAGGGACTGTTTGAATGCAATGAAATGCTCGTTGGAGTGGGACCTTTTCCATCTCCGCTCAGCAACCCTGGAGGCCCTTCGCAGTTCTTTAGTCAGGTTGTTGTGCCAGGGTTGCCTGTTGAGTGTGCTAGCTGTGGTATGTGTGAGGGGGGTGACCAAAATTGAGAGCTGCAGCTGTTGTGGTGTTATATAAAGTGGCAGAAGCATCTACATCGTGTAAGGAACTTATGTCTGTAAGAGGGAGGAGGGATTCAGAGAGTGAGTGTAGGTCAACGTGTTTGAGATTTCTGCGAGGGTGTGCAAGTTTGTTGAGTGGGAATTGTGGCCCTGGAGAGGGTAGAGAATGTAAGTAGGTTGTGGTCAGAAAGAGGGAGAGGTGAGTTAGAGAGGTTAGATAGGGAACAGAGGCAGGTGAAGATGAGGTCCAGTATGTGGCCATCTTTGTGAGTGGGGGAAGAAGACAATTGAGCAAGACTGAAGGAGGAAGTGAGGGATATAAGCTTAGAGACAGAGTAGTAGGAAGTGTCAATGGGGATGTTGAAGTCACCCATGATGATAGTGGGGATGTCAACGGAAAGGAAATGAAGCAGCCAGGTGGTGAAGTGGTCGAAGAAAGAGGTGGCTGGTCCTGGGGGCAGTAAATGATGGCCAGTTGGAGAGGAAATAGATGCACACAGAATGCACCTCAAAAGAGGGGAGAGTAACGGAGGGTGGCAGTGGGATTTGGGTGAAGGAGCAGTTACCTGACAGGAGAAAACCTACTTCTCCACCATGCCTACCGTTAGAGCGGGGTGTGTGAAAAAGATGGAGTCAACCATATGAGAGTGCCGCTGGTGAGGCCGTGTCAGAGGGGGTGAGCTAGGTTTCAGTGATGGCGAGGTAGGAAAGTTTGTTAGTGATGAAAAGATCATGGATGTAGGAAAGTTTGTTGCAGACGAAGCGAGCGTTCCATAGAGCTCCTGTTAGTGGGACTGGGGAAGTGGGGGCTGGGTGGATGAGTATAAGGTCTGAAAGGTTGCGAGAGTTTGTGACAGATCGTAGATGGAAGGTGGAAGTGACTGTAGGGATGTGGTGAGGAGGGCCAGGATTTGGAGAGATATCGCCAGGAGTCAGAAGGAGCAGAGAAAGTGTTAGTAGGTGGGAGCAGGAGAGGGCATGAGGTGACTGTCTGTGTTTGGAGACACAGGAGTGAATATTGAGGAATAGTTCTGAGGAGGAGGTGAAATGAATGGGGAGGATGGAGGGAGAGCTGAAGAGTTCCTTACTAGGTGTAGGGATTAGGGGGGTTAATAGAAAGTGGAGGACTATAGGGGAGAGAGTGAAAACAAAAACATTGTTTACTTTGCCTGGGTATCCAGTTTCCTTCGGTTCACTTCAGGTTCAATTCAGGTCTAATTCTTCAATATATACCACACTTTTTATGAATCACACTTTGTGAATTCACACTGACCAGGCTGTTCCACTTTTTTCCATGTTAATGAAGGTACATTACCAAAAGATAAGCTTGATGTCTCCTTTTTCCCGCATTCCCTCCAGCACAAGGGTGACTGTGCTGGGAAGATTTTATTTAGTCTAACAGGGGTAAATACCATCTTGTGATCAGTTTATAATAAGTTTCATGCAGTGTAGCACATGTATTGGATTTATAGTGCGTACGGAAAGTATTCAGACCCCTTTAAATTTTTCACTCTTTGTTTCATTGCAGCCATTTGGTAAATTCTAAAAAGTTCATTTTTTTTCTCATTAATGTACACTCTGCACCCCATCTTGACTGAAAAAAAACAAAAATGTAGAAATTTTTGCAAATTTATTAAAAAAGAAAAACTGAAATATCACATGGTCATAAGTATTCAGACCCTTTGCTCAGAACTGAGTAGAAGCCCCCTTTTGAGCTAGTACAGCCATGAGTCTTCTTGGGAATGATGCTACAAGTTTTTCACACCTGGATTTGGGGATCCTCTGCCATTCTTCCTTGCAGATCCTCTCCAGTTCCGTCAGGTTGGATGGTGAACGTTGGTGGACAGCCATTTTCAGGTCTCTCCAGAGATGCTCAATTGGGTTAGGTCAGGGCTCTGGCTGAGCCAGTCAAGAATGGTCACAGAGTTGTTCTGAAGCCACTCCTTTGTTATTTTAGCAGTGTGCTTAGGGTCATTGTCTTGTTGGAAGGTTCACCTTCTGCCAAGTCTGAGGTCCAGAGCACTCTGGAAGAGGTTTTCATCCAAGATATCTCTGTATTTGGCCGCATTCATGTTTCCTTCAATTGCATCCAGACGTCCTCTCCCTGCAGCTGAAAAACACCCCCATAGCATGATGCTGCCACCACCATGTTTCACTGTTGGGATTGTATTAGGCAGGTAATGAGCAGTGCCTGGTTTTCGTCACACATACCGCTTAGAATTATCACCAAAAAGTTCTATCTTTGTCCCATCAGACCAGAGAATCTTATTTCTCATAGTCTGGGAGTCCTTCATGTGTTTTTGAGCAAACTCTATGCGGGCTTTCATATGTCTTGCACTGAGAAGAGGCTTCTGTCGGGCCACTCTGCCATAAAGGCCCGACTGGTGGAGGGCTGCAGTGATAGTTGACTTTGTGGAACTTTCTCCCATCTCCCTACTGCATCTCTGGAGCTCAGCCACAGTGATCTTGGGGTTCTTCTTTACCTCTCTCACCAAGGCTCTTCTCCCACGATTGCTCAGTTTGGCTGGACAGCCAGGTCTAGGAAGAGTTTTGGTGGTCACAAACTTCTTCCATTTAAGGATTATGGAGGCCACTGTGCTCTTAGGAACCTTGAATAATGCAGAAATTCTTTTGTAACCTTGGCCAGATCTGTGCCATGCCACAATTCTGCCTCTGAGCTTCTTGGGCAGTTCCTTTGAGCTCATGATTCTCATTTGGTCTGACATGCACTGTGAGCTGTGAGGTCTTATATAGACAGGTGTGTGCCTTTCCAAATCAAGTCCTATCAGTTTAATAAAACACAGCTGGACTTCAATGAAGGAGTAGAACCATCTCAAGGAGGATCACAAGGAAATGGACAACATGTGACTTAATAAATATGAGTGTCTGAGCAAAGGGTCTGAATACTTATGACCATGTGATATTTCAGTTTTTCTTTTTTAATAAATTTGCAAAAATTTCTACATTTCTGTTTTTTTTTTCAGTCAAGATGGGGTGCAGAGTGTACTTTAATGAGAAAAAAAATGAACTTTTTAGAATTTACCAAATGGCTGCAATGAAACAAAGAGTGAAACATTTAACGGGGTCTGAATACTTTCCATACCCACTCTATATACTGTTTTTTAATAGATTTTTCCCATTGTTCTGAATCTTGAGTAAAGTTCAGATCTTTCTCCCAGTTTGTCATGTTAGTTGTCTTTTTAAGATCAGTGTCATTATTAAAAAGTTTATATATACTACATGTTTTCCATTTTATTTCATTCTTGGGTTCCTCGATCATAGTGATTAATGGTTTAGGTATTTGTAATGGTTGGTTCTGTTTTTCTTTTTTGTTTTGTTTATGTATCTTTTAATGTCCAAGTATTTTCGAACTCTATATCATCTAATTTACATTTTTGTTACACGCACGCTGCTAGGTTCAGATAGAGGCGAGACAGGTTACATGAATTCTTTGGAATCCTGGGGGAACCGTTACTCAGGGCGACCATAGACCATGTGCTGCAGCTTCTCTCTGGCTCACAGGGGTATTGACCCTCAGACACAGACACGTAGGTTGTTTCACTTGCTGACCAGACACAACTGACAAGAGTCCTCATAAACGGTAGAACAGTAGCATTTAATAAGAAGCCGCACAGCCAGTGCAAGTTAAGTCTTATGAGCAACAGGCTCCAGGGACAAACAGTACAGTTTCCTTAGCAGCACAGCAGTTCACAGTCTTCCCAGTAGTACAGGACAGCACAGTTCTAATGCAAAGGCACATTAATGAAAACAGCATTCTTTACAGCACAGTGAGATGGAGGAGGAGGAGAAGGTTTGCTGAAGGAGATGATCCCTGTGACACCATTTCTTCCAGTCATTATCTTTCTGCCTGAGAATACTCTGCACTGCTAGTTCAGGAACTCTACCTGACCTGCGCTTAGCTTCACTCCTGACTTGAATCCTTTTCACTTGCAGGGATTCTTCTGTGAGAAACAGAACACACACACCACCTTTCTCTTGGGCTCCAGTCAGACAGTAAACAACTTCCCCACAATCCCCCTGGGGCTCTGCTAAAACCCTCCCTGTCTCCTGTGACTGTGTTAACCCCTCTAGTTGCTGAATGCTTCTGGAGCACAACACGTCCTGTCTCCTGTGCTTCTGTTACTTCTAATAGTTGCTGGATGCTTTTAAAGCAACAGTACTACTTCTGCATGTCACACTCTCCAACAGCACTACTTCTGCATGTCACACTCTTCCCTCCTTTTTGAATGTCGCCCTTGACATTTGCCTTAATCGGTCAATCTGATGAATTCTGAGACAGTGGTGAAAGTTGGATAACTATAAACAAATTGGCATTGTGAAATTGGTATAACATTCATAAACATTAATAACAACCTAATCTTACGACCTTTTTTTGTAGGATGCCTGTAAGAAATAAACAATTAACACAATGAAAACAATCAGCATCTCTTCAGCTAGAGCTTTTAGTATGTCTTCAACCAGCTCTCTCTCTCTATGCTTTAACAGTTCTTTGTTTTTACAAAGTCTTTTAATGAAAATCAAAGCATGAAAACAAGTCTTTCCACCAGGCAACATCTTCCATACAACCTCTCAGTGGTGAATACCACTCCAGTGGGCTTACCTGGTCCACAGGCAGAGACACCTGCATCCAGTCGACAGTCCTTGGCACTTGACTCGGTTCACCAAGTGTCTCATACGTCAGTATCACAGGCCTCCTCACTTCTCGAGTCGACACCCTCCTGGTGGGTTGTTCCTCAGATACCATGGGTTCTTCGGTCACAGGAGTTTCTTCTGCCGCACTCATTTCCCGTGCTTCCTCAGATGCTCTTGGAGCTGGGTTAGTGCCCACGATGCAGATTTGATGCAGAGCGTTTTTGCCTCTCTCTGGCAGAAAAAAAAGCATGCAGATTTACATGCATTTTTTTCTGCCAGGGAGAAGCGTTTTTTCAGCGTTTTTACATGCGCTTTTTCAAGCACTTTTCCAAGCGATTTCCACTTGGAAAAGTGCTTGACAAGTTGGTCACACTATATAAATCCATGCAACTGGCATGGATTTATATTGTGTGAACAACTTAGATGCTTTAAATGCTGCATCTATAGTAAAAAAAAAAAAAACAATTAAAAAGTTAAAAATAAAAAAATACCTGTATACTCACCTCTCCGGTCTCCTCCCGGCGGCGATCTTCTCTCCTCGGGGTCCCGCGATGTGCTTGCAGGACCTGCGGTGACGTCATTTAGTCAGCTGATGTTCATGCAACCATCACCTGACCGCTGACGTCAGCGGTCGCATGACCATCAGCTGATTAAATGACATCACCGCAGGTCCTGCAAGTACACCGCGGGACGCCGAGGAGAGAGGACGTGGCCGGGAGGAGACCGGAGAGGTGAGTATACAGGTTTTTTCTATCTTTAACTTTTTTATTTCTTTTGTAGTCTCCTCTTCATCCCGGGTACCATATGCACCGTGATTACGCCACAAATTCGTGGCCATTGAATTTAATTGAAATGCAGCAAATCCACATATACCTGCGGGTTTGCTGCGTTTCAATGTTCCTCAATAGCCGCAAATTTGCGGCGTAATCGAGGTAGAAATGGTCATGGTGCGTTTTGCAATGCAATGTGAATTCGGTGCGCTAATTAGCACATCATGTGCACAGCACATCCAAATTCACATAACAAAGTTTTCCTTGACCGCCTTTCTCACATATGTTCTTGACTAGCACCCGGCTTCCCGGTGCCAATTCTGCTCCATAGCATTTTCGATCATAGTACTCCTTACTCTTGCTCTGTCCTTGCGTAACCACTTTGGACGCTATGTTGTATGCCTCTGCCATCCGTTCCTTCCATTTCCGAACGTACTCCGGATACGTTCTGTATGTCTCTGACACCGAAGTATCGAACATGATGTCCTGTGTTGGTGTTATGTTCTGCTACCAAAGCTAAGGAAAGAGAGGAGATCTGTCCCTACTATAGGACTCAGCTGAATCCCTACGATGTAACAGGGAACCTGATCCTGCGATCAGACCTGCTAAAGTCCTAATCTAGTCTGTACGGAGACCTATAGATGTGGGGAGGGAATCCCTACAAGTACTAAGGACTGGGAGGAATATGGGACACCTCCTAACAGAAATAGTAGCAGACAGACGAACAAACAAAATAGATAGAACATAGAGGTCCGTAGACCAAGCAAACTAACAGAGCTAGATACAGAGCACAGGCTAGCTAGAAAGTAGATATACAATGAAGTCCAGCAAAGCCAGAAGGGCGGAGCAGGATTAAATAGGCCAACAAGGTCATGTGACCAGCAAAGGAAAAAAAACCTAACAGCAAGGTTCTAACAGTACCCCCCCTTCTAAGAGGATCCTCCGGATCCCCTAGGACCAGGCTTATCAGGAAATCTCCTGTGAAACGCTCTGATAAGTCTGGACGCGGAAACATCATCTGACCTCACCCAAGAGTTATCCTCGGGTCCGAAACCTTTCCAGGCCACAAGATACTGCAAACTACCTCTATACCGTCTAGAGTCAAGGATGCGAGAAATTTCATATTCCCCGTCCTCCACCACCGGAGGAACAGAGGCAGAGGCGTCACCATCCGACACAACAGCTTTTTTTAACAGAGAGACATGAAAGACCGGATTAATTCTCCAGGAGGTAGGAACCTCCAACCTAACAGCAGATTGGTTGACAACCTGAAGCACCTTAAAGGGCCCTACAAACTTGGGACCCAATTTCTTAGAAGGAATCCTCAACCGCAGATTACTAGAGGACAACCAAACCATGTCACCAACAGCGAACAAAACCTCCTGTCGTTTCCTATCAAAGTAGTCTTTAGATTTTCTGTTGGCCTCCTGAAGATTACCACGCACATCCGTCCAAACTCTTTCCAAATCACCGGAAAAATTCTCCTCCTCAGGCACGGCAGATCCCAACTTGGAGAACGACCCAAACGACGGATGTCTCCCAGAACAACAAAAAAAAGGCGAACAACCAGCAGAAGAAGATGTATGATTGTTCAGAGCAAATTCGGCAAGTGGCAGAAACTCAGACCACCCCTCTTGATTGTCTGCCACAAAACAACGCAAGAACTGCTCAACATCCTGGTTTTTCCTTTCTGTCTGGCCATTAGATTCAGGATGATATCCGGACGAAAACGACAAATGAATTCCCAACCTGTCACAAAAGGCACGCCAAAAACGAGCCACGAACTGAGGACCCCTATCAGAAACAATGTCAGTAGGAACGCCATGAAGTCTGACAATTTCCTTGACAAAGGCCTTAGCGAGAGTTTTAGCGCAGGGCAGTTTGACGAAGGGAACCAAGTGACACATCTTGCTAAAACGGTCCACGACCACCCAGATGACAGTAAAACCCTCAGAGGGGGGAAGGTCAGTTATAAAGTCCATAGCCAAATGTGTCCAAGGAGCACTGGGGACCTCCAAAGGACAAAGTAACCCCGCAGCAGGAGTATGTGAGGACTTAGATCTAGCACATATAGTACATTGGCGCACCCACTTAATGACTTCCTTCTGCCATCCAGGCCACCAAAAACTGCGACCCACCAGTCTCTTGGTCTCAGAGATTCCGGGATGACCTGCCAACCGAGATTCGTGACACTCAACAAACAAATCTCTCCTAAAGGTCCCAGGCACAAACAACCTCCCATGAGGAGTGTTAGATGGGGCATTCTCCTGAGCTTTAAGAATCTCATCTTCCAAAACGGAGTCTAAAGCAGCTATCACAACACCTTCTTGTAAAATGTTTTCCTCTTTCTCAGCACCGACTATGGGAGAAAAACTGCGAGACAAGGCATCCGCCTTAACATTCTTAGTACCAGGGATGTAAGTAACGGAGAAATTAAACCGCGAGAAAAACAGTGCCCACCTAGCCTGACGGGCATTCAGGCGCTTTGCAGCATCAAGATATATCAGATTTTTATGATCCGTAAGAACCTGAACGGGAAATTCCGCACCTTCCAAGAAGTGGCGCCAGTGTTCAAATGCGAGTTTAATAGCCAATAATTCCCGATTACCAATATCGTAATTCAATTCAGTCTCCGAAAATTTTTTTGAAAAAAAGGCACAGGGATGTAATCCATCCCCGTTATCCTGAGACAATACTGCGCCAACCCCCACAGAGGAAGCATCAACCTCAACCAAAAACGGCTTAGTCACATCAGGCTGCATAAGGATGGGAGCAGAGGTGAACCTCTCCTTGAGATACACAAAAGCTTCAATGGCCTCAGAAGACCACTGAACCGCATCAGCACCTTTCCTGGTGAGATCAGTCAGAGGTTTGACAATATTAGAAAAATTTTTTATGAATTTTCTATAGTAATTGGCGAAACCCAAAAACCTCTGTATCGATTTCAAACCAATAGGCCTAGGCCATTCCTGCACAGCCTGAACCTTAACCGGATCCATCTCAAAACCTTTGCTGGAGATAATGTAGCCCAAAAAACTAATTCTCTGTACAGCGAACTCACATTTCTCCAGCTTAGCAAAAAGCGAATTGTCCATTAATAACTGTAATACCTCACGCACGCTCCGCCAATGAGACTCCAGATCTGGCGAATAAATCAAAATGTCATCCAAATACACAACCACATTTTTACCGATCAAAGGTCTAAGGATGTCATTAATCAGATTCTGAAAAAATGCAGGAGCATTAGTAAGACCAAAAGGCATAACCAGATTCTCAAAATGACCCACAGGAGTGTTAAAAGCAGTCTTCCATTCATCACCCTCCTTCATGCGCAACAGATTGTATGCCCCCTTAAGGTCAATTTTAGAGAACCACTTGGCCCCCAATAACTGGTTAAACAGATCAGGAATCAATGGCAGTGGGTAAGGATTGCGTACAGTAATTTTGTTAATCTCACGAAAATCCAGACAAGGACGTAAACCGCCGTCCTTTTTTTTTACAAAAAAAAATCCAACCGCCACAGGAGACTTAGAGGGCCTAATGTGACCGGCGGCCAAACTTGTCTGTATGTATTCCTCCAAAGCCTTCCTCTCAGGAATAGTAAGGTTAAATAAACGACTTTTAGGAAGAGTCGCTCCAGGGACAAATTCAATAGAACAATCATAGTCTCTATGGGGAGGCAAAACCTGCGATTCTTTCTCAGAAAAAACTCTCCAAAAATCCTGAATAGGAACAGGCAATTCTCCCCTATCCAAAGCTGCAATACGCCCGTTACAACACTTGTCATAACATTTATGGCTCCAGGCTTTAATTTCACTGGTAGACCAATCCAGTACAGGATTGTGAAATTTTAACCAGGGCAAACCCAATATTACTGGAGAAGGCAAGTTATTCAACACTACCAAATCCAATTTCTCATGGTGAACACCATTAATAGTGAGAGGAAATTCACTGACCTTGAGAGTAATATTCTTCAAAGGGGAGCCATCCACAGAAACCACAGCAATGGGGGATGATAAAGGTTCAGGTTTTAAATTGAGTTTTTCCACGAATCCCCCATCAATTACATTCAGTGTAGACCCGCAATCAACAAACACCCGAAATTCCATTAATTTTTCCTGAGCAATCGTGGAAGCAGCTAAAAATATACCCTTGGAATTTAAACAGGCAATACGGGCGTGACTGACCATTTTTTTTTCTTTCTTCATACGAAGCTCACAGCCTTTAATCAAATGACCAGATTTTCCGCAATAGAAACACAAGCCTTCCGAAAAACGACGGTCTTTTTCTTTAGAGCGAGGTGCCACCGATCCAATCTCCATCGGTTCACCACTGTTAGTACACACATTATCATAACCAGAAACTGACATAGCAGAGGATTTGCTCTCATTAACCCTAGCACGCAGTCTTCTATCCACCCGTATAGCTAATTGCATAGCCTGTTGCAAATCCTCAGGTGTAGGATAAGCAATTAGCAGGTCTTTAACCCTTTCACTGAGCCCAGCAAGAAATAGACTTTTCAGAGCAGAATCGTTCCACCCTGTTTGAGTGGACCAACGACGAAAATGAGTACAATATTTTTCCACATTACCTGATCCTTGTTTTAGACGTCTCAACTCAGTCTCAGCTGATGCCACACGGTCAGGATCATCATATAATAATCCTAAAGCAGAAAAAAAACTATCCACTGATCTGAAGCATGTATCACTAGGTTGCAAAGAAAAGGCCCACTCCTGAGGCTCTTTGCGCAAAAGTGACATTATGAACCCTACGCGCTGGGATTCATCCCCAGAGGACTTGGGTCTCAAACGAAAATACAATAAGCAAGCATTTTTAAATGAAAAAAATTCTCGATGTTCACCAAAAAATAAATCCGGCAAACATACCTTAGGCTCCAAGAAATATGCTCCAGGACAGTTACTCACGTGCTGACGGAGCTCGGCCACTTCCAGAGAGAGTCCCTGCAGGTGTTTAGCCAAATCCTGAACCGACACCATGATGGAACAAAAAAAAAAAAAATCTTTCCTTAGAGAATTTGCAGGCTGGACTTACTGTTATGTTCTGCTACCAAAGCTAAGGAAAGAGAGGAGATCTGTCCCTACTATAGGACTCAGCTGAATCCCTACGATGTAACAGGGAACCTGATCCTGCGATCAGACCTGCTAAAGTCCTAATCTAGTCTGTACGGAGACCTATAGATGTGGGGAGGGAATCCCTACAAGTACTAAGGACTGGGAGGAATATGGGACACCTCCTAACAGAAATAGTAGCAGACAGACGAACAAACAAAATAGATAGAACATAGAGGTCCGTAGACCAAGCAAACTAACAGAGCTAGATACAGAGCACAGGCTAGCTAGAAAGTAGATATACAATGAAGTCCAGCAAAGCCAGAAGGGCGGAGCAGGATTAAATAGGCCAACAAGGTCATGTGACCAGCAAAGGAAAAAAAACCTAACAGCAAGGTTCTAACAATTGGGACATTTATCTTTCAGACAACCACACTCCCTGGTCACGTACCTCTAAATATCTCTCTGCATGTACGGCCAGAAGAAACGTTCACGGATCGAATTTGTTGTCCTTTCCACTTCCAGGTGTCCCATGTTTTCATGGAGTTCTTTGAAGACCTTCCTACGGAATATTCTGGGTAGTACCAACTGCCGGTTTTGTCCTCCTTTACGATACAGGATTACGGTCTTCACTGAGGTCCATTCTTTAATTAAAACAGATACTGCTGGTGACTCATTATCTCTCTCCTGTTTACTTGGAAACCGATTTTGGTCCACATAAAGTAGTATTCTACCAATTATCTGATCTTCCTGTTGTACACTACGGATTTTCCCTTTTGGTAGCTGTTGAACAGACCGGGGGTGATATTGTTCTCTTGCTTTTAAGGTGGTTTACACCATCAACGGACACCACAATGGTGTGTCTTCCTCCTGATAAGCTTGTACTGCTTTGGTAGAGCTCTCAATTGCTTCCAGACTGACTTCCTCCGAGCATTCTTGCATGAACTCCTCAGGCTCTAGTGGCATTCTTGACAATTCGTCAGTATCCGCATTGCATTTTCCTGGCCTGTACTTGATGCTGAAATTGAAGTCAGCTAGTTCAGCGACCCATTTCTGACCCATTGCATTCAGTTTGGCTGTAGTAAAGACATAGGTCAAAGGGTTGTTGTCAGTGTACACTGTGTGCAGAATTATTAGGCAAATGAGTATTTTGCTCACATGATACTTTTTATACATGTCGTCCTACTCCAAGCTGCATAGGCTTGAGAGCCAACTACCAATTAAGTAAATCTGGTGATGTGCATCTCTGTAATGAGGAGGGGTGTTGACTAATGACATCAACACCCTATATAAGGTGTGCTTAATTATTAGGCAACTTCCTTTCCTTTGGTAAAATGGGTCAGAAGAGAGATTTGATGGGCTCTGAAATATCCAAAATTGTGAGATGTCTTGCAGAGGGAGGCAGCAGTCTTGAAATTTCCAAACTTTTGAAGCGTGATCACCGGACAATTAAGCGTTTCATGGCAAATAGCCAACAGGGTTGCAAGAAGCGTGTTGGCCAAAAAAGGTGCAAAATAACTGCTCATAAATTGAGGAAAATCAAGCGTGAAGCTGCCAAGATGCCATTCGCCACCAGTTTTGCCATATTTCAGAGCTGCAACGTTACTGGAGTATCAAAAAGCACAAGGTGTGCGATACTCAGGAACATGGCCAAGGTAAGGAAGGCTGAAAAACGACCAACTTTGAACAAGAAACAAGATAAAACGTCAAGAATGGGCCAAGAAATATCTTAAGACTGATTTTTCAAAGGCTTTATGGACTGATGAAATGAGAGTGACTCTTGATGGGCCAGATGGATGGGCCAGAGGCTGGATCAGTAAAGGGCAGAGAGCTCCACTCCGACTCAGACGCCAGCAAGGTGGAGGTGGGGTACTGGTATGGGCTGGTATCATCAAAGATGAACTTGTGGGACCTTTTCAGGTTGAGGATGGACTCAACTCCCAGACATACTGCTAGTTTCTGGAAGACAACTTCTTCAAGCAGTGGTACAGGAAGAAGTCGGTATCGTTCAAGAAAAACATGATTTTCATGCAGGACAATGCTCCATCACATGCATCCAACTACTCCACAGCTTGGCTGACCAGTAAAGGTCTAAAAGAAGAAAAAATAATGACATGGCCCCCTTGTTCACCTGATCTGAACCCCATAGAGAACCTGTGGTCCATCATAAAATGTGAGATCTACAGGGAGGGAAAACAGTACACCTCTGGGAACAGTGTCTGGGAGGCTGTGGTGGCTGCTGCTGCATGCAATGTTGATCGAAAACAGATCAAGCAACTGACAGAATCTATGGATGGAGGCTGCTGAGTGTCATCATAAAGAAAGGTGGTTATATTCATTGTAATGCACACGCCGGGGCTGAGCGGCGTGTGCGTGTGATTCCACTGGACCGTGCCGGAGAGTGAATGCCTGGAGGGGCGTAACTAGGTATTCACCCGATCCGACCAGGGTCGCACGACGGCATACGACACCAGTGCACCAAGGAGGAACCGATCAGAGGGACCAGGTGCTACTCCAGGACAGACCCCGGACACGGCTGTTGACCCACACAGGGGAATACAGGAACAGACTGGTAGGCTGGCACACAGACTGGCGGGAATAGGCAGGCACGACTGGTATGCAGGCAGGCGGGTATGCAGGCAGGGGGGTACAGGCAAGCATGGCTAGAGTGCAGACAGGGAGGCACTAGCAGGTAGGAACACAGGCGGGATAGAACCCAGTACACACTGGGACTCAGGAACAGAACCACAGATGTGGCGGACAAACACAGCAGAGTGAGGCCGCCCAGAGAGGTGAGCGAGAGCAGGGCAGGACAAGACCGCCTGGAGCGGTGAGCAAGAGTAGAGCAGGACAAGGCTGCCTGGAGCGGTGAGCAAAGGGTCAGAGCTGAGCGAGACTGCCGGAGCAGTGAGCAAAGGAGTCAGAGCGGAGCGAGACTGCCGGAGCAGTGAGCAAAGGAGTCAGAGCGGAGCGAGACTGCCGGAGCAGTGAGCAAAGGAGTCAGAGTGGAGCGAGACTGCCGGAGCAGTGAGCAAAGGAGTCAGAGTGGAGCGAGACTGCCAGAGCAGTGAGCAAAGGAGTCAGAGCGGAGCGAGACTGCCGGAGCAGTGAGCAAAGGAGTCAGAGTGGAGCGAGACTGCCGGAGCAGTGAGCAAAGGAGTCAGAGCGGAGCGAGACTGCCAGAGCAGTGAGCAAAGGAGTCAGAGCGGAGCGAGACTGCCGGAGCAGTGAGCAAAGGAGTCAGAGTGGAGCGAGACTGCCGTAGCAGAGAGCAAAGGAGTCAGAGCGGAGCGAGACTGCCGGAGCAGTGAGCAAAGGAGTCAGAGCGGAGCGAGACTGCCGGAGCAGTGAGCAAAGGAGTCAGAGCGGAGCGAGACTGCCGGAGCAGTGAGCAAAGGAGTCAGAGCGGAGCGAGACTGCCGGAGCAGTGAGCAAAGGAGTCAGAGCGGAGCGAGACTGCCGGAGCAGTGAGCAAAGGAGTCAGAGCGGAGCGAGACTGCCGGAGCAGTGAGCAAAGGAGTCAGAGCGGAGCGAGACTGCCGGTGCAGCGGGCAAAGGAGTCAGAGCGGAGCGAGACTGCCGGAGCAGTGAGCAAAGGAGTCAGAGCGGAGCGAGACTGCCGGAGCAGTGAGAAAAGGAGTCAGAGCGTAGCGAGACTGCCGGAGCAGTGAGCAAAGGAGTCAGAGCGGAGCGAGACTGCCGGAGCAGTGAGCAAAGGAGTCAGAGCGGAGCGAGACTGCCGGAGCAGTGAGCAAAGGAGTCAGAGCGGAGCGAGACTGCCGGAGCAGTGAGCAAAGGAGTCAGAGCGGAGCGAGACTGCCGGAGCAGTGAGCAAAGGAGTAAGAGCGGAGCGAGACTGCTGGAGCAGTGAGCAAAGGAGTCAGAGTGGAGCGAGACTGCCAGAGCAGTGAGCAAAGGAGTCAGAGCGGAGCGAGACTGCCGGAGCAGTGAGCAAAGGAGTCAGAGCGGAGCGAGACTGCCGGAGCAGTGAGCAAAGGAGCCAGAGCGGAGCGAGACTGCCGGAGCAGTGAGCAAAGGAGTCAGAGCGGAGCGAGACTGCCGGAGCAGTGAGCAAAGGGGTCAGAGCGGAGCAAGGCTGAGCAGGGGGGACAGGCTCTGTTCACATGGAACAGACAGGAAGGGAAAGGCAGAGCCAGATACCCACAGGGTACTTGCAGTGAAGTAGTGAGTGGACCACAAACTCACAAACGGGAGTACAGAGACAACAAGCAGGAGTTAGGTACGAGTTCAGACTCTGCAGAAAAAGGAAAGGAACGGACATAGAGAAAAAACAGGTAAAAGATAGGAGAGAGTACAGACTGGAACTGAGTGTACGGAGGAGACCGACACTGCAGCGGGATACAGGAGCGGGTCTGGGAATACGGCCCCCAGAGAGGCGAGACGAACAGGCTAGGAGCGTGTTCAGACAGGACAGACAAGTTACAGGAGCGGGTCTAGGTAATCGGCCCCTAGAAGGCGAGAGGAACAGACTAGAAGCGTGTTCAGACAGGCCTGGAAATACAGCCTCCAGGATAGGCAGACAAGAGAACACAGAACGGGACCTGGCACCTTCAGAGTGCAAGCACACACTGAATGAAACACAATGCTCAGGCAGGGATTGATTGGAGCAGCTGGGTTAAATACCAGGTGACAGACAGCAATAGGCTGAGGACGCACAAGGGGTGTGACCCACAGCAGGTACAAAAAGCAGGAAGTGATCGGGCGCCGCCCTTAAGCAGCAGAAACAGACACAAACAGACAGCATGGAGGGAAGCCAGAGAGACATTCTGGACTGGAGATCAAGTGCGCGCTCTTGCACAGTGGGAGATGGACCACTATGCAAGGACGCCGCCAGGTATGTTACAGTACCCCCCCCCTTACGCCCCCTCTTCTTCAGGCCTGCCAGAATCTTCCGCAGGGAATTCGAGGGCCAATCCTTCACTTCAAGGAGATCACTTCCACTGTCCACAGGAAAAACTCGTCTCATCTGGTTAGCTAGGATGCTACCTCCTATCCAGCCATCCTCAGCAACAGACGAAATGGGTGGAGTACCAGGAACAGCACACAAGGAAGTCTCTCTCCACATATTTTCAGGTGGCACCCCAGTGGGTACAGGAGACAACTGGAAGTCCTCCACCGGGTTGGAGGGGAGCAGAGACTTGGGGGTAATCTCTGCTTCGAGGTACATCTTGTCAAACTCACAGGAAGAAATAGACGGGTTATCAGGTACAGGATGAGGAAAAGTCACTGTCTCTGTTATCTGGTGGTACCCTGGAGGATTCAGGAGACAACTGGAGGTCCTCCGCCTGGTCAGAGGGGTGTAGAGACTCATGGGTAACCTCTGCTTCAGAGTACACTAGGTCGGACTCACTGGACGAAGCAAGCGAGGTATCAGGTACAGAGTATAGGAGAGTCTCTGTCCTTTCGCTACCAGGTAGCACCCCGAAGGGTTCTGGAGACAACTGGAGGTCCTCCGCCTGGTCGGAGGGGTGTAGAGACTCGGGGGTAACTACCACTTTGGGGTACCCATTGTCAGGCTCACAAGACGGAGCGGACAAAGTATCGAGTACCGGGTGTAGAGAAGTCTCTCTCCATTTGTCATCGAGTGGTATCCCGGAGGATTCAGGAGGCAACAGGGGGTCCTCCGGCAAGTAGTAGAGGTGCACAGACTCGGAGGTAATCACAGCTTCGGAGCATCCTTGGACATGCACACTGGTTAAAGTGGGTGAAGCATCTGATGCCGGGTGCAGGAAGTTCTCCTGTGTGGAGTCTGGATGGGCAGTGGTCTCTTCGGGCAGGAGAACTGGTACACTACCCATGCACATTACCCGTTGGGGCTTCTCCGGGATACAGGGAGATGAAGCTTCAGTAGGGACTTCAAGGTTGGGGTCAGGAGGTCTCAGGGAGGACAGACTCTGGCGTGACGGCTTGTCTCTACGTCTAGCACGTCTGGACTGCCTCTTGAGGTTGTGAGAAGTATTCCGGAGAGCGTAGACATCCTGTGTGGATTCTGGGAGGGCAGTAGTTTCTTCGGGCAGGAGGACTAGTGCACTACCCACACACATTACCCGTCGGGGCTGCTCCGGGATATTGGGAAGTGAAGCTTCAGCAGGGGCTTCAGGGTTAGGGTCCTCGAAGACCATACGAATGGCCACCAGGAAGGCCTGCAGGTCAAGGACGACAGGATCCCATGCTTCCCATAGGGGGGGTGACCCATTTCAAGGCATCACCCGCTAGGTAGTCAATCATAAAGGCCACTTTAGCCCAATCGGAAGGAAAATAGAGAGGGTAGGCCTTAAAGTGTAGCATGCATTGCTCCACAAATGCACGACACTGTCTTGGATCCCCATAATAACGTGGCGGATCCGCAGGAACGAGAGCTGATAGATCCATCTGGACGGGTGCGTAATTCGCCTGGAACTCAGCTAAGGAAAAAAAAAATTATTTATTTATTTTTAATGCACGTATTCGCTGGAAAACTTCTCAGAGAGCGAAGGCCGTGGGGCTCAACGGGAACCATGGCCTGAGCATGCTGTAATGCACACGCCCGGGCTGAGCGGCGTGTGCGTGTGATTCCACTGGACCGTGCCGGAGAGTGAATGCCTGGAGGGGTGTAACTAGGTATTCACCCGATCCGACCAGGGTCGCACGACGGCATACGACGCCAGTGCACCAAGGAGGAACCGAGCAGAGGCACCAGGTGCTACTCCAGGACAGACCCCGGACACGGCTGTTGACCCACACAGGGGAATACAGGAACAGACTGGTAGGCTGGCACACAGACTGGCGGGAATAGGCAGGCACGACTGGTATGCAGGCAGGCGGGTATGCAGGCAGGGGGGTACAGGCAAGCACGGCTAGAGTGCAGACAGGGAGGCACTAGCAGGTAGGAACACAGGCGGGATAGAACCCAGTACACACTGGGACTCAGGAACAGAACCACAGATGTGGCGGACAAATACAGCAGAGTGAGGCCGCCCAGAGAGGTGAGCGAGAGCAGGGCAGGACAAGACCGCCTGGAGCGGTGAGCAAGAGTAGAGCAGGACAAGGCTGCCTGGAGCGGTGAGCAAAGGGTCAGAGCTGAGCGAGACTGCCGGAGCAGTGAGCAAAGGAGTCAGAGCGGAGCGAGACTGCCGGAGCAGTGAGCAAAGGAGTCAGAGTGGAGCGAGACTGCTGGAGCAGTGAGCAAAGGAGTCAGAGCGGAGCGAGACTGCCGGAGCAGTGAGCAAAGGAGTCAGAGCGGAGCGAGACTGCCGGAGCAGAGAGCAAAGGAGTCAGAGCTGAGCGAGACTGCCGGAGCAGTGAGCAAAGGAGTCAGAGCGGAGCGAGACTGCCGGAGCAGTGAGCAAAGGAGTCAGAGCGGAGCGAGACTGCCGGAGCAGTGAGCAAAGGAGTCAGAGCGGAGCGAGACTGCCGGAGCAGTGAGCAAAGGAGTCAGAGCGGAGCGAGACTGCAGCAGCAGTGAGCAAAGGAGTCAGAGCGGAGCGAGACTGCCGGAGCAGTGAGCAAAGGAGTCAGAGTGGAGCGAGACTGCCGGAGCAGTGAGCAAAGGAGTCAGAGCGGAGCGAGACTGCCGGAGCAGTGAGCAAAGGAGCCAGAGCGGAGCGAGACTGCCGGAGCAGTGAGCAAAGGAGTCAGAGCGGAGCGAGACTGCCGGAGCAGTGAGCAAAGGAGTCAGAGCGGAGCGAGACTGCCGGAGCAGTGAGCAAAGGAGTCAGAGCGGAGCGAGACTGCCGGAGCAGTGAGCAAAGGAGTCAGAGCGGAGCGAGACTGCCGGAGCAGTGAGCAAAGGAGTCAGAGCGGAGCGAAACTGCCGGAGCAGTGAGCAAAGGAGCCAGAGCGGAGCGAGACTGCCGGAGCAGTGAGCAAAGGAGTCAGAGCGGAGCGAGACTGCCGGAGCAGTGAGCAAAGGGGTCAGAGCGGAGCGAGACTGCCAGAGCAGTGAGCAAAGGAGTCAGAGCGGAGCGAGACTGCCGGAGCAGTGAGCAAAGGAGTCAGAGCGGAGCGAGACTGCCGGAGCAGTGAGCAAAGGAGTCAGAGCGGAGCGAGACTGCCGGAGCAGTGAGCAAAGGAGCCAGAGCGGAGCGAGACTGCCGGAGCAGTGAGCAAAGGAGTCAGAGCGGAGCGAGACTGCCGGAGCAGTGAGCAAAGGGGTCAGAGTGGAGCAAGGCTGAGCAGGGGGGACAGGGTTCTGTTCACACGGAACAGACAGGAAGGGAAAGGCAGAGCCAGATACCCACAGGGTACTTGCAGTGAAGTAGCGAGTGGACCACAAACTCACAAACGGGAGTACAGAGACAACAAGCAGGAGTTAGGTACGAGTTCAGACTCTGCAGAAAAAGGAAAGGAACGGACATAGAGTAAAAACAGGTAAAAGATAGGAGAGTACAGACTGGAACTGAGTGTACGGAGGAGACCGACACTGCAGCGGGATACAGGAGCGCGTCTGGGAATACGGCCCCCAGAGAGGCGGGACGAACAGGCTAGGAGCGTGTTCAGACAGGACAGACAAGATACAGGAGCGGGTCTAGGTAATCGGCCCCTAGAAGGCGAGAGGAACAGGCTAGAAGCGTGTTCAGACAGGCCTGGAAATACAGCCTCCAGGATAGGCAGACAAGAGAACACAGAACGGGACCTGGCACCTTCAGAGTGCAAGCACACACTGAATGAAGCACAATGCTCAGGCAGGGATTGATTGGAGCAGCTGGGTTAAATACCAGGTGACAGACAGCAATAGGCTGAGGACGCACAAGGGGTGTGACCCACAGCAGGTACAAAAAGCAGGAAGTGACCGGGCGCCGCCCTTAAGCAGCAGAAACAGACACAAACAGACAGCATGGAGGGAAGCCAGAGAGACATTCTGGACTGGAGATCAAGTGCGCGCTCTTGCACAGTGGGAGATGTACCACTATGCAAGGACGCCGCCAGGTATGTTACATTCATCACTAATTTTTTTTTGTTTTTTGTTTTTGCATGTCAGAAATGTTTATTTCTAAATTTTGTGCACTGATATTGGTTTACCTGGTGAAAATAAACAAGTGAGATGGGATTATATTTGGTTTTTATTAAGTTGCCTAATAATTCTGCACAGTAATAATTACCTGCACAAACAGATATTCTCCTAAGATAGCCAAATCTTAAAAAAAAACACTCCAACTTCCAAAAATATTAAGCTTGGATATTTATGAGTCTTTTGGGTTGATTGAGAACATAGTTGTTGATCAATAATAAAAATAATCCTCTAAAATACAACTTGCCTAATAATTCTGCATACAGTGCATACCTCAAACTTTTTGCGGGAGTAGAGATAATAGCCCATTTCAATGCCAGGAACTCCAATTTTCCGGAATGTAGATGGTAATTCTTCTCGGCGTCTGTCAACGTTCTAGAACCGTAACCGATGACTCTCACTTTTCCATCTTGATGCTGATACAGGGCTCCCAGTCCAACTTGAGAAGCGTCACAATGAAGAACAAATGGTAAATTGAAATCAGGATATCCCAAGATGGGTGGTTTTACCAGGTAGTCTACTAGTTCTTCCAATACCTCCTGGTGATCTGCTGTCCAGATAATGGGTTGTTGGGACCAAACAGCGTTGTTTCTTTTAAGCCCGGTCCTACCCGCGTACTTCTTTTTCTCCGTGGGTGTTGTTGTCTCTGTTGTCCCCCCCAAGAGGAGGTATAGTGGGGCGGAAATCCTGGAGACGTTCCGGACGTAAGTACGATAATAGGAGAGGAATCCTAATATGTGCCTCAACTCCCCGACGGTAGAGGGCCGCTTGTCTTTTAAGGCCAGTATCAGAGCGATTTCTGCTGGGTCCATGGTATATTCTTCTCCAGACACAATTTTCCCTAGAAATCGGACTTGTCTTTTGAACAGTTCACACTTCTTTGGAGTCAACTTAACTCTGTGTTGTTGATACAGTTGTAATATGGTCCTCATGTGTTCAACATGCTCCCGGAAGGTTTTGCTGGGTACCACATTCTCATCCAAGTACGGATGGCAGATATAGTCCCTCAATCCTTCTAAACATGTCTCCATGCTCCTCTGGAATTCTGCTGGAGCTGAACTGAGCCCAAACGGTATGGAGATCCACTCATATAATCCCCACGGTGTGATGAATGCTGTCAAGGGTCTACTGGACTCTTCGACAAACCTTTAGTGGTATGCCTTACCCTGATCGAGGACAGAGAACCAGGTGCTTCTTGATAGGCTATCTAGCATAATTTGGATCTTTGGTATCGGGTGTCGATCAGGTACTGATTTTCAGTTTAGTTCCCAGTAATCACAACAGAGTCTCAACGTACTGTCCTTCATTCTAACACAGACAATAGGAGAAGAATACTAAAGACGACTTCGACTTTTGGACCCAACCACTTTTGATGAGATCTTGTAAATATTCTTTCACTTTATGATGTAATGGTTTCGGCACAGAAATGTAACTTCTGGTTGTTATGTTCTGCTACCAGAGCTAAGGAAAGAGAGGAGATCTGTCCCTACGATAGAACTCAGCTTAATCCCTACGATGTAACAGGGGACCTGATCCTGCGATCAGACCTGCTAAAGTCCTAAGCTAGTCTGTACGGAGACCTATAGATGTGGGGAAGGAATCCCTACAAGTACTAAGGACTGGGAGGAATATGGGACACCTCCTAACAGAAATAGTAGCAGACAGACGAACAAACAAAATATATAGAACATAGAGGTCAGTAGACCAAGCAAACTAACAGAGCAAGACACAGAGCACAGGCTAGCTAGAAAGTAGATATACAATGAAGTCCAGCAAAGCCAGAAGGGCGGAGCAGGATTAAATAGGCCAACAAGGTCATGTGACCAGCAAAGGAAAAAAAACCTAAGAGCAAGGTTCTAACAGTACCCCCCCCTCTAAGAGGATCCTCCGGATCCCCTAGGACCAGGCTTATCAGGAAATCTCCTGTGAAACGCTCTGATAAGTCTGGACGCGGAAACATCATCTGACCTCACCCAAGAGTTATCCTCGGGACCGAAACCTTTCCAGGCCACAAGATACTGCAAACTACCTCTATACCGTCTAGAGTTAAGGATGCGAGAAATTTCATATTCCCCGTCCTCCACCACCGGAGGAACAGAGGCAGAGGCGTCACAATCCGATACAACAGCTTTTTTCAACAGAGAGACATGAAATACCGGATTAATTCTCCAGGAGGTAGGAACCTCCAACCTAACAGCAGATTGGTTGACAACCTGAAGCACCTTAAAGGGCCCTACAAACTTGGGACCCAATTTCTTTGAAGGAATCCTCAACCGCAGATTCCTAGAGGACAACCAAACCATGTCACCAACAGCGAACAAAACCTCCTGTCGTTTCCTATCAAAGTAGTCTTTAGATTTTCTGTTGGCCTCCTGAAGATTACAACGCACATCCGTCCAAACTCTCTCCAAATCACCGGAAAAATTCTCCTCCTCAGGCACGGCAGATCCCAACTTGGAGAACGACCCAAACGACGGATGTCTCCCAGAACAACAAAAAAAAGGCGAACAACCAGCAGAAGAAGATGTATGATTGTTCAGAGCAAATTCAGCAAGTGGCAGAAACTCAGACCACCCCTCTTGATTGTCTGCCACAAAACAACGCAAGAACTGCTCAACATCCTGGTTTTTCCTTTCTGTCTGGCCATTAGATTCAGGATGATATCCGGACGAGAACGACAAATGAACTCCCAACCTATCACAAAAGGCACGCCAAAAACGAGCCACGAACTGAGGACCCCTATCAGAAACAATGTCAGTAGGAACGCCATGAAGTCTGACAATTTCCTTGACAAAGGCCTTAGCGAGAGTTTTAGCGCAGGGCAGTTTGACGAAAGGAACCAAGTGACACATCTTGCTAAAACGGTCCACGACCACCCAGATGACAGTAAAACCCTCAAAGGGGGGAAGGTCAGTTATAAAGTCCATAGCCAAATGTGTCCAAGGAGCACTGGGAACCTCCAAAGGACAAAGCAACCCCGCAGCAGGAGTATGTGAGGACTTAGATCTAGCACATATAGTACATTGACGCACCCACTTAATGACTACCTTCTGCCATCCAGGCCACCAAAAACTGCGACCCACCAGTCTCTTGGTCTCAGAGATTCCGGGATGACCTGCCAACCGAGATTCGTGACACTCAACAAACAAATCTCTCCTAAAGGTCCCAGGCACAAACAACCTCCCATGAGGAGTGTTAGAAGGGGCATTCTCCTGTGCTTTAAGAATCTCATTTTCCAAAATGGAGTCCAAAGCAGCTATCACAACACCTTCTTGTAAAATGTTCTCCTCTTTCTCAGCACCGACTATGGGAGAAAAACTGCGAGACAAGGCATCCGCCTTAACATTCTTAGTACCAGGGATGTAAGTAACGGAGAAATTAAACCGCGAGAAAAACAGTGCCCACCTAGCCTGACGGGCATTCAGGCGCTTGGCAGCATCAAGATATATCAGATTTTTATGATCCGTAAGAACCTGAACGGGAAATTCCGCACCTTCCAAGAAGTGGCGCCAGTGTTCAAATGCGAGTTTAATAGCCAATAATTCCCGATTACCAATATCGTAATTCAGTTCAGTCTCCGAAAATTTTTTTGAAAAAAAGGCACAGGGATGTAATCCATCCCCGTTATCCTGAGACAATACTGCGCCAACCCCCACAGAGGAAGCATCAACCTCAACCAAAAACGGCTTAGTCACATCAGGCTGCATAAGGATGGGAGCAGAGGTGAACCTCTCCTTGAGATACACAAAAGCTTCAATGGCCTCAGAAGACCACTGAACCGCATCAGCACCTTTCCTGGTGAGATCAGTCAGAGGTTTGACAATACTAGAAAAATTTTTTAGGAATTTTCTGTAGTAATTGGCGAAACCCAAAAACCTCTGTATCGATTTCAAACCAATAGGCCTAGGCCATTCCTGCACAGCCTGAACCTTAACCGGATCCATCTCAAAACCTTTGCTGGAGATAATGTAGCCCAAAAAACTAATTCTCTGTACAGCGAACTCACATTTCTCCAGCTTAGCAAAAAGCGAATTGTCCATTAATAACTGTAATACCTCACGCACGCTCCGCCAATGAGACTCCAGATCAGGCGAATAAATCAAAATGTCATCCAAATACACAACCACATTTTTGCCGATCAAAGGTCTAAGGATGTCATTAATCAGATTCTGAAAAAATGCAGGAGCATTAGTAAGACCAAAAGGCATAACCAGATTCTCAAAATGACCCACAGGAGTGTTAAAAGCAGTCTTCCATTCGTCACCCTCCTTCATGCGCAACAGATTGTATGCCCCCTTAAGGTCAATTTTAGAGAACCACTTGGCCCCCATTAACTGGTTAAACAGATCAGGAATCAATGGCAGTGGGTAAGGATTGCGTACAGTAATTTTGTTAATCTCACGAAAATCCAGACAAGGACGTAAACCGCCGTCCTTTTTTTTTACAAAAAAAAATCCAACCGCCACAGGAGACTTAGAGGGCCTAATGTGACCGGCGGCCAAACTTGTCTGTATGTATTCCTCCAAAGCCTTCCTCTCAGGAATAGTAAGGTTAAATAAACGACTTTTAGGAAGAGTCGCTCCAGGGACAAATTCAACAGAACAATCATAGTCTCTATGGGGAGGCAAAACCTGCGATTCCTTCTCAGAAAAAACTCTCCAAAAATCCTGAATAGGAACAGGCTATTCTCCCCTATCCAAAGCTGCAATACGCCCGTTACAACACTTGTCATAACATTTATGGCTCCAGGATTTAATTTCACTGGTAGACCAATCCAGTACAGGATTGTGAAATTTTAACCAGGGCAATCCCAATATTACTGGAGAAGGCAAGTTATTCAACACTACCAAATCCAATTTCTCATGGTGAACACCATTAATAGTGAGAGGAAATTCACAGACCTTGAGAGTAATATTCTTCAAAGGGGAACCATCCACAGAAACCACAGCAATGGGGGATGATAAAGGTTCAGGTTTTAAATTGAGTCTTTCCACGAATCCCCCATCAATTACATTCAGAGTAGACCCGCAATCAACAAACACCCGAAATTCCATTAATTTTTTCTGAGCAATCGTGGAAGCAGCTAAAAATATACCCTTGGAATTTAAACAGGCAATACGGGCGTGACTGACCATTTTTTTTTCTTTCTTCATACGAAGCTCACAGCCTTTAATCAAATGACCAGATTTTCCGCAATAGAAACACAAGCCTTCAGAAAATCGACCGTCTTTTTCTTGAGAGCGAGGTGCCACCGATCCAATCTCCATCGGTTCACCACTGTTAGTACACACATTCTCATAACCAGAAACTGACATAGCAGAGGATTTGCTCTCATTAACCCTTGCACGCAGTCTTCTATCCACCCGTATAGCTAATTGCATAGCCTGTTGCAAATCTTCAGGTGTAGGATAAGCAATTAGCAGGTCTTTAACCCTTTCACTGAGCCCAGCAAGAAATAGACTTTTCAGAGCAGAATCGTTCCACCCTGTTTGAGTAGACCAACGACGGAAATGAGTACAATATTTTTCCACATTACCTGATCCCTGTTTTAAACGTCTCAACTCAGTCTCAGCTGATGCGACACGGTCAGGATCATCATATAATAGTCCCAAAGCCGAAAAAAAACTATCCACTGATCTGAAGCATGTATCACTAGGTTGCAAAGAAAAGGCCCACTCCTGAGGCTCTTTGCGCAAAAGTGACATTATGAACCCTACGCGCTGGGATTCATCCCCAGAGGACTTAGGTCTCAAACGAAAATACAATAAGCAAGCATTTTTAAATGAAAAAAATTCTCGGTGTGCACCAAAAAATAAATCCGGCAAACATACCTTAGGCTCCAAGAAATGTGCTCCAGGACAGTTACTCACGTGCTGACGGAGCTCGGCCATCTCCAGAGAGAGTCCCTGCAGGCGATGAACCAAATCCTGAACCGACACCATGATGGAACAGAAAAATCTTTCCTTAGAGAATTTGCTGGCTGGACTTACTGTTATGTTCTGCTACCAGAGCTAAGGAAAGAGAGGAGATCTGTCCCTACGATAGAACTCAGCTTAATCCCTACGATGTAACAGGGGACCTGATCCTGCGATCAGACCTGCTAAAGTCCTAAGCTAGTCTGTACGGAGACCTATAGATGTGGGGAAGGAATCCCTACAAGTACTAAGGACTGGGAGGAATATGGGACACCTCCTAACAGAAATAGTAGCAGACAGACGAACAAACAAAATATATAGAACATAGAGGTCAGTAGACCAAGCAAACTAACAGAGCAAGACACAGAGCACAGGCTAGCTAGAAAGTAGATATACAATGAAGTCCAGCAAAGCCAGAAGGGCGGAGCAGGATTAAATAGGCCAACAAGGTCATGTGACCAGCAAAGGAAAAAAAACCTAAGAGCAAGGTTCTAACACTGGTTACTGGGGTCATGTCTTTCAAATTGATTTTCAAATGCAACGACGGGATACAGCCTATATCAGAGTCATCTGTGGAGAACGCATGACACTCTTCTCTCAGCATCTGTTTTGCTACCGCTAAATCTTCAGCACACAAGTGTTCCAGGGGTACTGGGGGATCCCAGGACCCCAAGGTGGGTTGCACAATTTCCTCTCCTGGGCAACTCCTGTTCCTTGTTGGGGAGACTGAATTCACGGTAGACCCCTGGGTGGGTCTCACACTGGCTGGATATACCGTTTTAATGGTTTCAATGTGACCTAACACAGTCTTTGGATCCAGTCTAATTTCGTGTTTCGTAGTATTCATCACCGGTACTGTCACTCGAGCAAACCCACCAGTAGGAATCGTAAGCACAGTCTCACCTTGTACTAGGCCTTCCGGAAGTTCTGAGGAGTCTTTTGGCATGAACAGTCTTTTCTGGACTTCGGGACTCCACACCTCACCCCCACCATTTGGTTTGCAGGGATGATGGTTGAGTGCAAGCCTACCTTGACTTCTTTTAGGTAGATTGTATTCTGTGCTTTCTTTATTCTATGAATCACGTTTTCCGCCACGGCGTTGGGTATGGCGAGCGATGTGGAGATTACATCTACCACCAACGCCCCTGTCTTGTGATTCGTGATGACCTCACTGATTACATTATAACCCAGGATAGGATCCTCTGCCACGTTCTGATCACTGGTCACGAGAAAAGGTACCAAAAGCTTGATGGTGTTGCTGTTCTTCGTACCCATGAGTTGGAAAGTCACTTCCACCCAGCCTATGAAAGGGATTTCGGTCTGGTTGACGGCTTTGCCGTAGACTTCCACTGGTCCTAAGAGTTCTTCTAGTGACCGAAGACTAGTGTGTGTCAGGTATCTCCTTCTCCATTTTTTATTTAAAAGGCTCGCTTGGGCTCCTGTGTCCCACAGTGCTTTTACTAGGAGTCCATCTAGCTGGCACTGTATAAAGCACATTTCACTGATTAAGCTGATGAGGCTATCTTTACTGACTGAGGAATCCTCTTCCCAGGAGTACATCATTTGACCTCCGCACTGGGCATTAAGTAACTGATGCCTCTGTCTCCCTTGCAGCTGTTGTAGACGGGAACACACTTGGGGATAGTACTGACGCAGCTGTTTTACCTCATGCGCCATTCTGGGGTTTGGTGAGATTTGGATTGGTTTCTGGGGCCTCCTCCGTGTCGCGGTTACCAGTCGTCCCGCACTGGCAACCTCCTGTCTTTTAACCCAAATGACTGTGACCATTGGCATTCCTTGGCATAATGTCCTTCCTCACCACATCTTAGACAATGGACACACACCGTAATCTGATTTGATGAACGGCATGCTTCACAAGCCGGGTATCTTCTGTTTTGGAACCCACTCCTGGGTCTGAGTGATACCAGTTCTGGCCTGGAACAAATCAACTTTTTCACATCAATCAACTCGGCTTGCAGTTCTCATATTACTTCCTCCCAGTCAGCGCTGGCAGGCCTCTCTTTTGTTGGTGATTTAAGGAGGTGGCACTGGAGGGTCTCTATGATGATCTTCGGACTGGCCACTGGGGGTCTCCAACTTCAGCTGGCTCATTTTGGTGATTTTAGGAGCAGAGCCTTTCTTTAACTTCTGTTCGCTCTCTGACTCTAAACTAGCGGCCTCATTCATTTTTTCAATTAGGACTTCGTCCAAAATGCCAGGATCTTCTATGTACTGTTTCAACTACAACTTGATATCTTAGCTGATTAATCCCGTTCCCAATGATCTCAAGAACTTCTTCTGGACTAGTCCAGCATTAAACTTCTCTTCCGCTTCTACATCTCTGGATGCAAACAACAGTCTATCTTTCAGTTCAATTGCTCTGAACAAGAAACTTTGGGGTGATTCATTATTTTTCAGTGAGAGGTTAATGAGTCGGTGGAACAATTCTGAAGTATTCTCTTCTTTATAGTGCCCTTTTAAAATCATCTTCAGCTGTTGCAAGGTCAATTAACTTTTCATTTCTAGCATACTACGGAGGTTCAGTCCTGGGCTGATCGCTTTCACCACCCCCTCAATGATATCATCTGGCTGGTAGCCTTTCTGTAAGCCTGCATAAATCTGGTGCAACAAGTTCCTATAAGACAGTCTCTCTTTCTGTTCATACTCTCCAATCTGTCCTAGGATCTTGAATTATTTCCTTATGGTGATTTGTGGTGTTAGAGAGGACAGTCTCCCTGATTTTTCTAACCCGAGAAGGTTAAAGGTCCTGCAGGGCTGTTGTTAGGGCTTTGAATTGTTCTTTCAATTCCTGTAGTTCAGTCTGTGGATGGAGATTCCCGCTTTTGGTAATTGGTGCCGCCCCTCCATCCTCCAACTTCAACCTGGTTTGAAACTGTGTTAGCTCCTGGAGGAATGTTCCCATGACATCTTCAGCTTCTTTCTCCCCCAGCTCATCCATTTTTGCATTAATGTCAGCTAACAGTTGCCTGCGTTTGTGTGCTTTAGAAATCTGTTCTTCTGACATCTTTATATGTTCTGCTACTGTTCTCAATTCTTCACAGGTTAACTGAAGAAGCAGCTCACTAATTCTGTCCATTTGTATATCCACATCCATTGCTGCTAGTGAGTTTTCTTTAGGGTTGGTCCCCTTTAACTGGTGTAGCAGAGTTGAGTTGAGGTGCTGTGCTGCTGTGTTTTTCCAGACACTTTTCCTCTTCTCCCTCTACACGCTAATTCCCGCTCAGGACTCCCCGCACGGGCAACCAATGTTAAACGCACGCCGCTAGGTTCAGATAGGGGCGAGACAGGTTACATGAATTCTTTGGAATCCTGGGGGAACCGTTACTCAGGGCGATCATAGACCATGTGCTGCAGCTTCTCTCAGGCACACAGGGGTGTTGACCTTCACGCACAGACATAAAGTTGTTTCAATTGCTGACCCGACACACTTGACAAGAGTCCTCATAATCGGTAGAACAGTAGCATTTAATAAGAAGCCACACAGCCAGTGCAAGTTAAAGGGGTATTCTCATCTCCAAGATCCTCCATGCTTTGTACCTCCATGTTCCTTGCAATGTTCTGCAGCTAATCACTGGTATATATTTCTCACTCCTATGTGTGATCTATTCTGAAAACTGCTTTGTACCTCCATGTTCTTTGCAATGTTCTGCAGCTAATCACTGGTATATATTTCTCACTCCTCTACGTTGTTTAATCCATGATACTTTAAGGTCATCACACTTACTTTAGCAGTTTATGATCCATGTAGAGTTGCCAGTCTGTTTTTTTTTTCTGCAGTTTTATGGTCTCCTGTTGTCTTAAGCTAGTTGATTGATTGCTAACGAGTTAAATCTGTGTAGATCTAAGCATATACGTCCCTATATATTGAGACATAGTCTAGGGGCAGCATTTATGCGGGGGCATTTATGCATATAGCATTTATGCATACTTTATTGAAGTGCCATAATTTATCAAAGTGCCTCGGCAGTTAGATATGGCAGTTGGACAGGGCAGGAGACAGGTAAGACATGCAAGACAATTAAACAAACTTGCTTCCAGGTCATCTTTTTGGCAAACAGTATTCACCATTTGTATCTGTGCCATTTATATTCTGGCTGCTACAATCATCCACATCCACCGTTCTCCCACAAATTCTGCACACTTCATCCATATTAACCCCTCACTCCTCTCTTCTCCTATGTACAGCTCTCATGCTCTCTTCACAATGTTATACCACACAGATCCATTCATTCCCACCATACAACATAGGAAACGCTCTCACAAATCACTCAACCATCTTCTCACTCTCTGTATCTTCCTTCTCTTAGTCGCAGGTGATATTTCTCCTAATCCAGGACCTTCTTGTAATAACACTAACTCTTTCCCTGTTACATTCAGAAACCCTGCTAATCTCATTAATATTCCCTGCATATCTTCTGTCTCATTCAACTGTGCCCTTTGGAATGCGCGCTCAGCATGTAATAAACTCTCTTACATCCATGACTTTTTCCTCTCTAATTCCCTCAACCTTCTGGCTCTCACTGAAACCTGGATCCAGCAGTCGGACACCACCGCCACTGCAGCTCTTTCCTATGGTGGCCTACACTTCTCTCATACTCCGAGACCTGACAACAGATCAGGTGGAGGTGTTGGTCTGCTTCTTTCAACAAAATGTACTTTTCAGGTTATCCCCCCAGTACCCTCCCTTATCTTCCTTCTTTTGAGGCCCACACAGTCAGACTCTACCGGCCCTTCGCCCTGCGAGTGGCAGTTGTCTATCGCTGTCACGCAGTCTCTGTGTACTGGAGGTAGGGGGCCTAAGCTGACCCTAAGCTGGGGCCCTGACTAATCCCTCTACCTGGAGGTACTGTTAAAGGTACAGAGGTCCAGGCCGCCAGCGTAACCCCTACCTCCTGAGGATCCCTGCACCTAAGTAATCTAGTCCTGAGAAGGACCCCGATCACAACAAAAGGGGACAGGTAATAATATGCCAACACACAGTACTTAGACGAACAAGACAGTACAAGGGTAAAACCAAAACCACCTTGCATACAAAAACTACACAACTACAACAGAGGGAACACCAACGGGAAAGGAGATAAATGATAAAGCGAGGAAGGGAAAAAACACTCCAAATACACTTAGCTCTGAAACTCCAAATACCACGATCCGCTCTGTTAGTCTGCATGAAATGCTTTCACCGACAACATCCCTAACAGAGCAGCAGACATATGAAGGAATCTCACTACTGCAGAATTGATTGCAGCTGGGCGAGGCTGGACCTTGTCTAGCACAGAGAGAGAGAGTTAACTCCCTCACTGCCGAAAAGCACAAAACACCAAAAACTCAGCTGCGAGAAGTCAGGCTGTGCAATCGTGACGATCTTCGTGGCAACACAACCATGACAGTACCCCCCCTTCTACGAGGGGCCTCCGGACCCTCAGGGCCAGGTTTATCCGGGTGAGTCGTGTGGAAGGCCCGAATTAACCGGTCTGCGTTAATATCTGACGCAGGAACCCACATCCTCTCCTCAGGACCATACCCCTTCCAATGAACCAGGTACTGAAGGGACCGACGATTAAAGCGTGAATCGATGACCTTTGATACCTGGAACTCCAAGTTACCATTGACCACCACTGGAGGCGGAGGTAAAGGTGACGGTATCACCGGCACCACATACCTCTTAAGCAACGATCTGTGGAACACGTTGTGAATTTTAAACGTAGGGGGGTGATCAAGACGGAATGCCACCGGATTAATTATAGAACTGATCCTGTACGGCCCGATGAACCTGGGACCCAGTTTCCAGGAAGGAACCTTAAGTTTTATATTCTTAGTAGACAACCATACCAGATCGTTCACACTTAGGTCCGGACCAGACACTCTCCTCCTGTCAGCCATACGTTTGTAACGGTTCCCCATAGTACTCAGATTATTCAGTACCCCTCTCCATACAGAAGCGAGTGATGACGAAAATCGTTCCTCCTCAGGAACCCCCGAAGAGCCCCCTCTACTGAAAGTACAAAACTGGGGGTGAAAACCATATGCCCCAAAAAACGGGGACTTACCAGTGGACTCGCTCCGCCTATTATTAAGAGCAAACTCCGCCAGAGGTAAGAAAGAAGCCCAGTCCTCCTGGTTCTCTGACACAAAACACCGGAGATATGTCTCCAAACTCTGGTTCAGACGTTCCGTCTGACCATTGGTCTGGGGATGAAAAGCCGATGAGAACGACAAATGCATCCCCCGCCGAGTACAAAATGCCTTCCAGAACTTGGACACAAACTGAGACCCCCGATCCGACACCACATCGGAGGGTACCCCGTGAAGCCTCACAATCTCCCCAATGAACACCTGCGCAAGAGTTTTAGCATTAGGAAGAGCAGGAAGAGCGATAAAATGTGCCATCTTGCTGAACCTGTCTACTACAACGAGAATGACAGTTTTACCCGAAGACGGCGGGAGGTCCGTAATAAAGTCCATAGACAGATGAGTCCAAGGACGCTCCGGGATCTTCAAAGGTAAGAGGGCCCCAGACGGACGGGTATGTGGGGTCTTAGAGCGCGCAAAAACCCCACAGGACGCAACAAAAGTTACCACCTCCTTATGTAAGTTAGGCCACCAAAACCGACGCGAGAGGAGATCCACAGTTGCTTTACTCCCTGGGTGTCCTGCTAAAGCTGAGTTATGGTGTGCCTCGATCACCTTTTGTCGTAGCTGATCTGGAACAAACAGTCTCCCTGGAGGTCCAACAGGGGCGTCCCCCTGAGCCTCCAATACCTCCTCCTCAAGCTCAGAGCATACTGCCGACACCACCACCCCCTCTTGAAGGATAGGAACCGGGTCATCCGTATTCCCGGCCCCAGGGAAACTACGAGATAAGGCATCCGCCTTCACATTTTTTGACCCAGGACGAAACGTAACGACAAAATTAAACCTGGTAAAAAACAACGACCACCTGGCTTGTCTGGGATTCAGACGTTTTGCAGACTCCAGATAAAGCAGGTTCTTGTGATCGGTGATGACGGTGACCGGATGGACTGCCCCCTCCAAAAAATGGCGCCACTCCTCAAAAGCTAACTTAATGGCCAAGAGTTCCCTATTGCCGACATCGTAATTCCTCTCGGCGGACGACAATTTTTTAGAGAAAAAGGCGCACGGATGCCACTTACCAGGGGACGAACATTGTGACAACACTGCTCCCACCCCTACCTCGGAAGCGTCTACCTCTACAATGAATGGCTGTGACGCATCAGGTTGAATGAGTATGGGTGCCGAGTCAAAATATTTTTTCAAGGAGGAGAAAGCTTGACAAGCCTTGTCAGACCACCTAGAAAAATCCGTCCCCTTTTTTGTCATGTCAGTGAGAGGTTTAACCATGGACGAGAAATTACGAATGAACTTCCGGTAATAATTAGCAAACCCCAGGAAACGCTGTAGTGCCTTAAGATTCTCAGGCAGATCCCACTCAAGAACTGCCCGCACTTTCCCAGGGTCCATACGAAAACCAGACGCTGAAACCAGGAAACCTAAAAACTGGAGTTCCTGTACGGCGAACACACACTTTTCCCATTTAGCATACAGTTTATTATCCCACAAGATCTGTAACACCTGCCTAACGTGCTCCTGATGAGACACCAGATCAGGCGAGTAAATTAAGATATCATCCAGATATATGACAACAAACTGTCCAACCAGAAAGCGAAAAATGTCATTAACAAAGTGTTGGAACACCGCCGGGGCATTAGTCAGACCGAATGGCATGACAAGGTTCTCATAATGCCCCTCCGGAGTGTTAAACGACGTCTTCCACTCATCCCCCTCCTTCATTCTAATCAGATTGTACGCCCCCCTGAGATCCAATTTAGAGAACCATTTGGCGCCCACGATCTGATTAAAGAGATCGGGAATAAGTGGGAGCGGGTACGGATCTCGGACCGTAATCCGATTAAGTTCACGGAAATCCAGGCAAGGGCGTAGGCCTCCATCCTTCTTCTTCACAAAGAAGAACCCCGCGGCCACCGGGGAAGATGAAGGTCTAATATGCCCCTTAGCCAGACTTTCTGAAATATAATCCTTCATGGCCTGCCTCTCAGGACCAGAAAGGTTATACAATCTAGATTTAGGTAACATGGCCTCAGGGAGCAGTTTTACAGAACAGTCATACTCGCGATGAGGAGGTAGTTCCCGACACCCCTTCTCCGAGAATACATCCTCAAAGTCCACCAAAAATGGAGGCAAAACCCTAGGAGTGACAGCACCAATGACCGTATTCATGCAGTTTTTATTACAGAAATTACTCCACTGGCTTATCTCTCTGGATTGCCAATTAATAACCGGGTTATGCTTAGTTAACCAAGGAAGGCCCAACACTATAGGAGTGGGAAGACCCTCCAACACGTAGCAAGACAACAGTTCTTTATGTATCGCCCCCACTTGAAGTTTTACGTTATGCACAACATGCAAAAAACTTCCCTGACCGAGGGGCCTGGCATCGATCGAGAATATGGGGATGGGTTTAGCCAACTCACTCAAATGCATACCTTGAACCCGGGCAAACCGAGCGTCCACCAGATTAGCCCCGGCCCCACTATCTAAAAGAACAGATATCTTCTCAGTTCTCGTACCCACCACCACCTCTGCCGGTACGAGAAACTGAGATGACCCTGGGGACGAAATACCTACTCCCAGATTGCCGCCCACCACACAACCTGGGATTAAAAGTTTTCCGACGACTCTTTACTCTGCAAAGGACGGGATGGACACCCCCCAATAAAATGTCCCTTTCTCCCGCAGAAGAAACACCTTCCAGTCTTGTGGTGTGCCACCGGTCCCCTCCCCCGAAATGATGTCCCTCCTAATTGCATAGGCTCCTCTGGACTGACCAGGGGAACCACCATATGAGGGGACCTTGTAGGAGGTGGAGTCATCACAGGGGGTGGAGTTATCCCGCACCTCTCCTGAAGCCGTCTGTCAATGCGAATAGCAAGGGCCATAGCGGCTTCCAGTGACGCGGGAGAGTCATACTATGCCAACACATCCTTTAATTTGTCGGATAAACCTTGACAAAACTGGCTCCTAAGAGCCGGGTCATTCCACTGGGTGTCAGTGGCCCACCTACGGAACTCCGAACAGAATTCCTCCGCCGGACGATCTCCCTGCTGGATCCTACGTAACTTAGATTCAGCAAGGGAGATCCGATCCGGGTCATCATATACAAGACCCAGAGCAGCAAAAAACCTATCCACTGACTGGAGAGCCGGGGAGCCCGGGGGAAGAGAGAACGCCCAAGATTGTGGGTCCCCTTGTAGGAGCGAGATGACAATTCCCACCCTTTGTTCTTCACTCCCCGAAGGCCGAGGCCGCAGCCGAAAGTACAACTTGCATGCCTCCCGGAAAACAAAAAACTTGTCCCGTCCCCCAGTGAACCTGTCAGGGAGAGCTACTTTAGGTTCTGGTCCGGCTTGCTCCTGAGGATACAAAACCTTGGACCTAACGTCCGCCAGCTCCATGGACAAACTCTGCAACTGCCGAGCTAGACCGGCTACTGGATCCATGGTAGCAGGAGAAAATCTAAGTGGTCGGTGAAAATGTCACGCAGTCTCTGTGTACTGGAGGTAGGGGGCCTAAGCTGACCCTAAACTGGGGCCCTGACTAATCCCTCTACCTGGAGGTACTGTTAAAGGCACAGAGGTCCAGGCCGCCAGCGTAACCCCTACCTCCTGAGGATCCCTGCACCTAAGTAATCTAGTCCTGAGAAGGACCCCGATCACAACAAAAGGGGACAGGTAATAATATGCCAACACACAGTACTTAGACGAACAAGACAGTACAAGGGTAAAACCAAAACCACCTTGCATACAAAAACTACACAACTACAACAGAGGGAACACCAACGGGAAAGGAGATAAATGATAAAGCGAGGAAGGGAAAAAACACTCCAAATACACTTAGCTCTGAAACTCCAAATACCACGATCCGCTCTGTTAGTCTGCATGAAATGCTTTCACCGACAACATCCCTAACAGAGCAGCAGACATATGAAGGAATCTCACTACTGCAGAATTGATTGCAGCTGGGCGAGGCTGGACCTTGTCTAGCACAGAGAGAGAGAGTTAACTCCCTCACTGCCGAAAAGCACAAAACACCAAAAACTCAGCTGCGAGAAGTCAGGCTGTGCAATCGTGACGATCTTCGTGGCGACACAACCATGACAATCGCCCTCCAGGTTCCTCCCGTCAGTTCCTGGATCACTTTGCTGCCTGGCTTCCAAATTTTCTATCCTGTGACATCCCCACGATAATCATGGGAGATTTTAACATCACAATTGGCGATCCTCTTTCCCCATCTGCCGCTCACCTTTTATCACTAACCTCCTCCTTCGGCCTTTCACAGCTTGCTAATTCTCCAACACATGAAGACGGGAACACATTGGACCTGATCTTCTCCTGGCTGTTAGAACTCTCCTGTTAGGTTTTTTTAGTTTGCTGGTCTCATGACCATTTTTTGCCTATTTAATCCGGCTCCGCTCTCCTGGCCTTGCTGGACTTCATTGTATTTTCTACTCTTGAGCTAGCTTGGTGCTCTGTTGCCGTTCTCTGTTAGTTTTGCTAGGTCTTCTGACCTCTATGCTTTTTGTTGTGTGTTTGTCTTTGACTGCTACTATTTCTGCTAGGAGGTGTCCAACTTATCCCAGTCCCTAGTTCTTGTAGGGATCCCTCCCTCACATCTATAGGTCTTCGTACAGACTAGCCGAGGACTTTAGCGGGTCTAATCGCAGGATCAGGTTCCCCGTTACATCGTAGGGATCTAGTTTAGTTCTATTGTAAGGACAGATCTCCTGTCTTTCCTTAGTCTCTGTAGCAGATCATAACACCGGCTTTGCTCAGTACATGACTTTACTAACTCTCCCCTTCCACTCTCTGACCATAATCTTCTTTCATTCTCTGTCAAGAACTGTGACTCTACTCAAGACCCCCCCACTTTCCACACTTATAGAAATATACGCGCCATTAACACCCAGAAATTTATGAAAAAGTTGCAATCATCATTGGCCCCAATCTCCTCCCTCTCATGTCCCGACTCTGCATTGAAGCATTATAATGAAATATTGCTATGTGCCCTGGATGAAGCCGCACCTCCTACACAAATAACAATTCGGCATAGACGGCGACAATCCTGGCAAACGCCTCAAACACGTCTTCTCCAGCGGTGCTCCAGCGGTGCTCCAGGTGCGCTGAACGGCTGTGGAGAAAATCTAATCTGCCCAAAGATTTACTCCATTATAAATTTATGCTGAAAACATATAACTCTGCCCTTCACCTCTCCAAACAAACCTACTTTAACAACCTCATCATCTCACTTTCCAATAATCCTAAACGACTCTTTGACACGTTTCATTCTCTCCTCAATCAAACAGCACAGGCCCCGACCACCGACCTCAGCGCTGACGATCTGGCCAATTATTTCAAAGAAAAAATTGACCATATCCGACAGGAAATTTTCTCCCAATCCCCAAACGTTTTGCATGCTCTCCCCCGCCACATTGTATCTTGCTCACTTTCTGATTTCGAACCAGTCACGGAAGATGAAGTGATCAGGCTCCTTGCATCTTCTCGCCCTACCACCTGCACTAGTGACCCTATTCCCTCACATCTCCTTCAGTCCCTTGCTCCAGCTGTCACCACTCACCTAACTAAAATTTTCAACCTCTCCCTCTCATCTGGTATCTTTCCCTCTTCTTTTAAACATGCCAGCATACAACCATTACTTAAAAAACCATCCCTTGACCAGAACTGCACGGCCAACTACAGACCTGTTTCCAATCTTCCCTTTATCTCTAAACTCCTGGAACGCCTGGTCCATTCCCGTCTCATCCGCTATCTCTCAGACAACTCTCTTCTTGACCCTTTACAATCTGGTTTCCGCTCTTTACATTCTACTGAAACTGCCCTCACTAAAGTCTCTAATGATCTACTAACAGCTAAATCTAATGGTCACTATTCCCTGCTGATTCTCCTGGATCTCTCTGCAGCATTTGACACTGTGGATCACCAGCTCCTCCTCACTATGCTCCGCACTATTGGCCTCAAGGACACTGTTCTCTCCTGGTTCTCGTCCTATCTCTCTGACCGCTCCTTCTCGATGTCTTTCGCCGGCTCCTCCTCCTCTCTCCTTCCTCTTACTGTTGGGGATCCTCAAGGATCAGTCCTAGGCCCCCTTCTTTTCTCCTTATACACAGCTCCCATTGGACAAACAATCAGTAGATTCGGTTTTCAGTACCATCTCTATGCTGATGACACCCAATTATACACCTCTGCTCCGGACATCACCCCTGCATTACTACAAAAGACCAGTGATTGTCTTTCTCCTGTGTAACATCATGTCCTCCCTCTACCTAAAACTGAATCTGTCAAAAACTGAACTCCTCGTCTTTCCTCCCTCCACTAACCTACCTGTGCCCGATATTGCCATTTCCGTTTGTGGCTCAACCATTACTCCCCAGCAACAAGCCCGCTGTCTTGGGGTCATTTTTGACTCAGATCTTTCTTTCACTCCTCACATCAAATCACTCGCTCTTTCATGTCATCTACACCTCAAAAACATCTCAAGAATCAGGACTTTTCTCACCTTTGACTCGGCAAAAACTCTTACCGTAGCTCTTATTCATTCTTGTCTGAATTACTGCAACTCTCTACTTATCGGGCTCCCAGTTACTAAACTCTCCCCTCTCCAATCCGTCCTGAACGCAGCGGCCAGGATCATATTCCTCGCCATCCGCTACACCGATGCCTCTTCCCTGTGCCAGTCATTGCATTGGTTACCCATCCAACATAGAGTTCAATTTAAACTTATCACGCTTACCCACAAAGCGCTCCATGCTTCAGTACCCCCCTACATCTCCTCCCTTGTCTCAGTCTACCACCCTACACATGCCCTCCGTTCTGCCAGTGACTTAAAACTTAAAACCTTCATAATTCGAACTTCCCACTCCCGCCTCCAAGATTTCTTGCGTGCTGCGCCAATTCTTTGGAATGCACTACCCAGGACAGTTCGATTAATTCCCAATACCCACAGTTTCAAGCGGACCCTAAGAACCCATTTCTTTAGACTGGCGTATCGCCTCCACACACTATCTGTCCATCCCAGTTTTCCCCCATATTAAAATCTTCTTCAATTTCAGATTCATACCAACCATGCACATAATAGCCTCGGTCAGGACTGTACACATACTGGCAGGCGACCAGTCCATGTATTATTTATCCTATTTAGTATATCAAGGCTGCATTATACAATATATGTACATTCTACCTTTTGTGTCTCCCCCATTTCCTCATAGACTGTAAGCTTGCGAGCAGGACCCTCACTCCTTTCCATATGAGATATGCTTATTCTGTATTGTCTGTATATGTCCCCCCTAAAACTTGTAAAGTGCTGCGGAATATGTTGGCGCTATAAAAATAAAAATTATTATTATTATTATCCCAATATGTAGTAGGTGTAATAATAATAATATTAGCAAATTTCTCCAATTAGAAATGTACTATAGTATTTTTGATTCGCTATGTCTCTTTCCTCATGTGCAGGCATTGCAGGACCTTTGGTATCCATGGTTACATCCACTAGCAACAAGCTAACTAACTGTGACATTATCAGTGGATGTAACCATGGATACCTAAGGTCCTGTGATGCCTGCATGAGGTAAGAGACAAGGCGAATCAGAAAAAATATACTACATTTCTAATTGGAGGTATTTGCTAATATTACTATTATTACACCTACTATATATAGGGATATGATCTTGGAGGTGGGACTACCCCTTTAAGTCTTATGAGCAACAAACTTCAGTGACAAACAGTACAGTTTCCTTAGCAGCACAGCAGTTCAGTCTTCCCTGTCTCCTGTGACTGTGTTAACCCCTCTAGTTGCTGGATGCTTCTGGAGCACAACACTTCCTGTCTCCTGTGCTTGTATTACTTCTAATAGTTGCTGAATGCTTTTAAAGCAACAGAACTACTTCTGCATGTCACACTCTGCAACAGCACTACTTCTACATGTCACCTCTGCAACAGCACTACTTCTGCATGTCACACTCTGCAACAGCACTACTTCTGCATGTCACACTCTGCAACAGCACTACTTCTGTATGTCACACTCTGCAACAGCACTACTTCTGCATGTCACCTCTGCAACAGCACTACTTCTGCATGTCACCTCTGCAACAGCACTACTTCTGCATGTCACACTCTGCAACAGCACTACTTCTGCATGTCACACTCTGCAACAGCACTACTTCTGCATGTCACACTCTGCAACAGCACTACTTCTACATGTCACCTCTGCAACAGCACTACTTCTGCATGTCACACTCTGCAACAGCACTACTTCTGTATGTCACACTCTGCAACAGCACTACTTCTGCATGTCACACTCTGCAACAGCACTACTTCTGCATGTCACCTCTGCAACAGTGTAACGGGTCTGGGAGGCGGAACCTCTGGGCAACTATACAAGGGGGCGGTCCTTGTAAGGAAGCGGGTGGCTCCCAGGGAAGATGGGCAGGTAGTCACGGCAAGTTACAGGGACAGTCTCTGGGTGGAAGGGCAGGTAGTCACGGCAAGTTACAGGGACAGTCTCTGGGTGGAAGGGCAGGTAGTCACGGCAAGTGACAGGGACAGTCTCTGGGTAGAAGGGCAGGTAGTCACGGCAAGTGACAGGGACAGTCTCTGAGTAGAAGGACGGGTACTCACGGCAAGTGACAGGGACAGTCTCTGGGTAGAAGGACAGCAGGCAGGTGGCTGGTGAGCGCTCCCAGGTGAGCGGGCAAGAGTCTCTGGACGGGCAGGTGGTCACGGCAAGTGACGGCAGAGCCTCCGGGTAGGCTAGCAGGCAGGTAGCAGGTGAGCGCTCCCAGGTGAGCGGGCAAGAGTCTCTGGACAGGCAGGTGGTCACGGCAAGTGACGGCAGAGCCTCCAGGTAGGCTAGCAGGCAGGTAGCAGGTGAGCGCTCCCAGGTGAGCGGGCAAGAGTCTCTGGACAGGCGGGTGGTCACGGCAAGTGACGGCAGAGCCTCCAGGTAGGCTAGCAGGTGACTGGCAGGTATCAAGCAGGAATCTGGCAGGTGACTGGCAGGTAACAAGCAGGAATCTGGCAGGTAACTGGTAACGGGACCTGAGGGCTGAAGCAGAGTGAAGGCTTTGCAACAACATTGCTCGGGGCACCTCCATTTTGGAGGAGGTGCCTTATATATGGTGAGGTCCTCCGGCCATTGGCCGGGGATTCCTTAGGACGGCGCGCGCGGCCCCTTTAAGAGAGGGGGAGCGCGCGCGCGAGCGCCCTAAGCACAGTGGCCGGGAAGCAGCGTGCGCTGCCAGCAGAGCGGGAGGAAGACGCCGGGCACGGAGCGGAGAGGTGAGGGGAACAGCGTCCCTGCCTAGCAGGAGGCAGGGACGCCGGCGCTACAGTACCCCCCCCTTTAGGCCCCCCCTTTTTTAGGCCAGACAGAAATTTATCAAGGATGAGAGGGGCATGGATGTTCTCCCGGGGCTCCCACGTTCTTTCCTCAGGACCAAACCCCTTCCAATCTACCAGAAAAAAGGTCTTTCCTCTTACCCTTTTGGTGGCCAGAATGTTCTCTACCTCAAACTCGTTCTCAGCGGAAACCGGAGCAGGGGGCGTACCTGTAGACTTGGAAAAAGAGTTAAGTACCGCGGGTTTGAGGAGAGATACATGGAAGGAGTTAGGGATCCGCAAGTTGGCCGGGAGTTTCAATTTATAGGCAACAGGGTTGATTTGTTTGATAACTTCCAGTGGGCCGATGAACCGAGGCCCTAACTTGTAGGAAGGAATCTTGAGCCGGACATACTTGGACGAGAGCCAGACTTTATCTCCAGGACGGAATTGTGGAGGATCCAGGCGTTTTTTGTCAGCGTGTTTTTTCATCCGCTCGGACGACTGAAGGAGTGCGGATCGGGTACTCTCCCAAATGGAGGAAAATTTGCTAACGAGAGATTCCGCAGCCGGATTGTCCACCGAGGTGGAGACGGGAAATGGGATCCGAGGATGCTGACCGAAGACTACAAAAAACAGCGATTTGGAGGAAGATTTGCTCTCGTGATTATTATAAGAGATCCACCCAGTCTGAATGGTGGGCATTAACGAAGTGCCGGAGGTAACTGGTCAGGATCTGATTGATCCGCTCCACTTGACCATTGGACTGTGGGTGGTATGCGGAGGAGAGGTCCAGGGTGACGTCTAGCAGCTTGCATGTGGCTCTCCAGAAGCGTGAGGTGAACTGGACCCCACGATCCGACACAATGTGGAGGGGCAGGCCATGGAGACGGAAGATGTGGCGGATAAAGTCTTTAGCCAGCTCGGGTGCAGACGGGAGGCCTGGCAGGGGAATGAAATGAGCCATTTTGGAAAAGCGGTCAGCGACCACCCAAATGACCGTACAACCGGCAGAGACAGGGAGATCTGTTATGAAGTCCATAGCTATATGCTGCCAGGGGGCAGCAGGTACTGGAAGAGGAAGGAGGCGACCGGCTGGCAGGTGTCTCGGAACCTTGTTGCGGGCACAGGACACACAGGCAGAAACAAAGTCTATTACGTCCTTGTGCAGGGTAGGCCACCAGTAGTGCCGGGTGATAAGTTGGAGGGTCTTTTTCTGACCGGCGTGGCCAACAAGCTTAGACGAGTGACCCCAGTGTAGGATCTTCTCCCGATCAGGTACCGTTACGAACGTCTTACCGGGAGGGAGACGATTTAGACTCACGGGGGCCACCTGCATTACTCTGGCAGGATCGATGATGTGTTTAGGTTCCTCCTCAAGATCAGACACCAGGAAGGATCGGGACAAGGCATCAGCTTTGATGTTTTTGTCAGCCGGGCGAAAATGAAGAACAAAATCAAAGAGAGCAAAAAACAAGGACCACCGGGCTTGGCGCGGGTTAAGTCTCTGGGCACTCTGGAGGTAAGCCAAGTTCTTGTGGTCCGTGTAAATTATTACCGGGTGAAGAGCCCCCTCGAGCAGGTAACGCCACTCCTCCAATGCCAGCTTAATGGCCAATAACTCTCGGTCTCCTATAGAATAGTTGCGCTCGGAAGAGGAGAAGAGTTTGGAGAAGAAGCCGCAAGTTACCATTCTCCCGGAAGACGATTTTTGGGTAAGTACCGCTCCGGCTCCAGAGGAGGAGGCATCAACTTCCAGGAAGAATTGTTTGTTGCCGTCCGGGCGATGCAGCACCGGAGCGGAAGAGAAAGCCTGTTTTAAGGAAAGAAAGGCTTCCTCTGCTTCGGGCAGCCATTCTCTGGGATTAGTGCCCTTACGGGTGAGCGCAGAGATAGGGGCAGTCCGGGAAGAGAAGTGCGGTATGAAGAGGCGGTAGTAGTTGGCGAAGCCCAGGAACCGCTGAATAGCCTTCAACCCCTCTGGTCGAGGCCACTTCTCGATGGCAGACAGTTTCTCAGGATCCATTCGTAGGCCGGTCTGAGAAATTATGTAGCCCAAAAACGGAAGCGAGGTCTGCTCAAAGAGGCACTTCTCATATTTAGCGTAGAGGTGGTTCTGCCTGAGCCTGAGCAGAACCTGACGAACATCCCTCCGGTGTGTGGGGAGATCCGGAGAGAAGACCAAGATGTCGTCCAGGTACACCACTACGCAGGAGTAGAGAAGGTCCCGGAAGATGTCATTGACCAACTCTTGAAAGACGGCAGGAGCGTTACAGAGACCGAAGGGCATTACCAGGTATTCATAGTGGCCGTCCCGGGTGTTGAATGCCGTCTTCCATTCATCCCCCTGACGGATACGGACCAGGTTATACGCCCCACGGAGGTCCAGCATGGTGAAGATTCTAGCCCCCCTCAGAAGGTCAAATAATTCCGGAATGAGCGGAAGGGGGTATTTATTCTTCACCGTGATCTGGTTAAGGCCTCTATAGTCTATTCAGGGACGGAGTGAGCCGTCCTTCTTTTTGACGAAGAAGAAGCCTGCTCCCGCCGGGGAAGTAGATTTCCGGATGAACCCCCGGGCCAGATTCTCCTCAATATATTCTGACATGGATCGGGTCTCAGCAGCGGACAAAGGGTAAATGCGCCCACGGGGAGGAGTAGCGCCGGGTATCAGGTCGATTGGGCAGTCGTATGGTCTATGAGGGGGTAATGTCTCTGCCTCCTTTTTATTAAAGACGTCTGCATACGACCAATAAGGAGCCGGAAGACCAGGTAGATTGGCTGGAGTAGGAGAAGGACGGACAGGGTGGACGGGAACTAAACAAGTCTTATGGCAGTCCTGTCCCCAGCGAAGGACCTCTCCGGTCTGCCAATCAAGCACGGGTGCATGTCTCTGAAGCCAAGGTAGGCCTAGTAAGAGGACGTGAGAGAGTCCAGGCAGAACATGAAAGAAGATGCTCTCAGAGTGCAGCATTCCCACCTGCAGGGTTATGGATTCGGTGATGAGTTGGATGGGATGTGGTAAGAGGCCCCCATCTACGGCAGCGACAGATAAGGGTACAGCTAGAGGTTTGGTGGGAATGCGGTATTTCTCTACCAGAGACTGAGAAATGAGATTTCCGGCAGCTCCAGAGTCAAGTTGGGCTAGTTCAAAATAACGGTTCTCCCCGCAGATGATAGAGACTGACAGCAGCAGAGATGGAGAGGGTTTATTCTTGTCTAGGACGACCTCTCTGAGCGATCCTAGACACAGGCGTTTCCCGACCTCTCCGGGCAGGTACGGATCCGGTGCTCCTTACTGCCACAGTAGAAGCAGCTCTCCTCGGCACGGCGTAAGTCTTGACGGGTTTTGACCATCTTGGTCTGGTCGACCTGCATAGGCTCAGGTGAGTGTGCCTGGGGAGTAACGGAGGGAGTGACGGGTTTCTGGAAGGTGGGGGCTAGACGTGGAAACCTCCTCTCACGGGTGACCTCTTTGGCGCGCTCCTGGAACCGGATGTCAATCCGGGTGGCAAGTGTTATTAAGTCGTCGAGAGTGGTAGGAATGTCCCGACCGGCGAGTTCATCTTTAATACGGCCGGACAGACCCTCCCAGAAGACAGACACCAGAGCGTCATTATCCCAGGCCAGCTCCGAAGCAAGGGTACGGAACCGTATGGCATATTGGCCCACGGTGAGATTTTCTTGACAGAGGCGTAGCAGAGACGATGCGGATGAGGTCTTCCGTCCGGGTTCGTCGAAGACTTTCCGGAAAGCCGTGAGAAAGGCTGGCAAGTCGGACACCAGGGAGTTTCCTCTCTCCCATAGAGGATTTAGCCAAGCCAGAGCCTCCCCCGTGAGGTGGGACATGATAAAGGCCACTTTGGACCGGTCGGAGATAAACTGGTGGGACAAGAGTTCAAAGTGCAGGGTGCACTGGTTTATGAAGCCCCGAGCTTGAGCGAAGTCACCTCCGAAGCGAGGAGGTGCAGAAAGCCGGGGTCCAGGACAGGATACCATGGTATTGGTGGGCAGCGGCGCTGCCGGGTTGCGAGTCATGACACTAGCGGTGGTTGCTGGTGGAGCAGTCAGAGTGTCCAGACGAGAGTTGACACTCCGCAGGTGACTCAGGATGGACTCCTGTTGGGACCTCTGACGGGACAGTTCATGACATAGGTCCGAGAGCGAGGGAGCTTGGGTGCCACCGGGTTCCATGGCCCGAGCAAACTGTAACGGGTCTGGGAGGCGGAACCTCTGGGCAACTATACAAGGGGGCGGTCCTTGTAAGGAAGCGGGTGGCTCCCAGGGAAGACGGGCAGGTAGTCACGGCAAGTGACAGGGACAGTCTCTGGGTGGAAGGGCAGGTAGTCACGGCAAGTGACAGGGACAGTCTCTGGGTAGAAGGGCAGGTAGTCACGGCAAGTGACAGGGACAGTCTCTGGGTAGAAGGGCAGGTAGTCACGGCAAGTGACAGGGACAGTCTCTGAGTAGAAGGACGGGTACTCACGGCAAGTGACAGGGACAGTCTCTGGGTAGAAGGACAGCAGGCAGGTGGCTGGTGAGCGCTCCCAGGTGAGCGGGCAAGAGTCTCTGGACGGGCAGGTGGTCACGGCAAGTGACGGCAGAGCCTCCGGGTAGGCTAGCAGGCAGGTAGCAGGTGAGCGCTCCCAGGTGAGCGGACAAGAGTCTCTGGACAGGCAGGTGGTCACGGCAAGTGACGGCAGAGCCTCCAGGTAGGCTAGCAGGCAGGTAGCAGGTGAGCGCTCCCAGGTGAGCGGGCAAGAGTCTCTGGACAGGCAGGTGGTCACGGCAAGTGACGGCAGAGCCTCCAGGTAGGCTAGCAGGCAGGTAGCAGGTGAGCGCTCCCAGGTGAGCGGGCAAGAGTCTCTGGACAGGCGGGTGGTCACGGCAAGTGACGGCAGAGCCTCCAGGTAGGCTAGCAGGCAGGTAGCAGGTGAGCGCTCCCAGGTGAGCGGGCAGGCTGGTCCATAGACAGACTGACAGGTGTAGGAAGGCAGACCGTCGGACCGCAGGCTTGCAAGCAGGTAAGCGGATATCAAGCAGGTATCAGGCAGGAATCTGGCAGGTGACTGGCAGGTATCAAGCAGGAATCTGGCAGGTGACTGGCAGGTAACAAGCAGGAATCTGGCAGGTGACTGGCAGGTAACTGGTAACGGGACCTGAGGGCTGAAGCAGAGTGAAGGCTTTGCAACAACATTGCTCGGGCACCTCCATTTTGGAGGAGGTGCCTTATATATGGTGAGGTCCTCCGGCCATTGGCCGGGGACTCCTTAGGACGGCGCGCGCGGCCCCTTTAAGAGAGGGGGAGCGCGCGCGCGCGCCCTAAGCACAGTGGCCGGGAAGCAGCGTGCGCTGCCAGCAGAGCGGGAGGAGGACGCCGGGCACGGAGAGGAGAGGTGAGGGGAACAGCGTCCCTGCCTAGCAGGAGGCAGGGACGCCGGCGCTACAAACAGCACTACTTCTGCATGTCACACTCTGCAACAGCACTACTTCTGCATGTTACATCTGCAACAGCACTACTTCTGCATGTCACCTCTGCAACAGCACTACTTCTGCATGTCACCTCTGCAACAGCACTACTTCTGCATGTCACCTCTGCAACAGCACTACTTCTGCATGTCACATTTTTCTTGTAGCATATAGAAAGGTAATAGTTCTTTAATTATATGTAAACTTTTGACTTTGCAGTAAGTAATAAAAATGCCTTAAAACATTGTCTCACTCGTTATTCTGGCATTTGGTAATTATTAAAAATTATGGTAATCCTAATTGACCTAAAACGGTAGAGGTTTATTCTGATTTCATGTCAGATATTGACAAAAACATGCAGATGTGTCTTTTTATATAGTGTATGGAAACTTCTGGTTTCAACTGTACATATATTCCATGCGTTGGAATCAGAGACGTATATACCATACGCTCACTGTTAGGCCACAGCTGCACAGCTGTATTTGGTCAGTATTTTTTCTCAGGAGTGGGAACAATCAGAGAAAATGTATAATAGAAACAAGTCACCAATTCTGCATTTATCACCCACTCCTGGTTTTGGCTCCCACTCCTGAGAAAAATTACTGACCAAATACTGATAGTGGGGCGTGGCCTTAATTTCCCGATAACCAGTCTATTAGTGTTAACAGCCTGTGGCCTCCTCCCCTAATCGTCGGCCAATCGTGTAATTGTCCGGACGATGGGGGGCAGCAGAGTGCTGTTCGCTCCAAAGATAACAGTGAGTGCATTAAGTGACGATCACCCTGGCTGCGATCTTTGACACCCGGCTACAAAGCCTTGTGAGAGTCCGGTGGGTGTCCCTGGCTGTAGTGTGGGGTGGTGGGAGCCCTGTGGGTGAGTTCTGGCTGTAGTGTGGGGTGGTGGGAGCCCCGTGGGTGTGCCTGGCTGTATTGTGGGGTGGTGGGAGCCCTGTGGGTGAGTTCTGGCTGTAGTGTGGGGTGGTGAGAGCCCCGTGGGTGTGCCTGGCTGTAGTGTGGGCTGGTGGGGGTCCTGTGGGTGTCCATGGCTGTAGTGTGGGGTGGTGGGAGCCCTGTGGGTGTCCATGGCTGTAGTGTGGGGTGGTGGGAGCCCTGGCTGTAGTGTGTGGGTCCTGTGGGTGTCCCTGGCTGTAGGGTGGGGTGGTGGAAGCCCTGTAGGTGGGTCCTGGCTGTCTTGTGGGATGGTGGAGGCCCTGTGGGTGAGTTCTGACTGTAGTGTGGGGTGGTGGGAGCCCTGTGGGTGTCCCTGGCTGTCTTGTGGGATGGTGGAGGCCCTGTGGGTGTCCCTGGCTGTAGTGTGGGGTGGTGAGGGTCCTGTGGGTGTCCCTGGCTGTAGTGTGGGGTGGTGAGGGTCCTGTGGGTGTCCCTGACTGTAGTGTGGGGTGGTGAGGGTCCTGTGGGTGAGTTCTGGCTGTAGTGTGGGGTGGTGAGGGTCCTGTGGGTGTCCCTGACTGTAGTGTGGAGTGGTGGGGGTCCTGTGGGTGGGTCCTGGCTGTAGTGTGGGGTGGTGGGAGCCCTGGCTGTAGTGTTGGGGTCCTGTGGGTGGGCTCTGGCCGTAGTGTGGAGTGGTGTCCCTGGATGTAGTGTGGGGGTCCTGTGGGTGGGCTCTTGCTGTAGTGTGAGGCTATAACCGGCTTGTGAGTCTGTACTATGCTCTGTGCTACTGATAGGAGCTGGAGACGGAACGTTTCGGCTGCTGCACTGTTGTGCGGGGAAGAGTTAGTAGCGCGGACATCGCGGAAGTGTTCGCATCACGGCTGGACGGCATGGAGGACGCTTCCCGTCCGGTTTATATCTACAGCCCCGAATACGTGCAGCTGTGCGACAGTGTTCACACCAAGGTGCCGCGCCGGGTGAGTGAGCGCTGCCGGGGACGGTGCGAGGGAGGCGGAAGCTGTGATCACACTGTGTGTGTGTGACAGCAGGAACAGCGACCTGTGACTAGGGACATGCGCAGAGAGGGGCCATCATACTGAGGGACAGCAATAGCGGGAGTGGGGTCCCGACACCGGTCACCTGGGAGACTGGTCACCTGGGAGACTGGGCACCAGGGACGCCGGACACCTGGGAGACTGGGCACCTGGGAGACTGGGCACCAGGGACGCCGGACACCTGGGAGACTGGGCACCTGGGACGCCGGACACCTGGGAGACTGGACACCTGGGAGATTGGGCACCTGGGAGATTGGGCACCTGGGAGACTGGGCACCTGGGAGACTAGGCACTGGGGACGCCGGCCACCTGGGAGACTAGGCACTGGGGACGCCGGCCACCTGGGAGACTAGGCACTGGGGACGCCGGCCACCTGGGAGACTGGGCACCGGGGACGCCGGCCACCTGGGAGACTAGGCACCGGGGACTCTGGCCACCTGGGAGACTGGGCACCGGGGACTCTGGCCACCTGGGAGACTGGGCACCGGGGACTCTGGCCACCTGGGAGACTGGGCACCGGGGACTCTGGCCACCTGGGAGACTGGGCACCGGGGACTCTGGCCACCTGGGAGACTGGGCACCGGGGACTCTGGCCACCTGGGAGACTGGGCACCTGGGAGGCCGGCCATCTGGGAGACTGGTCACCTGGGAGACTGGGTACCAGACAAACTGGGCACCTTGGATGCTGGCCACCAGGGACGCTGGCCTCCTGGTACACTGGGCACTGGGGAGCAGAATTGTGGTGTAAAAAGCTTTGAAAAGCTGCGTGCGTTTATAACCCAGTGCCCTGTTTACAAGTGAATAAAGTTGCAGAGCATTCCACCTGACAGTCTGCATCCAGTGCAGCATACATGTGTGCGGATCGCTTTCTTCCCCTCGGCCTCCCGGGATGTTCAGTAGTTTCCCCCTGCCGGCCTCTTATCCTACTTCTTCTCACCGTCAGAGATGACGTGTCCAGTTCCTAAAGTAAAAAGTAATATTCCATCAGTGTAACAATGCTCGCGTTATTCAGGGAGTGCAGAACACGTGGTGTGCAGTGCGGGGTGCGCTGACGTCCTGCTGTGTAAGGGTTACACTGCTGTATGCTGTACACTGATATGTTTGGAGGAGTTTTATTACTGTTACCTCTGCCTTCATTTTGTGACTTTTGTGCTGCTTACAACCCTTTCATGTGGCATATGAAGACCTGACGGCTGCGGCCATCTTGTGATTGCTGGAGGCCAGACCCAGAGATCGTCCGGAAGCACTGCACTCGGGATCACAGTGTTGGGTTGTTGTTATTTTGTTTTAAACTTATGTGAACTAAGTTTAGAAATATATATATATATATATTAAAATTGGAAATGGTCTAATGTTTTGGCAAAATCTCCTAGCCTAAGCATAAGGTGCAGGTTGTGTCTCGCAGTGATGCTCCGTGTTCTCTCACGTTCCTCCCAGGCCGGCATGGTGCACTCCTTGATAGAAGCCTATGGACTGCTCAGGGAAATGAGGTAAGGTTCACTCATGTGTCGTGTCCGTGAGACTTACAGTATAGGCGGCCATTAACCAAGAAATGTCGTGAGCCGCAGTGACCCGCCTGCATTGTTACTCTTCTGCTATAGTGGAGCCAGACCTTTAGTTTACTAATAACTGTAGAGGTTTTGACAATACTTTTTGCTGTACTCATTACTTGGTGTCCTCAGTCCTTGTTTTTAGGTAATTTTTCATTATCTGGTTTGTTGTTAAAGGGTTGTCAAACCTAAAGTTGCTACCATGGAGGAGATGGCTTCATTCCATAGTGGCGCCTACTTACAACACCTCCGAAAGGTGAGCGAAGAAGGGGACAATGATGACCCTGAAACTGCTGAGTACGGCCTAGGTGAGTGCTGGAGCTGTGATGTGACCAGATGTTACAGGGATTAGTGCACGTTTTGTGGTTTATTAGTCTTAGCTTAATGTCATTTCCCTGGACTGCGTTAGTCTTTTCGTCACTGCAATATTTGGACGGATTTAACCCCTTAGCACTGAAGCCTGGTTTGACTTCCTGACAATTACCTATTTTTCATATCTGATGTATAACTTTGGAAAAGTTCTCCCAATTTCAGTAATTTTCAGATTTGTACATGACACTTTGTGCTTTATGTTAATTTAGATTGCTATGATTTTAAAATTTAGCGACGCTATATAAAAATGAACAGTGTTCAGACTGAATTATGTTCTCATGAGAAATCATTAAACCGCACAAAATGGTTCATAAAGTAAAATGTTGCTTAAGCCTGAAATTTTTCATGTTTTGCGTGTTTTTTCTTACTCTTTTTTTTTTTTTTTTTTTACGGTGTTCACCATACAGGTTTAATAATGGGGCGGTTTTATGACCTGGTTATTCCGGCTGCGTCATTTCCACTTGTGTACCTTTTTTTTGTTTTGTTTTTACATTACAAAATGGTATTTTGAAGTGGTGCAAATTTTTTCACCAATTTTTTCTTATTTCGTAGGTTTAGACACATCTGTTCATGCAATAGTTAGCAAAACCATGAAGGAACACACACGTAAAAAAGAACCACACGAGAAACAAGGCAGAATATGTGTCAATCGTTAGACTCACCATTCCTCAGAGTACACCCCCCTTTACTCTGGTGACCACTTTATACCCCTTTGGCATTTTCTCAAGCAGCTTCATCAGGTTGTCACCTGGAATGGCTTCCAATGAACAGGTCACGTCATGAAGAGTTTATTTGTGGAGTCATTGGCCTTCAGAGAGGGTTTAGGTGTATTTTGCAGAGGCCGTGCTGGTACAACGTTCCTTACTGAGCCTTAACACCAGCACGTCTCTATCATACACACTCGGATCTGAAGTAGGTCTAAGTTATTAACCAAAACATTATATATTGGATTGCATAGCTACTATAATAGCGAGGACCACTGACTCGGACTGCCGTGATCTACTCACTGTGCAAACCAGAAGAGACTTTTTTGGGCCAAATACCACAGAGTGATGGCAAAGCAGCCAACAAGTGCTCAGCACCTCCGAGAACTCCTTCAAGACTGTTGGAAGCCATTCCAGCTGACAACCTGAGGAAACTGCAGGCAAGAACAGCTAGGGGGTGTAAAGCTGTCACCAGAGGATGAGAGAGCTAGTCCCCCAAGTGTCCAACACTGCCCTCTGCCCGCCCACTACACACTCATTGGCTGTTAGTATCTGCCCCAGCACTGACCACTATCCATTCAGTGATCTGGTGCCCTCCCCTAGGGCGGTGACAGAGCAGTGACCCGGTACCCTCACTTGGGGCGGTGACTGAGCAGTGATTCCTTGCCCTCATCTGGGGTGTGACAGAGCAGTGATTCCGTGCCCTCATCTGGGGGGGTGACAGAGCAGTGATCCCGTGCACTCATCTGGGGGGGTGACAGAGCAGTGATCCCCGGTGCCCTCATCTGGGGCGGCGACAGAGCAGTGATCCCCGGTGCCCTCTTCTGGGGCGGCGACAGAGCAGTGATTCCCTGCCCTCATCTGGGGGGGTGACAGAGCAGTGATTCCCTGCCCTCACCTGGGGCGGTGACAGAGCAGTGATTCCGTGCCCTCACCTGGGGCGGTGACAGAGCAGTGATTCCCGGTGCCCTCTTCTGGGGCGGCGACAGAGCAGTGATTCCCGGTGCCCTCATCTGGGGGGGTGACAGAGCAGTGATTCCCGGTGCCCTCATCTGGGGCGGTGACAGAGCAGTGATTCCCGGTGCCCTCATCTGGGGCGGTGACAGAGCAGTGATTCCGTACCCTCATCTGGGGCTTTGACAGAGCAGTGATTCCCGGTGCCCTCATCTGGGGGGGTGACAGAGCAGTGATCCCCGATGCCCTCATCTGGGGCGGTGACAGAGCAGTGATCCCCGGTGCCCTCATCTGGGGCGGTGACAGAGCAGTGATTCCGTGCCCTCACCTGGGGCTGTGACAGAGCAGTGATCCCCGGTGCCCTCATCTGGGGTGTGACAGAGCAGTGATTCCGTGCACTCATCTGGGGCGGTGACAGAGCAGTGATTCCCGGTGCCCTCATCTGGGGCGGTGACAGAGCAGTGATTCCCGGTGCCCTCATCTGGGGCGGTGACAGAGCAGTGATTCCCGGTGCCCTCATCTGGGGCGGTGACAGAGCAGTGATTCCGTGCCCTCACCTGGGGCTGTGACAGAGCAGTGATCCCCGGTGCCCTCATCTGGGGTGTGACAGAGCAGTGATTCCGTGCACTCATCTGGGGCGGCGACAGAGCAGTGATCCCCGGTGCCCTCATCTGGGGCGGTGACAGAGCAGTGATTCCGTGCACTCATCTGGGGCGGTGACAGAGCAGTGATTCCCGGTGCCCTCATCTGGGGCGATGACAGAGCAGTGATTCCCGGTGCCCTCATCTGGGGCGGTGACAGAGCAGTGATTCCCGGTGCCCTCATCTGGGGCGGCGACAGAGCAGTGATTCCCGGTGCCCTCATCTGGGGCGGCGACAGAGCAGTGATTCCCGGTGCTCTCATCTGGGGCGGCGACAGAGCAGTGATCCCCGGTGCCCTCATCTGGGGCGGCGACAGAGCAGTGATCCCCGGTGCCCTCATCTGGGGCGGCGACAGAGCAGTGATCCCCGGTGCCCTCATCTGGGGCGGCGACAGAGCAGTGATCCCCGGTGCCCTCATCTGGGGCGGCGACAGAGCAGTGATCCCCGGTGCCCTCATCTGGGGCGGCGACAGAGCAGTGATCCCCGGTGCCCTCATCTGGGGCGGCGACAGAGCAGTGATCCCCGGTGCCCTCATCTGGGGCGGCGACAGAGCAGTGATCCCCGGTGCCCTCATCTGGGGCGGCGACAGAGCAGTGATCCCCGGTGCCCTCATCTGGGGCGGCGACAGAGCAGTGATCCCCGGTGCCCTCATCTGGGGCGGCGACAGAGCAGTGATCCCCGGTGCCCTCATCTGGGGCGGTGACAGAGCAGTGATCCCCGGTGCCCTCATCTGGGGCGGTGACAGAGCAGTGATCCCCGGTGCCCTCATCTGGGGCGGTGACAGAGCAGTGATCCCCGGTGCCCTCATCTGGGGCGGTGACAGAGCAGTGATTCCGTGCCCTCATCTGGGGGGGTGACAGAGCAGTGATTCGGTGCCCTCATCTGGGGGGGGTGACAGAGCAGTGATTTGGTTCCCTCATTGATGGCAGTGATCCGGTGCCCTCATCTGGGGCAGTGCTGCACCAATCACTACACTTCACATCATATCTATACTACTGATAAAGTTGTCACAGGTGCTATTGACATGAAATTCTCCCCAGATGTTGGTAACAACCCGTCCAATCCACACAGGCAAAGATACCACCATAGATGTCCATAACTTATGTGTAATAATGAGAAATGACATCTGGAAAAGTATTGACCACATGAAGAACGAGAGGAGCAGAAAGCCCTGGAAAGTCCTGGCACCGGCTGAGATCTGAAAATGGCGTAAAAATTGCCAGCATTTTTTTTTTTTTTTTTTTTTTACAAATTCTCGTTTGCTTTTACTCGTAAAATAAAAACCGGACATATTTGGTATCACAGTAATTGTACTAAAAAGGAGAATTATGATGCCAGGTTATTTTTACCATGCAATGTGAGCCCCAAAACAATGTCAGAATTGTGTTTTTTATCACACTTGGAATTTTTTTCCCCATTTTCCAATACTTTGTGATTAAAATCAATGGTGTCACTCAAAAGTACAACTCCCCCCTCAAGTAACAATCCCTCATACGTCTGTGTGGACAGATATACAAAAAATGCTATGGACCTTGGGGGTGTGGGGTACAAAACTGGAAATTGGCCTTGTGCGGATATCAGGAGACTGAAGAGTCTCTGCTCAAGTGCTGGAATCAGAGACGTCATGAGGAGGGTCTGGCAGAGCCTGGGCAGCCTCAGTTGTGACGTCTTGTTGGGGTGTGATCAGCTTCACAAGAATGAGGAATGGGGATGGTCACATGCCGAAGTATAAGCATCTAGGCAAAGGTGCAGAATGCTGACAGTGAGTATATTACACAGTCAGTGTGCCACAGCCTAGGTGCACATAAAATATTAACAAAGCCCAGACAATCCCTTTAAACTTGGTTTGCTTAGTCGGCTATCGCAGCAGTTTTATGGTGTCAAAAACTGTGCCACACTTGTTCACAGGTGGTGTGTGGTACTGCGATAGTAGACACAATCCGTTGGACAGGTGGGGCACAGTAATTGGAAGAAAGCAGCCATGTTTTTCTGTTTTTGTATAACCTCTTTAAAGGTATTTTCCAAACTTAATTTTTTAGTAGCTATTAAATGTTTTGTGTAGTCTTTTTTTTCTTTTTTTTTTCCAGTTTTTATGTAAACTTTAAATGAAGCCGGCATGTTAATTTCTGGTTTTGTTATTGTGACATTACAGGCTACGACTGTCCCATCACTGACGGCATCTATGACTATGCGGCAGCTGTCGGAGGAGCGACGCTCACGGCAGCCGAGCACCTAATGGAGGGCAGAGCCCGCATCGCCATTAACTGGCCAGGGGGCTGGCATCATGCTAAGAAGTAGGCATTGTGGGACTTCGGGGTACATTCACCTCCAGTCAGTCTACTGTAAACATGAAATAAGGATTTTACCATCTTATTAGCATTTGTAGAGTTAAATGTTAGGGGTTTTGCTAGTTAATTGTATTGATGTGAGTGTCAAGAATTCATTTATCACATTTTTCCTTTTTTTGTGGAAAAGAAAACCGTAATATGAAATCTGACTTTATGATCTGCACTTTTTTAACTTATCATTTAACACAATTAAAGGGGTTATCCAGGACTTTTATTACTTGTGTGTATGGGGCTAAGAGTTAACAGGCAGGTATTTCCTAACTGGGGGGGACGGCCTCTGCTGGGGCGTGGTGCCTGCAGGGGACGGCCTCTGCTGGGGCGTGGTGCCTGCAGGGGGCGGCCTCTGCTGGGGCGTGGTGCCTGCAGGGGGCGGCCTCTGCTGGGGCGTGGTGCCTGCAGGGGGCGGCCTCTGCTGGGGCGTGGTGCCTGCAGGGGGCGGCCTCTGCTGGGGCGTGGTGCCTGCAGGGGGCGGCCTCTGCTGGGGCGTGGTGCCTGCAGGGGGCGGCCTCTGCTGGGGCGTGGTGCCCGCAGGGGGCGGCCTCTGCTGGGGGCGTGGTGCCTGCAGAGGGCGGCCTCTGCTGGGGCGTTGTGCCTGCAGGGGATGGCCTCTGCAGGGGACGGCCTCTGCTGGGGCGTGGTGCCTGCAGGGGACGGCCTCTGCTGGGGCGTGGTGCCTGCAGGGGACGGCCTCTGCTGGGGCGTGGTGCCTGCAGGGGACGGCCTCTGCTGGGGCGTGGTGCCTGCAGGGGACGGCCTCTGCTGTTTCTCCCCTCTCATCAACAGAGCAGAACCTTCTCTTGCAGTCTGCTCTGTTGAAGCATCACTTTATCCGTCTGCTTCCCGCAGTAAGGCAGCGGGGATCCGGCTAACAATCCGCATGACATGTGCAGAGGCGCCCTGCCTACAGAGCAGAAGAGAAGACTCTGCTCTGTCAGTATCAGGCCTGTGAGCCGGCAGAGATGGGTGACGGGCAGAGGGCAGACGCTCCCGGCCTGTTAGCTCGTCTGTTATCCACATGGGGCCGAGTCTCCGATACCCTGTGAGCTTTTATATTTGCTCTTTCCTCTTTTCTCAGGGATGAAGCCTCCGGATTCTGTTATGTGAATGATGCGGTTTTAGGCATTTTGAAACTTCGGCAAAAATATGACCGAGTGCTTTATATTGATCTGGACTTGCATCACGGAGACGGTAAAGAGTTTTACTACCTTTTTAGGTTTTTCTAAACTGATAAATTTCAGTCTTTTGACATGTTACTCTCATATCTTTAACCCCTTGACGCTGCAGCCCTTCTCCGTTTTTGCGCTTTCATTTTTTGCTCCTCTTCATCCTAGAGCCATAACTTTTTTTATTTTTCGGTCAATATGGCCGAATGAGGGTTTTTCTTGCGGGACGAGTTGTACTTTTGAACGCCACCATTGGTTTTCGCATATCCTTTACTGGAAAACAGGAAAAAAATTCCAAGTGAGGTGAAATTGCAAAAAAAGTGCAATTCCACAATTGTGTTTGTTTTTTTACCACGTTCACTGAATGCTAAAACTGAGCCGCCATCATTATTCTCCAGGTCATTATGAGTTCGTAGACACCAAACATCTATAGGTTCTTTTTTTATTTAAGTGGTGAAAAAAATCCAAAAAAGCGCCATTTTCCGAGACCCGTAGCGTCTCCATTTTTCCATGGGAGACTAGAAGCTGCGATCATCTGATCACCTGTGTTACACATAGAGCTTCAGCATAACAAAAATGCTCATCTGCTATGAGCGGCGCTCATAGCAAATCGGCTATGAGAACCACAGGGGTCTCCTGCAGAACCCGGGTTGTCATGCCAACCCATCGGCGACGCACTTACGGTGCCACCATGTTTAATGCCACTGTCGGAGTTTGGTGGATCGCGAAAAGTCAAGTTCAAGCAGAGTTCTATCCAGAGACTTGGAAGGCCCCTATAAACATAAAGAACTTGGAAGGTCATGCTGGAATCGGCTGATTCAGCCAACATTAATTTGTTTAGGGGTCGGTCTTATGATTATCTGTATAAATGCGATAAGGACATTTAAACGGGTATTAAATTGGTGTAGTAAGATTGCATGAAAATAAGTACTTTTGCAATTGACTTGCTTTTTCAATCTGCTATCTTTCTCCTGCAATGGGAGCTATTATCTTTCATAACAGCTGGTTTCCATGGAGCTGGACCACTGGTTGGTGTCTGGCCATATGTGCAGTTGTTACATTCCAGAACAGGAGTTAACTCCTAACATACCAGTCAGCTCTCTCTCCAGTCCATTGATATCTGTACAGCAGTTAGGCTATGCGCCCATGATGCAGAAATGCGTTTTTTAAGCGTTTTCGCTGCAGAAATTCCGCGGCAAAAACGCTTGAAAAACGCATAGTGAGCACACAGCCTTACAGTCTCCTCTCTCTCGGCTCCGGATAGGGCTCTTATCAGTCCTGTAGAATCACAATCCCCAGAAGGTCTCCTAATCACAGCTCACACTTTCCTGAGCCATATGCATGTTTAAAATCACTGTTATTTCTGTACTTAAATATAGTAACAATGTAGACTTTGTACAAACACTGACTGTTCCTAGTGGAACTAGTAGAATGAAAATACTCGCCAGTGCAGAACTGATACCTCAGGGAGGAGCCCCCGTCCCTCAAGCAACCAGGAAGTAGAATACCCCTTTAAGATTTAGCCCTTTATATTCTATTTGTGGCAAGTGTTTAATCTCACGATGTATCACGTACATCCTAGGCAGTTAAACCGAATCTGTCACTGTTTTTTTTCCGCCCAATCTGAGAGCAAGATAATAGAGACAGAGCCCCTGATCCCATGAGCTGCTAGCTGGAGTTTTGATAAAATCACAGTTTTATCAGCAGGAGATTATCACTAGAGGACTAGTAAACCTGCTGCCAGGTAGTCCTCAATATTCATGGGATCTGTTAAATCCCGCCCCCACCACTGATTGGCTGCATTCTGTGTACACTGGGCTTAAGTAGAAATCTGCCAATCAGTGGTGTGGAGAAGGGTTATACACAGAAAGCTGCCAATCAGTGGTGTGGGGAGGGGTTATACACAGAAAGCTGCCAATCAGTGGTGTGGGGAGGGGTTATACACAGAAAGCTGCCAATCAGTGGTGTGGGGAGGGGTTATACACAGAAAGCTGCCAATCAGTGGTGTGGGGAGGGGTTATACACAGAAAGCTGGCAGTCAGTGGTGTGGTCGGGGTTATACACAGAAAGCTGGCAGTCAGTGGTGTGAGCGGGGTTATACACAGAAAGCTGGCAGTCAGTGGTGTGAGCGGGGTTATACACAGAGAGCTGGCAGTCAGTGGTGTGGGCGGGGTTATACACAGGAAGCTGCCAATCAGTGGAGTAGGCGGGGTTATACACAGAAAGCTGCCAATCAGTGGTGTGGGCGGGGTTATACACAGGAAGCTGGCAGTCAGTGGTGTGGGCGGGGTTATGCACAGGAAGCTAGTGACCAATGAAGTGATCCATTGGTTGTTTGATCAGCTGGTGCAGAGTTTGTCGGGGTCACTAGGAAAATGAGCTTTAACCAGCCCCATTTTAGTAATCCAAAACTGCTGTCACAACGGCCATTGTGGAAAAGGTTGTCAGAGTTTGTTATCCGTTCCCTTTGTTGTTCATTCTGATTTGTGTTTTTGGTCAGTGCACTGCTTGATTTTTATGCTAAAATCAGGAATGTGTCCTTAAAGAAGCCGCCAGCAAAACTTCTCCTCTCAATCTGGGGAAAATAAGGATTTGATACGCTGACGATCTTGCGAGTTTTCCCCCCTGCACAGAATGGAGAGGTCTGTAATGTTCATCGTAGGTCACCTCACCTGTGAGAGACAGAATCTAACAATAAAAACCAGAAAATCACATTGTAGGATTATTACAGAATTAATTTGTATTTTATTGCATGAAATAAGTATTTGATACAATAGAAAAACAGAACTTAATATTTGGTCCAGAAACCTTTGTTACAGTTACAGAGGTCAGACGTTTCCTGTAGCTCTTGACCAGGTTTGCAGACACTGCAGCAGGGATTTTGGCCCTCTCCTCCATACAGGTTTTTGCTACCTCATCTGATTGCAGCATAACGTAGAGAGACCCTGACTCCAGCTATGTGTCCCCTAGTTTACTAGGTGCAGCAGCTGGGACTCAATGAGCGGTTTTAGATGTAGGAGACCTGAGAAAATTATCACACCGCAGGTGACGCTGCCCACACCGCAGGTGACGCTGCCCACACCGCAGGTGACGCTGCCCACACCGCAGGTGACTCTGCCCACACCACAATACACATCTCTATATATACATACACACTGCACATACACCTCTACATACACACACTGCACATACACCTCTACATACACACACTGCACATACACCTCTACATACACACACTGCACATACACCTCTACATACACACACTGCACATACACCTCTATATACACACACTGCACATACACCTCTATATACACACACTGCACATACACCTCTATATACACACACTGCACATACACCTCTATATACACACACTGCACATACACCTCTACATACACACACTGCACATAAACCTCTATATACACACACACACACTGCACATACACCTCTACATACACACACTGCGCATACACCTCTACATACACACACTGCACATACACCTCTACATACACACACTGCGCATACACCTCTACATACACACACTGCACATACACCTCTATATACACACACACTGCACATACACCTCTACATACACACACTGCGCATACACCTCTATATACACACACACTGCGCATACACCTCTACATACACACACTGCGCATACACCTCTATATACACACACACTGCGCATACACCTCTATATACACACACACTGCGCATACACCTCTATATACACACACACTGCGCATACACCTCTATATACACACACACTGCGCATACACCTCTATATACACACACACTGCGCATACACCTCTATATATACACACACCTCTATATATACACACACTGCACACACCCCTCTATATACACACACACACACTGCACATACACCTCTATACACACACACACACTGCACATATGACTCGCCCCCTGGGCCGTGGGGCACTCGGATCCGGGCAATAGGGAGCGATGGGAGTAGTAGTGGCAACCCGGTTCCGTGGCTCAGGGTGGTCAGGCCAGTGGTAGTCCGTTATATTGATTATGTCCGACTACGCCACCCGTGGATTGCGGTTATTAGGAACCGCCGCTGCATGCAGACCGCTGGGGCTGATGAGGTGTGCAGCTATGGTAGTGTGACTCCCCACGGGAAGAGTGCGGCCCCAGGGCAGTATAGTGGATGGTGGGAGTGATGGTAGTGCTGGAGGAGCAAGGAGCACACAGACAACAGGTTGCAGTCCAGGGTCTTTACTAAACAGGTAAACTGACCCACAAACAGTCCCGGCTAGGAGGGGACCTGGATGTCTGAGAGCAACGGGGAAATTGGCCCTGGTCAGGGTGAGGGTGTAGGCCTACCGTGCTTTCTGCACTCCTTCTGGCTATCTCCTCGTTATAGGGTAACAGCCCACGTTTCCAAGCTTTCCGTGTATTCTCGCCTGTATGGCCTGCGACGTGGGTTCCTTTCTGCTCCCAGCCTTGTACGGCTTTACTGGTCCCTTCGGTTGTGGCAGGACCTCCAGGCTTCTTAGGCCAAGGAATGTACAGTCCCTTGCGGACTGGTTCTCTGCTGGGGGATGTGGAATCCTTCCAGCCTCAGACACCAAAGTCTGGTAAAATTAAGTCTTTTCTCTGCCAAGACAGGCTCTCTTCGCCTCTTGTCTCTGGCTGGTGGCTCTCTCCTCCTGCCACACTTCCTCTTAGGTGCAATCAACTTTCTGTCCCTGCTCCACTCTGGGACACGTCTCAAAGCTGAGACAGGCAATCCAGGTCTCCCTAACCCTGTCCCCAGTACCAGCTTTTATAGGGGCAGCCAGCTCCCCCTACTGGCCTGAGACAGGAGGCATTGCATGCTAATGTTCCCCTGACCAGAGAACCTCCCCCTTGCTCTCAGACACAGCTTTAATACATTTTGTGGCATCCAGGCCAGGGTGACACATTCCCCCCCTAGTGAAATTTAGTACTCCGGGACTAAGCAATAAACAAAGACAATATGCATAACTATAAAACATTAATAGACAGATGACGCACAGATTGAGTTCTTTAGGTCACAGTGTCCATATCACCAAAACAACGGGGAGCCTTAACCAGGTGGGGGTCTGTCCTACCCCAAGTCCTTTACAGTCTTAGTTCATTCCTGGGTTAAGCTCCGAACGCAGTCCATACAAGGTCCCGGTTATAAAAAGTCCATAACCTGTGAGTCCTTACGGTTGCTGCAAGAAACTGAAACACACTATTAATAAACATGCAGGTAACTTGGCAAACATTTCAACATTTGGCAACAAGGTTATTTACAATTTAGTACACTCTATATTCTCCAGCGAGCGGGTATCTGCCCCTTTGTGCTCCTGGTTGACCTACGTAGCCCACTGTCTGGTGGTGGACCAACCTGGCTTTCCCCACTAGCGTTAGGGGTACAGCTACCAGCTGGGTGTACAGGTAGGGCAGGCAGCTGTCTGCGGGTTCTTTGGCTTACCGCAGGCATGGCAGGCTCACTGTCAGCAGAGGGTTGACTCTCCTGGGCTGCTGGTACAGGCTCTTCTGCCTCTGGAACCGCTTGCTCCTCTTCACCTTCCGGCTCTGGTGTTGGTTGTTGCTGGGCCGGTTGCAGGAAATGCAGGACAGGTACCACTATGGCATCATTTATGCGAGTCCAGGACTGAGGGAACTCTCCGAGAACGGTGCTGATCATTTCTTCCTTGTCCTCTGCGGGTTCAAGGTCACTCTGATCCTCTTCTGCACTACGGAGTTGCTCGGGGCACCTTTTGAGGTGGTCTCTGGAGACGACACTAGTGGTTTCTCCTCCGTCCTTGGTGATTACGCACACCTTTGGGTTGTCATGGTCAGACTGCAGTACGGTGTAGGGTTCCCTTTCCCACTGGTCGTCCAACTTATGTAGCCTTCTTTTTCGCTTTAGGACTTGCTCACCAGGTTCTAGGGGACTAGCAGGGGCGTGTTGATTGAAGAGTCTTTCTTGCTTCTCTCTCACCTGGGCCAGGCTCTTCTCCACACTCTCCTGTACCTTCTTGTACTGCAGTTGCCTTTCCGTATCCCAGTCCGCATCCGGGGAGGTGTCCTCAGGTATTAGGACTCCCATCTCCAGGTCTGTGGGCAGCTTTCCTGGTCTCGCTCGCATCAGGTAAGCCGGGGTGCAGTTTGTAGCGTTCACCGGGATATTGTTGTACATGTCTACCAGGTCCGGCAGTTTTTCTGGCCACAGGCTGCGTTCCTCCAGGGGCAACGTCTTCAGGAGATCAATGACTATATTGTTCATCTTCTCACACATCCCGTTGGTTTGGGGGTGGTAAGGCGTTGTCCGAATCTTCTTACAGCCATAGAGGTTGCAGAACCCCTGGAAGATTTCAGCCTCGAACGCTGGACCCTGGTCTGTCAGGACCTGTTCCGGATACCCGTGTGGACGGCAGAAGTATTGCTGGAAGGCTCTGGCCGCTGTTTGGGCTGTCAATTCCTTTACCGGGACCACCACTAGAAAACGGGAATAGTGGTCCACGATTGTCAGGGCGTAGATGTATCCGGACCGGCTGGGAGCCAATTTGACATGGTCCAGAGCTACCAGCTCAAGAGGCTGCGTGGTGACGATGGGCCTCAAGGGTGTCTTCTGGCTGGTACGGTCCTTCCTCCTTAGGTGACAAGGGCCACAATCTCTGCACCATTTTTCCACAGCTCCTCTCATGCCGACCCAAAAGAACCTTCCTCTTAGTAGGAACTCCAGTTTCTTCCAACCGAAGTGTCCCGCTCTGTCATGGTAAGCTCCCAGGACCATAGCTGCATCTCGCCTTGGGACCGCGACTTGCCAGGTCAGCTCGTGCGTCCGGTGGTTGACAATCCTTCTGCACAACTTGCCTTCGTAGAGGAACAGCTTGCTCTTCTCCTTCCATAGCTGCTTGGCTTCCTCTGGGGCATCTGGATCTAGGCGGGCGTCTTCCCGGGTCAGCAGATCTTTCACCAGGCGGACAGCAGGGTCACTATCTTGGGTTTCGGCCCAGCTGTGGTGAGGTAGGGGATTCATCATCACAGTTGTTAGATCCTCCTCCTTCACGCGGTGAGAGTGTTGAGCGGCTCCATACCGGTGAAACGCGGGGAGTTCTACCTCTTCCAGCTCTTCTGGGTCTTCGTCACCTTCAGGTAAGTGAGGCATTCTTGATAGGGCATCCGCGTTGGCGTTGGTTTTGCCTGCCCGGTACTTGATCACGAAGTCATAGTTGGAGAGACGGGCCATCCACCGCTGTTCCAGGGCACCCAGTCTTGCATTGTCCAGGTGTGTCAACGGGTTGTTGTCCGTGTACACGGTGAACTTTGCGGAGGCCAGGTAATGCTTGAAGCGTTCCGTCACGGCCCACACCACCGCCAAGAATTCTAGCTTGAAGGAGCTGTAATTCTCCGGGTTCCTCTCGGTGGGCCTCAGCTTCCGGCTGGCGTATGCGATCACCCGTTCTCTGCCCTGTTGGTTTTGGGACAGTACGGCTCCCAGTCCCACATTACTGGCGTCTGTGTGGAGAATGAAAGGCTGGCCATAATCAGGGTAGGCCAGGATCTCATCCCCAGTGAGGGCCATCTTTAGCTGACAGAAGGACTCCTCTTCCGGTTTATCCCACTTGAAGGGTGGCTTTTGACTCCTGGACTTAGACTGTCCGATCAGGAGGTCCTGCATAGGAGCTGCCATCTTGGCGAACCCGGGGATGAATCTTCGGTAGTAGCCTACCAACCCGAGAAACTGTCTCACCTCTTTGATGCTCGAGGGGCTTGGCCAGCTCTTGATTGCCGTGACCTTGTCAGGATCGGGGGCCACTCCTTCCGCGCTTACCACGTGCCCTAGGTACTGGACCTTTGGTTTCAGCAGGTGACACTTCGATGGCTTCACCTTCAGGCCGTAGCCTGCCAGGGCTTCGAACACCTCGGCCAGGTGCTTCAGATGATCCTCGTATGTCTTCGAATAGACGATCACGTCGTCCAGGTAAAGGAGGACCGTCTCGAAGTTTCGGTGCCCTAGACAGCATTCCATCAGCCGCTGGAAGGTCCCTGGTGCGTTGCAGAGCCCGAAAGGCATACAGTTGAACTCACTCAGTCCCATCGGGGTGGTGAAGGCGGTCTTCTCCTTGTCAGCCTCTGCCACAGGAACCTGCCAGTACCCGCTAGTAAGGTCCAAAGTAGAAAAGAAGTTAGCAGATTTTAGTGCGGCTAAAGACTCCTCTATTCTAGGCAGCGGATATGCGTCTTTGTGGGTGATACGGTTGATTTGTCTATAGTCCACGCACATTCTCATGGTGCCGTCTTTCTTTTTGACCAGAACCAAGGGGGCTGCCCAGGGGCTACAGCTGTCTCTAATGACCCCAGCTTCTTTCATCTCCCTTAGCATACCCTTGGCGTTCTGATAATGTGCAGGGGGTACAGGTCTGTGTCTCTCTTTTATTGGTGGGTGGCTCCCTGTGGGGATGTGGTGTTCTATCCCTTTTACTCTGCCGAAGTCTAGCGGGTGCTTACTAAAGACTGACTCGTACTCCTGTACCACCCGGTAGACTCCTTGTTTTTGGTGCAGGGGAGTGGAGTCAGCACCCACGTGGAGTTTCTGGCACCAGTCCTCCTTTTGTTTATGGGAGCCATTACCCTCCGCCTGTGGAGATGGAGGCAAGGGTTCCACGGCCCTGATAGCTTTGTGTTCGACGACAAACAGTTTGGCGAGTGTAGCGTACCTGGGTACTTCCCTCTCCCCAATGTTGAGGATGCGGACGGGCACCCTCCCATGACGGACATCAACCACCCCCCGGGCTGTCAAAATGGTGGGCCTGCTGTCTGAGTACACGGGTTCTACCATGGCTTGGTAGTCTCTACCTCTCAACCCGATTGCAGTCTGACACCAGATCATCATTTCACTTTTGGGAGGCATGGAAATGGGGAATGGATCACTGAGTCTTACGCTACCGATCTCACCACCAGACAGTTCTACCTGCTGCCGTCTCATCAGGGCTTTTATCTCCTTGTTGAGGACTCTCTGTTGGCTGGAACTAGCATTCACCGCCACCTGTTGTAGAATTACAATTACCTCTGAAAGACAATTTTCAATTATGTTAGTACCCACAGTTATTTTAGGGTGACTTTCATGACGGTCAATGTCCACAATAATCACTCCCTGTGCCGGCAGTTCAACTTTACCAATTTTAATGGTCATCTCCTTGAACCCCATCTGCGGCACGGGTAAGCCATTACTGGCGATGATGCTCAAGTTACTGTCTGGATACCGTGTGATATCAGCATCAGTCCAATACTGCTTAAAAAGTACATAAGGGATTGTGGTTACTTGCGACCCAGTATCCAGCAAGGCGCTCATGGGGATACCGTCCAGCACCACGGGTAAAACCGGGCGCCCCCCAACGTACTTATCACGCCAATTATAAGGGCCTGGTGATCTTATGCCTGGGGGTTGGCCCTCTGCCCCAGGTTGGACCCGTTTAAATTACAGTACCTGGAAATGTGTCCGGGCTGGTTGCATCGACGGCAAATGGGCTGTCCATCCTCTGCGTAGCGGTCTGTGGGCCTCCCTCGGAACGACGGGATCCTCCTCTGTCGACGCCACGGGACATCCTCCGAACTTGAAGCCAGCTTGATGGGTCTTGACGGGTCCACTTGCAACGCCTGGACGGTCCTGGTCAACGCCGCGACGCTCCTGGTCAGCTCCTGGACTTGGTGGTGCAGGCCTTTCGACGGGGCTTGGTTCAGGGCCTGTGCATCAGCCTCCACGGAGTCCATAGAGGAGGGCGCCGCCTCCTGGTGGTAGGTGATAGCAGGGCGCCGGGGGTTTATAGCGCCACTGGTTGCAAATTCACGGAGCACGCTTATGGCCCTGTCCTTAAATTGGGCAAAGGTCAGGTCGGGGTTCTGAAAGAACATGAGGCGCAGTTGGGCCCTGTGGGCGCTAGACAGCAGACCTTCTATGAATTGTTCTGTTAGCAGTTTATCCATTTCCTGCACACTGCCAGGGTCAGTTTGTTGAATAGCCCTCAAGGCTTCCTGCAGATTTAGGGCATAGTCTCTGATGCTGTCCTGTGCCCGCTGCTTACATCCATAGAACCTCATTTTAATTTCAGCGGAGGTACGTGTATCAAAGGTACCCCGCAGCCGGGCCAGAATACCCTTCACAGTCCCTTTCTCCTCAATGGGCCATGATTTTACCTCCCTTTGGGCTGCGCCAGTTAACTGCCCTGTTAGTATGCTGACCTTCTGTTCCTCTGTCAGGGGGTAAACTTGGAACAAACTATACAGTCTTTCCTTGAAGTCAGTTAGGGCATGGGGCTCCCCTGAGTATTTGGGCAGCCAGGCCGCTCCAGGGATGTAGGGCAAGGAAAAGGGCATCACCGCTGCTGCAGCTGCGTTGGTGGTAGTGGGCGCCTCTGTGTCCGACATCTTCCTCCCCCCCTAGTGAAGTGCGGCCTACCTTCCGACGATCCTCTTCTGTAGGCCGCGGCTCCGCTGCTGCTGCTCTGGACGAGGACCTGGCGTCGCGTCCTGATGACGTCAGCGTCGCTCTCTCTCCCTTCCAGGACCTTGCGCAGCGTCGGTGAGTGGGGCGGAGCTTCGGATCTCGCGCGGTTTTGACGTCCACGCCCCTCTTCTTCCCGCGCGGCGTCCTGAAGATGGCGTCCGATGGCGGGAAGACGGCAGAAGACGGCGGGAAACGGTCCAAGATGGCATCTGATGGCGGGAAACGACTCCGGACGGCGGGAAACTTCGCCACAGGTAAGTTACAAAAGTCTTTTTCAGGCACGCAGTACCCGGTGGTTGCGGGCACGAAATCCTGCAGACTACGCCAAAGCTGACTCGCCCCCTGGGCCGTGGGGCACTCGGATCCGGGCAATAAGGAGCGATGGGAGTAGTAGTGGCAACCCGGTTCCGTGGCTCAGGGTGGTCAGGCCAGTGGTAGTCCGTTATATTGATTATGTCCGACTACGCCACCCGTGGATTGCGGTTATTAGGAACCGCCGCTGCATGCAGACCGCTGGGGCTGATGAGGTGTGCAGCTATGGTAGTGTGACTCCCCACGGGAAGAGTGCGGCCCCAGGGCAGTATAGTGGATGGTGGGAGTGATGGTAGTGCTGGAGGAGCAAGGAGCACACAGACAACAGGTTGCAGTCCAGGGTCTTTACTAAACAGGTAAACTGACCCACAAACAGTCCCGGCTAGGAGCGGACCTGGATGTCTGAGAGCAACGGGGAAATTGGCCCTGGTCAGGGTGAGGGTGTAGGCCTACTGTGCTTTCTGCGCTCCTTCTGGCTATCTCCTCTTTATAGGGTAACAGCCCACGTTTCCAAGCTTTCCGTGTTTTCTCGCCTGTATGACCTGCGACGTGGGTTCCTTTCTGCTCCCAGCCTTGTACGGCTTTACTGGTCCCTTCGGTTGTGGCAGGGCCTCCAGGCTTCTTAGGCCAAGGAATGTACAGTCCCTTGCGGACTGGTTCTCTGCTGGGGGATGTGGAATCCTTCCAGCCTCAGACACCAAAGTCTGGTAAAATTAAGTCTTTTCTCTGCCAAGACAGGCTCACTTCGCCTCTTGTCTCTGGCTTGTGGCTCTCTCCTCCTGCCACACTTCCTCTTAGGTGCAATCAACTTTCTGTCCCTGCTCCACTCTGGGACACGTCTCAGTGCTGAGACAGGCAATCCAGTTCTCTCTAACCCTGTCCCCAGTACCAGCTTTTATAGGGGCAGCCAGCTCCCCCTACTGGCCTGAGACAGGAGGCATTGCATGCTAATGTTCCCCTGACCAGAGAACCTCCCTGTTGCTCTCAGACACAGCTTTATTACACTTGTGGCATCCAGGCCTGGGTGACACACATACACCTCTATATACACACACACTGCACATACACCTCTATATACACACACACTGCACATACACCTCTATATACACACACACTGCACATACACCTCTATATATACACACTGCACATACACCTCTATATACACACACACTGCACATACACCTCTATATACACACACACTGCACATACACCTCTATATATACACTGCACATACACCTCTATACACACACACACACACACACTGCACATACACCTCTATACACACACACACACACACACTGCACATACACCTCTATATACACACACACTGCACATACACCTCTATATACACACACACTGCACATACACCTCTATATACACACACAGCCTGCACATACACCTCTATATACACACACACACTGCACATACACCTCTATATACACACACTGCACATACACCTCTATATACACACACACACTGCACATACACCTCTATATACACACACACACTGCACATACACCTCTATATACACACACACACTGCACATACACCTCTATATACACACACACACTGCACATACACCTCTATATACACACACACACTGCACATACACCTCTATATACACACACACACTGCACATACACCTCTATATACACACACACTGCACATACACCTCTATACACACACACACACTGCACATACACCTCTATACACACACACACACTGCACATACACCTCTATATACACACACACACTGCACATACACCTCTATACACACACACACACTGCACATACACCTCTATATACACACACACACTGCACATACACCTCTATATACACACACACTGCACATACACCTCTACATACACACACACACTGCACATACACCTCTATATACACACACACTGCACATACACCTCTATATATACACACACACACACACACACTGCACATACACCTCTATATACACACACACACTGCACATACACCTCTATATACACACACACTGCACATACACCTCTATATACACACACACTGCACATACACCTCTATATATACACACACACACACACACACACACACACACTGCACATACACCTCTATATACACACACACACTGCACATACACCTCTACATACACACACTGCGCATACACCTCTATATACACACACACTGCACATACACCTCTATATATACACACACACACTGCACATACACCTCTATATATACACACACTGCACATACACCTCTATATATACACACACTGCACACACCCCTCTATATACACACACACACTGCACATACACCTCTATATACACACACTGCACATACACCTCTATATACACACACACTGCACATACACCTCTATATACACACACACTGCACATACACCTCTATATACACACACACTGCACATACACCTCTATATACACACACACTGCACATACACCTCTATATACACACACACTGCACATACACCTCTATATACACACACACTGCACATACACCTCTATATATACACACACCTCTATATATACACACACTGCACACACCCCTCTATATACACACACACACACTGCACATACACCTCTATACACACACTGCACATACACCTCTATATACACACACACACTGCACATACACCTCTATATATACACACACCTCTGTATACACACACACTGCACATACACCTCTATATACACACACTGCACATACACCTCTATACACACACACACACTACACATACACCTCTATATACACACACACCCCTCTATATACACACACACTGCACATACACCTCTATATACACACACACTGCACATACACCTCTATATATACACACACTGCACATACACCTCTATATATACACACACCTCTCTATATACACACACACACACTGCACATACACCTCTATATACACACACACACTGCACATACACCTCTATATATACACACACACACTGCACATACACCTCTATATACACACACACACTGCACATGCACCTCTATACACACACGCACTGCACATGCACCTCTATATACACACACACTGCACATACACCTCTATATACACACACACTGCACATACACCTCTATATACACACACACTGCACATACACCTCTATATACACACGCACTGCACATACACCTCTATATATACACACACACTGCACATACACCTCTATATACACACACCCCTCTATATACACACACTGCACATACACCTCTATATACACACACTGCACATACACCTCTATATACACACACTGCACATACACCTCTATATACACACACACTGCACATACACCTCTACATACACACACTGCACATACACCTCTACATACACACACACTGCACATACACCTCTATATACACACACACTGCACATACACCTCTATATACACACACACTGCACATACACCTCTATATACACACACACACTGCACATACACCTCTATATACACACACACACTGCACATACACCTCTATATACACACACACACTGCACATACACCTCTATATACACACACACACTGCACATACACCTCTATATACACACACACACTGCACATACACCTCTATACACACACACTGCACATACACCTCTATACACACACACTGCACAAACACCTCTATACACACACACTGCACATACACCTCTATATACACACTGCACATACACCTCTACATACACACACACACCTCTATATACACACACACTGCACATACACCTCTATATACACACACTGCTCATACACCTCTATATACACACACACTGCACATACACCTCTATATACACACACTGCTCATACACCTCTATATACACACACACACACTGCACATACACCTCTATATACACACGCACTGCACATACACCTCTACATACACACACGCACTGCACATACACCTCTATATACACACACACACTGCACATACACATCTATATACACACACACACACTGCACATACACCTCTATATACACACACACACACTGCACATACACCTCTATATACACACACACACACTGCACATACACCTCTATATACACACACACACTGCACATACACCTCTATATACACACACACACTGCACATACACCTCTATATACACACACACACTGCACATACACCTCTATATACACACACACACTGCACATACACCTCTATATACACACACACACTGCACATACACCTCTATATACACACACACACACACTGCACATACACCTCTATATATACACACACTGCACATACACCTCTATATATACACACACTGCACATACACCTCTACATACACACACACACTGCACCTACACCTCTACATACACACTGCACCTACACCTCTATATATACACCTCTATACACACACACACCTCTATATACACACACTGCACATACACCTCTATATACACACACACGCACTGCACATACACCTCTATACACACACACATACACTGCACATACACCTCTATATATACACACACACTGCACATACACCTCTATACACACACACACACACACTGCACATACACCTCTATACACACACACACACACACTGCACATACACCTCTATATACACACACAATGCACATACACCTCTATACACACACACTGCACATACACCTCTATATACACACTGCACATACACCTCTATATACACACACACTGCACATACACCTCTATATACACACACAGTGCACATACACCTCTATACACACACACTGCACATACACCTCTATATACACGCACAAACACCTATATATATACACTGCACATACACCTATATATATACACTGCACATACACCTATATACACACACACTGCACATACACCTCTATATATACACACACTGCACATACACCTCTACATACACACACACACTGCACCTACACCTCTACATACACACACACACACTGCACCTACACCTCTATATATACACCTCTATACACACACACCTCTATATACACACACTGCACATACACCTCTATATACACACACACGCACTGCACATACACCTCTATATACACACACGCACACACTGCATATACACCTCTATACACACGCACACACTGCACATACACCTCTATATACACACACACTGCACATACACCTCTATATACACACACGCACTGCACATACACCTCTATATACACACACGCACACACTGCACATACACCTCTATATACGCACACACTGCACATACACCTCTATATACACAAACACGCACACACTGCACATACACCTCTATATACACACACACACACTACACATACACCTCTATACACACACACACACACTGCACATACACCTCTATACACACACACACACACTGCACATACACCTCTATATACACACACACTGCACATACACCTCTATACACACACACTGCACATACACCTCTATACACACACACTGCACATACTCTATATACACGCACAAACACCTCTATATATACACTGCACATACACCTATATATATACACTGCACATACACCTCTATATATACACACACTGCACATACACCTCTATATACACAAACACACACACACTGCACATACACCTCTATATACACAAACACACACACACTGCACATACACCTCTATATACACAAACACACACACACACTGCACATACACCTCTATATATACACACACTGCACATACACCTCTATATATACACACACTGCACATACACCTCTATATACACACACACTGCACATACACCTCTATATACACACACTGCACATACACCTCTATATATACACACACCTCTATACACACACACTGCACATACACCTCTGTATACACAAACACACACACACTGCACATACACCTCTATATACACAAACACACACACACTGCACATACACCTCTATATACACAAACACACACACACTGCACATACACCTCTATATACACAAACACACACACACTGCACATACACCTCTATATACACAAACACACACACACTGCACATACACCTCTATATACACAAACACACACACACTGCACATACACCTCTATATACACAAACACACACACACTGCACATACACCTCTATATACACAAACACACACACACTGCACATACACCTCTATATACACAAACACACACACACTGCACATACACCTCTATATACACACACACACACACACTGCACATACACCTCTATATATACACACACTGCACATACACCTCTATATATACACACACTGCACATACACCTCTATATATACACACACTGTACATACACCTCTATATATATATATATATATATATATATATACACACACACTGCACATACACCTCTATATACACAAACACACACACTGCACATACACCTCTATATACACAAACACACACACACTGCACATACACCTCTATATACACAAACACACACACACTGCACATACACCTCTATATACACACACGCACACACTGCACATACACCTCTATATACACACACGCACACACTGCACATACACCTCTATATATACACACACTGCACATACACCTCTATATATACACACACTGCACATACACCTCTATATATACACACACTGTACATACACCTCTATATATATATATATATATATATATATATATATATATATATATATATATATACACACACTGCACATACACCTCTATATACACAAACACACACACACTGCACATACACCTCTATATACACAAACGCACACACTGCACATACACCTCTATATACACAAACGCACACACTGCACATACACCTCTATATACACAAACGCACACACTGCACATACACCTCTATATACACAAACGCACACACACACACTGCACATACACCTCTATATACACACACGCACACACTGCACATACACCTCTATATACACACTGCACATACACCTCTATATACACACACGCACACACTGCACATACACTTCTATATACACACACACACACACTGCACATACACCTCTATATATACACACACTGCACATACACCTCTATATATACACACACTGCACATACACCTCTATATATATACACACACACTGCACATACACCTCTATATACACACACACATACACCTCTATATACACACACACACTGCACATACACCTCTATATACACACACACACTGCACATACACCTCTATATACACACACACACACACACTGCACATACACCTCTATATACACACACACACACTGCACATACACCTCTATATACACACACACACACACTGCACATACACCTCTATATACACACACACACACACACTGCACATACACCTCTATATACACACACACGCTGCACATACACCTCTATATACACACACACGCTGCACATACACCTCTATATACACACACACACTGCACATACACCTCTATATACACACACACTGCACATACACCTCTATATACACACACGCACTGCACATACACCTCTATATACACACACGCACACACTGCACATACACCTCTATATACGCACACACTGCACATACACCTCTATATACACAAACTCGCACACACTCCACATACACCTCTATATACACACACTACACATACACCTCTATACACACACACACACACTGCACATACACCTCTATACACACACACACTGCACATACACCTCTATATACACACACACTGCACATACACCTCTATACACACACACTGCACATACACCTCTATACACACACACTGCACATACTCTATATACACGCACAAACACCTCTATATATACACTGCACATACACCTATATATATACACTGCACATACACCTCTATATATACACACACTGCACATACACCTCTATATACACAAACACACACACACTGCACATACACCTCTATATACACAAACACACACACACACACACACACTGCACATACACCTCTATATACACAAACACACACACACTGCACATACACCTCTATATACACAAACACACACACACACTGCACATACACCTCTATATATACACACACTGCACATACACCTCTATATATACACACACTGCACATACACCTCTATATACACACACACTGCACATACACCTCTATATACACACACTGCACATACACCTCTATATATACACACACCTCTATACACACACACTGCACATACACCTCTGTATACACAAACACACACACACTGCACATACACCTCTATATACACAAACACACACACACTGCACATACACCTCTATATACACAAACACACACACACTGCACATACACCTCTATATACACAAACACACTGCACATACACCTCTATATACACAAACACACTGCACATACACCTCTATATACACAAACACACACACACTGCACATACACCTCTATATACACAAACACACACACACTGCACATACACCTCTATATACACAAACACACACACACTGCACATACACCTCTATATACACAAACACACACACACTGCACATACACCTCTATATACACAAACACACACACACTGCACATACACCTCTATATACACAAACACACACACACTGCACATACACCTCTATATACACAAACACACACACACTGCACATACACCTCTATATACACACACACACACACACTGCACATACACCTCTATATACACACACACACTGCACATACACCTCTATATATACACACACTGCACATACACCTCTATATATACACACACTGCACATACACCTCTATATATACACACACTGTACATACACCTCTATATATATATATATATATATATATATATATATATATACACACACTGCACATACACCTCTATATACACAAACACACACACACTGCACATACACCTCTATATACACAAACGCACACACTGCACATACACCTCTATATACACAAACACACACACACTGCACATACACCTCTATATACACAAACACACTGCACATACACCTCTATATACACAAACACACACACACTGCACATACACCTCTATATACACAAACACACTGCACATACACCTCTATATACACAAACACACACACACTGCACATACACCTCTATATACACAAACGCACACACTGCACATACACCTCTATATACACAAACACACACACACTGCACATACACCTCTATATACACACACGCACACACTGCACATACACCTCTATATACACACACGCACACACTGCACATACACTTCTATATACACACCCACACACACACACACACACACACACACTGCACATACACCTCTATATATACACACACTGCACATACACCTCTATATATACACACACTGCACATACACCTCTATATATATACACACACACTGCACATACACCTCTATATACACACACACATACACCTCTATATACACACACACACTGCACATACACCTCTATATACACACACACACTGCACATACACCTCTATACACACACACACACTGCACATACACCTCTATATACACACACACACACACTGCACATACACCTCTATACACACACACTGCACATACACCTCTATATACACACACACACACACACTGCACATACACACACACACTGCACATACACCTCTATATACACACACACACACACACTGCACATACACCTCTATATATACACACACACACACACACACTGCACATACACCTCTATATACACACACACTGCACATACACCTCTATATACACACACACACACACACACACACACACACACTGCACATATACCTCTATATATACACACACACGGCACATACACCTCTATATATACACACACACTGCACATACACCTCTATATATACACACACGCTGCACATACACCTCTATATACACACACACGCTGCACATACACCTCTATATACACACACACGCTGCACATACACCTCTATATACACACACACGCTGCACATACACCTCTATATACACACACACGCTGCACATACACCTCTATATATACACACACACGCTGCACATACACCTCTATATATACACACACACGCTGCACATACACCTCTATATATACACACACACGCTGCACATACACCTCTATATATACACACACACGCTGCACATACACCTCTATATATACACACACACGCTGCACATACACCTCTATATATACACACACACCTCTATATATACACACACACGCTGCACATACACCTCTATATATACACACACACACTGCACATACACCTCTATATATACACACACACACTGCACATACACCTCTATATACACACACACGCTGCACATACACCTTTATATACACACACACGCTGCACATACACCTCTATATACACACACACGCTGCACATACACCTCTATATACACACACACGCTGCACATACACCTCTATATACACACACCTTGGCAATTGCCCAGTTTGCACCCCGTGTAACGCCGGCCCTGTAACTAGGGCTTATTTTTGGAGGAAGATGGTATTCACAATTTAAGAAAAGCAAAAAGAGCAAACCGTGGACTGCCACTTGGAAGTTAGAACAACAATGTAATGGAGACATAGGTACTCTCTTTTTTTTTCATACACTCCTGATTTTGACTTAAATGATTAAGTACTGATTGTGGATAAAAATGGCTCATAAGTTCCTGCAACTCCACAGCTGGGAGTTGTAGTTCTGCAACAGCTGACAAGCCATGTCTGGAAACCTCTGCCGCAGACTGTCCAGTAAGAAGCGCTCCTTACTACTTGGTAGAAGACCTTTGCCTTTTCTGTTTGACCCCTTGGAGCCTGGACCCCATTAGCGTCACTGACCATTGGATTACTGGGTGTGGATGTTACAGGGGCGGTTTAGTGCAAAAAAACCCATTTGTATCGACCATAAAAAGGAGGTGGCGCTTGTGTCCTGCATTACAGACCGCCCGCTGGTGGAGTAGACCTCACAGCATTTTGTAATTGGCTTATTGGCTAAAGACTACTTACGGGTATGGATTGTCCCCGTGGAGAATCCACAAGTGCAATATTTCTGGCTTTCACTTACATTATTTTTTTCTTTTTGCACAGCTTGGTTACATTACAATAAGCTGCACTTAACTGAATGTATACTTTAACACCGTAATCAGTTATAGGACTTTAATCGAGATCATTTGAATCCCTGACAATCAGAGACCAACCACTGTGATCTCTTGAGCAAACAGCTCGCTGCTGTCCCCTATTGTCCGGACAATTACACGATTGGCCGACTATCAACCCGAGGGGACCGCAGGCTGTTCTCACTTATTAGTTATTCGAAAGCTAGCAGGGAGCGTACAGCGTACACATCTCTGAATTCCAATGCATGGAATATGTGTATATGCCCGAGTACAATCACTGCTAACTTCACGATAACCCAGGAAAGATTATTCGCTGCCACCACCGATCAGTTTCTTTTTAACTATTAAAATACAATACAGGCCGATTGTACACCTGCTTTCTGGTAGCGTGTGGCTTCGGGGCGAGGCACGATTACAGAACAGAAGAAACAGAACTATTACATTTTATATTTAATCCAAAGGGAGGCAGTGTTTATGAAAAATAAACAATGATTTTACAAAGGGGACAGAACAATACAGCATGTACAGTTACAGAAAATAAAAGGGTTTAACAGAAGAACTTACTACACCGATCACAGAAATGATTGTTTAGCTGAAGGAGAGCACTCCGATTTGACTGTTCTTACATGAAAATATATATCTCTCAGCACGAACACAGATCATCATTCGGCTTGATCTTTTATGCTGAATTTTGCCCTGCTCACACCCCCCCCCATGTGATGACCTCATGTGGGTCGGGTTGTGGGCTGGTCTCAGCCCTTCATGGTTTTATTAAATCCACAATTTCTGTGATAACTCCTCGCTGGATGATCGCAGAAGTTAGTAAGTGATGCCATGTTTTTTATTGGGATTTTACCTTTACTTAGAGATCAAACATGACATGGCTGCTGTCAGTTATCTCTGCACGATTGAGTTACAGCTCACCAGCAGGGCTCACAGATATTAAAAAAAAAAGCATACTGTTCCCCAATTAGTGCAACTAAATAGACCCTATAGGGGTAATGTTGGCAAATCCGGGAAGAAATATACCCCCGATTTGCTAACCCAAGCCAACTCATGAGGCACATACATATATAGGAGAACAACGAGTTAATTGGCATAAAACATATAAATTTTTATTACATCAAATATTTAAAAACATACATAATAGAAGACAAGATGACATAATTCGGATAGTATGGAAACACTAGTTGGACTGCCAATGTGGTAAGATATGTAACAAAAAATATATATACATATATGATCACGCATAGGGTCGAAGTGGGTCATGAGCAACATAAGTAATGAAACATCAGGTTAGTATATCAAAAATAGTGCAATGAATATAATAATATATATCGGGAAATAGTCCATAGATATTCCACAGTCATTGGATTTTACAATTACCCTATATATCAGATGTCCATCTAAATGATGCTCCCGCCCACAAATAGTCAACACGTGTCACAAAAAATGTCCAAAAAATTGTATCCCACCACATAGCAGTCCCTAGTGTAGAGACACTAATTAGATTGCCACTGTGGCAAGTGTATAGCAGAAAATACATATATAATCATGCGAATGGCTACAGTGGGACATAACTGAACCTAGATGATATAACATAAGGCAAGTACATCAAGACAATCCTGATAGACATAGTAATGGATCAGGAAGTATTCCATCAAAATCCCGTAGTCATTGAATTGACACTAGCCATATGCATCAAGTATCCATCTAGGTAATGTACCCACACACCAGTAATCGAATATATATCGCATAAAGCATAAAAAAGTAATCCCATACCACAGAGAGTGTCAGGAGGAGAGTGAGGTGCATGAAAGAACGCACAATGGCAGCCCCAACGCGCGTTTCGCGGTCCGCAACGACCGCTTCCTCAAGGGGAAGTGATGTATAAAAAGGAAACCGGCCTAAATATACCCCATGATGTCGGTCACGTGTGGCCCCACGTGACCGATCACCTGATAATTATGGGCGGTGCCTATAGACGGCGCACGCGCTGTCATGATCTGCCCGTAGAGACGCGACCAAGCCGTCAGGAGCAGGCACGCAAAACACGGGCGCGCAGCACAAAATTGTGCACGAGCGCCCGCGCGCGCACCCACACCACAGAGACAGCTGATTGCATGTCCACGGGCAGAGGAGACAACACGCGCGCACAGCACCTGCAAAGTAAGTCCGGCTGGAAAATCAAATACACAATAAACACATAGTGTGAGGAGAGTGTCAAAAGCAATAGTGTTCGTCCCCACAAAGTTCCAAATAGATAGTGAATCAGAAACATACTGCCAGGGATTCATCCCAGGCCCAAGATACAAATAAATACATAGATCCAGCCATGGTGACGTCCCAATAGATTTTAAAGCATTGACAACTCGATCCTTGAGTCCACTGTATATTATTTAATATCCTCCAGCCCAGGCTATATATCTCTCCTGGGGAATATCCGGTCTGAGTGAAGAAAATTTAAAAGAACTGAAATAAAGAAAACAGAATATAAAAAAAGAAAAAATAATGATAAGAACAACCATTGATAAAAACTAAGTCAAAACGTTCATATCCATAAGATAGGGGCAGGACGATAACACAATAAAATAAAATAAATAATCAGGTGTGACCATGGATTTATAAGAAGGATGAGAAAGAGAGGGATTCATTAAGGCCATGAGGGGAAAGGGTATTTAGAATGGTGATCCATCGTGTTTCAGCCTGGGCCAGCATCTTTTTCACATTGCCACCCCGGGTGCCCATATGTATAACATCAATGCCACGAACTTTAAGGCATCCGGGGTCGCAATTGTGAGCCATCTTAAAATGCTTAGGGATGGTTTTAAGTTCCGTGATATCGCTCGCCGTCCTGGCCGCGCCAATGTCCCGCACATGCTCCCGCACACGTACTCGGAGCTCTCTGGACGTTAGACCAATGTAGATCAATGAGCAGTCGCAAGTCGCATAGTAAATTACATTACTAGTACCACAAGAAACGTACTGCTTAATCTTAAATTGTCTTGAGCCATCCGAGGACGCGAACGTGGTGCATCGCAGGACATTGGCGCAGGCACGACAGCGACCGCACGGATAGTTTCCCACAACAGGGCCACGGGAGCCAAAGAGACTTGGTCTAGCGGGAACATAGTGGCTAGATACCAAAATGTCTCTAAGATTACTGGATCGCCTAGGGGTCATTAGAGGATAGTCACCAAGAATAGATCCCAGAGAGGAATCGGTCGCCAATATACTCCAATGTTTCATCATAATGCCCCTCATATTCTCCCACTCGTGATTGTAGGTGGATACATATCTAATTTTGCTCTGTCCGTCACGATTATGGCGTTGTGTGTTTGGATAAAGTAGATAATTTCTTGAGGTGTGTCTTGCTCGTTCGTACCCCTTCTTGATACATCTATTGCTATATCCTCGGGATGTAAATCTAGACTTTAGAGCAACAGCTTGCTCTTCAAATTTGGAGTCCGAGGAGCAGATCCGCCTCGCCCTCAGGAACTGACCCACCGGGACGGCCCTAATGGTGGACGGATGGTGGGCACTACTAGCATGAATGAGGGAATTGGTTGATGTGGGCTTTCTATGGACGTCAGTCTGGAGGCGTCGATCGTGATCAACCTCCAGGCTGACGTCCAGGAATTCCACACTATGTCTGTCATACTTATAAGTCAACCGAATTCCCCAAAAATTTGAATTCAATTGTGACATAAAACACTCGAGCTGCCGCACCGACCCACGCCAAAAAAATAAAATATCGTCTATATAGCGTAACCAGCACAGCACATGGTCCGCGACCGCAGCACCTCCATCGCCAAAAATTTGTCTCTCCCAAGCTCCCAGGAAGAGATTGGCGTATGAAGGCGCGCAGGCCGCCCCCATGGCTGTGCCACGTTTCTGCAAATAGATATGGTCCTTAAATAAAAAATAATTGTGCGTGAGTATAAAGTGCAGCAGCTCGAGAATTAACCCACACATAGGGCCGCCCAGGTTCGAAGCCCCAAGGAAGAGGCGTACCGCATCAAGTCCAATAGTATGATCAATACAGGTGTACAATGATTCAACATCCGCTGTAACGAGCAAGACATCCTCATCCAAAGAGATGCCGTCGACCCGCGTAAGGACATCCGTCGTGTCACGAACATATGAGGGAAGTGTGCCCACGATAGGTTTAAGGTAAAAATCAATAAATTTACAGATCGGTTCGCACAATCCATCAATGCTGGACACGATCGGACGTCCCGGCGGGTCGGCGGCATCCTCAATTAGACCCACCGCTAAAAATATATGTCTGATCACAATCAGAATTATAGAAATTCCGCTATTCTATATTTTATTTCAGTGCCCTAGTGTCCAGCAGATGCCTGGAAATGAAAAGAATGTGCAACTGGGAATTACCCGGCTAGTTTGATATATTCCCTTTGATGCTTAATGAGATGTTTCCTATCTATTTCAATCTGTGCCTTTCGCAATACAAAACCTCATTCAGTCCTTGGTTAAACTGTGTCTATTCGTCACACATGTCTATTACTAGGCACAGTATCCATCTTTCTAGTCTTTGTGCTACCAGGAGTTCTCTTTTGCATGGTAATTAACCTGGATAATTAAGATTGTCGTTTCTTGTGTACACTGCCATTTTCCATAGAAGCAGCTTTTTACATTGCTATTTCCCATCCTTACTACAAATGGGATAGGGGAGGGGGGACGATGGGTTTAGTGAGAGGGATTTTTAATATTTTCTGACAAACATGATGGTAGATTGCTTGGTCCGGTCGTAGGGGTGTTTCTCGTCATACAATCACATACTTGCTGTGTGCAGTGCTGACGTCGGGGTATCCTTGTGCTACATTTCTTTTACTTTTTCTTTCAGGAGTAGAAGATGCATTTAGTTTTACTTCTAAGGTCACGACAGTTTCTGTACATAAATTTTCTCCCGGCTTTTTTCCAGGTATGTAAACGATAATTTTCTAGTTTTATATTGCTTGCCCTATATTCATGGTCATCTTATTTTGCTTACTGACAATACTTTTGTACTTCACACATCTGGTTACTCCCGCTAAGTCGTAAGTGTGTATGTAAAGGGGTATCCTGGTTCAAACTGATAGGCGGTAACTTGATTGTTGTAGGGTGGACTGCTGTGACCCCCAGAGAAGGGTCCTGTGCCCTCCCTCCCCCACGTCCGGTAGGAGTTCAGTGGAACGTTGGTCACACTCATGCCCTTCAGTGCCGTATACAAACTATGGTTCTGATGGCGATAGCTGTGTTCTACTACATATCGTGTTTAAAAAGGACCTGTCACTCAGAAAAAGTGATTTAAATACCCAGTAAAGGTCCCTGAGCTCCCCTGATTCTTCGCACTTCTCTGATTTACGCTGCGTCGCTGCATTGCAGAGATATTCACACTTATTGCTGTTGGAGCGCAGTATGTGACATCTCTGCTTGTAGTGCTAGTGGGCCTTTCTTCAGAATCTTCTCTGGGGGTGTGCTGTCACCCCTCGCATAGACGTTGTAATTGCTGAGACTGAGAGGAGTGACAGTGCGTCCATATGCTCTACACACACAAACTTCACATACTGCTCTCCAAAAGCATAACATGGGACTATGCAATGGAGCCGCGTATTGAAAAACTGAAAAAAATTTTTTTAAGGCACTTAGGTAAAATGGTTTGTGTGCCCGGTTCTCGAAGCATTAATCTAACCTTCTCTGACTGTTTTCCGACTATTAGTGTTTGAGTCTTTATATCTCATTGAGTGACTACATACACCTCAGGAGTTCTGAAACTGAGTGAATAATGCCGGTCTCTAAACCTGACCTCTCGCTGCAGCAGTATACTGGGTGCAGTGCAACCCAAAAAGTTCTGTAGAAAGTCCAGATTTGGGGATTTGGGTTGTTTCTGTAAATGTCTGATGTGGCTTCTTCTTGTGCTGTGTTAGATCTGCTCCGTCCCCCTCTGCTTCACCTGCTAAGCCGTGGCGCTGAAGTGTTAAGACGACGCTGCACACTAATGTTCCTCCCCCTTACCTCTGCACCTTGTCCTCTGTGTTACTGAAGACATCATCAAAACCTTTACTCCAGAAAACTGGCATAAAATTCTTTGAAAGGTGCGAAAATGTTGAGACTTTTGATGTTTTCATGTGCATTTCTCACAGCGTCGCCAAAAGGTGTCGAGATGATGTGCTCTTTACAACAGCGTCTTACTCCGGTCACTGACTAGAGTAAGATTTGTGGTGAGGTGCATGGAGGCCGACACCACCTACCTCCATGCCTGATTCATTAAGGAGCATCTGACTTCAGCATGCCTCCTCACCTAGGCCAGTGTGAAAGTCGCCAGTCCTGAGGACTAAGGAGGTTTCTGAACATTCCCATGGAGGATAACTACAGGCACCTCTAGGTCGGGTTTAGAATTTAGAAACACGTATAAAAAAAAAAAAAATCATTCAAAATTCCTCCAGATATTTTGGACGAATTTCATCCATATTGCCGTCTGCGCGTCGGCACTCTCCGTCTGCACTCTCCGCCCGCGCGTCTGCACTCTCCGCCGGCGCGTCGTCACTCTCCGTCTGCACTCTCTGCCCGCGCGTCTGCACTCTCCGCCGGCGCGTCGTCACTCTCCGTCTGCACTCTCTGCCCGCGCGTCTGCACTCTCTGCCCGCGCGTCTGCACTCTCTGCCCGCGCGTCTGCACTCTCTGCCCGCGCGTCTGCACTCTCTGCCCGCGCGTCTGCACTCTCTCCCGCGCGTCTGCACTCTCTGCCCGCGCGTCTGCACTCTCTGCCCGCGCGTCTGCACTCTCCGCCCGCGCGTCTGCACTCTCCGCCCGCGCGTCTGCACTCTCCGCCCGCGCGTCTGCACTCTCCGCCCGCGCGTCTGCACTCTCCGCCCGCGCGTCTGCACTCTCCGCCCGCGCGTCTGCACTCTCCGCCCGCGCGTCTGCACTCTCCGCCCGCGCGTCTGCACTCTCCGCCCGCGCGTCTGCACTCTCCGCCCGCGCGTCTGCACTCTCCGCCCGCGCGTCTGCACTCTCCGCCCGCGCGTCTGCACTCTCCGCCCGCGCGTCTGCACTCTCCGCCCGCGCGTCTGCACTCTCTGCCCGCGCGTCTGCACTCTCTGCCCGCGCGTCTGCACTCTCTGCCCGCGCGTCTGCACTCTCTGCCCGCGCGTCTGCACTCTCTGCCCGCGCGTCTGCACTCTCTGCCCGCGCGTCTGCACTCTCTGCCCGCGCGTCTGCACTCTCTGCCCGCGCGTCTGCACTCTCTGCCCGCGCGTCTGCACTCTCTGCCCGCGCGTCTGCACTCTCTGCCCGCGCGTCTGCACTCTCTGCCCGCGCGTCTGCACTCTCTGCCCGCGGCTCTGCACTCGCGTCTGCACTCTGCGTCTGCACTCTGCGTCTGCACTCTGCGTCTGCACTCTGCGTCTGCACTCTGCCCGCGCGTCTGCACTCTCTGCCCGCGCGTCTGCACTCTCTGCCCGCGCGTCTGCACTCTCTGCCCGCGCGTCTGCACTCTCTGCCCGCGCGTCTGCACTCTCTGCCCGCGCGTCTGCACTCTCTGCCCGCGCGTCTGCACTCTCTGCCCGCGCGTCTGCACTCTCTGCCCGCGCGTCTGCACTCTCTGCCCGCGCGTCTGCACTCTCTGCCCGCGCGTCTGCACTCTGCCCGCGCGTCTGCACTCTCTGCCCGCGCGTCTGCACTCTCTGCCCGCGCGTCTGCACTCTCCGTCTGCACTCTCTGCCCGCGCGTCTGCACTCTCCGTCTGCACTCTCTGCCCGCGCGTCTGCACTCTCCGTCTGCACTCTCTGCCCGCGCGTCTGCACTCTCCGTCTGCACTCTCTGCCCGCGCGTCTGCACTCTCCGTCTGCACTCTCTGCCCGCGCGTCGGCACTCTCCGTCGGCACTCTCTGCCCGCGCGTCGGCACTCTCCGTCGGCACTCTCTGCCCGCGCGTCGGCACTCTCCGTCTGCACTCTCTGCCCGCGCGTCGGCACTCTCCGTCTGCACTCTCTGCCCGCGCGTCGGCACTCTCCGTCTGCACTCTCTGCCCGCGCGTCGGCACTCTCCGTCTGCACTCTCTGCCCGCGCGTCGGCACTCTCTGCCCGCGCGTCTGCACTCTCCGTCGGCACTCTCTGCCCGCGCGTCTGCACTCTCCGTCGGCACTCTCTGCCCGCGCGTCTGCACTCTCCGTCGGCACTCTCTGCCCGCGCGTCTGCACTCTCTGCCCGCGCGTCGGCACTCTCCGTCTGCACTCTCTGCCCGCGCGTCGGCACTCTCCGTCTGCACTCTCTGCCCGCGCGTCGGCACTCTCCGTCTGCACTCTCTGCCCGCGCGTCGGCACTCTCCGTCTGCACTCTCTGCCCGCGCGTCGGCACTCTCCGTCTGCACTCTCTGCCCGCGCGTCGGCACTCTCCGTCTGCACTCTCTGCCCGCGCGTCGGCACTCTCCGTCTGCACTCTCTGCCCGCGCGTCGGCACTCTCCGTCTGCACTCTCTGCCCGCGCGTCGGCACTCTCCGTCTGCACTCTCTGCCCGCGCGTCGGCACTCTCCGTCTGCACTCTCTGCCCGCGCGTCGGCACTCTCCGTCTGCACTCTCTGCCCGCGCGTCGGCACTCTCCGTCTGCACTCTCTGCCCGCGCGTCGGCACTCTCCGTCTGCACTCTCTGCCCGCGCGTCGGCACTCTCCGTCTGCACTCTCTGCCCGCGCGTCGGCACTCTCCGTCTGCACTCTCTGCCCGCGCGTCGGCACTCTCCGTCTGCACTCTCTGCCCGCGCGTCGGCACTCTCCGTCTGCACTCTCTGCCCGCGCGTCGGCACTCTCCGTCTGCACTCTCTGCCCGCGCGTCGGCACTCTCCGTCTGCACTCTCTGCCCGCGCGTCGGCACTCTCCGTCTGCACTCTCTGCCCGCGCGTCGGCACTCTCCGTCTGCACTCTCTGCCCGCGCGTCGGCACTCTCCGTCTGCACTCTCTGCCCGCGCGTCGGCACTCTCCGTCTGCACTCTCTGCCCGCGCGTCGGCACTCTCCGTCTGCACTCTCTGCCCGCGCGTCGGCACTCTCCGTCTGCACTCTCTGCCCGCGCGTCGGCACTCTCCGTCTGCACTCTCTGCCCGCGCGTCGGCACTCTCCGTCTGCACTCTCTGCCCGCGCGTCGGCACTCTCCGTCTGCACTCTCTGCCCGCGCGTCGGCACTCTCCGTCTGCACTCTCTGCCCGCGCGTCGGCACTCTCCGTCTGCACTCTCTGCCCGCGCGTCGGCACTCTCCGTCTGCACTCTCTGCCCGCGCGTCGGCACTCTCCGTCTGCACTCTCTGCCCGCGCGTCGGCACTCTCCGTCTGCACTCTCCGCCCGCGCGTCGGCACTCTCCGTCTGCACTCTCCGCCCGCGCGTCGGCACTCTCCGTCTGCACTCTCCGCCCGCGCGTCGGCACTCTCCGTCTGCACTCTCCGCCCGCGCGTCGGCACTCTCCGTCTGCACTCTCCGCCCGCGCGTCGGCACTCTCCGTCTGCACTCTCCGCCCGCGCGTCGGCACTCTCCGTCTGCACTCTCCGCCCGCGCGTCGGCACTCTCCGTCTGCACTCTCCGCCCGCGCGTCGGCACTCTCCGTCTGCACTCTCCGCCCGCGCGTCGGCACTCTCCGTCTGCACTCTCCGCCCGCGCGTCGGCACTCTCCGTCTGCACTCTCCGCCCGCGCGTCGGCACTCTCCGTCTGCACTCTCCGCCCGCGCGTCGGCACTCTCCGTCTGCACTCTCCGCCCGCGCGTCGGCACTCTCCGTCTGCACTCTCCGCCCGCGCGTCGGCACTCTCCGTCTGCACTCTCCGCCCGCGCGTCGGCACTCTCCGTCTGCACTCTCCGCCCGCGCGTCGGCACTCTCCGTCTGCACTCTCCGCCCGCGCGTCGGCACTCTCCGTCTGCACTCTCCGCCCGCGCGTCGGCACTCTCCGTCTGCACTCTCCGCCCGCGCGTCGGCACTCTCCGTCTGCACTCTCCGCCCGCGCGTCGGCACTCTCCGTCTGCACTCTCCGCCCGCGCGTCGGCACTCTCCGTCTGCACTCTCCGCCCGCGCGTCGGCACTCTCCGTCTGCACTCTCCGCCCGCGCGTCGGCACTCTCCGTCTGCACTCTCCGCCCGCGCGTCGGCACTCTCCGTCTGCACTCTCCGCCCGCGCGTCGGCACTCTCCGTCTGCACTCTCCGCCCGCGCGTCGGCACTCTCCGTCTGCACTCTCCGCCCGCGCGTCGGCACTCTCCGTCTGCACTCTCCGCCCGCGCGTCGGCACTCTCCGTCTGCACTCTCCGCCCGCGCGTCGGCACTCTCCGTCTGCACTCTCCGCCCGCGCGTCGGCACTCTCCGTCTGCACTCTCCGCCCGCGCGTCGGCACTCTCCGTCTGCACTCTCCGCCCGCGCGTCGGCACTCTCCGTCTGCACTCTCCGCCCGCGCGTCGGCACTCTCCGTCTGCACTCTCCGCCCGCGCGTCGGCACTCTCCGTCTGCACTCTCCGCCCGCGCGTCGGCACTCTCCGTCTGCACTCTCCGCCCGCGCGTCGGCACTCTCCGTCTGCACTCTCCGCCCGCGCGTCGGCACTCTCCGTCTGCACTCTCCGCCCGCGCGTCGGCACTCTCCGTCTGCACTCTCCGCCCGCGCGTCGGCACTCTCCGTCTGCACTCTCCGCCCGCGCGTCGGCACTCTCCGTCTGCACTCTCCGCCCGCGCGTCGGCACTCTCCGTCTGCACTCTCCGCCCGCGCGTCGGCACTCTCCGTCTGCACTCTCCGCCCGCGCGTCGGCACTCTCCGTCTGCACTCTCCGCCCGCGCGTCGGCACTCTCCGTCTGCACTCTCCGCCCGCGCGTCGGCACTCTCCGTCTGCACTCTCCGCCCGCGCGTCGGCACTCTCCGTCTGCACTCTCCGCCCGCGCGTCGGCACTCTCCGTCTGCACTCTCCGCCCGCGCGTCGGCACTCTCCGTCTGCACTCTCCGCCCGCGCGTCGGCACTCTCCGTCTGCACTCTCCGCCCGCGCGTCGGCACTCTCCGTCTGCACTCTCCGCCCGCGCGTCGGCACTCTCCGTCTGCACTCTCCGCCCGCGCGTCGGCACTCTCCGTCTGCACTCTCCGCCCGCGCGTCGGCACTCTCCGTCTGCACTCTCCGCCCGCGCGTCGGCACTCTCCGTCTGCACTCTCCGCCCGCGCGTCGCACTCTCTGCCCGCGCGTCTGCACTCTCCGCCCGCGCGTCTGCACTCTCTGCCCGCGCGTCTGCACTCTCCTGCCCGCGCGTCTGCACTCTCCGTCTGCACTCTCCGCCGCGCCGGTCGGCACTCTCCGTCTGCACTCTCTGCCCGCGCGTCTGCACTCTGTCTGCCTCTCCGCCCGCGCGTCTGCACTCTCCGTCTGCACTCTCTGCCCGCGCGTCTGCACTCTCTGCCCCGCGTCTGCACTCTCTGCCCGCGCGTCTGCACTCTCTGCCCGCGCGTCTGCACTCTCTGCCCGCGCGTCTGCACTCTCTGCCCGCGCGTCTGCACTCTCTGCCCGCGCGTCTGCACTCTCTGCCCGCGCGTCTGCACTCTCTGCCCGCGCGTCTGCACTCTCGCCGCGCGTCTGCACTCTCTGCCCGCGCGTCTGCACTCTCTGCCCGCGCGTCTGCACTCTCCGTCTGCACTCTCTGCCCGCGCGTCTGCACTCTCTGCCCGCGCGTCTGCACTCTCCGTCTGCACTCTCTGCCCGCGCGTCTGCACTCTCTCCGCGGGCGTCTGCACTCTCTGCCCGCGCGTCTGCACTCTCGCCGCCGTCTGCACTCTCTGCCCGCGCGTCTGCACTCTCTGACGCGCGTCTGCACTCTCTGCCCGCGCGTCTGCACTCTCTGCCCGCGCGTCTGCACTCTCTGCCCGCGCTCTGCACTCTCCCGTCTGCACTCTCCGTCTGCACTCTCCGTCTGCACTCTCCGTCTGCACTCTCCCGCCGCCGTCTGCACTCTCCGTCTGCACTCTCCGTCTGCACTCTCCGTCTGCACTCTCCGTCTGCACTCTCCGTCTGCACTCTCCGTCTGCACTCTCCGTCTGCACTCTCCGTCTGCACTCTCCGTCTGCACTCTCCGTCTGCACTCTCCGTCTGCACTCTCCGTCTGCACTCTCCGTCTGCACTCTCCGTCTGCACTCTCCGTCTGCACTCTCCGTCTGCACTCTCCGTCTGCACTCTCCGTCTGCACTCTCCGTCTGCACTCTCCGTCTGCACTCTCCGTCTGCACTCTCCGTCTGCACTCTCCGTCTGCACTCTCCGTCTGCACTCTCCGTCTGCACTCTCCGTCTGCACTCTCCGTCTGCACTCTCCGTCTGCACTCTCCGTCTGCACTCTCCGTCTGCACTCTCCGTCTGCACTCTCTGCCCGCGCGTCTGCACTCTCTGCCCGCGCGTCTGCACTCTCTGCCCGCGCGTCTGCACTCTCTGCCCGCGCGTCTGCACTCTCTGCCCGCGCGTCTGCACTCTCTGCCCGCGCGTCTGCACTCTCTGCCCGCGCGTCTGCACTCTCTGCCCGCGCGTCTGCACTCTCTGCCCGCGCGTCTGCACTCTCTGCCCGCGCGTCTGCACTCTCTGCCCGCGCGTCTGCACTCTCTGCCCGCGCGTCTGCACTCTCTGCCCGCGCGTCTGCACTCTCTGCCCGCGCGTCTGCACTCTCTGCCCGCGCGTCTGCACTCTCTGCCCGCGCGTCTGCACTCTCTGCCCGCGCGTCTGCACTCTCTGCCCGCGCGTCTGCACTCTCCGTCTGCACTCTCTGCCCGCGCGTCTGCACTCTCCGTCTGCACTCTCTGCCCGCGCGTCTGCACTCTCCGTCTGCACTCTCTGCCCGCGCGTCTGCACTCTCTGCCCGCGCGTCTGCACTCTCTGCCCGCGCGTCTGCACTCTCTGCCCGCGCGTCTGCACTCTCTGCCCGCGCGTCTGCACTCTCTGCCCGCGCGTCTGCACTCTCCGTCTGCACTCTCCGTCTGCACTCTCTGCCCGCGCGTCTGCACTCTCCGTCTGCACTCTCCGTCTGCACTCTCTGCCCGCGCGTCTGCACTCTCCGTCTGCACTCTCTGCCCGCGCGTCTGCACTCTCCGTCTGCACTCTCTGCCCGCGCGTCTGCACTCTCCGTCTGCACTCTCCGTCTGCACTCTCCGTCTGCACTCTCCGTCTGCACTCTCCGTCTGCACTCTCCGTCTGCACTCTCCGTCTGCACTCTCCGTCTGCACTCTCCGTCTGCACTCTCCGTCTGCACTCTCCGTCTGCACTCTCCGTCTGCACTCTCCGTCTGCACTCTCCGTCTGCACTCTCCGTCTGCACTCTCTGCCCGCGCGTCTGCACTCTCTGCCCGCGCGTCTGCACTCTCTGCCCGCGCGTCTGCACTCTCTGCCCGCGCGTCTGCACTCTCTGCCCGCGCGTCTGCACTCTCTGCCCGCGCGTCTGCACTCTCTGCCCGCGCGTCTGCACTCTCTGCCCGCGCGTCTGCACTCTCTGCCCGCGCGTCTGCACTCTCTGCCCGCGCGTCTGCACTCTCTGCCCGCGCGTCTGCACTCTCTGCCCGCGCGTCTGCACTCTCTGCCCGCGCGTCTGCACTCTCTGCCCGCGCGTCTGCACTCTCTGCCCGCGCGTCTGCACTCTCCGTCTGCACTCTCTGCCCGCGCGTCTGCACTCTCTGCCCGCGCGTCTGCACTCTCTGCACTCTCCGTCTGCACTCTCTGCCCGCGCGTCTGCACTCTCCGTCTGCACTCTCTGCCCGCGCGTCTGCACTCTCCGTCTGCACTCTCTGCCCGCGCGTCTGCACTCTCTGCCCGCGCGTCTGCACTCTCTGCCCGCGCGTCTGCACTCTCCGTCTGCACTCTCCGTCTGCACTCTCCGTCTGCACTCTCCGTCTGCACTCTCCGTCTGCACTCTCCGCCCGCGCGTCTGCACTCTCTGCCCGCGCGTCTGCACTCTCTGCCCGCGCGTCTGCACTCTCTGCCCGCGCGTCTGCACTCTCTGCCCGCGCGTCTGCACTCTCTGCCCGCGCGTCTGCACTCTCTGCCCGCGCGTCTGCACTCTCTGCCCGCGCGTCTGCACTCTCTGCCCGCGCGTCTGCACTCTCTGCCCGCGCGTCTGCACTCTCTGCCCGCGCGTCTGCACTCTCTGCCCGCGCGTCTGCACTCTCTGCCCGCGCGTCTGCACTCTCTGCCCGCGCGTCTGCACTCTCTGCCCGCGCGTCTGCACTCTCTGCCCGCGCGTCTGCACTCTCTGCCCGCACTCTCTGCCCGCACTCTCCGTCTGCACTCTCCGTCTGCACTCTCCGTCTGCACTCTCCGTCTGCACTCTCCGTCTGCACTCTCCGTCTGCACTCTCTGCCCGCGCGTCTGCACTCTCTGCCCGCGCGTCTGCACTCTCTGCCCGCGCGTCTGCACTCTCTGCCCGCGCGTCTGCACTCTCTGCACTCTCCGTCTGCACTCTCCGTCTGCACTCTCCGTCTGCACTCTCCGTCTGCACTCTCCGTCTGCACTCTCCGTCTGCACTCTCCGTCTGCACTCTCCGTCTGCACTCTCCGTCTGCACTCTCCGTCTGCACTCTCCGTCTGCACTCTCCGTCTGCACTCTCTGCCCGCGCGTCTGCACTCTCTGCCCGCGCGTCTGCACTCTCTGCCCGCGCGTCTGCACTCTCTGCCCGCGCGTCTGCACTCTCTGCCCGCGCGTCGGCACTCTCTGCCCGCGCGTCGGCACTCTCTGCCCGCGCGTCGGCACTCTCCGTCGGCACTCTCTGCCCGCGCGTCGGCACTCTCCGTCGGCACTCTCTGCCCGCGCGTCTGCACTCTCTGCCCGCGCGTCTGCACTCTCTGCCCGCGCGTCTGCACTCTCTGCCCGCGCGTCTGCACTCTCTGCCCGCGCGTCTGCACTCTCTGCCCGCGCGTCTGCACTCTCTGCACTCTCCGTCTGCACTCTCCGTCTGCACTCTCCGTCTGCACTCTCCGTCTGCACTCTCCGTCTGCACTCTCCGTCTGCACTCTCCGTCTGCACTCTCTGCCCGCGCGTCTGCACTCTCTGCCCGCGCGTCTGCACTCTCTGCCCGCGCGTCTGCACTCTCTGCCCGCGCGTCTGCACTCTCTGCCCGCGCGTCTGCACTCTCTGCCCGCGCGTCTGCACTCTCTGCCCGCGCGTCTGCACTCTCTGCCCGCGCGTCGGCACTCTCTGCCCGCGCGTCGGCACTCTCTGCCCGCGCGTCGGCACTCTCCGTCGGCACTCTCTGCCCGCGCGTCTGCACTCTCTGCCCGCGCGTCTGCACTCTCTGCCCGCGCGTCTGCACTCTCTGCCCGCGCGTCTGCACTCTCTGCCCGCGCGTCTGCACTCTCTGCCCGCGCGTCGGCACTCTCTGCCCGCGCGTCTGCACTCTCTGCCCGCGCGTCTGCACTCTCTGCCCGCGCGTCGGCACTCTCTGCCCGCGCGTCGGCACTCTCTGCCCGCGCGTCGGCACTCTCTGCCCGCGCGTCGGCACTCTCTGCCCGCGCGTCGGCACTCTCCGTCGGCACTCTCTGCCCGCGCGTCTGCACTCTCCGTCGGCACTCTCTGCCCGCGCGTCTGCACTCTCCGTCGGCACTCTCTGCCCGCGCGTCGGCACTCTCTGCCCGCGCGTCGGCACTCTCTGCCCGCGCGTCGGCACTCTCTGCCCGCGCGTCGGCACTCTCTGCCCGCGCGTCGGCACTCTCTGCCCGCGCGTCGGCACTCTCCGTCTGCACTCTCTGCCCGCGCGTCGGCACTCTCCGTCTGCACTCTCTGCCCGCGCGTCGGCACTCTCCGTCTGCACTCTCTGCCCGCGCGTCGGCACTCTCCGTCTGCACTCTCTGCCCGCGCGTCGGCACTCTCCGTCTGCACTCTCTGCCCGCGCGTCGGCACTCTCCGTCTGCACTCTCTGCCCGCGCGTCGGCACTCTCCGTCTGCACTCTCTGCCCGCGCGTCGGCACTCTCCGTCTGCACTCTCTGCCCGCGCGTCGGCACTCTCCGTCTGCACTCTCTGCCCGCGCGTCGGCACTCTCCGTCTGCACTCTCTGCCCGCGCGTCGGCACTCTCCGTCTGCACTCTCTGCCCGCGCGTCGGCACTCTCCGTCTGCACTCTCTGCCCGCGCGTCGGCACTCTCCGTCTGCACTCTCTGCCCGCGCGTCGGCACTCTCCGTCTGCACTCTCCGCCCGCGCGTCGGCACTCTCCGTCTGCACTCTCCGCCCGCGCGTCGGCACTCTCCGTCTGCACTCTCCGCCCGCGCGTCGGCACTCTCCGTCTGCACTCTCCGCCCGCGCGTCGGCACTCTCCGTCTGCACTCTCCGCCCGCGCGTCGGCACTCTCCGTCTGCACTCTCCGCCCGCGCGTCGGCACTCTCCGTCTGCACTCTCCGCCCGCGCGTCGGCACTCTCCGTCTGCACTCTCCGCCCGCGCGTCGGCACTCTCCGTCTGCACTCTCCGCCCGCGCGTCGGCACTCTCCGTCTGCACTCTCCGCCCGCGCGTCGGCACTCTCCGTCTGCACTCTCCGCCCGCGCGTCGGCACTCTCCGTCTGCACTCTCCGCCCGCGCGTCGGCACTCTCCGTCTGCACTCTCCGCCCGCGCGTCGGCACTCTCCGTCTGCACTCTCCGCCCGCGCGTCGGCACTCTCCGTCTGCACTCTCCGCCCGCGCGTCGGCACTCTCCGTCTGCACTCTCCGCCCGCGCGTCGGCACTCTCCGTCTGCACTCTCCGCCCGCGCGTCGGCACTCTCCGTCTGCACTCTCCGCCCGCGCGTCGGCACTCTCCGTCTGCACTCTCCGCCCGCGCGTCGGCACTCTCCGTCTGCACTCTCCGCCCGCGCGTCGGCACTCTCCGTCTGCACTCTCCGCCCGCGCGTCGGCACTCTCCGTCTGCACTCTCCGCCCGCGCGTCGGCACTCTCCGTCTGCACTCTCCGCCCGCGCGTCGGCACTCTCCGTCTGCACTCTCCGCCCGCGCGTCGGCACTCTCCGTCTGCACTCTCCGCCCGCGCGTCGGCACTCTCCGTCTGCACTCTCCGCCCGCGCGTCGGCACTCTCCGTCTGCACTCTCCGCCCGCGCGTCGGCACTCTCCGTCTGCACTCTCCGCCCGCGCGTCGGCACTCTCCGTCTGCACTCTCCGCCCGCGCGTCGGCACTCTCCGTCTGCACTCTCCGCCCGCGCGTCGGCACTCTCCGTCTGCACTCTCCGCCCGCGCGTCGGCACTCTCCGTCTGCACTCTCCGCCCGCGCGTCGGCACTCTCCGTCTGCACTCTCCGCCCGCGCGTCGGCACTCTCCGTCTGCACTCTCCGCCCGCGCGTCGGCACTCTCCGTCTGCACTCTCCGCCCGCGCGTCGGCACTCTCCGTCTGCACTCTCCGCCCGCGCGTCGGCACTCTCCGTCTGCACTCTCCGCCCGCGCGTCGGCACTCTCCGTCTGCACTCTCCGCCCGCGCGTCGGCACTCTCCGTCTGCACTCTCCGCCCGCGCGTCGGCACTCTCCGTCTGCACTCTCCGCCCGCGCGTCGGCACTCTCCGTCTGCACTCTCCGCCCGCGCGTCGGCACTCTCCGTCTGCACTCTCCGCCCGCGCGTCGGCACTCTCCGTCTGCACTCTCCGCCCGCGCGTCGGCACTCTCCGTCTGCACTCTCCGCCCGCGCGTCGGCACTCTCCGTCTGCACTCTCCGCCCGCGCGTCGGCACTCTCCGTCTGCACTCTCCGCCCGCGCGTCGGCACTCTCCGTCTGCACTCTCCGCCCGCGCGTCGGCACTCTCCGTCTGCACTCTCCGCCCGCGCGTCGGCACTCTCCGTCTGCACTCTCCGCCCGCGCGTCGGCACTCTCCGTCTGCACTCTCCGCCCGCGCGTCGGCACTCTCCGTCTGCACTCTCCGCCCGCGCGTCGGCACTCTCCGTCTGCACTCTCCGCCCGCGCGTCGGCACTCTCCGTCTGCACTCTCCGCCCGCGCGTCGGCACTCTCCGTCTGCACTCTCCGCCCGCGCGTCGGCACTCTCCGTCTGCACTCTCCGCCCGCGCGTCGGCACTCTCCGTCTGCACTCTCCGCCCGCGCGTCGGCACTCTCCGTCTGCACTCTCCGCCCGCGCGTCGGCACTCTCCGTCTGCACTCTCCGCCCGCGCGTCGGCACTCTCCGTCTGCACTCTCCGCCCGCGCGTCGGCACTCTCCGTCTGCACTCTCCGCCCGCGCGTCGGCACTCTCCGTCTGCACTCTCCGCCCGCGCGTCGGCACTCTCCGTCTGCACTCTCCGCCCGCGCGTCGGCACTCTCCGTCTGCACTCTCCGCCCGCGCGTCGGCACTCTCCGTCTGCACTCTCCGCCCGCGCGTCGGCACTCTCCGTCTGCACTCTCCGCCCGCGCGTCGGCACTCTCCGTCTGCACTCTCCGCCCGCGCGTCGGCACTCTCCGTCTGCACTCTCCGCCCGCGCGTCGGCACTCTCCGTCTGCACTCTCCGCCCGCGCGTCTGCACTCTCCGTCTGCACTCTCCGCCCGCGCGTCTGCACTCTCCGTCTGCACTCTCCGCCCGCGCGTCTGCACTCTCCGTCTGCACTCTCCGCCCGCGCGTCTGCACTCTCCGTCTGCACTCTCCGCCCGCGCGTCTGCACTCTCCGTCTGCACTCTCCGCCCGCGCGTCTGCACTCTCCGTCTGCACTCTCCGCCCGCGCGTCTGCACTCTCCGTCTGCACTCTCCGCCCGCGCGTCTGCACTCTCCGTCTGCACTCTCCGCCCGCGCGTCTGCACTCTCCGTCTGCACTCTCTGCCCGCGCGTCTGCACTCTCCGTCTGCACTCTCTGCACTCTCCGTCTGCACTCTCCGTCTGCACTCTCCGTCTGCACTCTCCGTCTGCACTCTCCGTCTGCACTCTCCGTCTGCACTCTCTGCCCGCGCGTCTGCACTCTCCGTCTGCACTCTCTGCCCGCGCGTCTGCACTCTCCGTCTGCACTCTCTGCCCGCGCGTCTGCACTCTCCGTCTGCACTCTCTGCCCGCGCGTCTGCACTCTCCGTCTGCACTCTCTGCCCGCGCGTCTGCACTCTCCGTCTGCACTCTCCGTCTGCACTCTCCGTCTGCACTCTCCGTCTGCACTCTCCGTCTGCACTCTCCGTCTGCACTCTCCGTCTGCACTCTCCGTCTGCACTCTCCGTCTGCACTCTCCGTCTGCACTCTCCGTCTGCACTCTCCGTCTGCACTCTCCGTCTGCACTCTCCGTCTGCACTCTCCGTCTGCACTCTCCGTCTGCACTCTCTGCCCGCGCGTCTGCACTCTCCGTCTGCACTCTCTGCCCGCGCGTCTGCACTCTCCGTCTGCACTCTCCGTCTGCACTCTCTGCCCGCGCGTCTGCACTCTCCGTCTGCACTCTCCGTCTGCACTCTCTGCCCGCGCGTCTGCACTCTCCGTCTGCACTCTCCGCCCGCGCGTCTGCACTCTCCGTCTGCACTCTCCGCCCGCGCGTCTGCACTCTCCGCCCGCGCGTCTGCACTCTCCGCCCGCGCGTCTGCACTCTCCGCCCGCGCGTCTGCACTCTCCGCCCGCGCGTCGGCATTCTCCGCCCGCGCGTCGGCACTCTCCGCCCGCGCGTCGGCACTCTCCGCCCGCGCGTCGGCACTCTCCGTCTGCACTCTCTGCCCGCGCGTCGGCACTCTCCGTCTGCACTCTCTGCCCGCGCGTCGGCACTCTCCGTCTGCACTCTCTGCCCGCGCGTCGACACTCTCCGTCTGCACTCTCTGCCCGCGCGTCGGCACTCTCTGCCCGCGCGTCGGCACTCTCTGCCCGCGCGTCGGCACTCTCTGCCCGCGCGTCGGCACTCTCTGCCCGCGCGTCGGCACTCTCTGCCCGCGCGTCGGCACTCTCTGCCCGCTCGTCGGCACTCTCCGTCGGCACTCTCTGCCCGCGCGTCGGCACTCTCCGTCGGCACTCTCTGCCCGCGCGTCGGCACTCTCCGTCGGCACTCTCTGCCCGCGCGTCGGCACTCTCTGCCCGCGCGTCGGCACTCTCTGCCCGCGCGTCGGCACTCTCTGCCCGCGCGTCGGCACTCTCCGTCGGCACTCTCTGCCCGCGCGTCGGCACTCTCCGTCGGCACTCTCTGCCCGCGCGTCGGCACTCTCCGTCGGCACTCTCTGCCCGCGCGTCGGCACTTTCCGTCGGCACTCTCTGCCCGCGCGTCGGCACTCTCCGTCGGCACTCTCTGCCCGCGCGTCGGCACTCTCCGTCGGCACTCTCTGCCCGCGCGTCGGCACTCTCCGTCGGCACTCTCTGCCCGCGCGTCGGCACTCTCCACACGCGCGTCGGCACCCTCAGTCCATGTGACGTGTGTTTTTATACATTAACCATTGTAGGATGCACAGGACCCAGTAGTCTGATAGGATGATGATGGCGCTGAGCCTGTAAACATCGGATGTACAATGGATCTGATTGTTAGCGCACCCATAGACTTAAATGGGTGAGTCTCATACGATCTATGGAAGAGAATAGTGCACGCTGAGATTATTTTCCCATGAACACTGAGTCCGTGTAGAAGAACTCATCCGGACAGCCCTATTGAATTACCTTGGTCAGTGTGCTGTCCGTATATATGTGCATGAGCCCTTAGGGCGAGGAGATGCCACTTTCTCTAAACAAGGTACTGCTATATACTTATATGATCGCGTCAGACGGCGTATTCTAAAACCTTGGACATTATGATAGAGTTGGGCGCTATTGACAGCAGAACTTCACGCCTGGAGATCTTGCTGTGCTTTATACCGATACTACTTATCACAGAAAAGCTTCAGAATTAAGGGTCCGTTTACATGGATGACCAGCAGCATACGTCTGCCGATTAGTAAACTTGCTGTTGGATGGTGGTGTGAACACCTGTTTACACAGGCAGATAAGCTAAGCGATGCGTGCTGAGCGATCCATGCTACGTCGCTCAGCGCAGGTAGGTTCCGTCGTTCAGCGCAGGTAGGCTCCGTCGCTCAGCGCAGGTAGGCTCCGTCGCTCAGCGCAGGTAGGCTCCGTCGCTCAGCGCAGGTAGGCTCCGTCGCTCAGCGCAGGTAGGTTCCGTCGCTCAGCGCAGGTAGGTTCCGTCGCTCAGCGCAGGTAGGTTCCGTCGCTCAGCGCAGGTAGGTTCCGTCGCTCAGCGCAGGTAGGCTCCGTCGCTCAGCGCAGGTAGGTTCCGTGGCTCTGCAGTGTCAGTCCTGCTACACAGAACAATGCACTGCCGAGAACCAATCATTTTCTGGACTTCGCAAAAGATCATTTCATTCTGTTTAAACGGAAAGATAATTGTGAAATGAGCGTTTTCCACAGCGAGCGTTCACAATTATCTCAGTGTAAATGTAGTTTACACAAGACCTTTCGCCTAATTTTTCTTGCTGAACTGGTCACACGATCTAATAGTAGCTGCAGAAGCAAAATAAAACTTTTTTTTGTGGTTTTTTTTTTCCGCCTCTAGTGAGCTAACATTAAGTTTTCACTGCGGGCATTTACATCATGTATGATATTGCCCAATCGTAAGCAGGCAGAAACACTCAAAAGAAAAGAAGAACACACCACTACCAAAGCTTAGAGCAGATTTCCCAGTGTGTGAGATGCAATGAAAGACAACTCTGATCTCCTGGTCTAGCCTCCTGCATGACTAGAGAGCTCTGATCTCCTGGTCTAACCTCCTGCATGACTAGAGAGCTCTGATCCCCTGGTCTAACCTCCTGCATGACTAGAGAGCTCTGATCTCCTGGTCTAACCTCCTGCATGACTAGAGAGCTCTGATCTCCTGGTCTAACCTCCTGCATGACTAGAGAGCAGAGATGAAGAGCACCTTCCAGATAAGGTCCTTGTCGGGGAAGGGCAGCATAACTGAGTATAGCCCTTCTATCGGCTCTCCTTTGAGTGTTGCTGCCTGCTTTCTATTGGTCCGCATCCTACTGGGAGAAGCAGGACACGCCCCCCAGTGAAAACTGTCTGATAACTATTTTTTTTAAAGTCCAAGTCGGTATTAACTCATTAGGTGCAAAATAGTTTGATTGCTAATGTCTCTTTAATGGAGAGACAAAAAAGCTTTTATTTCGCTCTTCGCTGGACAGAGACGGACTGCGCGGTGGTCAGGGGTCCGAGGCGGACTGCGCGGTGGTCAGGGGTCCGAGGCGGACTGCGCGGTGGTCAGGGGTCCGAGGCGGACTGCGCGGTGGTCAGGGGTCCGAGGCGGACTGCGCGGTGGTCAGGGGTCCGAGGCGGACTGCGCGGTGGTCAGGGGTCCGAGGCGGACTGCGCGGTGGTCAGGGGTCCGAGGCGGACTGCGCGGTGGTCAGGGGTCCGAGGCGGACTGCGCGGTGGTCAGGGGTCCGAGGCGGACTGCGCGGTGGTCAGGGGTCCGAGGCGGACTGCGCGGTGGTCAGGGATCCGAGGCGGACCGCGCGGTGGTCAGGGGTCCGCGGCGGACCGCGCGGTGGTCAGGGGTCCGCGGCGGACCGCGCGGTGGTCAGGGGTCCGCGGCGGACCGCGCGGTGGTCAGGGGTCCGCGGCGGACCGCGCGGTGGTCAGGGGTCCGCGGCGGACTGCGCGGTGGTCAGGGGTCCGCGGCGGACTGCGCGGTGGTCAGGGGGCAGGGACGGACATTGATCTGCTCCAGCACTGAATGACATGATGGACTTTCTGCTTTCCTTGGCAGTGCGTGCGGCCATGGTTTTGGCGTGTATTGTCCTCTGCTGTGCAGTGGTCATTGGTTCAGAGACGTTTTCCACCTAGAGTCGCCGCTGCCAGAGCTGGAGATGTGCTGTTCTGGCCACTACTGGGGTGTTGTGCAGTAGAGCCTGCTAGTCCATTATCTGCTGATCAGAGTATTGGTATGCTAGTCTATAAATCAGTTTATTCTCTTTTAGGGACAGGTGATGTAAGTGACATCGGCCTTGGGAAGGGACGCTACTATAGTGTGAATGTGCCCTTACAGGATGGGATCACGGATGACAAATATTACCAAGTCTGTGAAGGGTAAGACTATATTACGTCCAGGAGAAGGCAGACATGGCCGGAGGCTTTTGTTGCCTGTTTTCTTCTTGATATCTTATTGTAAATCCAGCAATGATGACTTCTCTGCTTTCCTTATTTTTCCATATTGAAGCTTCTTCACTGTATTTACCAAACCATCATTAAAGGGAACCTATCGGCTGGTGTTTGCTGCCCCATCTGAGAGCAGCGTATACTCGGCGGTTTCCGTTCTCTGCCGGTGTCAGCGGCGCTCCAGGCCACTCCAGCATCACATGGCTGCATCTGTCACCTGCCGAATCGTGGTGCCTGCCCGGGGGAAGGGGCGGTCGCCTGCTCGGGGGAAGGGGCGGTCGCCTGCTCGGGGGAAGGGGCGGTCGCCTGCTCGGGGGAAGGGGCGGTGTCTGCTCGGGGGAAGAGGAGGGCGTCTGCTCGGGGGAAGGGGAGGACGCCTGCGCGGGGGAAGGGGAGAACGCCCGCACGTCCTTTGTTTTTTCTCCTCTTGTTTTTGTGGCATAGTTGTGTACAAGCAGCTGGCATCAGTTTCTATTGACCAATCACAATAGGAGATCATTTAAAAGGAATGTGTCACCATGTTTTTGCAATTTAATCTGAGAATTACCAGGTGTCAGTGTATATGGATTTACACTGGGTACGGAAAGTATTTAGATCTTTTAAATTTTTCACTGTTTCATTGCAGCCATTTGGTAAATTCTAAAAAGTTCCTTTTTTTCCTCATTAATGTACACTCTGCACCCCATCTTGACTTAAAGAAAACAGAAATGTAGAAATGTTTGCAAATTTATTAAAAAAGAAAAATTAAAATAGCACTTGTTCATAAGTATTCAGACCCTTAGCTCAGTATTGAGTAGAAGCCCCTTTTGAGCTAGTACAGCCATGAGTCTTCTTGGGAATGATGCTACAAGTTTTTCACCCCTGGATTTGGGGATCCTCGGCCATTCTTCCTTGCAGATCCTCTCCAGTTCTGTCAGGTTGGATGGTGAATGTTGGTGGACAGCCATTTTCAGGTCTCTCTAGAGATGCTCAATTTGGTTTAGGTCAGGGCTCTGGTTGGACCAGTCAAGAATGGTCACAGAGTTGTTCTGAAGCCACTCCTTTGTTATTTTAGCTGTGTGCTTAGGGTCATTGTCTTGTTGGAAGGTTCACCTTCGACCAAGTCTGAGGTCCAGAGCACTCTGGAAGAGGTTTTCATCCAGGATATCTCTGTACTTGGCCGCATTCATGTTTCCTTCAATTGCAACCAGTCGTTCTGTCCCTGCGGCTGAAAAACACTCCTATAGCATGATGCCACCACCTTGTTTCACTGTTGGGATTGTATTGTGCAGATGATGAGCAGTGCAGAGTACACTCTGCACTCCATCTTGATTGGAAAAAAAACCAAATGTAGAAATTTTTCAAATTTATTAAAAAAGAAAAACTGAAATATCACATGGTCATAAGTATTCAGACCCTTTACTCAGACACTCATATTTAAGTCACATGCTGTCCATTTCATTGTGATCCTCCTTGAGATGGTTCTACTCCTTCATTGCAGTCCAGCTGTGTTTAATTAAACTGATAGGACTTGATTTGGAAAGGCACGCACCTATATAAGACCTCACAGCTCACAGTGCATGTCAGACCAAATGAGAATCATGAGCTCAAAAGGAACTGCCCAAGGAGCTCAGAGACAGAATTGTGGCAAGGCACAAGGCCAAGGTTACAAAAGAATTTCTGCATTACTCAAGGTTCCTAAGATCACAGTGGCCTTTATAATCCTTAAATGGAAGAAGTTTGTGACCACCAGAAGTCTTCCTAGACCTGGCCGTCCTGCCAAACTGAGCAATCATGGGATAAGAGTCTTGGTGAGAGAGGTAAAGAAGAACCCCAAGATCACTGTGGCTGAGCTCCAGAGATGCAGTAGGCAGATGGGAGAAAGCTCCACAAAGTCTTCTATCACTACAACCCTTCACCAGCCGGGCCTTTATGGCAGAGTGGCCAGACGGAAGCCTCTCCTTAGTGCAACACATATGAAAGCCCGCGTAGAGTTTGCTCAAAAACACATGAAGGACTCCCAGACTGAGAAATAAGATTCTCTGGTCTGATGAGACGAAGATAGAACTTTTTGGTGATAATTCTAAGCGGTATGTGTGGAGAAAACCAGGCACTGCTGATCACCTGCCCAATACAATCCCAACAGTGAAACATGGTGGTGGCAGCATCATGCTATGGGGGTGTTTTTGAGCTGCAGGGACAAGACGACTGGTTGCAATTGAAGGAAACATGAATGCTGCCAAGTACAGAGGTATCCTGGATGAAAACCTCTTCTAGAGTACTCTGGACCTCAGACTTGGCCGAAGGTTCACCTTCCAACAAGACAATGACCCTAAGCACACAGCTAAAATAACAAATGAGAGGCTTCAGAACAACTCTGTGACCATTCTTGACTGGCCCAGCCAGAGCCCTGACCTAAACCCAATTGAGCATCTCTGGAGAGACCTGAAAATGGCTGTCCACCAACATTCACCATCCAACCTGACGGAACTGGAGAGGATCTGCAAGGAAGAATGGCCGAGGATCCCCAAATCCAGGTGTGAAAAACTTTCCCAAGAAGACTCATGGCTGTACTAGCTCAAAAGGGGGCTTCTACTCAATACTGAGCAAAGGGTCTGAATACTTATGACCATGTGATATTTCAGTTTTTCTTTTTTAATAAATTTGCAAAACTTTCTACATTTCTGTTTTTTTCAGTCAAGATGGGGTGCAGAGTGTACATTAATGAGAAAAAAAATGAACTTTTTAGAGTTTACCAAATGGCTGCAATGAAACAAAGAGTGAAAAATGTAAAGGGGTCTAAATACTTTCCGTACCCACTGTATACCACAGTACAAACAAATATAATGAGGTAGTATAGGTTACCAAATGTGTCATTAGTGTCAGATCAAAAGGGGGGAGTGGGATAATATCAGACCCAATGTCTTTAAACCAAACACTATGGTTCCCCCTTTAAAAAAAAAAAAAATCTGCTCCTGCTAACAAATCCTCTCTTCCATTGTATCCATGATATATAGCAAAATAAAGACTAATGTAATGAAGTAGCATAGGTTACCTAGTGTTGCAGTGGTCAACCAGGCACAAGGACTGAGAGACATTATGTCATCTCACCCCGACGCGCGTTTCACCTCGCTTCTTTTGGCTCATGTCAGGGTGAGGGGCAGTTGCCTTAGTATACTAACTATCCACCATTGGAAGTGAACGAGGTCCTTTAAGTCCATGATGCTTGTGATGTACTTGGCTCATGATGTGTCTGCTATGCTTCATCATGTGATAAGAAACATCCTGGATATGCATGGTAAGCATGCATTCCAGGACGTGCGTGAGGCAAGAAAACATGCACATCCTCATTCGGTACGTATATGTAAGTGATACAATTAGTTATCTATAAGTGCCAGTGCTAACAGTTAGAGAACTGTTGCTGAAAAAACTATAGATCAGTGCCAGCGTCTAGTAAACACACAACCATTACCTATAGCCACCAAAAACAAGTGACATATGTACAAGTGATAGATCCATAAATCCCAGAAAATCTATATCTAAAAAGCTAAATATACGATCTAGGACATAAAACAAAGAGCATAGATGAAAAAAAATTCTATATATTATATGTAACACCTCGCTGGAATCAGGGTCTCTGCCCCTACATTAAGCTGCTCTAAGATGGGGAAGCATAAATCTGGTGACAGATTCCCTTGGTTTGCTATTTATTGGAGTCACACTTTGACCCTGAGGTCTCTACTCTATGGAATACTGCTGACCTGGCATTTGTGACTGGTTCACACCCATGGTGGCTAGAGGTGGGAGGATGGTCTTCTGCTCTTCAGAAATCATTGGCTTACCACTGAGCTGTGCAGATTCACTATACCTGAGCTCCTCAGTCTAACCACAAAATCATCTGGCATCGGGCACCCATCTGGGGTAACACCCTCAATGTTCTGAATATTACACAGAATATACTCTACCACATGGTACAGTTATTATGTAATGCTGTGCCATGATGGCCAAGGTTACATGACAAACCGCTATCTGAGATAATGTTATAATCCTCCTATTACAAAATCTCAAATGACACCTTTATCTCTGAATTACGTTTCACTCTGATTACTGCTTGGCTGAACTGCCCTCAGGATTATATCCATGTTCCGCCTTTAATAACATCATGGTTTGATTTGGGGATTCAAGCTGATGGCTTCTTGCTCCGTGGTCGGTTCTCCTTTCTGCTGAGCTGTTGCCCTTTTCTTATGCTGATGGTTCCGATTGCCTTTATTTTTCCTTTCTCGGTTGCTCCTCTCCAGGTGTTTCCCATTGTTCTGTTTTGGTTGCCCTATCACAGTCTGGGTTGAGCTATATATATTCTCCCTTCACTACACTCCCTTGCTGGCTATACTTCTACTAGTTGGACTAGTGCCAAGAAGTTAATGCTCTTCAGTGAAGAGATTTTCCCTGTTACGGAAACACTTTGTATTTCTGCTGATTGTTTTGTTTATCTGCCTTCCCAGCACCTCTCTTTTCTCCTCAGTTAGGTTGGTCGTAGGTTAAACTTGTTTAATTATTCTCCTCTTTTTTTCCTTTGTGCGCATGCTTTTAGTTTCCTCTCCCTGTGTCCTCATATCCAACTGCACACTTTTCCTCCTCTGGTTAGCTGGGCGCAGCAGACTCCCCATTGGTCCCTCAGGAGGTACAAGAAACCCCTTGACGACCCTTTAGGGAGTCAGGTTCGAGGTGGTGTTTTTTGTTGTGCATCTAGGGATTGTCTAGTCTATACAGGGACCTGTAGGGTGTGGGTGCCGCTATTCTGTGTTGTAGGCTTTAATATTCCGTGAGTTATGTGCATAACAAATATGTCATACAACTGTGCCTTAATTGCCTGCTGTGATGAACCATCCATACTCACAGAACTCGTACATACTCATACACGCTCAGAGAACTCGTACATACTCATACACGCTCACAGAACTCGTACATACTAATACACGCTCAGAGAACTCGTACACACTCATACACGCTCAGAGAACTCGTACACACTCATACACTCTCAGAGAACTCGTACATACTCATACACGCTCAGAGAACTCGTACACGCTCAGAGAACTCGTACATACTCATACACGCTCAGAGAACTCGTACATACTCATACACGCTCAGAGAACTCGTACACACTCATACACGCTCAGAGAACTCGTACATACTCATACACGCTCAGAGAACTCGTACATACTCATACACGCTCAGAGAACTCGTACACACTCATACACGCTCAGAGAACTCGTACACACTCATACACTCTCAGAACTCGTACATACTCATACACGCTCTCAGAACTCGTACATACTCATACACGCTCAGAGAACTCGTACATACTCGTACACGCTCAGAGAACTCGTACATACTCGTGCACGCTCAGAGAACTCGTACACACTCGTACACGCTCAGAGAACTCGTACATACTCATGCACGCTCAGAGAACTCGTACACACTCATACACGCTCTCAGAACTCGTACATACTCATACACGCTCTCAGAACTCGTACACACTCGTACACGCTCTCAGAACTCGTACACGCTCTCAGAACTCGTACACGCTCTCAGAACTCGTACACGCTCTCAGAACTCGTACACACTCATACACGCTCAGAGAACTCGTACACGCTCGTACACGCTCAGAGAACTCGTACATACTCGTACACGCTCAGAGAACTCGTACATACTCATACACGCTCAGAGAACTCGTACATACTCATACACGCTCAGAGAACTCGTACATACTCATACACGCTCAGAGAACTCGTACATACTCATACACGCTCAGAGAACTCGTACACACTCATACACGCTCTCGGAACCCGTACATACTCATGCACGCTCAGAGAACTCGTACATACTCATACACGCTCAGAGAACTCGTACATACTCATACACGCTCAGAGAACTCGTACATACTCATGCACGCTCAGAGAACTCGTACATACTCATGCACGCTGAGAGAACTCGTACATACTCATACACGCTCAGAGAACTCGTACATACTCATACACGCTCAGAGAACTCGTACATACTCATACACGCTCAGAGAACTCGTACATACTCATACACGCTCAGAGAACTCGTACATACTCATACACGCTCAGAGAACTTGTACATACTCATACACGCTCAGAGAACTCGTACATACTCATACACGCTCAGAGAACTCGTACATACTCATACACGCTCAGAGAACTCGTACATACTCGTACACGCTCAGAGAACTCGTACACACTCGTACACGCTCAGAGAACTCGTACACACTCGTACACGCTCAGAGAACTCGTACACACTCGTACACGCTCAGAGAACTCGTACACGCTCAGAGAACTCGTACATACTCGTACACGCTCAGAGAACTCGTACATACTCGTACACGCTCAGAGAACTCGTACATACTCATACACGCTCAGAGAACTCGTACACACTCATACACGCTCAGAGAACTCGTACACACTCATACACGCTCAGAGAACTCGTACATACTCATACACTCTCTCAGAAAACTCGTACATACTCATACACTCTCTCAGAAAACTCGTACATACTCATACACGCTCAGAGAACTCGTACATACTCATACACGCTCAGAGAACTCGTACATACTCATACACGCTCAGAGAACTCGTACATACTCATACACGCTCAGAGAACTCGTACACACTCATACACGCTCAGAGAACTCGTACACACTCATACACGCTCAGAGAACTCGTACATACTCATACACTCTCTCAGAACTCGTACACACTCATACACGCTCAGAGAACTCGTACATACTCATACACGCTCTCAGAACTCGTACATACTCATACACGCTCTCAGAACTCGTACATACTCATACACGCTCTCAGAACTCGTACATACTCATACACGCTCTGAGAACTCGTACATACTCATACACGCTCAGAGAACTTGTACATACTCATACACGCTCAGAGAACTCGTACATACTCATACACGCTCAGAGAACTCGTACATACTCATACACGCTCTCAGAACTCGTACACACTCATACACGCTCTCAGAACTCGTACATACTCATGCACGCTCAGAGAACTCGTACATACTCATGCACGCTCATAGAACTCGTACATACTCATACACGCTCATAGAACTCGTACATACTCATACACGCTCTCAGAACTCGTACATACTCATACACGCTCTCAGAACTCGTACACACTCATACACGCTCTCAGAACTCGTACATACTCATACACGCTCATAGAACTCGTACATACTCATGCACGCTCTCAGAACTCGTACATACTCATGCACGCTCTCAGAACTCGTACACACTCATACACGCTCTCAGAACTCGTACATACTCATGCACGCTCTCAGAACTCGTACATACTCATGCACGCTCTCAGAACTCGTACACACTCATACACGCTCTCAGAACTCGTACATACTCATACACGCTCAGAGAACTCGTACATACTCATGCACGCTCTCAGAACTCGTACACACTCATACACGCTCTCAGAACTCGTACATACTCATACACGCTCAGAGAATTCGTACATACTCATGCACGCTCTCAGAATTCGTACACACTTATACACGCTCTCAGAACTCGTACATACTCATGCACGCTCTCAGAACTCGTACATACTCATGCACGCTCTCAGAACTCGTACATACTCATGCACGCTCTCAGCACTCATACACGCTCTCAGCACTCGTGCACGCTCTCAGCACTCGTGCACGCTCTTAGCTCTCGTGCACGCTCTCAGAACTATTCTGTTCTGTTTTCTTTTACTGCAGCTCATCTGTGAGTGTTGCATTTAGTTTGGCTACACCGGCTACCGCTAATCCTAGCCACTGGTATCTTTCCATTTACCTGTGTGCATTGTGGCTTCGGCTCGGGTTTCCTCACAGAAATAATAGGTACTTCTACATTAACAAAAAAAGAAGAAATTGTTGTTTTTTGGTTTTCTGGTTTCAGAAAATTTGTACCCAGGTGCATTTTGTTTAAATAAAATAAATGTGCTGTACTCACAAGCCCCAGGTCCATCACCCAGTGTCGGTCGCTGCCTTGGTATCTGTTTGTTTGCAGGGCTGGCATCACGTTGACAGCACTGCAGACAATGACCAGGGAGGTGGCGGAGACTCGGGGCCGCTGGACCTGGGGTTGGTGAGTATAGCTAGATTGTAGTTTTTTGTTTTTTTTTAACAAACTATTCTTGGGAACACAACTTTTCTGTAACTGGTAAATGTATTTAATGGACACGCACCATTGATATCACGTGGAGATATTGTCATAATTTAGTCACGTTACTTAAGCAACAGGCATAGGAAAGACGCTAATTTTACTGAAGAGGCATACAAAGAAATGAATAGTTTGTTAAATCACCACGTGCCTAAGACAGATCATTCAGAAGATCTGCAGCCATTGACGGCATAGTCTCTGGAATACGTCCTCCGTGTTTACCCAGCATGGGCCGAGTTTTCTTAAAAGAAACTGATTTAAAATGAATGTGTGGTTTCAGGAGAATGTGCAGCACAATGTCTGCCTCTAGCGCCTCCTCCCTCCTCGTCCTTCTCCTTCTCCATAGAATCTTATAGGCACCAACTGCCTTCTCCTTTTTTAGTAATATGAAACTCTGTATACACTGAAGACAGATATTACAGAGTAAAAGATCAGGTCAGGGGGAGTAAGAAGCAGATTTCTTTGATAGGATATATTACAAAGTTTCTTATTTTTATGTGATTTGTTAAAAAAAATAAAACAATAGTTTACTTTTTATTGTTTTTTTTTTAAATGACTGTCTGTAACAAGATTGGTAACATTTTATGAAATGTCCTTTGTCTTACAGGGTGCTGAAGGAAGTGTTTGCAACATTTAACCCCGAAGCTGTTGTCTTGCAGTTGGGGGCCGATACGATTGCAGGAGACCCCATGTGTTCATTCAACATGACCCCCGAGGGCATTGGGAAGTGCCTGAAGTACGTCTTACAGTGGCAGCTGCCCACTCTGCTCCTAGGAGGAGGTGACCACCTATGGAGATTCTCACAAGGATTCGGCTTCCTTCAGAACATTAGTATATGAGCCATGTGTAAGGGCACGTTCACACTGCGGCCATTTCACAGACAAAACCCAGTAAAAAAAAAAAAACTAATCTACCACATACATTATAGTAAGTAAATGATAATAGTACATGTAAATAACATGGGGTACTTAGTTAATGGTATTTTTTATCAAAAAGGCGTAAAAGCCATCCCAGCACGACAAGGTGTACCCATTGGGACAGTCCTATCCTGTATGTAGTAGTAAATGCTCACCTTGTGTCAGCCGACCTCAGTGTGAATAAGGGCAGAGCAGGACGGGCCGAGCTGTCCATGGGAAGCTGTGCAGATAAATGCCCTGCTCAGAAACGACTTTTTTTTTCTAGCAAAATAGCATTAACGAAGCCCCCCATGTTATTTTTATGTACGGCTATTATTTACTTAATGTAGGGTATATGCTCATTTTGTTTTTTTTTATTGGGTTTTGTCTGTGAAATGGCCACAGTGTGAAGGTGCTCTTACACATTGCACGTACACCAGCTTATGCTCCGGCTCATGTCTTTGGGTCTTTGGTTTTGCTGTAGTTTCTTGTACTTTGTATGGCTCCCTCTTTATGATCTGGGCATTTATCTGTACAGCCCCTGTCCTCTTTTGCCGTTATTCACACTGAGGTCGGCTGACACAAGGTAAGGTGTTAATGCTATAGACAGGATAGGAGCATCCTGATGGGTACACCTTGTCATGGTGGGATGGCTTTTACTTTTTTGATCAAAATAGCGTTAACTAAGTCCCCATGGTGAGCTGTCGCGGTGCCGTCCTGTCACTGGTGAGCTGTCGCGGTGCCATCCGGTCACTGGTGAGCTGTCGCGGTGCCATCCGGTCACTGGTGAGCTGTCGCGGTGCCATCCGGTTACTGGTGAGCTGGCGCGGTGCCATCCTGTCACTGGTGAGCTGGTGTGGTGCCGTTCTCACTTGACTAGTCCGCTTCCACAGAGGATTGACAGCTCTTATAATAACCTCCTCTGTGGTAGGGTCCTCTGACCTGCTGTTATAATAACCACCTCTAGGGTGTGGTCCTCTGACCTGCTGTTATAATAACCACCTCTGTGGCGGGGTCCACTGCCCTGCCCTGTGGCGGGGTCCACTGCCCTGCCCTGTGGCGGGGTCCACTGCCCTGCCCTGCGGCGGGGTCCACTGCCCTGCCCTGCGGCGGGGTCCACTGCCCTGCCCTGCGGCGGGGTCCACTGCCCTGCCCTGCGGCGGGGTCCACTGCCCTGTCCTGCGGCGGGCTCCTCTGGACCTGCTGCTCGGCGGCGGGCTCCTCTGGACCTGCTGCTCGGCGGCGGGCTCCTCTGGACCTGCTGCTCGGCGGCGGGCTCCTCTGGACCTGCTGCTCGGCGGCGGGCTCCTCTGGACCTGCTGCTCGGCGGCGGGCTCCTCTGGACCTGCTGCTCGGTGGTGGGCTCCCCTGGACCTGCTGCGGGCTCCCATGGACCTGCTGCGGGCTCCCCTGGACCTGCTGCTCGGCGGCGGGCTCCCCTGTCCTGCTGCGGGCTCCCCTGGACCTGCTGCTCGGCGGCGGGCTCCCCTGTCCTGCTGCGGGCTCCCCTGGACCTGCTGCGGGCTCCCCTGGACCTGCTGCGGGCTCCCCTGGACCTGCTGCTCGGCGGCGGGCTCCCCTGTCCTGCTGCGGGCTCCCCTGGACCTGCTGCTCGGCGGCGGGCTCCCCTGGACCTGCTGCGGGCTCCCCTGGACCTGCTGCGGGCTCCCCTGGACCTGCTGCTCGGCGGCGGGCTCCCCTGTCCTGCTGCGGGCTCCCCTGGACCTGCTGCTCGGTGGGTGGCGGGCTCCCCTGGACCTGCTGCTCGGTGGGTGGCGGGCTCCCCTGGACCTGCTGCTCGGTGGGTGGCGGGCTCCCCTGGACCTGCTGCTCGGTGGGTGGCGGGCTCCCCTGGACCTGCTGCTCGGTGGGTGGCGGGCTCCCCTGGACCTGCTGCTCGGTGGGTGGCGGGCTCCCCTGGACCTGCTGCTCGGTGGGTGGCGGGCTCCCCTGGACCTGCTGCTCGGTGGGTGGCGGGCTCCCCTGGACCTGCTGCTCGGTGGGTGGCGGGCTCCCCTGGACCTGCTGCTCGGTGGGTGGCGGGCTCCCCTGGACCTGCTGCTCGGTGGGTGGCGGGCTCCCCTTGGACCTGCTGCTCGGTGGGTGGCGGGCTCCCCTGGACCTGCTGCTCGGTGGGTGGCGGGCTCCCCTGGACCTGCTGCTCGGTGGGTGGCGGGCTCCCCTGGACCTGCTGCTCGGTGGGTGGCGGGCTCCCCTGGACCTGCTGCTCGGTGGGTGGCGGGCTCCCCTGGACCTGCTGCTCGGTGGGTGGCGGGCTCCCCTGGACCTGCTGCTCGGTGGGTGGCGGGCTCCCCTGGACCTGCTGCTCGGTGGGTGGCGGGCTCCCCTGGACCTGCTGCTCGGTGGGTGGCGGGCTCCCCTGTCCTGCTGCGGGCTCTCCTGGACCTGCTGCTCGGTGGTGGGCTCCCCTGGACCTGCGGCTCGGCAGTGGGCTCCCCTGTCCTGCTGCGGGCTCCCCTGGACCTGCTGCTCGGCAGCGGGCTCCTCTGGACCTGCTGCGGGCTCCCCTGGACCTGCTGCTCGGCGGCGGGCTCCTCTGGACCTGCTGCTCGGTGGTGGGCTCCCCTGGACCTGCTGCTCGGTGGTGGGCTCCCCTGGACCTGCTGCTCGGTGGTGGGCTCCCCTGGACCTGCTGCTCGGCAGCGGGCTCCTCTGGACCTGCTGCTCGGTGGTGGGCTCCCCTGGACCTGCTGCTCGGCGGCGGGCTCCCCTGGACCTGCTGCTCGGCGGCGGGCTCCCCTGGACCTGCTGCTCGGCGGCGGGCTCCACTGGACCTGCTGCTCGGCGGCGGGCTCCACTGGACCTGCTGCTCGGCGGCGGGCTCCCCTGGACCTGCTGCGGGCTCCCCTGGACCTGCTGCGGGCTCCCCTGGACCTGCTGCGGGCTCCCCTGGACCTGCTGCGGGCTCCCCTGGACCTGCTGCTTGGTGGCGGGCTCCCCTGGACCTGCTCCATCATCCTCTCACTCATGGTTTCTATTCTTTCCTTGTAGTTTCTTGCAGTAGTAGATAGTTGAGGAGATGTGGAGGTGACTCCTGACTGCTCCGAGCTTCTTAGCTGCTGTTCTCTCTCTTAGGAGGATACCATCTTGCCAACACGGCTCGGTGCTGGACGTACCTGACCGCAGTGATCCTAGGCCGGACCTTATCTTCTGAGATCCCAGACCACGAGGTAGGCCATACTCTCTGCCTCATATTGCGCATTCTGGGGGGATAAAAACCTGAATGAGCCATTCCAGGTAATCGAGTCACGTTATCCCTTCTAAGCTTGTGAATGCTTTTATTGTATGAAGACACTGAACAAAGGCTCCTGTGTGCTCGCCCTGCTGGCGGGGTCCTCTACCTCTTCATCATATCTGCTGGATGCCCTTTTTGCATCTTACATTTTTTACAAGGTATTTCTTGAGCTAATAAACCTCCTGAATTCTTCTATAATTGCAAACTGGTATTAGTTTTACCTGCTATCTACTGAAAGAGGCTCAAAACAATGTCTCGTTTACAACCTTAACCCCCTATTTACCTGTGCCATGTAACATTGGCACAGGTCGCATGCGGGGTGCATGAAGCGGGCCGAGCCCATTATGCGGCAGGTGTCCACTGTGTTACATCTGCCTGTAGCTCCGATCACTGCTGGTCCACCATACATTGGTCATATATTTCTGCCACACGCCATGCAGCTTCGGGTTAGCTGGGCAGCTGGGGGACTACTCACTGCCATTTTGTTCCTCCTAGGAGACCCGGCTGTGGCTGGACTCCGCAGGAGAATGTGAATTGCACTTTATACTACAATACTGTTGTGCTTGAATATATGGAATTTTCAGCAATCAAACAATTGCTGGTTTAAGCCAATAAAGGGACTAAGAAATAATTTTTAAATGAAAAAATATATATTAGTATATATCACATATTGAACTGTTTCTGTAGATCATTAAAGGGAAAAAACTTTGTAAACATGATCTAGTTTTAACAAAAATAACTGTTTAATTCGCTCCTTTTCCCAGTTCAAAAATAAGAATATTCACAAATTAGAAAAAAAACATGTTTGGCATCATTACATCTATCAAAATATAAACTCATTCACCCCGAATGTTCAAGGGAACCTGTCATGAAAAAAAAAAACAGTTAATTTGCAGATATGGGGTTAATCTGCAGGATAATGGAGATTCAAGCTGCTCGGTGCCTGCACTGAGAGCCCCGCTGCCAGAAGGACATGGACTTCATCCCTCCCTGCAGCCTCGAGCTTTCAGCGTAATGCTGAGCCGGCAGTCAGTGCCGGGGCGGTTACAGCCGCCACTCGCAATGCACTGAGCGGTGACTGAAGCCGCGCTGGTGTCACCTCTGTGACTGAGAGCCCCGCTGCCAGGAGGACATGGACTTCATCCCTCCCTGCAGCCTCGAGGTCTCAGCGTAATGCTGAGCCGGCAGTCAGTGCCGGGGTGGTTACAGCCGCCACTCGCAATGCACTGAGCGGTGACTGAAGCCGCGCCGGTATCACCTCTGTGACTGAGAGCCCCGCTGCCAGGAGGACATGGACTTCATCCCTCTCTGCAGCCTCGAGCTTTCAGCGTAATGCTGAGCCGGCAGTCAGTGCCGGGGCGGTTACAGCCGCCACTCGCAATGCACTGAGCGGTGACTGAAGCCGCGCCGGTATCACCTCTGTGACTGAGAGCCCCGCTGCCAGGAGGACATGGACTTCATCCCTCCCTGCAGCTTCGAGGTCTCAGCGTAATGCTGAGCCGGCAGTCAGTGCCGGGGTGGTTACAGCCGCCACTCGCAATGCACTGAGCGGTGACTGAAGCCGCGCCGGTATCACCTCTGTGACTGAGAGCCCCGCTGCCAGGAGGACATGGACTTCATCCCTCTCTGCAGCCTCGAGCTTTCAGCGTAATGCTGAGCCGGCAGTGAGTGCCGGGGCGGTTACAGCCGCCACTTGCAATGCACTGAGCTGTGACTGAAGCCGTGCCGGCGTCACCTCTGTGACTGAGAGCCCCGCTGCCAGGAGGACATGGACTTCATCCCTCTCTGCAGCCTCGAGCTTTCAGCGTAATGCTGAGCCGGCAGTCAGTGCTGGGGCGGTTACAGCCGCCACTTGCAATGCACTGAGCTGTGACTGAAGCCGCGCCGGCGTCACCTCTGTGACTGAGAGCCCCGCTGCCAGGAGGACATGGACTTCATCCCTCCCTGCAGCCTCGAGCTTTCAGCATAATGCTGAGTCGGCAGTCAGTGCCGGGGTGGTTACAGCTGCCCTCGCAATGCACTGAGCGGTGACTGAAGCCGCGCCGGCGTCACCTCTGTGACTGAGAGCCCCGCTGCCAGGAGGACATGGACTTCATCCCTCTCTGCAGCCTCGAGCTTTCAGCGTAATGCTGAGCCGGCAGTCAGTGCCGGGGTGGTTACAGCCGCCACTCGCAATGCACTGAGCTGTGACTGAAGCCGCGCCGGTGTCACCTCTGTGACTGAGAGCCCCGCTGCCAGGAGGACATGGACTTCATCCCTCTCTGCAGCCTCGAGCTTTCAGTGTAATGCTGAGCCGGCAGTCAGTGCCGGGGTGGTTACAGCTGCCCTCGCAATGCACTGAGCGGTGACTGAAGCCGCGCCGCCATCACCTCTGTTTGGCAGGGTTGAGGATAGCCTGCCCTCCGCATTGACAGGTTTTGGTTGCACTGTACGTGATACATGATTTTGTATTTAGTTCTTCACAGAGTACGGGCCGGATTATGTCCTGGAGATTACACCCAGCTGTCGCTCTGACCAGAATAATGCCCAGACGGTGCAGCAGATTTTGGCTTCAATCAAAGGTAAGGCTCTGGGGAAGATGTAACCTGATTGGCTCTTGGGTGGCGTCTCAGTGGTTTTTCTTTTATTTTAAAATAATTTTAAAAACTATAAAATCAGCATTTCAGTGGATTATTGCCACCAGCTCCAGCTACTGCTGTTCCCGCACCAATGAAGGTGGTGTCCCAGCGTTCTGAAGACAGTGAATGGTGCTTACATCTGTGCCGGCGTGCACAATGGCATCCTGTAGCCAGTGGTCACTGTAGTCATTGCATTATGTGCTGCCCCCAAAAAATAAGGCAAGACTTATATAATAGAATGCTTAAAGGAAATGTCCAGCCTCATGCCGACTACACAGGTGCGGCCTCGCCCAATGTAAGTGTATTGACTGTGGACGGGAGTATGCATTGCGTACACCTGCAGTACATGACTGCCGCTGCAGACAGTGCGCAGTGCACGCAATGTGAGGATTCACAAGTCTGCGGTCAGATCGAGGGACTGCAGGCAGGCTTGTAGTTTTAGATCGAACAACCCCTGTAAAGAGTAATCGTCCTTTTTAATTTATTTCATAAATTTATAGTTCACATGAGAATAAGAAACTTCATAATCTATCAGATAAATCTGATTACTTCTCCTGGACGGATGATTCATTCTCAAAATTGTAAATTCAGCTGTGAAATCTGTATTCAATTAATACAGATATTCCCATTACTGAGAGGAGATGGCAGTTGGTGCCTATAAGATTCTATGGAGAACTGTAACTGTTGTTTCAAGAGCACTTGCAGCAGAGTCTGCCGGCCTCCAGCTCCTTCCTTAGCTCCTCCCTCAGCTCCTCCCTCTCCATGGAATTTTAAAAGCACCAACAATCATCTCCTATTTCAGTAATATGAATGTCTGTCTTCACGAACTACAGACTGAGAATGAAAGATCGGTCGTGGAGGAGAATGAAGCAGATTTCTCTGATAAGATATATTACAAAGTTTATGATTTTATCGTGTACTATTGATTTATGTGAAACAAAGTAAAACGCCGGTGATGCTTTAAATCACACATTAGTTCTTAAAGTGGTTGCCCACTACTTTTACATAGGGCATCAATGGATGATCGGCCGGGGTCCCACACGCGGCACCTCTGCCGATTAGCTGTTGTTGGCGCCAGCGGCCGGAAGTGCTCACCTGTGGGGCTCCGCCGTCAAGTGGTAGTGGCCGCCGTGGTGTACTGCACATCCGCCTCCTATTCAATTGAGTGAGTAACTGTGAATAATCCCGCCCACACCACTGATTGGCAGCTTTCTGTGTATAACCCCTCCCCACACCACTGATTGGCAGCTTTCTGTGTATAACCCCTCCCCACACCACTGATTGGTAGCTTTCTGTGTATAACCCCTCCCCACACCACTGATTGGCAGCTTTCTGTGTATAACCCCTCCCCACACCACTGATTGGCAGCTTTCTGTGTATAACCCCTCCCCACACAACTGATTGGTAGCTTTCTGTGTATAACCCCTCCCCACACCACTGATTGGTAGCTTTCTGTGTGTAACCCCACACCACTGATTGGTAGCTTTCTGTGTGTAACCCCACACCACTGATTGGTAGCTTTCTGTGTGTAACCCCACACCACTGATTGGCAGCTTTCTCTGTATCAGTGGTGGAAGCGAGCGTGGTTGGACTAACGTGCACGTGCCACGTTGTCCTGCAATGATAATCTCCTGCTAATAAAACACTGGTTGTATTGAAGCAGCAAAACACAGTCCAATAAGTGACACATGGCTGTAATCAGGGTCTCTGCTCCTACATCAGGCTGCTTTCAGATTACATAGGAAAAACCTGCTGACACTTTCCCTTTAAACCTTTCACGACATGTACTCAGCGCAAAAAAAATAAGCCCTCACCCGGCCCCAGATCGCGAAAAAAGGAGACACTACGGGTCTCGAAAAATGTAGAAGCATAATGGTAGGTCAGTTTTAGCATTTAGTGAACACAGTAAAAAAAATAAATAAAACAACTGTGGTATTGCACTTTTTTTGCAATTTCACCGCATTTGGAATTTTTTCCCCGTTTTCCCGTACATGATATGGTAAAACCAATGGTGGCGTTCAAAAGTACAACTCGTCCCGCAAAAAAACAAGCCCTCACATGGCCATATTGACCGAAAAATAAAAAAGTTATGGCTCTGGGAAGTAGGGGAGCATAAAACGAAAGCGCAAAAACGTAAAATGGCCCAGAGGTGAGGGGGTTAATGAATTGTCCAGTAGTGTCAGAACCAAACAGTGAGACCCTGGCAGAGTGTTCCTGGCAGCGACTCTTTTCCTCTATTCCTCTTTTCTGCTTTTCATTTGCAGAAGTCTAATTTTCCGGTTATATTTAGTAGTTTTATGTCAATGAAATAATTATCATAATTATACGAGAAAAAGACCCGAGGAGCAACCCGATGCAGGAATCCATGACACCACGCTGCTGCAGAGGTGGCCGAGCGATACATTGTATGATGACTATGGGGCTGAAGCCAAAATGCCCTAAGAAAAGTCAACTTGGTGGTTGTAAGACCCCTAACTCTTCCCATTGTCTCTCCCTCTTTTCAGGTAACCTGAAGCATATGACCTGACTCGTCCCTGGTGGCGGCACATGATCGTCCCTGGTGGCGGCACATGATCGTCCCTGGCGGCGGCACATGATCGTCCCTGGTGGCGGCACATGATCGTCCCGGGCGGCGGCACATGATCGTCCCGGGCGGCGGCACATGATCGTCCCGGGCGGCGGCACATGATCGTCCCGGGCGGCGGCACATGATCGTCGTGTGCATTCAGTTCACACCGACAGGATGATGCTCTTGTCTCATGGACATTAATGCTTTCTTTTAAGGACGTTTTGTATTGTGAATATTAAATATTGTTTATAAAATGTTAGTAGTTTGCACATTTATGACATGGGTTTTCTGCAGTTTGGAGCAATGATTATGCAGTAATTGTCCGGCTGGAGTCTGCTACATCGGGATAGTTTCTGACCAGTTTCCAAATGTAATGGTGTCTGCCTTGTAAGTGGAGGAGCCGGCACAGCACTTATACCAGCACCTTATAATCCACCTGTGAAGGGATTGATCTGCTATCGGTCTGTCACACCCAACTGCTATAAAGCTTTGACTCTATAACAAAGATCCACAGCTCCGGAAGTGACGTTCTCGTGGATAACTCCATACTCCGATGTTCTTCTGAGGAGGGTCCTTCAACCTGTGAGCTGGGGCTCGCGGCTTTCTGCATTAGCACCATGTCTGCAGATGGCTATGAAGAGCTGGTCTGCAGATGGTGACTTTTGTGAAGAGCCAGCTCTGGATGCACATATATTGGCTTTGGGGTGCAGAGATAAATTAATTTTGGTAGGCCGGAGAGAAGATGGCGCTGCCGGTCAGAGGAGGTGTGTAAAGCTGGATGGGATAATGTGGTGGGAGTGCTCGATGTTAGGATACAGAATGGCGGTAATGTGGAGACCCGTATGTAAGTACACTACCCCAGTGTGATTTATGTAGGAAGCACTGGCTGTCGTTATATTGATAATGGGGGCTTTGGTGGTCATTGCTGTGGAGGGAGTGGGGTCGGTGGTTGGATGTTACTACAGGGGACTGGATATGGCTCATGATCCTCTTAGACTAGAATGTGGCTCTCATGGTAAGAAAGGTTGGGGACCACTATCCTAAGGTACAAAGGAATTAATGGCCAAAAACTTGTCTGTATAAGGGCACATTCACAAGACCATGCCCCGTTCATCACTGCGATTACGCCAGATTTCAGAGTTGTGCAAAAATGTTGAGACTTTTGGTGTTTTAATGCCAGTTTCACCAAAATAGGCATGACAGCTGTTCACGCCGGCCTTGATAAATCTGGGCCCATGTCTATTATTACATTAATTGTGTGACGGGAGCTAGTTACCCCATCCGCAGATGTCCAATCTTCTTCTGCAGGCCCCTGACATGGAAAGGCTTTTCTTACACTGGGATATATAAAATATGACTATCGCACAGTGTCTCCAAGATGAACTGAACTTTTATTCTCGCAAGCAGGTTTTATAGAGAATCACACAGGCTATTTTTAACACCCATTGTTCTCACCAGATAATACCCACAGTAGGCTCCCAGACAGCAGTTATGCAACAGCCCATTAATCAGCACACTGTCTGTTTGCCACTGCTAAGTGAGCACAGGAAGTTGGGGGCCAAGAGTGCTACGGTCACATCACAAAATGTCCAACAATATGCGATCCACAATATTCACCCCACTTTATAACATTATGTCCCATTAGCTGCATAGGCTCTACGACAACCCCCATGTGGCAAAATCTTGGGAGTACGGGGTTAATCCGTCACAAATTGTATCCTGAAAAAATAGATCAGAAGAGGACATGTACTGAGTATAACGACACCGACGCGGTTACATAAAAAAAAATGATCGGAAAATCACATACAACCAAGAGCTAAATATACCAACAAAGCCATGCTTGCCATGGAGCGATCGGCCATTGCCTCCACTGATCATGGAAAATAAACTTTTCTGTGGACGACATGGACTAAACTACCTTGTCTCTACAATTGGTTGATTGCACAAGGTCGGTAATGCTAATAGTTGAATGACATTGTTTTATTACTGCACAAGCTTTCTGTCAGATTACAGGTTTTACTTCACTTCTATTTCACAACACTCATATTTAGTTTTTCATATAACAATAACAAGTTGCTGCTTCTGGCATATTCCCAGTTATACAAAGGCAAAGTCTTTATATAGTCAGAAAATAAGAAACATAAGTCAGACAAGAGGATGATAACATTAATGGCCCAGATCCTGGTGGGTTAACGAGACCTCGGCATGAAGGCATTCCTTCTCGTCTGTTGCGGATATAGAGGAATGTGTTAAGGTATGTGCACACGATGCAGAAATGCTCAGGATTTTTTCCTGAGCGTTTCTGCATCTCTCTGGCAGGAAAAAACGCATGCGGATTGTACATGCGGTTTCCTGCCAGGGACATGCGGAAATGAAGCGGTCTTCACTTTCATTTCCGCATGCGGGTTGACAAGCGATTTTAGCATCACTTGGAAAGTGCTTGTCAACTTCACACTATATAAATCCATGCAACCGGCAGCCGGCAACCAGCATGGATTTATATAGTGTGTGAATGTCAAAAAATAAAAAATAAATCTATACTTTACCCTCTGATGGCCCCCGGTGTCCTGCTTCATCGGTCCCGGCTGCCGGCAGTGAAGACTGTAGGACCTTCCGACGTCAGCGTCACGTGACCCGTCACATGACTCTGACGTCAGCGAAGGTCCTTCATTCAACCGCGAAGTGCGCGGGAAGCCGGCAGGACGCAGCGCGGGCCGTCAGAAGGTGAGAATATATATATTTTTTATTTTATTCTTTTTTTTTTTAATGGTACCTGGGTCTGGATGAGAGTCCTCTCCTCCACACCCGGGTACCATCCGCACATTAGACCGCATGAAAAGCGCATCAACATATACAGTGATGCGGATTCCATGCGGTCTAATGCAAGTCAATGGCGGCAAAAGAGCAGCGTTTCCGCAAAATTAATTGACATGCTGCGGATTTTTGACCGCAGCGTTTACGCTGTGGAAAAATCCCCATCATGGGCACAGCACATGCGGATTTCAATTGGGGAACATTGCTGCCCTTCTACCATGCGTTTTTCATGCTTTTACGCGGCGTTTACGCAACTGCAAAAACGCCGCGGAAACGCATGAAAAACGCATCGTGTGAACTCAGCCTTACGTTCTTGGGGTCAAGAGATCAGTACAAAAACAAACCACAGTACTAGGAAAGCATAATAACGAGTATTTACAGTTCAACTCCCATTATTGGTCCCTTCATGTTTTTCATACACTGCAATATCTACAGAAATAAATGGAAATGCACCAAAGTTATATCCTCAGGATTTTTTAATTAGTGGTCCAAAGTAACAACAATAAAACAATGTTGCAACTTCAAAGAAGAAACAGAATAACCAGCATGTGCAGCAATAAAGGCCCCCCTAATTAATACTTGGTTGCCCCCCTAATTAATACTTGGTTGCCCCCTAATTAATACTTGGTTGCCCCCCTAATTAATACTTGGTTGCCCACCCTTTGGCATTGCTGACGGCCTCCACACGTTTCTTGTAGCCATCTTTAAGCTTCTTGCTCTTCTCAGCTGCAGTTTTCTCCCATCTTCCTTTGCAGTTTGTTCAGGCTCTTGAATGTTTGCAGGTTTCTTTTTCCCAATGAGAGATTTCAGCTCACCCCAAAGATTTTCAATAGGATTGAGGTCAGGACTCATTGCTGGCCATTTTAACCCCTTTACAACCCAAGGTGGTTTGCACGTTAATGACCGGGCCAATTTTTACAATTCTGACCACTGTCACTTTATGAAGTAATTACTCTGGAGCTTCAACGGATTCCCCTGATTCTGAGAGTGTTTTTTCGTGACATATTGTACTTCATGATTGTGGTAAAATTTCTTCGATATCACTTGCGTTTATTTGTGAAAAAAACGGAAATTTGGCGAAAATTTGGAAAATTTAGCAATTTTCAAAATTTGAATTTTTATGCCCTTAAATCGGAGAGATATGTCACACAAAATAGTTAATGAATAACATTTCCCACATGTCTACTTTACATCAGCACAATTTTGGAACCAAAATTTTTTTTTGTTAGGGAACTATGAGGGTGAAAAGTTGACCGTTTTTTTCTCATTTTTCCAACAAAATTTACAAAACCATTTTTTTAGGGACCACATCACATTTGAAGTCACTTTGAGGGGTCTTTATGACAGAAAATACCCAAAAGTGACACCATTCTAAAAACTGCACCCCTCAAGGTGCTCAAAACCACATTCAAGAACTTTATTAACCCTTCAGGTGCTTCACAGGAATTTTTGGAATGTGGAAGAAAAAAATGAGCATTTAACTTTTTTCACAAAAATGTTACTTTAGACCCCATTTTTTTTATTTTCTCAGGGGTATCAGGAAAAAATGGACCCCAAAATTTGTTGTGCAATTTCCCCTGGGCACGCAGATACCCCATATGTGGGGAAAAAACACTGTTTGGGCGCACGGCAGGGCTGGGAAGGGAAGGAGCACCATTTGACTTTTTGATTGTAAAATTTGCTTGAAGAATTTAGTGGACGCCATGTTGCGTTTGGAGAGCCCCTGATGTGCCTTAACAGTGGAAACCCCCCACAAGTGACCCCATTTTGGAAACTAGACCCCCCAAGGCACCTATCTAGATGCATAGTGAGAACATGGAACCCCTGGCTGCTTCATAAATTGATTCGTAAAAATGAAAAAGTATTTTTTTTCCCACCTTTTCATTTTTACGAATCAATTTGTGAAGCACCTGAGAGTTCCAAGTGCTCACTATGCATCTAGATTGGTGCCTTGGGGGGTCTAGTTTCCAAAATGGGGTCACTTGTGGGGGAGCTCCAATGTTTAGGCACACAGGGGCTCTCCAAACGGCACATGGTGTCCGCTAACAATTTGACCCGATTTTCCATTCAATTTGTTAGCGGAAGCGGACACCATGTCGCGTTTGGGGAGCCCCTGATGTGCCTAAACAGTGGAGCTCCCCCACAAGTGACCCCATTTTGGAAACTATACCCCTCAAGGATTTTATTAAGGGGTATAGCGAACATTTTGAACCCAGAGGTACGACACAGAATTTAATAACATTAGGTCATCATATTGAATAAGTTGTCATTACTCTTGAGCGCAAGTGCTCGCTACTTGAGTTTGCATCGGGTACTCGGGTATGCACCATGTATCACGGGTGCTCAAGTGACATGCTCGAGTCCCTGCCCGCATGTGTCACGGTTATTGGACACCCAAAAAAAAAAAACATGCGGCGATCACTCGTGCATGGCAGGCAATCCCCGCGAGGTTTTTTTGGCCGCGAAGCATATGGGGCGGAGACTCGAGCACCCGCGATACTCAATGCATACCTGAGCACCCGATGCAAACTCCAGTAGCGAGCACTTGCGCTCAACACTGGTCGCCATATTGTCATTTTTTTTTTTTTTTTTACTTTTGAAAAAAAAAAAACCCAACCCTGACATTAGCACAACCCCAACCCCAGCCCTAGCGTTTATTTTTTACACTGTTCCTCATGCGGTATAAGTGATGAGATTACTTTATTCTTTGGGTCGGTGCGATTACAGCGATACCAGATTCATATTGGGTTTTTATGATTGACAGCTGTCACACACTAAAAGACACATTTTGTAAAATCTAGTTTTTGCATCGCCATATTTTGGCCAACAGTCATGTGATGGCTTGTTTTTTGCGGGATGAGTTGACGTTGTTATTGGTGCCATTTTCAGGCACGTGATATTTTTTGATCGCTTTCTATTCCAGCTTTTGGGAGGCAGAATAAACAAAAACCAACAATTCAGGAATTGTGTTTTTTTTACATTTTTTTATTCTGTTCCGCGTGTGGTAAAATTGATAAGGCAGCTTTATTCTTTGGGTCAGTACGTTTACAGCGGTACCACATTTATATCGTTTTTCTATGTTTTGGCACCTTTACATAATAAAAGCAATTTTATAGAAAAAATTATTCTTTTGCATTGCTTTATTCTGAGAGCTATAACTTTTTGATTTTTCGGCTGATGGAGCTGTATGGTGGCTTGTTTTTTTCGGGATGAGATGATGTTTTCAGCTGTACCATTTTTATTTATATTCGTCTTTTTGATCGCGTGTTATTCCATTTTTTGTTTGGCGGTATGATGCTTTTTTTTTTTTTTTTTTTTCTGTGTTCACTGAAGGGGTTAACTAGTGGAACAGTTTTATAGGCCAGGTCGTTACGGATGCGGCGATACCAAATATGTTTACTTTTATTGTTTGTTTTTTTCATAATAATAATTATTGATGGGTACATTATATTTTTATTTTTAGCGGAATATTTTTTTCATTTTTTTAAAAATATTTTTACAATTTTTATTTATTTATTTTTTTTCACTTTCAGACAGTTTTTTTACTTTTTTACTTTGTCCCACTATGGGACTTTCACTTTTTTTATTCTGATCGCCTGCATGGCACAGGAATGCAGCACCATCCCTGTGCCATGCAGGCTGTCAGCGCTGGACAGGGAGAAGATAGTTTGGAGATGCACTGCGCATGTCCAAACAATCTTCCTGTTGTCTGGTGATCCGGATGTTGTCATGACGACATCGGGTCGTCATGGCAACACCCGGGAAGCCGCGGCAGACAGCGCTGGAGGCCGGAAGAGGAGGTATCTGCGATCACCTCCCCTTGCCACCACAATGCTGCGATCGACTTCGATCGCAGCATTGCAGGGGTTAATGTGCTGGGAGCGGTGCGGGATCGCTCCCTGCACATTGTCACAGCTGACACCCGGTACTATCAGCTGACACCCGGCGGCGATCGTGCCCGCACAGCCTGTGTGCACGCGCGATCGCGATGACATACTAATACGGGTCAGGCTCTTAAAGCCCAGAGTCATTGGCTTTAAAGGGGTTAAAACAGTCCATTTTTTCTTTTTCAGCCATTCCTGTGTACTTTTGGATGTGTGCTTTGGGTCATTGTCTTGCTGAAGGACCCATGATCTTCGACTTAAACCAAGTTTTCTTACACTGGGAAGGACATTTTGCTCTAAAATCTCTTGATAATTCTCTCATTTCATTATTCTTGTGATACGGTCAAGACCTCCAGTACCAGACGCAGCAAAGCAATCCACAGCATTATGGATGTTCCACCATGCTTAACTGCTGGTAAGGTGTTCTTTTCCCTTATAAGCTTCATTGCACCGTTTGTAAACAAACTGTTGCTTTGCATTAACAAAAAGCTCTTTTTGCTTCTTCTGTCCACAGAACATTTTCCCAGAAGGATTGTGGTTTATCAAGGTACTATTTCTCAAAGGTCACTCATTCCTTTTTATATAATTTCTTCAGCAATGGTTTCTTCCTTGGCCTTCGCCCATAAAGCCCAGCTTGGTTTAGTGTGCAGGGTATGGTACTTGTTGAAACCATGAACCCAGGTTGACCTTCACGTCTTTGGATGTTTGACAGGGTGGTTTTTCCACCATTTGCACCAACCTTTGAAGACACCTCTTGTCAATTTTCCTCTTTCCCCCACCTCCAGAGAGGTTCTTGGTAGTTCCATGCTTGGCAAACTTCTTAATAACATTGCACACTATTGAAACTAGGAAACCAAGGTCTTTGGAGATGGCTTTATACCCTTTGGAAGCCTTTTGTTTGCTAATTATAGTAGCTCAGTGGTTAGCACTGTATGGTGGCTCAGTGGTTAGCACTGTATGGTGGCTCAGTGGTTAGCACTGCAGCCTTGCAGTGCTGGGGTCCTGGGTTCAAATCCCACCAAGGACAAAATTGCAGGGAGTTTGTAGGTGTTACGCTCATGTCCGGACTGTTTGGCATTAGTGTGATTTGTGGTCCCACTGGCCGACGAACCGAGGAGTGCCTGGAGGGGCGTGACTAGGGGCCTCGCCAGATCGGACCACAGACGCACAGCGGCTTAATCGACTCCGTAGTCCGAGGGACGAGGGAGGTGGCCTAGGTGCTACTCCAGGGCAGACCCCTGTCACACAGCTGTTGACCCACATCGGGGTATGCAGGAACGGGCAGCTTCGGCTGGTGTGAAGATAGGTACTAGCAGGCATGGCTGATATACAGGCGGGAAGGTACGGCTGATATACAGACAGAGGGGTAGACTGGCTGGATAGGGACCAGTACAGACTGGGATACAGGATCAGAGCCGCAGATGCGGACAGGAAGTGGAGCAGGGCAGAGCAGAGCCCCAGGTGCGGAGGGAAGCAGAGCAGAGCCGCAGGTGTGGACGGGAAGCAGGGCAGAGCAGAGCCGCAGGTGCGGGCGGGAAGTGGGGCAGAGCCGCAGGTGTGGACGGTAAGCAGGGCAGAGCCGCAGGTGCGGACAGGAAGCAGGGCAGGGAAGAGCAGAGCCGCCGGTGAAGACGGGAAGCAGAGCAGGGAAGAGCAGAGCCGCAGGTGCAGATGGGAAGCGGAGCTGAACCGCAGGTGCGGACGGGAAGCAGTGCATAACAGGGAAGAGCAGAGCCGCAGAAGGGAAGCGGAGCAGGGCAGAGCAGAACCGCAGGTGCGGACAGGAAGCAGAGCCGAGCCGCAAGTGCTGACGGGGAGCAGAGCCGCAGGAGCGGACAGACAGGACAGGGCTCTGTTCACATGGAACAGACAGGGACGAGAAAACACAGGAAGGTAGCTAGAACACAGGAGGTAGATACGGAGGCAGGGAAACGGGACAAGCAGAACCAGATATACACAAGGTACTTACAATGAAGTAGTGAGTGGACACAGAACTCACATACAGAAGTACAGAGACAACGAGTTGGAGTTAAGTACTGGTTCAGACACTGCAGGAAAAGGGAAGGATCAGACATAAAGACAAACAGGTAATGGGCTAGGACACAGTTCAGACAGGAACAAGGTACAGGAACAGGATACAGGTACGGGCCTGGGTACTCAGCCCCCAGGGTGGCGGAAACAGACTACAAGTCACAGATACAGAGAATGGGCCTGGGTACTCAGCCCACAGGGTGGCAGGAACAGACAATATTCAGGACAGGACCTGGCAACTAACAGTTGCACAGAACACACTATAAGAAAGTGTTGCTCAGGCCCCTCCCACTGGGTGGGGGTGTCTTAAGTATCCAGTGACTCACAGCAATATGCTGGGGATGCATTAGGACTGCACACACTGTAACTTTAAGAATCAGGAAGTTCCAGCTCCGCCGCCCTAAGCAATCAGACAAGAGACATACACACAGCAGGTAGAGGAGCATACTGTGCAGCTTTGACTGGTAGGTAAGTTGTTGGTCTTGCATGGTGGGAGGTGGTAAGCCATGCCAGCACGCTGCCAGGGATGTTACAGTACATTCTCCCCGTGTTTGCGTGGGTTTTCTCCAACACTCCAAAGATATACTGATAGGGAATTTAGATTGTGAGCCCTAATGGGGACAGTGATGATAATGTATGCAAAGCGCTACGGAATATGTTGGCGCTATATAAAAATAAAGATTATTATTATTTCTGATGTCCTCAGACAGCTCCTTTGTTTTCGTCATTATGACAAAGGATCAGGGCCTACCATGTGGCTTTTTAAAACACTGATGTCATTCATTGTTGGTGCCCATGTGACATGAATTACCCAATCACAGGAGAATCTCTATTGTGATTTACCACAGGAGTCAAAATGTGTTTCCATACTAAATTAATGTAAAGGTGCCGATACCAGTGACAGCAGCTTTAGGGTTTTTCTATTTTTCCCTCCCAATATTTTTTGTTTAAATTATTATTTATCAATTGCCCTTTGTTTTTAACACGAGTCTCTATAGAAACAAAACGGATTCATGTTTCTCCGGAAATATTCCACATTATGTACTTACACTTCAAGGTTACAATAACCAAGAGCAGGACTGTAAGACCCAAGCAACCTACATATATTATGTTTATAAAATATAGATTTAGTGCAAAACATAAAAAATCCTCAATAAATCTTATTGCTGTAATTGTGGTGACTCAAAGTCTTCTCACTTTCATCGCACAGTGAACGGCGTGAAAAAAACCCAACTTGTGAATCGCAATCTGTTGTTCATTCTGTCTCCCAAAAATGGGAATAGAAGCTGATCAAAAAGTATTATGTACCCCAAAACTGTACCAATAAAAACTCCTCCCGCACAAGAAAGACCCTCATTCAACCCTGTTGGTGGAAACATGAAAAAGTTACTGCTCTCAAAACGTAACAATGAAAACATTTTATTTATAAAAAAAACACACAAAGTAGCTAAAAATAAAAAAAACATATAAAATCGTACTGACGTAATAAAAAAGCCGTTTTATCAATTACTGCACCATGAATGGTGTAATAAAAAATATATATTGCCTCTCAAAAATCACCATAAGGCTCTGTGAACATTTATGCTGTGCTCTACGTTGAGCACTTACATCGAGATTTATGTCGAAATCTCCGAAAGAACGGGATTAAGACAAACCACAGTTTTGTGCAAAGATGGACACTACCGAACAGAGTCCAGAGTAGCTGTGCTGCCTCAACATAGTCAATGTCTCTGTCTGAATCACTGACGTAGATACTGATGTAAAAGCTCCACGTACAGCACAGGATAAATGTGAACCGAGGCTTACAGCTGATCCAAAATGTTATAATAAAAGCTTCAATTCAATACACAAAAAAACAAACCCCAACTCGTCTTCATCATCTGTCTATGGAAATATAGGGGTTTTCCATGTTGCTCGTAGCACAAAGGTGCTGGAAAAGCAACAAGTCTCAACCCTCCCTCCTCCACCTTCTCATACTCACTCCAAAACGACAGTGAAATGGACGCACCTCCCTTCTGAGCTTCTTAGTGTGTCTAAACCACTGTGTTGGTGTCCATATGTTTCGCATTACTATAGCGGGAAGAGCCCACTCAGTTTACTGGGTACGTGTCTCTAGAAGCACAATCTGTGCACAATGAATTGGGCGCTACAATGTACAGGCACTACAATGAATTGGGCACTACAATGAATTGGGCGCTCCAATGTACAGGCACTACAATAAATTGGGCGCTGCAATGTACGGGCGCTACAATTTGTAGGGTCAACTCATCTTCATCATCTGTCTATGGAAATATAGGGGTTTTCCATGTTACTCGTTGCACAAAGGTGCTGGAAAAGTGACAAGTCTCAACCCTCCCTCCTCCACCTTCTCATACTCACCCCAAAACAACAGTGAAATGGACGCACCTCCCTTCTGAACTTCATAGTGTGTCTAAACCACTGTGTTGGTGTCCATATGTTTGGCATTACTATAGAGGGAAGAGCCCACTCAGTTTACTGGGTACCTGTCTCCAGAAGCACGATCTGGGCACATTGAATTGGGCGCTACAATGCACAGGCGCTACAATGAATTGGGCGCTGCAATGTACGGGCGCTACAATGAATTGGGTGTTACAATGTACAGGCACTACAATAAATTGGGCGCTACAATGTACAGGCACTACAATGAATTGGGCGCTACAATGTACGGGCACTACAATGAATTGGGCGCTGCAATGTACGGGCACTACAATAAATTGGGCGCTAAAATGTACAGGCACTACAATGAATTGGGCGCTACAATGTATGGGCTCTACAATGAATTGGGCGCTACAATGTACGTGCACTACAATGAATTGGGCGCTCCACTGTAAGGGCACGACAATGAATTGGGCGCTACAATGTATGGGCGCTACTATGAATTGGGCGCTACAATGTACAGGCACTACAATGAATTGGGCGCTACAATGTACGGGCACTACAATGAATTGGGCGCTACAATGTATGGGCTCTACAATGAATTGGGCGCTACAATGTACGTGCACTACAATGAATTGGGCGCTCCAATGTACAGACACTACAATAAATTGGGCGCTGCAATGTACGGGCGCTACAATTTGCAGGGTCAACTCGTCTTCATCATCTGTCTATGGAAATATAGGGGTTTTCCATGTTACTCGTAGCACAAAGGTGCTGGAAAAGCGACAAGTCTCAACCCTCCCTCCTCCACCTTCTCATACTCACCCCAAAACAACAGTGAAATGGACGCACCTCCCTTCTGAACTTCATAGTGTGTCTAAACCACTGTGTTGGTGTCCATATGTTTGGCATTACTATAGCGGGAAGAGCCCACTCAGTTTACTGGGTACCTGTCTCCAGAAGCACGATCTGGGCACATTGAATTGGGCGCTACAATGCACAGGCGCTACAATGAATTGGGCGCTGCAATCTACGGGTGCTACAATGAATTGGGTGTTACAATGTACAGGCACTACAATAAATTGGGTGCTACAATGTACGGGCACTACAATAAATTGGGCGCTACAATGTACAGGCACTACAATGAATTGGGCGCTACAATGTACGGGCACTACAATGAATTGGGCGCTGCAATGTACGGGCACTACAATAAATTGGGCGCTAAAATGTACAGGCACAATGAATTTGGCGCTACACCATACGGGCACTACAATAAATTGGGCGCTACAATGTACAGGCACTACAATGAATTGGGCGCTACAATGTATGGGCACTATAATGAATTGGGCACTACAATGTACGGGCGCTACAATGAATTGGGCGCTACAATGTACAGGCACTACAATGAATTGGGCGCTGCAATGTACGGGCGCTACAATGTACAGGCACTACAATGAATTGGGTGCTACAATGTACGGGCACTACTATAAATTGGGCGTGACAATGTACAGGCACTACAATGAATTGGGTGCTACAATGTACAGGCGCTACAATGTACGGGCACTACAATGAATTGGGCGCTACAATGTACGGGCACTACAATGAATTGGGCGCTGCAATGTACAGGCACTACAATAAATTGGGCGCTAAAATGTACAGGCACAATGAATTGGGCGCTACAATGTACGGGCACTACAATAAATTGGGCGCTACAATGTACAGGCACTACAATGAATTGGGCGCTACAATGTATGGGCGCTACAATGTACAGGCACTACAATGAATTGGGCGCTGCAATGGACGGGCGCGACAATGTACAGGCACTACAATGAATTGGGTGCTACAATGTACAGGCACTACAATGAATTGGGCGCTACAATGTACGGGCACTACAATGAATTGGGCGCTACAATGTACGGGCGCTACAATGAATTGGGCGCTACAATGTACGGGCACTACAATAAATTGGGCGCTAAAATGTACAGGCACTACAATGAATTGGGCGCTACAATGTACAGGCACTACAATGAATTGGGTGCTACAATGTACAGGCACTACAATGAATTGGGCGCTACAATGTACAGGCACTACAATGAATTGGGCTCTACAATGTACGGGCGCTACAATAAATTGGGTGCTACAATGTACGGGCACTGCAATGAATTGGGCGCTGCAATGTACAGGCACTACAATTAATTGAACTCTACAATGTACGGGCACTACAATGAATTGGGCGCTACAATGTATGGGCACTACAATGTACGGGCGCTGCAATAAATTGGGCGCAACAATGTACGGGCGCTACAATGAATTGGGCGCTACCATGTACGGGCACTACTATAAATTGGGTGCGACAATGTACAGGCACTACTATAAATTGGGCGCGACAATGTACAGGCACTACAATGAATTGGGCGCTACAATATACGGGCACTACAATGAATTGGGCGCTACAATGTACGGGCACTACAATGAATTGGGCGCTACAATGTACAGGCACTACAATGAATTGGGCTCTACAATCTACGGGCGCTACAATGCATTGGGCGCTACAATGTACAGGCACTACAATAAATTGGGCGCTACAATGTACAGGCACTACAATGAATTGGGCGCTACAATGTACAGGCACTGCAATGAATTGGGCGCTACAATGTACGGGCACTACAATGAATTGGGCGCTACAATGTACGGGCACTACAATGAATTGGGCGCTACAATGTACAGGCACTACAATGAATTGGGCGCTACAATGTACGGGCACTACTATAAACTGGTCGCGACAATGTACAGGCACTACAATGAATTGGGCGCTACAATGTACAGGCACTACAATGAATTGGGCTCTACAATGTACGGGCACTGCAATGAATTGGGCGCTACAATGTACGGGCGCTACAATGTACAGGCACTACAATGAATTGGGCGCTACAATGTACAGGCACTACAATGAATTGGGTGCTACAATGTATGGGCACTACAATGAATTGGGCGCTACAATGTACGGGCACTACAATAAATTGGGTGCTACAATGTACGGGCACTGCAATGAATTGGGCGCTACAATGTACAGGCACTACAATGAATTGAGCTCTACAATGTACGGGCGCTACAATGAATTGGGCGCTACAATGTATGGGCACTACAATGAATTGGGCGCTACATTGTATGGCACTACAATGTACGGATGCTACAATAAATTGGGCACAACAATGTACGGGCGCCACAATGAATTGGGCGCTACTATATACGGGCACTACTATAAATTGGGCGCGACAATGTACAGGCACTACTATAAATTGAGAGCGACAATGTACAGGCACTACAATGAATTGGGAGCGACAATGTACAGGCACTACAATGAATTGGGCGCTACAATGTACGGGCACTACAATGAATTGGGCGCTACAATGTACAGGCACTACAATGAATTGGGCTCTACAATGTACGGGCACTACAATGAATTGGGCGCTACAATGTACAGGCACTGCAATGAATTGGGCGCTACAATGTACGGGCACTACAATGAATTGGGCGCTACAATGTACGGGCACTACAATGAATTGGGCGCTACAATGTACGGGCACTACAATGAATTGGGCGCTACAATGTACGGGCACTACAATGAATTGGGCGCTACAATGTACGGGCACTACTATAAATTGGGCGCGACAATGTACAGGCACTACAATGAATTGGGCGCGACAATGTACAGGCACTACAATGAATTGGGCGCTACAATGTACAGGCACTACAATGAATTGGGTGCTACAATGTACAGGCACTACAATGAATTGGGCGCTACAATGTACAGGCACTACAATGAATTGGGCTCTACAATGTACGGGCGCTACAATAAATTGGGTGCTACAATGTACGGGCACTGCAATGAATTGGGCGCTACAATGTACAGGCACTACAATTAATTGAGCTCTACAATGTACGGGCGCTACAATGAATTGGGCGCTACAATGTATGGGCACTACAATGAATTGGGCGCTACATTGTATGGCACTACAATGTACGGACGCTACAATAAATTGGGCACAACAATGTACGGGCGCTACAATGAATTGGGCGCTACCATATACGGGCACTACAATAAATTGGGCGCGACAATGTACAGGCACTACTATAAATTGAGAGCGACAATGTACAGGCACTACAATGAATTGGGAGCTACAATGTACAGGCACTACAATGAATTGGGCGCTACAATGTACGGGCACTACAATGAATTGGGCGCTACAATGTACAGGCACTACAATGAATTGGGCTCTACAATGTACAGGCACTACAATGAATTGGGCGCTACAATGTACAGGCACTGCAATGAATTGGGCGCTACAATGTACGGGCACTACAATGAATTGGGCGCTACAATGTACGGGCACTACAATGAATTGGGCGCTACAATGTACGGGCACTACAATGAATTGGGCGCTACAATGTACGGGCACTACAATGAATTGGGCGCTACAATGTACGGGCACTACTATAAATTGGGCGCGACAATGTACAGGCACTACAATGAATTGGGCGCGACAATGTACAGGCACTACAATGAATTGGGCTCTACAATGAATGGGCGCTACAATGAATTGGGCTCTACAATGTACGGGCACTACAATGAATTGGGCGCTACAATGTACGGGCGCTACAATGTACAGGCACTACAATGAATTGGGCGCTACAATGTATGGGCACTTCAATGAATTGGGCGCTACAATGTACGGGCACTACAATGAATTGGGCTCTACAATGTACGGGCGCTACAATGAATTGGACGCTACAATGTACGGGCACTGTATTGAATTGGGCACTACAATGAATTGGGCGCTACAATGTACGGGCGCTACAATAAATTGGGCGCTACAATGTACGGGCACTACAATGAATTGGGCGCTACAATGTATGGGCGCTACAATGTACGGGCACTACAATGAATTGGGCGCTACAATGTACGGGCACTACAATGAATTGGGCGCTACAATGTACGGGCACTACTATAAATTGGGCACTACAATGTACGGGCACTACACTGAATTGGGCGCTACAATGTATGGGCACTACAATGAATTGGGCGCTACAATGTACGAGCGCTACAATAAATTGGGCATTAGGCTGAAATATTCACAATTTTCACTCTGCAACACCAACTGTGTGCTTGTTTCTGGAAAATACCTATGGGGTCAAGATGGTCACTACAAGTGCAAATGAATTCCAAGAGAGTTGTAATTAATAAAATGTGGAGACGTGGGAGAACCTGCATTTTTGGCACCTAGGAGCTCTGCAAATTGCACCCACGGATTGTTTAGGAAAATCTACATGCCAAGTGGCACTCCTTCCCTCTCAAGCCCTGCTGTGTGGCCAAACAGTACGGCATGACCACTTATGGAGTGAATTTGTGCAATAAATTGTAGGGTCCGTTTATTACCCATTACCCCTGGTGAAGATGAAAAATCTTGGGCGAAGACATTTCAATGGTGAACATTTATTTTTTTTACTTTTTAAGGTCCAATGGTGTAAAATACTGTGAATCACTTGTGTAATCATTCTGAGGACACCTTTATTTGAATTCTTTGAGGTGTGTAGTTTGTATAATGGGGTCACTTTTGGAGGGTTTTGCTGTTCTGGTACCTCAGGGGCTCTGCTAATGTGACATGGTAGCTTACAGAGAGAGACGAGGTACATTTGTTTGCTTCACAGATAAATATGAGTGATTGGACCTATCTCTGGAATTTGGTCTGATGAACCCTGCTTGGGGAGAAATGCATCGAGATTCTGAGGAGCATGATACATGACCAGATATGTTCATAAATAATATTTTATTTGGGGGATATACAATTATGTATTAGCAGGCCCCGTAAAGGGACAGTGGGGGCACCAACATCGTTGCCTATTAAAGTGCCAACCTCCATGGTCAGGTGGGGTATACTATAGTCTCTTAGGGACTTATGAGTAATCTGATTAAAACACCAATATTGTCCCTATCATCCCCAATTGTCCTTTTGCATATTGTCTTTTCATTTTAGGCACCATAGATTACTTTTTGGCGATACTTTTTTGTGTTGCTTTACTATTGGGTATGCTGTTAAATAGCTAAATAAAATATATAACTTTTAAAATAAGAGGTTGTTTAATTCTACAATACAATAATGTGACATAGGACCCACAAACGGTTCTAGCTAATTTGCACTCCAAATTGGTTCTCCTATTTTTTTTTTAGCCCTGCTGGGTGCTGTCATGATTCTGGGTGCTGTCATGATTCTGGGTGCTGTCATGATTCTGGGTGCTGTCATGATGCTGGGTGCTGTCATGATGCTGGGTGCTGTCATGATGCTGGGTGCTGTCATGATGCTGGGTGCTGTCATTATTCTGGGTGCTGTCATGATGCTGGGTGCTGTCATGATGCTGGGTGCTATCATGATTCTGGGTGCTGTCATGATGCTGGGTGCTGTCATGATTCTGGGTGCTGTCATGATTCTGGGTGCTGTCATGATGCTGGGTGCTGTCATGATGCTGGGTGCTGTCCTGCTGGGTGCTGTCATGTTAGGTGCTGTCCTGCTGCTGGGTCCTGTCATGATGCTGGGTGCTGTCCTGCTGCTGGGTCCTGTCATAATGCTAGGTGCTGTCCTGCTGCTGGGTCCTGTCATGATGCTGGGTGCTGTCATGATGCTGGGTGCTGTCATGATGCTGGGTGCTGTCCTGCTGGGTGCTGTCATGATGCTGGGTGCTGTCCTGCTGTGTTCTGTCCTGTTGCTGGGTGCTGTCCTGTTGCTGGGTGCTGTCCTGCTGCTGGGTGCTGTCCTGCTGCTGGGTGCTGTCCTGCTGTGTTCTGTCATGATGCTGGGTGCTGTCATGATGCTGGGTGCTGTCATGATGCTGGGTGCTGTCATGATTCTGGGTGCTGTCATGATGCTGGGTGCTGTCATGATTCTGGGTGCTGTCATGATGCTGGGTGCTGTCATGATTCTGGGTGCTGTCATGATTCTGGGTGCTGTCATGCTGGGTGCTGTCATGCTAGGTGCTGTCACGATGCTGGGTGCTGTCCTGCTGGGTGCTGTCATGTTAGGTGCTGTCCTGCTGCTGGGTGCTGTCCTTCTGCTGCGTGCTGTCATGTTAGGTGCTGTCCTGCTGCTGGGTGCTGTCCTGCTGCTGGGTCCTGTCATAATGCTAGGTGCTGTCCTGCTGCTGGGTCCTGTCATGATGCTGGGTGCTGTCATGATGCTGGGTGCTGTCATGATGCTGGGTGCTGTCCTGCTGGGTGCTGTCATGATGCTGGGTGCTGTCCTGCTGTGTTCTGTCCTGTTGCTGGGTGCTGTCCTGTTGCTGGGTGCTGTCCTGTTGCTGGGTGCTGTCCTGCTGCTGGGTGCTGTCCTGCTGCTGGGTGCTGTCATGCTGCTGGGTGCTGTCATGCTGCTGGGTGCTGTCATGATGCTGGGTGCTGTCCTGATGCTGGGTGCTGTCCTGATGCTGGGTGCTGTCCTGATGCTGGGTGCTGTCCTGATGCTGGGTGCTGTCCTGATGCTGGGTGCTGTCCTGCTGGGTGCTGTCCTGCTGGGTGCTGTCCTGCTGCTGGGTGCTGTCCTGCTGCTGGGTGCTGTCATTGTTACAACTCTCCTGTTAGGTTTTTTTTAGTTTGCTGGTCACATGACCATTTTGCCTATTTAATCCGGCTCCGCCCTCCTGGCTTTGCTGGACTTCATTTGTATTTACTACTGTTGAGCTAGCTTGTTGCTCTGTTGCCGTTCTATGTTAGTTTTGCTAGGTCTTATGACCTCTTTGCTTTTTGTTGTGTGTTTGTCTTTGACTGCTACTATTTCTGCTAGGAGGTGTCCAACTTATTCCAGTCCCTAGTTCTTGTAGGGATCCCTCCCTCACATCTATAGGTCTTCGTTCAGACTAGCCGAGGACTTTAGCGGGTCTGATCGCAGGATCAGGTTCCCCGTTACATCGTAGGGATCTAGTTTAGTTCTATTGTAGGGACAGATCTCCTGCCTTTCCTTAGTCTCTGTAGCAGATCATAACAGTAAGTCCAGCCAGTAAAAAAAAAAAAAAAAAAATTTCTCTAAGGAAAGACCTCCAGTTTTCCATCATGGTCTCAAGATTTGGCTCAACGCTTGCAGGGACTCTCTCTGGAGGTGGCCAGGCTCCAACAACACGTGAGTAGCTGTTCTGGAGCGCATTTTGTTGAACCTAAGGTACGTCTGCCTGATCTATTTTTTGGTGAACAACAAGATTTTTTTTCTTTTAAAAATGCTTGTCTATTATATTTTCGTTTGAGACCCGGATCCTCTGGTGATGAATCACAGCGCATAGGGTTCATAATGTCACTTTTGCGCAAAGATCCTCAGGGATGGGCCTTCTCTCTCCAACCTAGTGATCCGTGCTTTAGATCAGTGGATAGTTTTTTTTCTGCTTTGGGTTTGTTGTACGATGATCCTGATCGTGTCTCATCTGCTGAGTCTGAATTAAGACGTTTGAGGCAGGGATCAGGTAATGTGGAAAAATATTGTTCTCACTTCCGTCGGTGGTCTGCCCAGGTGGGGTGGAACGATTCTGCTTTGAAAAGCTTGTTTCTTGCAGGGCTATGTGAAAGGGTAAAGGATTTACTGATTGCTTATCCCACACCTGGAAACTTGCAGGAGGCAATGCAATTAGCTATACGGGTGGACAGGAGACTGCGTGAAAGGGTTAATGTGAGCAAATCCTCTGCTATGTCAGCTTCGAGTTCTGAGAGGTTCTGTGCTGACAATGGAGAGCCGATGGAAATTGGGGCGATGGCACCCCGCTCTCAGGAAAAAGACCGCCGACTTTCTGAAGGCTTGTGTTTCTATTGCGGAAATTCTGGTCATTTTATTAAAAGCTGTGTGCTTCGTATGAAGAAAGAAAAAAAAATGGTCAGTCATGCCCGTATTGCCTGTCTAAATTCTAAGGGAGTATTCCTATCTGCCACTACTGCTGCTCAGGATGAATTAATTGAATTTCGGGTATTTGTGGATTGTGGATCTACTCTGAATGTGATTGATGGGGGATTTTTGGAAAAACTTAAATTAGAACCTAAAACTTTGTCATCCCCTATTGCTGTGGTTTCTGTCGATGGCTCTCCCTTGAAGAGTGTTACTCACAAGGTCTGTGAATTTCCCCTCACTATTAATGGTATTCATCAAGAGAATTTGGATTTGGTGGTATTAGATAATTTGCCTTCTCCAGTAATATTGGGGTTACCTTGGTTAAAATTGCACAATCCTGTACTGGATTGGTCTACCAATGAAATTAAGTCCTGGAGCCCTAAGTGTTATGACTAGTGTTGAGCGATACCTTCCGATATCAGGAAATATCGTATCGGATTGGATCGGGCCGATACCCAAAAAGTATCGGATATCGCCGATTCCGATACCGGAAACCAATGCAAGTCAATGGAACACAAATATCGGAATGAAAATAAACCCTTTCTTTCCTTGTAGGTTAATTCTATATGAAGTAAAACAACTAAGAATAATGTAGAATGACATGAAAAGCCGGCAATTCATCAGCGGCATACACCGGTACCCGACAATTTACAACAGAAAGAATAGAGCTTCACACATAGATTAGATAGATAGAAACATGTCAGTCACATATATAAGAAGTACAGTGACAGTGTTGGTTACTGTACTTGTCATTTAGTGTAAAGGATTTATTTAAAAAAATAATAGTGTTTTCATGCACTGTCTCTTTAAAAAAGCCGGCCGGCAATTCAGCATCTGTACCCGACAATTTATAACAGACAGAATAGAGCATCACACATAGATTAGATAGATAGAAACATGTCAGTCACATATATAAGAAGTGAAAAGAAAAGAAAGGGCGCATGTGTAGACTCACAGGGCTATTTGCTGAATTTAAAAAGTGCCAGTACACTCACCTGTGAAGGTTGTGTACGTCTACACAACCAAGATTAAGCGTGTAATTAATGAGGCTCCGGGTCACCTCTATTTGTAGTACCGTCCTGTCGGTGTTTGCCTCGCAACTCCGTGCTCCTCAAGTGGTCACACGATCCTGCTGGACCAGATACCACGTCACCGCAGGTCCTCAGTAGTTTAACCCGGTGGTTGGATACCGCAGGTCCTCAAACATCCAAATAGACCAGGCCGCTCCTGCCGCTTTAGCTCCGCATGGAGATATCTCACAAGTAAACAATGGTGCAGCGGTCTCAGGGAGCGCCAAAGGAATACTGGACAATTTAGTAGATGTCAACCGACTTTTATTCTTCCTCCAATACCACTGCCACAACGCGTTTCAACGGTCTAAGCCGTCTTCATCAGGTGGGGTAACTTAGCCTCGCTCTTCCCACTGCCCTGGTGCGGTGGCAGTGGGGTAATAGGGCTGGGGTTGATGTCAGCTTATAATGCCAGCTGACATCAAGCCCAGGTTAGTAATGGAGAGGCGTCTATAAGACACCCCCATTACTAACCCCATAGTCAAAGTTAAAAAAAAAAACACAAACACCCAGAATAAAGTCCTTTAATTGAAATAAACACACAATTCTTTATTGTTCTAAATTAAACCATACTTACCATCACGCCCATTCCAGCTGAAGCCAACGATCTCCTGCAATAAAAGAAAAATAATAAACCAACCTCATCCTTACCTTTCCATGGTTCCCACGATGGCTCCAGCTCTGCTACATCGAGATGACAGGCTGGACCGCAGCAGAACGCTGCCATCCAGCCTGTCATCCCACGGACACTGAGAAGCGCAGGCATGCTTGCGCTCCTCAGTGTCTGGCTGTGACGGCATAAAGATGAGACGAGGTCATGTCCAATGAACTCAGCTCACCTCATGCACGTCACTGACAGCGTGGGAAAATTCTCCTGCACTCAGCGCTTCAGCGTGAGAATTCTCCCACGCTGTCAGTGACGTGCATGAGGTGAGCCGAGTTCATTGGACATGAACTCGGCTCATCTTTATGCCGTCACAGCGAGACACTGCAGAGCGCAAGCAAGCCTGCGCTTCTCAGTGTCTGCGGGATGACAGGCTGGATGGCAGCGTTCTGCTGCGGTCCAGCCTGTCATATCAATGTAGCAGAGCTGGAGCTGTCCTGGGAACCATGGAAAGGTAAGGATGATGTTGCTTTATTATTTTACTTTTATTGCAGGAGATCGTTGGCTTCAGCTGGAATGGGCGTGGTGGTAAGTATGGTTTAATTTAAAACAATAAAGAATTGTGTGTTTATTTCAATTAAAGGACTTTTTTCTGGGTGTTTGTGTTTTTTTTAAATACTTTACTAGAAATTCATGGTGGTCATGTCTAATATTGGCGTGACCCCATGAATTTCGGGCTTAGGGCCAGCTGATAATGCCAAGCTGGCCCTAACCCCTTTATTACCCAGTGAGCCACCGCACCAGGGCCCTGGATGAGTTGGGTACAGCGCCAGAAGATGGCGCTTCTATGAACGCGCCATTTTCCGGGGCGGCTGCGGACTGCAATTTGCAGCGGGTGGGGCCCAGAAAGCTTGGGCCTCCCTGCGCTGCGGATTCCAGCCCCCAGCTGCCTAGTTGTACCTGGCTGGACACAAAAATAGGGCGAAGCCCCATGTTTTTTTTTTTTTAATTATTTCATGAAATTCATGGAATAATTAAGAAAAAAAGGGCTTCCCTATATTGTTGTGTCCAACCAGGTATAAATAGGCAGCTGCTGGTTGGGGGCAGCCCGTTCCTGCCTGCTGTACCTGACTGGACACAAATATAGGGCGAAGCCCCACATACATTTTTTTAAATTATTTCATGAATTTCCTGAAATAATTTAAAAAAATTGATGTGGGGCTTCGCCCTATATTTGTATCCAGTCAGGTACAGCAGGCAGGAACCGGCTGCCCCCAACCAGCAGCTGCCTATTTATACCTGGTTGGACACAACAATATAGGGAAGCCCTTTTTTTCTTAATTATTCCATGAATTTCATGAAATAATTAAAAAAAAAAAATACGTGGAGCTTCTCCCTATTTTTGTGTCCAGCCAGGTACAACTAGGCAGCTGGGGGCTGGAATCTGCAGCGCAGGGAGGCCCAAGCTTTGTGCCCCCCCCCGCTGAAAATTGCAGTCCGCAGCCACCCCGGAAAATGGCGCGTTCATAGAAGCTGGATGCTGTACCTGGCAGGCATACAAAAATATGGCGAAGCCCACATCAAAAGTTTTGGGAAAAATTAAGTAAAAAATAAATAATAATTTAGGGACTGCATCTTTATTAACTCCTCAAATGTCATTTAGTGTTAAAATAAAGGATTTATTTAAAAAAAAAAAGGCGTGGGGTTCCCCTTAATTTTAGTCTCTAGCGGAGGTTAAGCAGACGGCTGGGGCAGATGTTTGAAGCCTGGGAAGGGGGTAAAACCCACGGAGCTTCCCAGGCTACTAATATCAGCCCCCAGCTGAATACCTAGCCTTTACTAGCTATTAAAATGGGGGAACCCCCCAAAAAAAATAACGTGGGGTCCCCCCTAATTTAATAGCTAGCAAAGGCTAGGCAGACAGCTGGGGGCTGATTTTAATAGCCCAGGAAGGGTGCCATGAATATTGGCCTCCTCCCTGGCTAGAAACACCAGCCGTCAGCCGCCCCAGAAATGGCACATCCATAGGATGCGCCAATTCTGGCACTTAGCCTCGCTCTTCCACGCTGCCCTGGTGCGGTGGCAGTGGGGTAATAGTGGTGGGGTTCATGTCAGCGCCAGCTGCCATGAAGCCCAGGTTAGTAATGATGGGCGTCTATAAGACACCCCCATTACTAACCTACAAAGTGTTAAAAAGAAAACACACACTACACCCAGAAAAAAATAATTTATTTGAAATAAAACACACCATTTTATTTAATTCTTAGTTTACTAAAAAAAAAAAAGTTACCTGTCCACGTTCCTGCGCTGATCTCCCATGCACAGCTGTCACATCTGGAGATGGTGACAGCTGTCATGGCTGCTGTAAGCTCACGCTGCCGGGAACACGTCCGCTCCCGGCAGCGGGAGCCACTGACTGTAACGGGTCCGGGAGGCGGAACCTCTGAGCTACTATACAAGGGGGCGGCCCTTGTAAGGGAGCGGGTGGCAGTCTCTGGATGAACGGACAGGGAGATACGGCAAGTGATCAGGGCAGTCTCTGGGTGAACGGACAGGGAGATACGGCAAGTGATCAGGGCAGTCTCTGGGTAAGGGGTAGGTACGACCTGTGATGGCAGAGCCTCCGGGTAGGCTAGCAGGCAGATGGTAGATTGGTGCTCCCAGGTGAGCAAGCGAGAGTCTCTGGAATAGCAGGTGGTCACGGCACGTGACGGCGGAGCCTCCGGGCTGGCAGGCAGGCAGGTAACGGAGAAGCGCTCCCAGGTGAGCGGGCAAGAGTCTCTGGAATAGCTGGTGGTCACCGCACGTGACAACGGGACCTCCGGGCTGGCAAGCAGGCAGGTAACGGAGATGCGCTCCCAGGTGAGCGGGCAAGAGTCTCTGAGATAGCTGGTGGTCACAGCACGTGACAACGGAGCCTCCGGGCTGGCAAGCAGGCAGGTAACGGAGAAGCGCTCCCAGGTGAGCGGGCAAGCTGGTCCATAGACAGACTGACCGGAGTAGTAAGGCAGACCGTCGGACCTCAGGCAAGCAGGCAGGTAGCTGATATGCGCTCCCAGGTGAGCGGGCAGGCTGGTCCTTAGACAGACTGACAGGAGTAGTAAGGCAGACCGTCGGACCTCAGACTGGCAGACAGGTAACAAGTATTCAGGCAGGAATCAGGCAGGTAACTGGCAGGAAACAGGCAAGTAACTGGCAGGTAACTGGCAACGGGACCTGAGGGCTGAAGCACAGGTGAGACACAGGTGCAAACAACATTGCTCGGGCACCTCCATTTTGGAGGAGGTGCCTTTTATATGATGAAGTCCTCCGGCCATTGGCCGGGGACTCTTTAGGGCGGCGCGCGCGGCCCCTTTAAGAGGAGGGGAGCGCGCGCGCGCGCGCCCTAAGCACAGGGGCCGGGAAGGAGCGCGCGCCGAAAGCAGAGCAGGAGGAGGACGCCGGGACGGAGCGCGCGCTGACAGCAGAGCGGGGAGAGGACGCCGGGCAGGAGCGCGCGCTGACAGCAGAGCGGGGAGAGGACGCCGGGCACGGAGCAGAGCGGTGAGGGGAGCAGCGTCCCTGCCTAGCAGAGGGCAGGGACGCCAGCGCTACAGTACCCCCCCCTTTAGGCCCCCCCTTTTTTAGGCCAGACAGAAATTTAGCTAGGATGAGAGGGGCATGGATGTTCTCCCGGGGCTCCTACGTTCTCTCCTCAGGACCAAACCCCCTCCAATCTACCAGAAAAAAGGTCTTTCCTCTTACCCTTTTGCTGGCAAGAATGTTCTCTACCTCAAACTTGTCCTCAGCAGAAACCAGAGCAGGAGGCGTACCTGTAGACTTAGAAAAAGAGTTAAGTACCACAGGTTTGAGGAGAGATACATGGAAGGAGTTAGGGATCCGTAAGTTGGCCGGGAGTTTCAATTTATAGGCTACCGGGTTGATCTGACCGATGACCACCAGTGGGCCGATGAACCGAGACCCTAACTTATAGGAAGGGATCTTGAGTCGGACATATTTGGACGAGAGCCAGACTTTATCCCCAGGACGGAATTGAGGAGGGTCCATCGCTAAATGCTGCCAGGGGGCAGCAGGTACTGGCAGAGGAAGAAGGCGGCCGGCCGACAGGTGTCTCGGAACTTTGTTGCGGGCGCAGGACACACAGGCAGAAACAAAGTCCATAACATCCTTGTGCAGGTTAGGCCACCAGTAGTGTCGGGTAATAAGCTGGAGGGTCTTTTTCCAACCGGCGTGGTCAGCTAGTTTAGACGAATGACCCCAGTGTAGGATTCTCTCCCGATCAGGTACCGATACGAACGTCTTACCAGGAGGGAGACAATTTAGACTCACGGGAGCCACCTGCATTACTCTGGCGGGATCGATGGGGCAGTCACATGGTCTATGAGGTGGTGATGTCTCTGCCTCCTCCTTAACAAAGACATCAGCACTAGACCAATAAGGAATCGGAAGTCCAGGTAGATTAGCTGGGATAGGAGAGGGACGGACGGAATGGACGGGAACCAGGCAGGTTTTATGACAGGCCTGTCCCCAGTGAAGGACTTCTCCGGTTTGCCAGTCAAGCACGGGTGCATGTCTCTGGAGCCAAGGCAGACCTAGCAAGAGGGCGTGAGGGAGACCAGGCAGAACGTGAAAGGAGATACTCTCTGAATGCAGCATTCCCACCTGCAGAGTAATGGATTCGGTGATGAATTGGATGGGGCGAGGTAAGAGGCCCCCATCCACGGCAACAACAGACAAGGGTACAGCCAGAGGTTTGGTGGGGATGCGGAATTTCTCCACCAGGGACTGTGAAATAAGATTTCCGGCTGCTCCAGAGTCAAGTTGGGCTAGTTCGGAATAACGATTCTCCCCGCAGATGATTGAGACTGACAACAGCAGGGATGGAGAGGATTTATTTTTGTCTAGATCGACCCCTCTGAGTGAACCTAGATACAGGCGTTCTCCCGACCTCTCCGGGCAGGCACGGATCAGATGCTCCTTACTGCCACAGTAGAAGCAGCTCCCCTCGGCACGGCGGAAATCCTGACGGGATTTGACCATCTTGGTCTGGTCGACCTGCATAGGCTCAGGAGAGTGTACCTGTGGAGAAACGGAAGGAATGACGGGTTCCTGGAAAGTAGGAGCTAGACGTGGAATCCTTCTCTCACGGGTGACCTCTTTGGCACGCTCCTGGAACCGTAGGTCAATCCGGGTGGCAAGGGTTATTAGATCATCGAGAGTGGTAGGAATGTCCCGACCAGCAAGTTCATCTTTAATACGGCCGGACAGACCCTCCCAGAAGACGGATACCAGGGCTTCGTTATCCCAGGCCAGCTCCGAGGCAAGGGTACGGAACCGTATGGCATATTGGCCCACGGTGAGGCTTCCCTGACGGAGGCGAAGCAGAGAAGATGCGGATGAGGTCCTCCGTCCGGGTTCGTCGAAGGCTTTCCGGAAAGCCATGAGAAAGGCAGGCAAGTCGGACACCAGGGGATCTCCTCTCTCCCATAGAGGATTTAGCCAGGCCAGGGCCTCCCCGGTGAGATGGGACATGATAAAGGCAATTTTGGCTCAGTCGGAGTTAAACTGGTGGGATAATAGTTCAAAATGCAGGGTGCACTGATTTATGAAGCCCCGAGCCAGGACGGAGTCGCCTCCGAAGCGAGGAGGTGCAGAGAGCCGGGGTCCGGAAAAGGATACCATGGTACTGGCGGAGGTTGTTGGTGGATCAGACAGAGTGTTCAGGCGAGTATTAACATTCCGCAGGTGACCCAGGATGGTCTCCTGTTGGGACCTCTGACGGGACAGTTCAAGACAGAGGTCCGAGAGCGAGGGAGCTTGGGTGCCACCGGGTTCCATGGCCCGAGCAAACTGTAACGGGTCCGGGAGGCGGAACCTCTGAGCTACTATACAAGGGGGCGGCCCTTGTAAGGGAGCGGGTGGCAGTCTCTGGATGAACGGACAGGGAGATACGGCAAGTGATCAGGGCAGTCTCTGGGTGAACGGACAGGGAGATACGGCAAGTGATCAGGGCAGTCTCTGGGTAAGGGGTAGGTACGACCTGTGATGGCAGAGCCTCCGGGTAGGCTAGCAGGCAGATGGTAGATTGGTGCTCCCAGGTGAGCAAGCGAGAGTCTCTGGAATAGCAGGTGGTCACGGCACGTGACGGCGGAGCCTCCGGGCTGGCAGGCAGGCAGGTAACGGAGAAGCGCTCCCAGGTGAGCGGGCAAGAGTCTCTGGAATAGCTGGTGGTCACCGCACGTGACAACGGGACCTCCGGGCTGGCAAGCAGGCAGGTAACGGAGATGCGCTCCCAGGTGAGCGGGCAAGAGTCTCTGAGATAGCTGGTGGTCACAGCACGTGACAACGGAGCCTCCGGGCTGGCAAGCTGGCAGGTAACGGAGAAGCGCTCCCAGGTGAGCGGGCAAGCTGGTCCATAGACAGACTGACCGGAGTAGTAAGGCAGACCGTCGGACCTCAGGCAAGCAGGCAGGTAGCTGATATGCGCTCCCAGGTGAGCGGGCAGGCTGGTCCTTAGACAGACTGACAGGAGTAGTAAGGCAGACCGTCGGACCTCAGACTGGCAGACAGGTAACAAGTATTCAGGCAGGAATCAGGCAGGTAACTGGCAGGAAACAGGCAAGTAACTGGCAGGTAACTGGCAACGGGACCTGAGGGCTGAAGCACAGGTGAGACACAGGTGCAAACAACATTGCTCGGGCACCTCCATTTTGGAGGAGGTGCCTTTTATATGATGAAGTCCTCCGGCCATTGGCCGGGGACTCTTTAGGGCGGCGCGCGCGGCCCCTTTAAGAGGAGGGGAGCGCGCGCGCGCGCGCCCTAAGCACAGGGGCCGGGAAGGAGCGCGCGCCGAAAGCAGAGCAGGAGGAGGACGCCGGGACGGAGCGCGCGCTGACAGCAGAGCGGGGAGAGGACGCCGGGCAGGAGCGCGCGCTGACAGCAGAGCGGGGAGAGGACGCCGGGCACGGAGCAGAGCGGTGAGGGGAGCAGCGTCCCTGCCTAGCAGAGGGCAGGGACGCCAGCGCTACACTGACTGAGGTCACCGGAGTGCATTCAGTCAGCGCAGCTCCGGAGACCTCCTTTACGGCACTGCTGTACCGTGGGAATTTCTCACGATACAGCAGGGCCGTAAAGGAGCTAACCGGAGCAGCGCTGCCTGAACTCCGGCGAACCCTTACGGCCCCGTCATTCTAGCGGCGGCAGCGGTTCAGAGCGGTCACATTCTATGTGGCTGCTCTAAACTGGAGATCATCGTGGGACACTCATGGACTACTATGGAGGGGTAAGGATAAGGTTGTGGTTTATTATTTTATATTTTATTACAGGAGATCGATGGCTTCGGGGAATTAGGTGTCTAGGTGAGTATAGGTGTAGTTTTTTATTTTTTACTTTATTTTAGGTGGCGATCGGCGGGGACAGGTAATGTATGAACTAATTTATTGTAGGTAACCACTGGCCACCAATGACATGTATTTAAAATTTATTGGGGCACAGTAGGGCAATTTATATAGCAGGATCAGGCTGATGGGAACTACTGCTCCCATCGAGCTGATCCTGCTGGCACGAGTGGACGGGGGACAGACATAGGCCGATGGGAGTAGTAGTGTCACATCGGCCTATGTCTGCCTGCACGCACACACCCGCACACCCACAAACATCGCACAGACACCCCGCACACACACGCAGACATTGCACACACACCCCGCATACACTCGCATACACACGCACAGACACCCCGCACACACCCGCAGACATCGCACACACTAATCATGACCGGTCTGATGGTCTTGGAGGTGAGGCTGACCTGTGCCGCCGTGGGAAAGTTCATGTGAGTTCATGCAATGCAGTCAAGCATGAACTCACATGAACCCTCTGAGGGCACCGCGGCGACTTCAAATGAACAGCTGATCAGCATCACCTGATACCTCAGCTGTTCATTTGAAATAACCGGCGGGAAAGCGCAGCACAGAACGGGAAAGCCGGCGGTGAAGTCTTTTCACCGCCGGCTTCCCCGCCCGGGTCCTTCGCTCCCCTCTCCTTGGTGCTGCGCTCCCCGCCCGGTCCTAACTTACGATCGGGATGGGAGGTGGCGAGGGGAGCGAAGGATCGGGGTGGGAGGCTGCGGGGAAGCAGTATGGGGCTGTGTGATTGTTTAAAAGCCGGCGGCTATTTACCGCGCGCCGGCTTTTAAACAATCAGGAGAATTCTCTCACGCTGGGATGGCATTCTGATGACAGGCTGGATCTCAGCTGAGCGCTGCCATCCAGCTTGTCATCCTTCAGAGACACTGCAGAGCGCAGGCATTATGGGAACTTCCGATTCCGGTATTCGATATTGTAAAAGTATCGGAATTAAGTATCGGAATTCCGATACCGCGAATATCGGCCGATACCCGATATTTCAGTATCGGAATGCTCAACACTAGTTATGACAAGTGTTGTAACGGGCGCATTGCTGCTGTGGATAGAGGGGAATTGCCTGTTCCTATTCAGGATTTTTGGAGAGTTTTTTCTGAGGAGGAGTCGCAGGTTTTGCCTCCCCATAGAGACTATGATTGTTCTATTGAATTTGTCCCTGGAGCGACTCTTCCTAAGAGTCGTTTATTTAATCTTACTATTCCTGAGAGAAAGGCTTTGGAGGAATACATACAGACAAGTTTGGCCGCCGGTCACATTAGGCCTTCCAAGTCTCCTGTGGCTGTTGGTTTTTTTTTTGTAAAAAAAAAAGATGGCGGTTTACGTCCTTGTCTGGACTTTCGTTAGATTAATAAAATTACTGTACGCAATCCTTACCCACTGCCATTGATTCCCGATTTATTTAACCAGTTAGTGGGGGCCAAGTGGTTCTCTAAAATTGATCTCCGGGGGGCATACAATTTGTTGCGCATGAAGGAGGGTGATGAATGGAAGACTGCTTTTAACACTCCTGTGGGTCATTTTGAGAATCTGGTGATGCCTTTTGGTCTTACTAATGCTCCTGCATTTTTTCAGAATCTGATTAATGACATCCTTAGACCTTTAATCGGCAAAAATGTGGTTGTGTATTTGGATGACATTTTGATTTATTCACCGGATCTGGAGTCTCATTGGCAGAGCGTACGTGAGGTATTACAGTTATTAATGGACAATTCGCTTTTTGCTAAGCTGGAGAAATGTGAGTTCGCTGTACAGAGAATTAGTTTTTTGGGCTACATTATCTCCAGCGAAGGTTTTGAGATGGACCCGGTGAAGGTTCAGACTGTGCAGGAATGGCCTAGGCCTATTGGTTTGAAATCGATACAGAGGTTTTTGGGTTTCGCCAATTATTACAGAAAATTCATAAAAAAAATTTCTATTATTGTCAAACCGCTGACTGATCTCACCAGGAAAGGTGCTAATACGGTTCAGTGGACTTCTGAGGCCATTGAAGCTTTTGTGTTTCTAAAGGAGAGGTTCACCTCTGCTCCCATCCTTATGCAGCCTGATGTGACTAAGCCGTTTTTGGTTGAGGTTGATGCTTCCTCTGTGGGGGTTGGCGCAGTATTGTCTCAGGATAACGGGGATGGATTACATCCCTGTGCCTTTTTTTCAAAAAAATTTTCCGAGACTGAACTTAATTACGATATTGGTAATCGGGAATTGCTGGCGATTAAACTCGCATTTGAACACTGGCGTCATCTCTTGGAAGGTGCTGAATTTCCCGTTCAGGTTTTCACTGATCATAAAAATCTGATCTATCTTGATGCTGCCAAGCGCTTGAATGCCCGTCAGGCTAGGTGGGCACTTTTTTTCTCGCGGTTTAATTTTTCCGTTACTTACATCCCGGGTACCAAGAATGTTAAAGCGGATGCTTTGTCTCGCAGCTTTTCTCCCATGGTCGGTGTTGAGGAGGAAGAGGAGAGCATTTTACAAGAAGGTGTTGTGATTGCTGCTTTGGACTCCGTTTTGGAGGATGAGATTCTTAAAGCTCAGGTGTTCCTACTGACATTGTTTCTGATAGGGGACCTCAGTTCGTGGCTCGTTTTTGGCGTGCTTTTTGTGACAGGTTGGGAGTTCATTTGTCGTTTTCATCCGGATATCATCCTGAGTCTAATGGTCAGACAGAAAGGAAGAATCAGGATGTTGAGCAGTTCTTGTGTTGTTTTGTGGCAGACAATCAAGAGGGGTGGTCTGAGTTTCTGCCACTTGCTGAATTTGCTCTTAACAACCATACATCCTCTTCTGCTGGGTGTTCGCCTTTTTTTTGTTGCTCTGGGAGACATCCGTCTTTTGGGTCATTTTCCAAATTGGTTTCGGCTGTGCCTGAGGAGGAGAGTTTTTCCGGTGATTTGGAGAGAGTTTGGACGGATGTGCGTGGTAATCTTCAGGAGGCTAACAAAAAATCTAAGAGGTACTTTGATAGGAAACGGCAAGAGGTTTTTTTTGCTGTTGGTGACATGGTTTGGTTGTCCTCTAAGAATCTGCGATTGAGGATTCCTTCTAAAAAATTGGGTCCCAAGTTCGTAGGGCCCTTTAAGGTACTTCAGATAGTTAACCAATCTGCTGTTAGGCTGGAGGTTCCTACGTCCTGGAGGATTAATCCGGTGTTTCATGTTTCTCTGTTGAAAAAAGCTGATGTGTCGGATGGTGACGCCTCTGCCTCTGTTCCTCCGGTGGTGGAGGACGGGGAATATGAAATTTCCCGCATCCTAAATTCTAGACGGTATAGAGGGAGTTTGCAGTATCTCGTCGCTTGGAAGGGTTTCGGACCTGAGGATAACTCATGGGTGAAGGCGGATGATGTTTCTGCCCCCAGACTTGTCCGAGCGTTTCACAGGAGGTTTCCTGGTAAGCCTGGGCCTAGGGGATCCGGAGGATCCTCTTAGAAGAGGGGGTACTGTTACAACTCTCCTGTTAGTTTTTTTTTAGTTTGCTGGTCACATGACCATTTTGCCTATTTAATCCGGCTCCGCCCTCCTGGCTTTGCTGAACTTCATTTGTATTTACTACTGTTGAGCTAGCTTGTTGCTCTATTGCCGTTCTCTGTTAGTTTTGCTAGGTCTTATGACCTCTTTGCTTTTTGTTGTGTGTTTGTCTTTGACTGCTACTATTTCTGCTAGGAGGTGTCCAACTTATTCCAGTCCCTAGATCTTGTAGGGATCCCTCCCCCACATCTATAGGTCTGCGTTCAGACTAGCCGAGGACTTTAGCGGGTCTGATCGCAGGATCAGGTTCCCCGTTACATCGTAGGGATCTAGTTTAGTTCTATTGTAGGGACAGATCTCCTGCCTTTCCTTAGTCTCTGTAGCAGATCATAACAGTCATGATGCTGGGTGCTGTCATGATGCTGGGTGCTGTCATGCTGCTGGGTGCTGTCATGATGCTGGGTTCTGTCATGATGCTGGGTTCTGTCATGATGCTGGGTTCAGTCATGATGCTGGCTTCTGTCATGATGCTGGGTGCTGTCATGATGCTGGGTGCTGTCATGATGCTGGGTGCTGTCATGATGCTGGGTGCTGTCATGATGCTGGGTGCTGTCATGATGCTGGGTGCTGTCATGCTGGGTGCTGTCCTGCCGCTGGGTGCTGTCCTGCTGCTGGTTGCTGTCCTGCTGCTGGGTGCTGTCCTGCTGCTGGGTGCTGTCATGATGCTAGGTGCTGTCCTGCTGGGTGCTGTCCTGCTGCTCGGTGCTGTCCTGCTGCTGGGTGCTGTCATGCTGGGTGCATTCCTGCTGCTGGGTGCTGTCCTGCTGCTGGGTGCTGTCCTGCTGCTGGGTGCTGTCATGATGCTGGGTTCTGTCATGATGCTGGGTTCTGTCATGATGCTGGGTTCAGTCATGATGCTGGGTTCTGTCATGATGCTGGGTTCTGTCATGATGCTGGGTGCTGTCATGATGCTGGGTGCTGTCATGATGCTGGGTGCTGTCATGCTGGGTGCTGTCCTGCCGCTGGGTGCTGTCCTGCCGCTGGTTGCTGTCCTGCTGCTGGGTGCTGTCCTGCTGCTGGGTGCTGTCATGATGCTAGGTGCTGTCCTGCTGGGTGCTGTCCTGCTGCTCGGTGCTGTCCTGCTGCTGGGTGCTGTCATGCTGGGTGCATTCCTGCTGCTGGGTGCTGTCCTGCTGCTGGGTGCTGTCCTGCTGTGTTCTGTCATGATGCTGGGTGCTGTCATGATGCTGGGTGCTGTCCTGCTGGGTGCTGTCCTGCTGCTGGGTGCTGTCCTGCTGCTGGGTGCTGTCCTGCTGCTGGGTGCTGTCCTGCTGCTGGGTGCTGTCCTGCTGGGTGCTGTCCTGCTGCTGGGTGCTGTCCTGCTGCTGGGTCCTGTCCTGCTGGGTAATGTCCTGCTGCTGGGTGCTGTCCTGCTGCTGGGTGCTGTCATGATGCTGGGTGCTGTCCTGCTGCTGGGTGCTGTCCTGCTGCTGGGTGCTGTCCTGCTGGGTAATGTCCTGCTGCTGGGTGCTGTCCTTCTGCTGGGTGCTGTCATGATGCTGGGTGCTGTCCTGCTGCTGGGTGCTGTCCTGCTGCTGGGTGCTGTCCTGCTGGGTAATGTCCTGCTGCTGGGTGCTGTCCTGCTGCTGGGTGCTGTCATGATGCTGGGTGCTGTCCTGCTGCTGGGTGCTGTCCTGTTGCTGGGTGCTGTCCTGCTGCTGGGTGCTATCATGCTGCTGGGTGCTGTCCTGCTGCTGGGTGCTGTCCTGCTACTGGGTGCTGTCCTGCTGCTGGGTGCTGTCCTGCTGCTGGGTGCTGTCATGCTGCTGGGTGCTGTCATGCTGCTGGGTGCTGTCCTGCTGCTGGGTGCTGTCATGATGCTGGGTGCTGTCATGATGCTGGGTGCTGTCCTGCTGCTGGGTGCTGTCCTGCTGCTGGGTGCTGTCCTGCTGGGTGCTGTCCTGCTGCTGGGTGCTGTCCTGCTGCTGGGTGCTGTCCTGCTGCTGGGTGCTGTCCTGCTGCTGGGTGCTGTCCTGCTGCTGGGTGCTGTCCTGTTGCTGGGTGCTGTCCTGTTGCTGGGTGCTGTCCTGCTGCTGGGTGCTGTCATGCTGCTGGGTGCTATCATGCTGCTGGGTGCTGTCATGCTGCTGGGTGCTGTCCTGCTGCTGGGTGCTGTCCTGCTGCTGGGTGCTGTCATGCTGCTGGGTGCTGTCCTGCTGCTGGTTGCTGTCCTGCTGCTGGGTGCTGTCCTGCTGCTGGGTGCTGTCATGATGCTAGGTGCTGTCCTGCTGGGTGCTGTCCTGCTGCTCGGTGCTGTCCTGCTGCTGGGTGCTGTCATGCTGGGTGCATTCCTGCTGCTGGGTGCTGTCCTGCTGCTGGGTGCTGTCCTGCTGTTGTCTGTCATGATGCTGGGTGCTGTCCTGCTGGGTGCTGTCCTGCTGCTGGGTGCTGTCCTGCTGCTGGGTGCTGTCCTGCTGCTGGGTGCTGTCCTGCTGTTGTCTGTCATGATGCTGGGTGCTGTCCTGCTGCTGGGTGCTGTCCTGCTGTTGTCTGTCATGATGCTGGGTGCTGTCCTGCTGGGTGCTGTCCTGCTGCTGGGTGCTGTCCTGCTGCTGGGTGCTGTCCTGCTGGGTGCTGTCCTGCTGCTGGGTGCTGTCCTGCTGCTGGGTGCTGTCCTGCTGGGTGCTGTCCTGCTGCTGGGTGCTGTCCTGCTGCTGGGTGCTGTCCTGCTGCTGGGTGCTCTCCTGCTGGGTGCTGTCCTGCTGCTGGGTGCTGTCCTGCTGCTGGGTCCTGTCCTGCTGGGTGCTGTCCTGCTGCTGGGTGCTGTCCTGCTGCTGGGTGCTGTTCTGCTGCTGGGTGCTGTCCTGCTGGTAATGTCCTGCTGCTGGGTGCTGTCCTTCTGCTGGGTGCTGTCCTGCTGCTGGGTGCTGTCCTGCTGCTGGGTGCTGTCATGATGCTGGGTGCTGTCATGATGCTGGGTGCTGTCCTGTTGCTGGGTGCTGTCCTGCTGCTGGGTGCTATCATGCTGCTGGGTGCTGTCATGCTGCTGGGTGCTGTCCTGCTACTGGGTGCTCTCCTGCTGCTGGGTGCTGTCCTGCTGCTGGGTGCTATCATGCTGCTGGGTGCTTTCATGCTGCTGGGTGCTGTCCTGCTGCTGGGTGCTGTCCTGCTGCTGGGTGCTGTCCTGCTGCTGGGTGCTGTCCTGCTGCTGGGTGCTGTCATGCTGCTGGGTGCTGTCCTGCTGCTGGGTGCTGTCATGATGCTGGGTGCTGTCATGATGCTGGGTGCTGTCATGCTGCTGGGTGCTGTCCTGCTGCTGGGTGCTGTCCTGCTGCTGGGTGCTGTCCTGCTGCTGGGTGCTGTCATGATGCTGGGTGCTGTCATGATGCTGGGTGCTGTCATGCTGCTGGGTGCTGTCCTGCTGCTGGGTGCTGTCCTGCTGCTGGGTGCTGTCCTGCTGGGTGCTGTCCTGCTGCTGGGTGCTGTCATGCTGGGTGCTGTCCTGCCGCTGGGTGCTGTCCTGCCGCTGGTTGCTGTCCTGCTGCTGGGTGCTGTCCTGCTGCTGGGTGCTGTCATGATGCTAGGTGCTGTCCTGCTGGGTGCTGTCCTGCTGCTCGGTGCTGTCCTGCTGCTGGGTGCTGTCATGCTGGGTGCATTCCTGCTGCTGGGTGCTGTCCTGCTGCTGGGTGCTGTCCTGCTGTGTTCTGTCCTGCTGCTGGGTGCTGTCCTGCTGTGTTCTGTCATGATGCTGGGTGCTGTCCTGCTGCTGGGTGCTGTCCTGCTGGGTGCTGTCCTGCTGCTGGGTGCTGTCCTGCTGCTGGGTGCTGTCCTGCTGGGTGCTGTCCTGCTGCTGGGTGCTGTCCTGCTGCTGGGTCCTGTCCTGCTGGGTAATGTCCTGCTGCTGGGTGCTGTCCTGCTGCTGGATGCTGTCATGATGCTGGGTGCTGTCCTGCTGCTGGGTGCTGTCCTGCTGCTGGGTGCTGTCCTGCTGGGTAATGTCCTGCTGCTGGGTGCTGTCCTTCTGCTGGGTGCTGTCATGATGCTGGGTGCTGTCCTGCTGCTGGGTGCTATCATGCTGCTGGGTGCTTTCATGCTGCTGGGTGCTGTCCTGCTGCTGGGTGCTGTCCTGCTGCTGGGTGCTGTCCTGCTGCTGGGTGCTGTCCTGCTGCTGGGTGCTGTCATGCTGCTGGGTGCTGTCCTGCTGCTGGGTGCTGTCATGATGCTGGGTGCTGTCATGATGCTGGGTGCTGTCATGCTGCTGGGTGCTGTCCTGCTGCTGGGTGCTGTCCTGCTGCTGGGTGCTGTCCTGCTGCTGGGTGCTGTCCTGCTGCTGGGTGCTGTCATGATGCTGGGTGCTGTCATGCTGCTGGGTGCTGTCCTGCTGCTGGGTGCTGTCCTGCTGCTGGGTGCTGTCCTGCTGGGTGCTGTCCTGCTGCTGGGTGCTGTCATGCTGGGTGCTGTCCTGCCGCTGGGTGCTGTCCTGCCGCTGGTTGCTGTCCTGCTGCTGGGTGCTGTCCTGCTGCTGGGTGCTGTCATGATGCTAGGTGCTGTCCTGCTGGGTGCTGTCCTGCTGCTCGGTGCTGTCCTGCTGCTGGGTGCTGTCATGCTGGGTGCATTCCTGCTGCTGGGTGCTGTCCTGCTGCTGGGTGCTGTCCTGCTGTGTTCTGTCCTGCTGCTGGGTGCTGTCCTGCTGTGTTCTGTCATGATGCTGGGTGCTGTCATGATGCTGGGTGCTGTCCTGCTGGGTGCTGTCCTGCTGCTGGGTGCTGTCCTGCTGCTGGGTGCTGTCCTGCTGGGTGCTGTCCTGCTGCTGGGTGCTGTCCTGCTGCTGGGTCCTGTCCTGCTGGGTAATGTCCTGCTGCTGGGTGCTGTCCTGCTGCTGGATGCTGTCATGATGCTGGGTGCTGTCCTGCTGCTGGGTGCTGTCCTGCTGCTGGGTGCTGTCCTGCTGGGTAATGTCCTGCTGCTGGGTGCTGTCCTTCTGCTGGGTGCTGTCATGATGCTGGGTGCTGTCCTGCTGCTGGGTGCTGTCCTGCTGCTGGGTGCTGTCCTGCTGCTGGGTGCTGTCCTGCTGGGTAATGTCCTGCTGCTGGGTGCTGTCCTGCTGCTGGGTGCTGTCATGATGCTGGGTGCTGTCCTGCTGCTGGGTGCTGTCCTGTTGCTGGGTGCTGTCCTGCTGCTGGGTGCTATCATGCTGCTGGGTGCTGTCCTGCTGCTGGGTGCTGTCCTGCTACTGGGTGCTGTCCTGCTGCTGGGTCCTGTCCTGCTGCTGGGTGCTGTCATGCTGCTGGGTGCTGTCATGCTGCTGGGTGCTGTCCTGCTGCTGGGTGCTGTCCTGCTGCTGGGTGCTGTCATGATGCTGGGTGCTGTCATGATGCTGGGTGCTGTCCTGCTGCTGGGTGCTGTCCTGCTGCTGGGTGCTGTCCTGCTGGGTGCTGTCCTGCTGCTGGGTGCTGTCCTGCTGCTGGGTGCTGTCCTGCTGCTGGGTGCTGTCCTGATGCTGGGTGCTGTCCTGCTGCTGGGTGCTGTCCTGTTGCTGGGTGCTGTCCTGTTGCTGGGTGCTGTCCTGCTGCTGGGTGCTGTCATGCTGCTGGGTGCTATCATGCTGCTGGGTGCTGTCATGCTGCTGGGTGCTGTCCTGCTGCTGGGTGCTGTCCTGCTGCTGGGTGCTGTCATGCTGCTGGGTGCTGTCCTGCTGCTGGTTGCTGTCCTGCTGCTGGGTGCTGTCCTGCTGCTGGGTGCTGTCATGATGCTAGGTGCTGTCCTGCTGGTTGCTGTCCTGCTGCTCGGTGCTGTCCTGCTGCTGGGTGCTGTCATGCTGGGTGCATTCCTGCTGCTGGGTGCTGTCCTGCTGCTGGGTGCTGTCCTGCTGTTGTCTGTCATGATGCTGGGTGCTGTCCTGCTGGGTGCTGTCCTGCTGCTGGGTGCTGTCCTGCTGCTGGGTGCTGTCCTGCTGGGTGCTGTCCTGCTGCTGGGTGCTGTCCTGCTGCTGGGTGCTGTCCTGCTGGGTGCTGTCCTGCTGCTGGGTGCTGTCCTGCTGCTGGGTGCTGTCCTGCTGGGTGCTGTCCTGCTGCTGGGTGCTGTCCTGCTGCTGGGTGCTGTCCTGCTGCTGGGTCCTGTCCTGCTGGGTGCTGTCCTGCTGCTGGGTGCTGTCCTGCTGCTGGGTGCTGTTCTGCTGCTGGGTGCTGTCCTGCTGGTAATGTCCTGCTGATGGGTGCTGTCCTTCTGCTGGGTGCTGTCATGATGCTGGGTGCTGTCCTGCTGCTGGGTGCTGTCCTGCTGCTGGGTGCTGTCCTGCTGCTGGGTGCTGTCATGATGCTGGGTGCTGTCCTGCTGCTGGGTGCTGTCCTGTTGCTGGGTGCTGTCCTGCTGCTGGGTGCTATCATGCTGCTGGGTGCTGTCATGCTGCTGGGTGCTGTCCTGCTGCTGGGTGCTGTCATGATGCTGGGTGCTGTCATGCTGCTGGGTGCTGTCCTGCTGCTGGGTGCTGTCATGATGCTGGGTGCTGTCATGATGCTGGGTGCTGTCATGCTGCTGGGTGCTGTCCTGCTGCTGGGTGCTGTCCTGCTGCTGGGTGCTGTCCTGCTGCTGGGTGCTGTCCTGCTGCTGGGTGCTGTCATGCTGCTGGGTGCTGTCCTGCTGCTGGGTGCTGTCCTGCTGGGTGCTGTCCTGCTGCTGGGTGCTGTCCTGCTGCTGGGTGCTGTCCTGATGCTGGGTGCTGTCCTGCTGCTGGGTGCTGTCCTGTTGCTGGGTGCTGTCCTGCTGCTGGGTGCTGTCATGCTGCTGGGTGCTATCATGCTGCTGGGTGCTGTCATGCTGCTGGGTGCTGTCATGCTGCTGGGTGCTGTCCTGCTGCTGGGTGCTGTCCTGCTGCTGGGTGCTGTCATGCTGCTGGGTGCTGTCATGCTGCTGGGTGCTGTCATGATGCTGGGTGCTGTCCTGCTGCTGGGTGCTGTCCTGCTGCTGGGTGCTATCCTGCTGCTGGGTGCTGTCATGCTGCTGGGTGCTGTCCTGCTGCTGGGTGCTGTCCTGCTGCTGGGTGCTGTCCTGCTGCTGGGTGCTGTCCTGCTGCTGGGTGCTGTCCTGTTGCTGGGTGCTGTCATGCTGCTGGGTGCTGTCCTGCTGCTGGGTGCTGTCCTGCTGGGTGCTGTCCTGCTGCTGGGTGCTGTCCTGCTGCTGGGTGCTGTCCTGCTGCTGGGTGCTGTCATGATGCTGGGTGCTGTCATGCTGCTGGGTGCTGTCATGCTGCTGGGTGCTGTCCTGCTGCTGGGTGCTGTCCTGCTGCTGGGTGCTGTCATGCTGCTGGGTGCTGTCATGCTGCTGGGTGCTGTCATGATGCTGGGTGCTGTCCTGCTGCTGGGTGCTGTCCTGCTGCTGGGTGCTGTCCTGCTGCTGGGTGCTATCCTGCTGCTGGGTGCTGTCATGCTGCTGGGTGCTGTCCTGCTGCTGGGTGCTGTCCTGCTGCTGGGTGCTGTCCTGCTGCTGGGTGCTGTCCTGCTGCTGGGTGCTGTCCTGCTGCTGGGTGCTGTCCTGCTGCTGGGTGCTGTCCTGCTGCTGGGTGCTGTCCTGCTGCTGGGTGCTGTCCTGTTGCTGGGTGCTGTCATGCTGCTGGGTGCTGTCCTGCTGCTGGGTGCTGTCCTGCTGGGTGCTGTCCTGCTGCTGGGTGCTGTCCTGCTGCTGGGTGCTGTCCTGCTGCTGGGTGCTGTCATGCTGCTGGGTGCTGTCATGCTGCTGGGTGCTGTCATGCTGCTGGGTGCTGTCTTGCTGCTGGGTGCTGTCCTGCTGCTGGGTGCTGTCCTGCTGCTGGGTGCTGTCCTGCTGCTGGGTGCTGTCCTGTTGCTGGGTGCTGTCCTGCTGCTGGGTGCTGTCCTGCTGCTGGGTGCTGTCCTGCTGCTGGGTGCTGTCATGATGCTGGGTGCTGTCATGCTGCTGGGTGCTGTCATGATGCTGGGTGCTGTCATGATGCTGGGTGCTGTCATGTTGCTGGGTGCTGTCATGATGCTGGGTGCTGTCCTGCTGCTGGGTGCTGTCCTGCTGCTGGGTGCTGTCCTGCTACTGGGTGCTGTCCTGTTGCTGGGTGCTGTCCTGCTGCTGGGTGCTGTCCTGCTGCTGGGTGCTGTCCTGCTGCTGGGTGCTGTCCTGCTGCTGGGTGCTGTCTTGCTGCTGGGTGCTGTCCTGATGCTGGGTGCTGTCCTGATGCTGGGTGCTGTCATGATGCTGGGTGCTGTCATGCTAGATATGGGAAGGACCCAGCGTACGAGGATTTTCCAATATAAGAAGGACATTTGACAAATGGTGTAGATGTAAGGTAACCCTAATGAAGGTAACCCTATGGGCGGCACGGTGGCTCAGTGTTTAGCACTGAAGCCTTGCAGCGCTGGGGTCCTGGGTTCAAATCCCACCAAGGACAACATCTGGAAGGAGTTTGTATGTTCTCCCCGTGTTTGCGTGGGTTTCCTCCGGGTTCTCCGGTTTCCTCCCACACTCCAAAGACATACTGATAGGGAATCTAGATTGTGAGCCCCAATGGGGACAGCGACAATAATGTATGTAAAGCGCTGCGGAATATGTTAGCGCTATATAAAAATAAAGATTATTATTATTATGAAGCGAATGATATTTATTAACTTTTCTTGTGTAGTATCTGAATTATTCGTGAACACATTTAAAGTTTAAAAACTGCAAATTTTTAGAAATTGTCAAATTTCTAATATTTTCATGAATGCAGAACAGATCGACCTAAACATTCTCACATCGCTACCACGATATGCTGAAACATTCCAGTTATTGCCACATAACCGGACACACCAGATTTGAAAGCTTTAGGGGTTAATCAGATTCAACCAATCAGATATCAGTGGATATAAACTAGACATCCATTTATGTGCTATTAGTGATCGGACTTCTTTCCACAGTACGGCATCATATGCTCCCAATCAGCCTTTTATAGACATTTTGGAGTTGAATTATGTCCCAGACCCATCATTTTCAGATAAGAGAGGGGATTATTCAGTCTGTGAATGTCACATTGAGCCCGTTTATGTCTTACGCTATATAAGAATTTTTCATGTCTTTCATATACAATTTTCCGATCATCCGGCCGCTCTCCAGAAATCTTTTTTTTTTCCTCTAAAACGCTTTCCCAGCCGCATGAATCTCTAAAATAATAATAATACAAGTCTTGGAGATGATATTTGACTTACTATTGTCTAATAGCAGAGGTTGCCAAGCTTAGGAGCCATGCCCTTTCCGGTAATCCAAATTTAATTTGCAAATCACATAATGGTATCATTTTGCCCTCTTTTCAAAAAAAATCCATCCAATATACAATCTCCTTATTTTTCCAAGTTTCAAATTCTCCCAATTTTATTAACTCTGGAAAGTAAAAATGAAGTCAAATCGCAGTAAATGGTCAAAAATGCCTTTATATTATCTAACCACAGCCGGCATCTATGCATCAAGGAACAGGTGGGATACAATGCAAACTCATTTGTATTAAGATCCCCACAATCCAACAATGTATATCTTTCCTGACACATCGGTGGCAAAAAATGAAGAATATCTGAATTTTCAAAATATTACATTTGACATGCCAAGAAATACATTGGGAAGCCCCAAGCCGCCTTGATTTCCCAGAAAAGTTCAATATTCCTGTTTAATCTGGATGCAAAGTCAAGCCAGATAGGGGAATTACTAAAAAGAAACGTAGGTCGAATATGGAAAAACAAAAGACGTAACCAACAATATTCTGTCCGATTTCCTTGGATGTAAAGCATTCCGGACCCCAAGTTTCCTCTTTTAGTAATAGAGTGATCTTCAATACTATCAAGGTGGATAAATAAATGGTGACAGTGCCGATAATGTCTGTAAATTATCTGAATTGTAAAGCGCTGCGGAATATGTTGGTGCTATATAAATAAAAAGATTATTATTTATATGTAGTCTACACTGATGAGGTCAGTTGGATCCCGATGTACAGAATACTTGTATCTCACCATTGGAAATCAAAATTGAGTCTCAGGAGCCATGTGATTAAAGTTAAGGGCTATGGATTTGGAGTTGTGGACCCTCAGGATTGATTCCCTGGGGCCCAATAGGTCTATATTCTATAGATATTTGGCAGAGATGTAGGACACCAACAATAAAATATCATCCTCAAATAGTGAACACTTGAGTTCTCTGTCCCCAAAACTGAAGCCTTTTTCATTCTGATCAGCCCTCAATAATGTTATCAATGGCTTGATAGTTAGTGGGGACACCCTTGTCTTGATCCACACCATATGTCAATCATTTATTATTTATTTTACTCACGTGTGTAGAACCATTAATTCCATAACTTTACAGTTGCATTGTAGCTTGTCATTGTTGCCACCACAATCTACATTCCCCATCAGGATGTGTTTGGAGTGTGGGCAGAATCCGGAGAAACCCACACAAACACGGGGAGAACATACAAACTCCTTGCATATGTTGTCCTTGGTGGGATTTGAACCGAGAACCCAAAGCCGCAGAGCTAGCCACTGAGCCACCATGCTGCCCATATTAGATTCATATCCTCTAATATGGATTTTCACCATTGGGATTGAATAGAGGATAGCGAGGAACGACCACCCCAAACCCAAGGACATGGAATATGTGGACACAAGACACAGAGTCAAAGGCTTTCCTCAAATCTAAGCTTAAGAACCTCCACTTTCTGCTTGAGTGTCGCCTTAGCTTGAAGTCAAGGCAGGTGGAGGAGGCACTGGGCGAGGAATAGAGCCGGAGTGACAGAGGCTTCAGACCTACCCTAGCTCTTCAGCCTCATTTGCATTTAAATTCAAGTGCTGATTTCTCAGTAATGGAGGAATGGACCGGCCATGTAAAGATATTGCTGGACTTGTCTTTGAAAGAGCTACATTCACATATAAGTAGTCTGGGTGTGAAATCCCGCTGACAGGTTCTATTTAAGAGTATTAAGATCACCTTAACTCATGTCAAGTTAGGGGTCAAATTATACATTTATGTGTCGTAATATGGCAGTGCTGTGTTGTCTGGGTTAAAGTACAATTGGCTACGTCAGTACCATTGAGCCGGGGGTTGGACCAGATGATCCAGGAGGTCCCTTCCAACTCTACCATTCTATGATTCATTGGGGTCTTCACAGCCACGCCTTGGTATCCAGATGCCCACTAATATTTTCGTTTCTTGAAAAAATGAGAGAAAAAAAGATTAGATACATCCTGTGAAAAAAGAAGGTAACAGGGTCAAGAGTGATGTGTCTCCTGGGAAAGCTCCACATCCGGCTGCAATCTGGCATCGGAGTGAGAAACTTCTTCTTTATTTCTGGGCAAGTTTAGACCTTGTATGTTGCGAGGGAGCGACACAAGGTCTTCACCAGCCATTCTGCGCACAGAGGGCACTGCTGAATTAGCACTTAATGAAAATGATTGCAGGCGATAGAGGATAGTGTGAGTTGAAGTACATGTTCTTGAGCGCGGCAGTCAGCTGATCCCTGGGGAGGACAAGAGAACGTAAGAGGGGGAGAGAAAGGAGACATGAAGACGTTAAAGGAAATGAGAGTAAATTCAACACCAATGTCACAATGGTGGCAAGTAACAGAAGACAACAACACTCCTGGGATGTCAGGCCCTCCATGTAAGCTGCAGAGACTCCTATTCCTTCACACTGAACAAATAAGTACTCAATGGGGAAGGATGAAGAAAAAATGGTCGGAGTGGAGGTAAATTCTAACTAGTCACTAATGTCTAAGACAAATCACTTATTTAGATAAAAATATATATCTGATATATACAAGGATGGAGGAGCATACACCAGGATGGGGGGGCAAATACCAGGATGAAGGATAGATACAAGGATGGGGGAGCATATACCAGGATGGGGTGCAAATACAAGGATGGGGTAGCATATACCAGGATAGGTGGCAAATACCAGGATTGGGGAAATATACAAAGATGAGGGAGCTTATACCAGGATGGGGGCAAATACCAGGATGAGGGATACATACAAGCATGGGGGCATATAAAAGGATGGGGGGGCATATACAAGGATGGGGGATATATACAAGGATGAGGGGGCGTATACAAGGATGGGGGTCATATACAAGGATAGGGGAGCATATATAAGGATAGGGGAGCACATACGAGGATGGGGGAGCATATAACAGGATGAGGGAGCATAGACAAGGATGGGGGGCATATGCAAGGATGGGGGGCATATACAAGGATGGGGGCATATACAAGGATGGGGGATATATATAATCATGGGGGCATATACAAGGATGGGGGCATATACAAGGTAAGGGCGGATGATGTCTCTGCTCCTAGGCTTGTTAGAGCTTTCCACAAGAGGGTCCGGATAGGCCTGGAGGATCCGGAGGATCCTCATAGAAGAGGGGGTACTGGTAGAACCCTCCTGTTTGTTTTTTCCATCTTGTGTTTTGCGGTCACGTGACCATCTGCCTTTATATTCCAGCTTTGCCATTTTGGATGTGCTGGACTTCAGTGTTGTTTGTCTGTTTTGCTGCCCAGGTGCTTCAGTGCCTATTTCTGTTAGTTCGCTTGGTCCTTATGGGACCTCTAGTACCTTTTTGCCAGTTTGTTTTTGCGTTCTGCAACAACTTTCTCTGTTCAGGAGGTGTCCCATTTTTGTTCCAGTCCTTAGTTCTTTTAGGGACCCCTTTCCTTTATTCTATAGGTCTTCATTCAGACTAGCCTAGGACTAAGGCGGGTCTGTTCGCTAGGAACAAGCAGCCCGCTACATCGTAGGGATTCAGCTTAGTCTTATTGTAGGGAAAGCTTTCCCCTTTTTTTCTTAGTACTTGTTGTAGATCATAACAGTAAGTCCAGCCCAAAAGATATATATATATTAATACGGGATTGGTATGGCTTCCATCCAGGATTTGGCTCAACGCTTGCAGGGGTTGACTCTGGCGGTGGCCGTGCTCCAGCAACACGTGAGTAGCTGTTCCGGAGCGCATTTTGTGGAACCCAAGGTAGGTCTGCCGGATGTTTTTTATGGTAAACAGCAAGATTTTTTTCCTTTAAAAATGCTTGTTTGTTAGATTTTCGTTTGAGACCAAGGTCCTCTGGGAATGAATCACAGCGCATTGGTTTTATTATGTCACTTTTGTGCAATGAACCACAAGGGTGGGCCTTTTCTCTCCAACCTAATGATCCATGCTTGAGGTCGGTAGAAGAGTTTTTTTCTGCTATGGGTCTATTATATGACGATCCTGATCGAATCTCAACTGCTGAGGCAGAACTCAGGTGTTTGAATCAGGGGTCAGATGATGTTGAGATTTATTGCACACACTTTAGAAGGTGGGCTTCTGAGGTCAGGTGGAATGATCCTGCGCTGAAATGTCTATTTCTTGCTGGTCTGAGTGAAAGGGTTAAGGATCTGCTAATTGCATTCCCCGCACCTGAGACTCTGCAGGATGCCATGCAATTAGCTGTTCGTGTGGATAGGAGGCTGAGATCTAGGCAGAATGAGGTAAAGACAACTGTAAAGCCAGGTCCTAGTCCCCAGAAAATCTGCTCTGACGGCGGAGAACCGATGGAGGTTGGGGCAATGACGCTCCGCTCTCAAGAAAGAGACCGGAGGTTCGCCGAGGGATTGTGTCTTTATTGTGGTAAAGCTGACCATTTGATTAAGTATTGTGAGCTTCGTTTAAGTAAAGAAAAAAAAAAAGGTCAGGTACGCCCATATAGCTCGTTTACGCTCTGCAGGAGTATTTCTTTCAGGAAAATTTGATTGAATTTCAGGTATTTGTGGATTGTGGTTCAACACTTAATATGATTGATAAAGGGTTTTTGGAAAGACTTAAATTGAAATCCAAACCTTTGTCATCACCTGTTTCTGTGATTGCAATTGATAACACTCCCTTGAAATGTATTACTCACAAGACTGCTGCATTTCCGCTCGCTATCAATGGAGTTCACCAAGAAATTTTGGACTTGGTTGTATTAGATAATTTAATTCTCCGGTCGTTCTAGGATTGCCTTGGTTAAGACTGCACAATCCTTTATTGGACTGGTCTACTAATATGATAAAGTCTTGGAGTCCGAAGTGCTATGATAAATGTTGTAATGGTCGCATTGCTGCTGTAGAAAAAGGGGAATTACCAGTACATCTTCAAGATTTTTGGAGGGTTTTTTCGGAGGAGGAATCGCAAGTTTTACCTCCTCATAGGGATTATGATTGCGCCATTGAGTTTGTTCCTGGAGCTACTCTTCCCAAGAGTCGCTTGTTTAATCTGACTATCCCTGAAAGAAAGGCCTTGGAGGAGTACATACAGACTAGCCTGGCTGCTGGTCACATTAGACCTTCTAAGTCGCCTGTGGCAGTTGGAATTTTCTTTGTTAAAAAGGACGGCGGTTTACGCCCATGTCTGGATTTTCGTGAAATTAATAAGATTACCGTACGCAATTCCTACCCATTGCCGTTAATTCCTGACTTGTTTAACCAGTTAGTGGGGGACAAGTGGTTTTCTAAGATTGATCTCTGGGGGGCATACAATTTGTTACGTGTGAAGGAGGGTGATGAATGGAAAACTGCTTTTAACACTCCGGTAGGTCATTTTGAGAATCTGGTGATGCCTTTTGGTCTTACTAATGCACCTGCATTTTTTCAGAACCTTATTAATGACATCCTGAGACCTTTGATTGGTAAGAATGTGGTTGTGTATTTGGATGACATTTTGATTTATTCACCAGATCTGGAGTCCCATTGGCAGAGCGTACGTGAGGTATTGCAGTTATTGAGTGATAATTCACTCTTTGCTAAGCTGGAGAAATGTGAGTTCGCTGTGCAGAAAATTAGTTTTTTGGGCTACATTATCTCCGGCGAGGGTTTTGAGATGGACCCGGTGAAGGTTCAGGCGGTGTAGGAATGGCCTAGGCCTATTGGTTTGAAATCTATACAGTGATTTTTGGGTTTTGCCAATTATTACAGGAAATTCATTAAGAATTTTACTGTAATTGTTAAACCTCTAACCGATCTCACCAGGAAAGGTGCGAATACGGTCTAGTGGACTACTGAGGCCATTGAAGCGTTTGAGTATCTTAAAGAGAGGTTCAGCTGTGCCCCTATCCTTATGCAGCCTGATAAGACCAAGCCTTTTTTGGTCGAGGTCGATGCTTCATCGGTGGGGGTCGGAGCAGTTTTGTCTCAGGAGAACAAGGATGGAGTACATCCTTGTGCCTTCTTTTTGAAAAAAATTTCGGAAACCGAATTGAATTATGATGTTGGAAATGGGGAGTTGCTGGCTATTAAACTTGCGTTTGAACATTGGCGTCATTTCTTGGAAGGCGCTAGATTTCCTATTCAGGTTTTCACAGATCATAAGAATTTGATCTATCTGGATGCTGCCAAGCACTTGAATGCCCGTCAAACTAGGTGGGCACTTTTTTTTTCTCGGTTTCATTTTTCTGTTACCTACACTGTGTGCAGAATTATTAGGCAAGTTGTGTTTTAGAGGATTATTTTTATTATTGATCAACAACTATGTTCTCAATCAACCCAAAAGACTCATAAATATCCAAGCTTAATATTTTTGGAAGTTGGAGTGGGTTTTTTTTTTTTAGATTTGGCTATCTTAGGAGGATATCTGTTTGTGCAGGTAACTATTACTGTGCAGAATTATTAGGCAACTTAATAAAAACCAAATATAATCCCATCTCACTTGTTTATTTTCACCAGGTAAACCAATATCAGTGCACACAATTTAGAAATAAACATTTCTGACATGCAAAAACAAAAAATGAGTGATGAATATAACCACCTTTCTTTATGATGACACTCAGCAGCCTTCATCCATAGATTCTGTCAGCTGCTTAATCTGTTTTCGATCAACATTGCGTGCAGCAGCCACCACAGCCTCCCAGACACTGCTCCCAGAGGTGTACTGTTTTCCCTCCCTGTAGATCTCACATTTTATGATGGACCACAGGTTCTCTATGGGGTTCAGATCAGGTGAACAAGGGGGCCTTGTCATTATTTTTTCTTCTTTTAGACCTTTACTGGCCAGCCACGCTGTGGAGTAGTTGGATGCATGTGATGGAGCATTGTCCTGCATGAAAATCATGTTTTTCTTGAACGATACCGACTTCTTCCTGTACCACTGCTTGAAGAAGTTGTCTTCCAGAAACTGGCAGTAGGTCTGGGAGTTGAGCTTCACTCCATCCTCAACCCGAAAAGGTCCCACAAGTTCATCTTTGATGATACCAGCCCATACCAGTACCCCACCTCCACCTTGCTGGCGTCTGAGTCGGAGTGGAGCTGTCTGCCCTTTACTGATCTAGCCTCTGGCCCATCCATCTGGCCCATCAAGAGTCACTCTCATCTAAATCAGTCCATAAAACCTTTGAAAAATCAGTCTTAAGATATTTCTTGGCCCACTCTTGACGTTTTATCTTATGTTTCTTATTCAAAGGTGGTGTTTTTTTAGCCTTCATTACCTTGACCATGTCCCTGAGTATTGGACACCTTGTGCTTTTTGATACTCCAGTAATGTTGCAGCTCTGAAATATGGTAAAACTGGTGGCGAATGGCATCTTGGCAGCTTCACGCTTGATTTTCCTCAATTCATGGGCAGTTATTTTGCGCCTTTTTTGGCCAACACGCTTCTTGGCTATTTGCCATGAAACGCTTGATTGTTCGGTGATCACGCTTCAAAAATTTGGAAATTTCAAGACTGCTGCATCCCTCTGCAAGACATCTCACAATTTTGGACTTTTCAGAGCCCGTCAAATCTCTCTTCTGACCCATTTTGCCAAAGGAAAGGAAGTTGCCTAATAATTAAACACACCTTATATAGGGTGTTGATTTAGTGTTGAGCGAGCACTAAAATGCTTGGGTGCTCGAAGCTCGGGCCGAGCTCACCGTGATACTCGGGTGCTCGACCCGAGCAACGAGCCCAAAGTTAGTCTATGGGAGACCCGAGCATTTTTGCGGCGGCACCCCCGGCAGTCTGTAGAAAGCCTAAAAAGTGCCCAAAACGATAGGGACAGTGGTCAAATGACATGGGGACAGCATGGGGATCGCCCCAGGAAGCATTTCTGACCCCCAGGTCACTGCTGTCAACAACGTGGTCAGAGGTATTAAGCCACTTTTACGGGCTCACGATAAAACATTCAAAAACGAAACTGAAACTGCTTTCCTGTGAAATATGTTAAGGAACTTCCTTTCCAGGGTATAGACTTCTGTATAGGATAAAATGAATAACCAAAAGCAAAAATACTCCTCCACACCTTGGGCTATGTTCACAAGTAGCATTTTTTATGTGTTTTTGCACTTTTGCATTGCTTTCAACCGTGACAAATGCATTCACCGGCAAATGTCATTTTAACATTTTACAACCTTATCTGGCCATGTGCTGTGTGACACATGCATACAGTGCTGAAAAGACTTGGGAACAGCATGGGGAAGACCCCTGGAAGCATCTCTGACACCCAGGTCACTGCCTAAAAGTGTGCGCATCATAATTGATCCTTGCCGCATCAGAAGATGCAGACTTGCAATTATCCCCGTGCAAGTCCTTGTCCCAGGGCAGTGTTCAATTGTACCTCCCCCATTCCTTTCCTTGCAATGCAAGCGCAAGTATGCAGCCTGCCACCCATCCACCCCCAGGCTGCAATACCATACTGCTTGCTTGCTTGCACTTGAAATGAGGTCTTTTAGGCTTGTGGAGGCAGACACCGGACACCATGTCATGGCTGCGTCGGCGGCCTGGTATCCATACTCAGTCCCCAGCCGCCTGGCGGCCGGGTGTCCACACTCGGTCCCCAGCCGCCCCTATTTGTCCCGGTAACCTTCCCCACACTTTTCTTAGCCTGGCCTGCTTTAGGGCAGCATTGGCCGAGCCCACCAGAGAACCAGACTCCTCCGGTGGGCCCTGGCTTCTCCATCAGGGGAGTTGAGAGTGCCAAGGTGAGGAGCATGATGATGATGATAGAAGTTAGCATCTGCTTTGTTTTTTTGGAATGCAAGCGTAAGTATGCAGCCTGCCACCCACCCACCCCCAGGCTGCAATACAATACTGCTATACTGCTAGCTTGCTAGCACTTGAAATGAGGCCTTTTAGGCTTGTAGAGGCAGACGCAGGCCACCATGTCATGGCTGCGTCGGTGGCCTGGTATCCATACTCTGTCCCCAGCCGCCCCGCGGCCGGGTGTCCACACACAGTCCCCAGCCACCAGGGGGCGGCCGGGTGTCCACACACAGACCCCAGCCACCTGGGGGCGGCCCGGTGTCCATAAACGGTCCTCAGACGCCCCTATTTGTCCCGGTTCGCCTTATACACAAGCGCGCATACCAAAACATTACCTGTGCCCTCCCCAGTGCATTTAGTGGGAAGGACAGCCTAACCACAAACACGTGGACAAGTGAATGTGGCCAGGGATGGTCCATCTCACTGACGCCTTCACGCTGGGTTAATATTGTGGAAGCCGGGACACAGTTGGACACTGGGATGCAACACGTCCTCCAGACATAGAGGATTGCGGGTCCTGGGTCAATCAGGCTTCAACACAAAGTTCAGAAGGTAGACAGCAGCAATGGTCGGCCTCCTACACAACGAGTAAATTATTCATGATCATGAGGCCATCCATCTCCTTAGCTTTCTGTTCCTTGGAATGCAAGCGCATGTATGTAGTAGCGGCTAGGCCTGAGGTGGTCAGCGTTTTGGCGCATATCCTACCTCCTCCGAGGATTGCTGGATGTTTTCCTGCTACTATCCCAATTCTATGACTCCCGTTAAAACAAAGCTTCAGGTGATAAATGATGGATGAGGTGGTGGCAAAGGAGAAAGAGCAGGAGGAACAGGGACCATTCACATCAATATCAGGTCAGTCAACCACACATGTCTTGTAGGATATGTTTCTGTAACAAAAGGAGCGGTTCGGCTACACAGTTATAGGGCATACAGTGAGTGCAATGCCTACCAAAAATTTCGAGGCACTCCAATGCCCCTTGGAAGTGACATGGAGGTCAGAGGGCCTTAACTAAACCGTTTTTTCCATTTATAGCAACTGGGTCTCTTGTACACTGTTGGCGTAAGCAGTGAATGGAAGGCTTTCCAAAAATTATGATGAACTGCAAAGCCCCTTGAAACAGATGTGGATTACAGCATACTAAAAACCTTCTACCCATTATTGGGGAGTGGGTCTCCCTTAGTGTTCGCCTATGCATTGAAAAGCAAAAGCTGACTAAAATTAGGAGGAAATGCAATGCCCGATGGAAGAGTCGTGGAGGTTAGAAGTAATTAAAAGCAACATTTCAATGCCCCTTGGAAGAGCTGTGGAGTTCAGAGTGGTTTAACAAGACCGTTTTAATGCCCCGTGGAAGAGACATGGAGGTCACAGTAGCTTAACAAGACGGTTTTAATGCCCCTGGAAGAATGGTGGAGGTCGCAGTGGAATAAAAAGACAATATCAATGCCCCATGGAAGAGCGGTGGAGGTCGCAGTGGAATAAAAAGACAAAATCAATGCCCCTTGGAAGAGACGTGGTGGTCACAGTAGCTTAACAAGACGGTTTTAATGCCTCTTGGAAGAGTGGTGGAGGTCGCACTGGAATAAAAAGACAATATCAATGCCCCGTGGAAGAGACGTGGAGGTCACAGTGGCTTAACAAGACGGTTTTAATGCCCCTTGGAAGAGATGTGGAGGTCACAGTAGCTTCCATGACGGTTTTAATGCCTCTTGGAAGAGTGGTGGAGGTCGCAGTGGAATAAAAAGACAATATCAATGCCCCGTGGAAGAGACGTGGAGGTCACAGTGGCTTAACAAGACAATTTTAATGCCCCTTGCAGTACAGCATATTAAAAACATTATTCCCATTATGGGGGAGTAGGTCTCCCATAGTCTTTGCCTATGCCTTCCAAGCAAAATCTGCCAAAAATTAGGACGGAGGAACTTGCAATGCCCCATACAAGAGCCATGCAGTACAGCATATTAAAAACATTATTCCCATTATGGGGGAGTGGGTCTCCCATAGTCTTTGCCTATGCCTTCCAAGCAAAAGCTGCCAAAAATTAGGACAGCGGAACTTGCAATGCCCCGTACAAGAGCCATGCGGTATAGCATATTAAAAACATTATTCCCATTATGGGGAAGTATGTCTCCCATAGTCTTTGCCTATGCCTTCCAAGCAAAATCTGACAAAAATTAGGACGGAGGAACTTGCAATGCCCCATACAAGAGCCATGCAGTACAGCATCTTAAAAACATTATTCCCATTATGGGGGAGTGGGTCTCCCATAGTCTTTGCCTATGCCTTCCAAGCAAAAGCTGCAAAAAATTAGGACGGAGGAACTTGCAATGCTGGCAACACGGACCACGGTCACCCTGGTGGTATAATGGTGGTGGAGGCTGAGGATAAGGAGAAGAGCAAAAAACAGCCGAAATGAGGAAGCGTATACCCATGTGTGGGTGTGAAGCGGGGCATGGGAATACACCTCCCGAAACAACACAGTGGATTTGACTTTGTTACTCTGCTGTCATTTGGTGGTGATGAGAAGTCTGGCCCAATCCAGCCCTTGTTCATTTAGATAAGGGTCAGCTTGTCAGCATTGTGAGTTGACAGGCGAGTGCGCTTATCAGTTATAATTCCCCCAGCAGCACTAAAAACACGCTCCGATAACACGCTAGCGGCAGGGCAAGCCAAGACCTCCAACGCGTAAAGAGCGAGTTCATTCCAAGTGTCCAGCTTGGATACCCAATAATTAAAAGGCACAGAGGAATCACGGAGGACGCTGGTACGGTCGGCAGGGTACTCCCTCACCATCTTTTGAAACTTTCCACTCCTTGTGAGAGTACCCCACGCCTCAGGGCCTGTAAGCTGGGTGGGTCTCAGAAAACTGTCCCAGAACGTTGACAGTGTTCCCCTGCCTATGCTGGATTGTAGTTGCGTCTCTCTCGCCTGTACGCCTTGGTTGGTCAATGAACTGTGACCTCTGCCACTAGCGTGTTCAGATGGGAATTTTTTTAACAGTTCTGCAGCAAGGGCCTTCTGATACTGCCCCATTTTTGTAGACCTCTCCACCTCAGGAATAAGAGAGTGAAAGTTCTCCTTGTAGCGGGGGTCTAAAAGTGTCACCAACCAGTAATGACTGTCACCCAACATTTTGACAACGCGAGGGTCATGGTTAAGGCAGCGTAACATAAAGTCAGCCATGCGTGCCAGACTGGTAACGGGCAAGACTTCCGTGTCCTCACCAAGATGACGACTGACCATGCTCTCCTCCTCCTCCCCCCTGTCCTCAGGCCACCCACACTGAACCGACGGTATGACAGTTGTACAGGTACTACCATCTACAGCGCATGATACCAGCTCCTGTTCTTCCTCCTCCTCCTCTCCCTCATTGTCCCCCAGTGAACGTTGGGATGAGTTGAGGCTGGGCTGTGTGTAATCGCCTGCTCCGGCTTCTTGATCTATCTCATCATACTCTGCCTGCAATGCCTCCTCTTTAATTCTCTGCAGAGAGCGTTGCAAAAGACAGACAAGTGGGATGCGGACACTAATGACGGCGTCATCGCCACTCACCATCTTGGTGGACTCCTCAAAGTTTGTCAGGATGGTACATATGTCAGACATCCAGGTCCACTCCTGAGGTCTTATGTGTGGAGTCTGACCGGAATATCGACGGCCTTGTTGCCGCTGGTACTCCACAACTGCTCTCTTCTGCTCACAAATCCTTTGCAACATGTGGAGGGTAGAGTTCCAACGTGTGGGGACATCACACACCAGTCGGTGTGCCGGAAGCTGCAAAGGCTGCTGCAACACAGTAAGGGCGGCGGAAGCTGTAGCCGACTTCCGAAAATGAGCTGACAGGCGGCGTACTTTGACGAGCAGATCTGGCAACTCTGGGTACGATTTAAGAAACCGCTTGTGAGGAGCTGCCCACTTACTAAAGACTATGATACTTTTCCAGCATGGACCACCATTTTCGTCAATATTATTATTGTGTGTTATTAGTGATTCACTTGTTATGTTTTATATAGTTTTGCTTACTTGTCAGTATGTAAGATTCACTTGTAAAATGTCCAGCATTCCACTAATCTCATCTTTATCTCAGGAGTCCATTGTTCCAACAGCCAATGGTCTCATTGTGTGTGGATTGTGGACACAGTGGAGCCGTCACCACAGGGGGTCTTACATGCAGTCTCAGATGAAGGCTTCTAGAATATTCTTCAGTGTTTTAGAGAACAGTGAATGTTTAAGGGGGAGGGTGTGATCACTTCTGACCTGGGAGGGGACTGAGCCCAGTGGAAGAAAGGACAGACATGTTTTAGGAGAGTTGTGTGGAAGGATTGAAAGAAGAGGATGGAGACAATGAGTATGGCCTTATACAAAGTCAGTGGAACTAATGAACCCAGATTGGGAATTTGAGGACTGAGAGAACTGTATTTTGTCCATTTACCTGGAATTGCTTATTACCATGTGTTATGCACACGCCTGGGCTGAGCGGCGTGTGCGTGTGATTGTAGTGATTCCACTGGACCATGAACCGGAGAGTGCCTGGAGGGGCGTGACTAAGTATCTGGCCGATCCGACCAAGATGGCACGACGGCATACGACGCCAGTGCACCAGGGAGAAACCGGGCAGAGGAACCAGGTGCTACTCCAGGTCAAACTCCGGACACGGGGGTTGACCCACACAGGGATTACTGGATCAGGCTGGTTAGGCTGGCGCACAGACTGGAGGGTATAGGCAGGCACGACTGGTATGCAGGCAGGCGGGTAAAGGCAAGCGCAGCTAGAGTGCAGACAGGGAGGCACTAGCAGGTAGGAACACAGGCGGGATAGGACCCAGTACACACTGGGACTCAGGAACAATACAGGTAGAGGGGTACAGGCAAGCACAGCTAGAGTGCAGACAGGGAGGCACTAGCAGGTAGGAACACAGGCGGGATAGGACCCAGTACACACTGGGACTCAGGAACAGGCAGGTTAGGCTGGCACAGACTGGTGGATATAAGCAAACACGGCAGGTATGCAGATGGGTGGATACAGGCGAGTATGCAGGCAGGGAGGTACTGGCCGAAAGGACGGGCTGGAGCACAGAAAGGTTAAGACCCAGTACAGACTGGGTCACAGAACCGCAGATGCGGTAGACAACCACAGCAGAGAGGGAACGCCCGAAGCGGTGGGCAAGAACAGAGCAGGACGGGGCTGCAGGAGCAGCGAGCACAAGCAGGGCAGGACAGGACTGCCGGAGCAGCGGGCAGAAGCAGGGCAGGACAGGATTGCCGGAGCAGCGGGCAGAAGCAGGGCAGGACAGGACTGCCGGAGCAGCGGGCAGAAGCAGGGCAGGACAGGACTGCCGGAGCAGCGGGCAGAAGCAGGGCAGGACAGGACTGCCGGAGCAGCGGGCAGAAGCAGGGCAGGACAGGACTGCCGGAGCAGCGGGCAGAAGCAGGGCAGGACAGGACTGCCGGAGCAGCGGGCAGAAGCAGGGCAGGACAGGACTGCCGGAGCAGTGGGCAGAAGCAGGGCAGGCTAGAACCGCCGGAGCAGTGGGCAAAGGAGTGAGAGCAGGCTAGAACCGCCGGAGCGGTGAGCAAGGCAGAGCAGGGGGGACAGGGCTCTGTTCACACGGAACAGACAGGAAGAGAAAGGCAGAGCCAGATACCAACAGGGTACTTGCAGTGAAGTAGCGAGTGGACCACAAACTCACAAACGGGAGTACAGAGACAACAAGCAGGAGTTAGGTACGAGTTCAGACTCTGCAGAAAAAGGAAGGGAACGGACATCGGACATAGAGGCAAAACAGGTAAAGGATAGGAGAGAGTTCAGACTGGAACTGAGTGTACGGAGGAGACCGACACTGCAGAGGGATACAGGAGCGGGTCTGGGAATACGGCCCCCAGAGAGGCGGGACGAACAGGCAAGGAGCGTGTTCAGACAGGACAGACAAGATACAGGAGCGGGTCTAGGTAATCGGCCCCTAGAAGGCGGGAGGAACAGGCTAGGAGCGTGTTCAGACAGGACAGACAAGATACAGGAGCGGGTCTAGGTAATCGGCCCCTAGAAGGCGGGAGGAACAGGCTAGGAGCGTGTTCAGACAGGCCTGGAAATACAGCCTCCAGGAAAGGCAGACAAGAGAACACAGAACGGGACCTGGCACCTTCAGAGTGCAAGCACACACTGAAAGAAACACTATGCTCAGGCAGGAATAGATGGGAGCAGCTGAGCTATATACCAGGTGACAGACAGCAATAGGCTGAGGACGCACAAGGGGTGTGACCCACAGCAGGTACAAAAAGCAGGAAGTGATCGGGCGCCGCCCTTAAGCAGCAGAAACAGACACAAACAGACAGCATGGAGGGAAGCCAGAGAGACATTCTGGACAGGAGATCAAGTGCGCGCTCTTGCACAGTGGGAGATGGACCACTATGCAAGGACGCCGCCAGGTATGTTACACCATGGCTGTGATCAATAAAATATTGTTGCATCGTTAATCTGCCTACGTGATTACTTACAACCCACAACCGCACATCTTTACACCGCTGAACCACGAGGTTAAGCACATGAGCCAGGCACGGTACGTGTGTGATATCGCCTTGCCTCAGAGCCGCCACCAGGTTACGGCCATTGTCACACACGACCATGCCTGGATGTAAGTTCAGCGGTCTCAGCCACAGATCTGCCTGCTCTTTCACAGCTGTCCACAACTCACAAGCAGTGTGAGGTTTCTCACCTAAGCTTGAGTTTCAGCACAGCCTGTTGCCGCTTTGCGGAGGCAGTACTGCAGAGCTTCCAGCTTGTAACTGATGTGGTGATATCTGAGATGGAGGCTGAACATGATGCGCAGGAGCTGTACACTGTGGGTGCAACTCTGACTGACATAGGGCCCACAATCCTCGGTGTGGGGAGGATGTGTTCCGTCCCAAAGTCCGACTGGGTCCTGGCTTCCAGTATGTTTACCCAGTGTGCCATCAGGGAGATGTACCATCCCTGGCCACAAGCACTTGTCCACGTGTCCGTTGTCAGGTGGACTCTCCTAGTAACTGCGTTGTTGAGGGCACGGCAGATGCTTTGGGACACGTGCTTGTGTAGTGCGGGGATGCCACACCGGGCAAAATAGTGTCGGCTGGGGACCGAGTGCCGAGGGACAGCCACCGCCATAAGGTTGCAGAAGGATTCCATCTCCACCAGCCTAAAAGGCAGCATTTCCAACGCAAGCAGTTGTGAAATGTGCGAATTTAGGACTGTGGCCTGTGGGGCGTTGGCTGCAAATTTCCGCTTTCGTTGAAAGGTCAGGGATATGGACAATTGAACGCTGCGGTGGGACGTGGACGTTGATGCTGTTTCTTGGGAAACTGCCATAACAAGTGAAGACTGAGAGGAGAGGGCATCTTTGCATGCAGTATGGACTGGGGATTGCCTTGCATGCACAACAGGGGGTTCTCTTACACGCACAACAGCAGAATAAGCAGTGGTGACACCCGCTGACACTGATCGTGGACCCTGGGGTTCGCCCCACAAAGTTGGGTGCTTTGCTGACATGTGCCTGATCATGCTGGTGGTGGTCAGGCTGGTAGTTTTGTCACCCCTGCTGATGCTGGCCTGGCAGGTGGTACAAATGGCCTTTTTGGGGTTATCAGCAGAGTCTTTAAAAAAATTCCAGACTCTGGAAGACCTACCGGTTGTACTGGCAACGTCCCTCGTGTTGGTGTTACGGGGAACGGTTGTCCGCCTTCTGTCTGCGGCCACCACACTGCTTCTTCCTGCCTGTTGGGGTGCTCTGCCTCCCTCCCCCTGTGTGCTGCTGGCCTCGCTCTGCGTGTCCTCCTGCCACGTTGGGTCAGTTACTAGATCATCCACCACCTCCTCCTCTTCCACTTGCGCACCACGATCCTTCTCCTCACTTTGTGGCAATTGTGTCTCGTCATCGCCCATCTCTTGTGACAAAATGCCAGCGTCTACTTCCTGTGGCCGTGGCTGTTCAAATATTTGGCCATCGCTACATGGGATCTGCTCTTCCACCACTTCAAGCGGAGCAGGTGAGGGGTACAAATCTGGAAATGGACCAGTGAACAGGTCTTCAGAGTGTCCAACTGTGGGATCAGTTGCTGTCTGACGACACTCGGCATGGTGGGAGGAAAGAGCATCAGGGTGAGGAGGAGTATGCGGTCAAGACTCATGGCTACTAACACTTGACCGTGTGGAAGACAGACCGGAGGTGGTGGTGCCCAGGTAACTGGAAGTATTGTCTGCTATCCAATTAATAACCTGTTCACACTGATCAGGTCGCAATACTGGTGTTGTTCTGTGCTTCCCTAGTAATTCGGTCAAGAACTGGGAGCGAGAAGATGTGGCTGTTGGTTGTGGCACATTTTCACCTTGGCCACGGCCCCATCCTCTGCACGCACCATCACCAGAACGTCCAGTCCCACTTCCCTTGCCACGCGCCTTGCCCATTGTAAATGAAGTAAAATAGCTTACACTCGCACTATCAATGGCAAAAGGGTAATAAAAAAGAGATTAGAACCGTGGAACTGCAAAACCACAGTTATAATTTCCTGGTGTATACCAGACTTGTTAAAATAGATATATTTGTGTCTGAACAGTGAGCGACACACTCAAACTGTTTTTTTTTATGGAAAAAAGGCAAGCAGATTGATAACACCCAGATTTGAACCGTGGAGGAGGAAAACCACAGTTCTAGTTCTCTGGCCGACACCAGAATCTTTTAAACAGATATATTGGTGTCTGAACAGTCAGCGAGACACTCAATTTATTTTTTTTTTTGGGGGGGGAATACCAAAAGGTTATTAAGACGGGTATTTGTACAGTGTGACTGAGGAAAAAAAAGAAGAGAGTATTTAGATGAAAAAAAAAGGATTTTTCCTGTCTCCCGACACCTGGTGCTAAGTCCAGCAATTTCAGCAACAGGAGCAGCACACAGGACTGTAATGCAGCGTTTGCTGGTATAACCACTGCGTCTCCTATACAGCCTGCCTGCCTGATATCTGGGATGGATATTAGTCCTGAGAAGGACTGTTTGTTTGATTTTGCAAGCTTTACAGACCCTACACTAACTATTTCGCAGTATAAATCTCTCCCTAGCTCAGCAGCACTGACCCTACACTGTCTGATCCGGAGCGACTGTGTCCAAGATGGCGGCGCCCGGTTTTAAACACTTGAGGTGACGCTGTGCGGCCAGCCAATCACTGTAATGCCCACAAACAACATGGCTGCAGCATTACAGTGACTGGCTGGAAATCCCTGCATGTTCATTGGCTATGTAAAGAGCGCCAAACATGCAGGGCGGAGACCCGAGCTCCCGCCTGAGTAACCCGGAAATGCTCGGTGCTCGCCGAACATCCCGAGTAGTGAGATGCTCGGGCGAGTACCGAGCAGTGTCGAGCATGCTCGCTCAACACTAGTGTTGATGTCATTAGTCCACACCCCTCCTCATTACAGAGATGCACATCACCAGATTTACTTAATTGGTAGTTGGCTCTCAAGCCTATGCAGCTTGGAGTAGGACAACATGTAGAAAAAGTATCATGTGATCAAAATACTCATTTGCCTAATAATTCTGCACACAGTGTATATCCCTGGTACTAAGAATGTTAAAGCCGATGCTTTATCTCGCAGCTTCTCTCCTACGGTCGGTGCCGAGGAGGAGGAGAGCATTTTACAGAAAGGAGTTGTGGTGGCAGCATTGGACTCCGTTTTGGAGAATGGGATTCTGAAAGCTCAAAATGATGCTCCATCTAACACTCCCCATGGGAGGTTGTTTGTGCCTAGAACCGTTAGGAGAGACTTGTTTGTGGAGTGTCATGAGTCTCGGTTGGCAGGTCATCCAGGAATTTCTGAGACTAAGAGACTTATCAGTCGCAGTTTTTGGTGGCCTGGATGGCAGAAGGAAGTCATCAAGTGGGTGCGTCAATGTACGGTGTGTGCTAGGTCAAAGGCTTCACATACCCCTGATGCGGGGTTTACTTTGCCCTCTGGAGGTTCCTAGTGCGCCTTGGACGCATCTCACAATGGATTTTATTACTGACCTTCCTGTGTCCGAGGGTTTTACTGTCATCTGGGTGGTCGTGGACCGTTTTAGTAAGATGTCATTTGGTTCCATTCATTAAGTTGTCTTGTGCCAAGACACTCGCTAAGGCGTTTGTTAAGGAGATTGTCAAGCTCCATGGCGTCCCCACGGATATTGTTTCTGATAGAGGACCTCAGTTTGTGGCTCTCTTTTGGCGTGCTTTTTGTGACAGATTGGGACTCCATTTGTCATTTTCGTCTGGTTATCATCCTGAGTCTAATGGACAGACAGAAAGAAAGAACCAGGATGTTGAACAGTTTTTGGATTTTTTTGTGGCGGACAATCAAGAGGTGTGGTCTGAGTTTCTGCCTCTCGCAGAATTTGCTCTTAACAATCATACATCCTCCTCTGCTGGGTGTTCTCCTTTTTTTTGTTGTACTGGGAGACATCCGTCTTTTGGTTCGTTCTCCAAATTTGGGTCGGAGGTGCCGGAGGAGGAGAATTTTTCCAATGATTTGGAGAGAGTTTGGACTAATGTACGTTGCAACCTTCAAGAGGCTAACAAGAAGTCCAAGAAGTATTTTGACAGGAAACGTAAAGAGGTTTTGTTTACTGTGGGTGACATGGTTTGGTTGTCCTCAAGGAATCTGCGGTTGAGGATTCCCTCTAAAAAACTAGGTCCTAAGTTTGTTGGTCCATTTAAAGTGCTTCAGGTTGTTAACCCATCTGCGGTTAGGTTGGATGTCCCTACTTCCTGGAAAATTAATCCTGTGTTTTATGTTTCCTTGTTGAAAAAGGCTGACGTATCTAATAGGGACACCACTGTCACAGTTCCTCCTGTGGTGGAAGACGGCGAATATGAAATTTCACGTATCTTGAATTCTAGATGGCATAGAGGGAGATTACAGTATCTTGTCTCCTGGAAGGGTTTCGGTCCCGAAGATAACTCCTGGGTAAGGACGGATAATGTCTCTGCTCCTAGGCTTGTTAAAGCTTTCCACAGGAGGTTTCCGGATAGGCCTGGGCCTGGAGGATCCGGAGGATCCTCATAGAAGAGGGGGTACTGTTAGAACCCTCCTGTTTGTTTTTTCAATCTTGTGTTTTGCGGTCACGTGACCATCAGCCTTTATATTCCAGCTTCGCCTTTTTGGCTCTGCTGGACTTCAGTGTTGTTTGACTGTTTTGCTAGCCAGGTGCTTCGGTGCCTATCTCTGTTAGTTCACTTGGTCCTTCTGGGACCTCTAGTACCTTTTTGTCAGTTTATGTTTTTGTGTTTTGCAACAAGTTTCTCTGTTCAGGAGGTGTCCAATTTTTGTTCCAGTCCTTAGTTCTTTTAGGGACCCCATTCCTTTATTCTATAGGTCTTCGTTCAGACTAGCCTAGGACTAAGGCGGGTCCGTTCACTAGGAACAGGAAGCCCGCTACATCGTAGGGATTCAGCTTAGTCTTACTGTAGGGAAAGCTTTCCCCTTCTTTCCTTAGTACGTGTTGCAGATCATAACACCAGGAGTCTGGAGAAGGGCCCAGACTCACCCAAATTCTAGGCCACGCAAGAGACGAGTGGGTACATCTGCATTAGTCTGACTCAAAACTAGTGAAACTGAGAGAATGGGTCGCCCTGGGGCAAAAATCTGACCAGGAGGCTGCTTCACTCCCAACTACCCTGCAAATCTTGGGCCAGTGGGAAAGGCTCTCCCTGAAAGATGGCCTACTGTGTCGAAGGATATAATTACCTCGGGAGTTCGATGTTACTTGACAAGTAGTGATTCCAGAGGTGCTAGTAGTGCAACTAGCCAAGGAAGCTCATGAGAGGGGTGCCCACTTTGGTGTGGAGAAGACCTTTCGGTGGTTACAACGGCTGGTGTATTGGCCGCAACTGCGGCAAGAAGTTGAAGGAGCTGCCGATGCCACTTTCGAATAGGACAGAGATTGAACCGGGAGATGATTTGCAATCTCCAGTGGTTGATTCTTCAGGGACTCCAGAATCACCTCTGCAGGAGGAACTCCGCAGGATTGAGCGGGCCAATGCCGGAATTCCTCCTAACCCATATGCCCAGAAACAGTTTGTCTGGTCTCCGATTCAGCAAAAAAATGAAAGAGTATTCTCAACTCTTGGCTGAACTCGCACTGCCTGTGAAGAGATGTCAATCCTGCAAGAAGTCCACTCGCCCGAGGACTGGCGAGCAAAAAGGGGGGAGGAATGTAGTAAAAGGCAATGAAACATCAGGAGAACTCTTGCTGGATGTGTCAGTGGTGAAGAGAGATTGCCATCTGCTGGCCAGGCAAAATCAAGCGGAACCAAGTTCTGCTTGAAGAGTTGAAGGGGGAGGAAATTCAGATGTCGAACCTGATCAGGTGACCTCCAGGAAGGATTTCCTGGATATAAAAGCCCAGCATGCCAATTCACTGGCAGACTTGGCGTCAGATTGCAGGGAGAGCAGACGTGCTCAAGTGGTACTGCAGAGCCCAGCGTGACGGGTCTCAGCCAGAGGCCTGCGTCGCCTAAGTGCTGAACACCACCTGATAAGGCCTGGACCCCTCACAGAAGAGCCTCGAGTTCTGCGCATGATGGCCAGAGCCAGGACCCGCACTCTGCATTGATCAAGTTTCCAGGATTTGACGTTATCTGTCAAGAGCCGAGGTCTGGACTCCCTTACCCCAGGCCTGAGAGACTACCGTCGACGGTCAAGCCGAGAAGAGCTGAGAGAAGACCGCGACAGGAGAAGAGCCCCTGCAGTAATAGATTAACAGCGCGAGTCAGCAGGGCCGTCACTTCCACCTTTTACCTACAGTACAGGGGACAGTTGGGATTAGGACTTCAGGTTGGGAAGGGGCTGGTTGGTGCGTGAGAGGCTAAATGGCATCTGATTGACTATATCCGGAAGAGACTTGCGGCCTAGCAGGAAGAACCGGTGACCCCCGCTAGGGCCATATACAGTATATAGAAAGAGAACTTACATGGTGACTCCCATGACTGGATGCATCACATTTTTGCAAAGAACTTTACTGTTATTTACTGAAAAGACTTCCCATTGTTATTCCAAGTTATTGTTGATTCCCATTGTTACTAACCCTTTAAAATAATTGTTATATATACAGTATAAAGTGGTTATATCAATCCCTGACTGTTGCATTCCGGCACGTGTTACACAACTGTTCTTTATTGTTTAATGAATTACAAAAAAAGTCCTGAAAATGCCAGTAAAAAGAAGCCCTAAAACACTACAAAGAAGGCACTGGTGGATGAAAATGTTGAAAAAGCAACAAAAAAATGTTATGAAAGACACTTCAGGTTCACAAAACTCAAGAGAAAAATAATCCCAAAGTGTCTTCTGCTTGGAAAATGGATGGTTTGCACAGCCGGAAAAATCCGCAGTGTGAACATACCCTAAGGGCTCTTCCCAGTGCTTGGATATTATTGGTATTGGCAGTAAAACAAGTAAAAGCTGCTTCGTTTCTGGCTGACCTGGAGAGATAACCTAAAAAATCTCTTTTTTTTCTTTAATTAAACTCAGACAATTTCTCCTTTGTTCTGAGACTGTAGATTCGGGACAGGGGGCGGTTACACCCTGGCTCCATACTTCTGTAACAGGAGCAGAAGACAATCAGTCTTTTCATGTCCTGGCAAACATCACACAGGGAGCTGCTCCTAGTGTCCGGGATGTAGGGCCGCCTGCCCATACATTATGAGGGGCGCATCCCCCCTGTGCCAGACCCTGCTGCTCCTCCAAGGGGAACCCAGTGCCCACACCGCTACCCTGCACCCGAGAAGACCTGTCTGACCATTGGCAAATGCTCCATGGAACAATGAAGAGAAATGCTTTCTTATGTAGATAAGACGCAACATCTCCGCCGCCGTCTTCAGCCTTTTCCTCTTTGGGATGAAACGTTCCTCTGCTACAGGGCAGTGAGGTAAGTGATGTGGACTCTGCCCTCCTTCATCTCAGACTTCTGCTTCTGTCCTATAAGGGCCTTGTAGATCCCCATATAGATCCCCATATAGATCCCCATATAGATCCTCATATAGATCCTCATATAGATCTCCATGTAGATCCCCAATGAACAGGAACCACACATACTTTGTAATATACTGTTGTGTATACTGAATGCCCCCAAAGTATCCATGTGTAAGCCCCCATATACATGGGTCACATGTACACAAACTGTAATCACTGTGGTCTTTTATACCTCCAATGTGGCACATAAGGCCTCAAACACACAGTTCCATACTGTGCCAGCTCCATAGCTGCAGTATTGTTGTAAAGAACATATTGATCATAGAATCATAGAATGGTAGAGTTGGAAGGGACCTCCTGGGTCATCTGGTCCAACCCCCTGCTCAAAGCAGGATTCACTAGATCATCTCAGACAGATGTCTGTCCAGCCTCTGTTTGAAGACGTCCATTGAAGGGGAACTCACCACCTCTCGTGGCAGCCTGTTCCACTCATTAATCATTGATAGTCATGCTATGGCAACTCCATTTTGTCTGCTTGCTTCAAAATCATGTTATTATACTCTTTGCATAACATACATTCTTTCCTTCTCTTCCTCTTGATTCACATGAAACTTTCCCACACTAACCTTTTCTCTCAAGAACATTCTATGAGACACCCTGCTCCTGTTATCTAGCTAATCTGATCCGGGATGTATGACCTTGTAACTTTCCATCATGCACCAAACTAATGATAATATGACCATATGTGTATTTCCGTAATAATTGTACTAACATTAGTTCAAGCTTGTAGTATGGCTGTAGGTGATTGGATATTAATAAACTCAAAACAATATAAAATGCTAAGTAGAAATAAACGGGGTTAGAGATTCTTGAATCCCCCCATACAGAGCTTTGCCTCCGTCTGGTTTTCTATTGGATTGCAATCAACCTTGCAAAATAATTTGACACTCACTTGGTCAACCGTGAAAGGGTCATTACTGCTCTCCCTCAACATTGTCACTTGGCGGAAAGATGTCAGTAATACTGACTGAAACTTTTCCATTACACGGACGCCACCAGGAGTGCCATCAACAGATGGATTCATTCCTCCATCACAATGTTGCTCACATTTCCATTATCCACCAGGCACCAGAAGTACCAAAACTGGTGATTTCCCCCACCGCAAGACCTCTCACATAACCTCCTGTACAAGGCTCCTCACCTGGGCTTCGACCCTCCCTGACGTCCGTCCTTCCAGGTTAAGCTCTGGCCAGAATGATAATGTCAGGGCAGCTACGGTGCTTCTCAAACACACAGCAGCCGACCAGTGCCTCACCATAGACCACAGAGACCAGGCTGCCACGCCAAATCCTGGACCATCATGGGAGAATCAACATCACACCCAGCATGGCACTTCATACACTGGAAAGTAAAGTGCCAAGTTGGGTACGAGGTACAACTCTATGCACGCCCCACCGGGTGCCCACTGGACACCTGGAGAATGGGATCCAGCCCTGAGCACTGCCTAGTCTTATTAATGCCTCACACTAGTACAGATCAGTCCACCCAAGGTCGCCTTGAGGTAAAACGCCATCCCATTTCCACCTATTACACAGTAGCCACCCAGAGGTGCAGCGCAGTTTCCTCCCCACCAAGCGCAGAACAACATTTTCTACCAGTTTCCATTTACAGACTTGTTCTAATGCAATCTCTAAACCCTCACATATGCAAAACCATTTGTGTTCTGGAGGTAACAGAGATCTGGAGAAATTAATATTTTGTACTATATGACTCTAGTTCTATGCAAATTCCGAGAGGAACAGGACTTGAACCAATAGCGCCACCTATTGGAAGTAGCAATCCTTAAAGTCAATATCAAACCTCTAATAAAGAGACATTACCTCTTAGACTCCTGTCAGAGGCCTCTTGACCAGCCAAATCATACCTCTTGCTTGGCACTGAGAAGGAGCAAACACCCCGAAATACATGTTTGGCTTTCATACAAAATCATGGGGCAAGGCTCATTAAAGGGTCGATAATGGCATTTTAGATTGCTACTTCCAATGGGTGGCACTAGAGTTCTAGTTTTCTTCCTCTCTGCAGAGAAAATTTGCATATTTATTTTCCCAGAGGAGCATTGCACTGCCTATAAGTGTCCTCACACCAGCTTGGCACTCTCCACGAGGAGAGACGTTATCCCTTAGGTTATGTGCACACGATCAGGAATTGCTTGCAGAAATTTCTGCAGTGTTTCTGCAAGGTTCTGCACCTCTCTGCAGCAAAAATGCTGCGGAAAATCCACATTGTTTTTGATGCGTTTTTTTTCTGCGCATTTGCCATTTCTTTTTATCCAATGCATTGTATGGAAAAACACAGGCCAAAACGCACAAAGAATGGACTTGCTGCTTCTTTTACTGCACATGAAATTCAGTCAGGAAAAAATCGTGATCATCTGCACAGAACTTGCAAAATGTCATAGAAAATCATGGGATAAGTTTTGCAATGGCCCATTTCTGCATGGAGAAAACGCACCAAAAAACGCACAGTGTGCACATAGCCTTAGACTCTAGTTTCTGTGACATTCATTTTCCCCTTTCGATGTGACCATGATGTTTAGGATGTGTAATTGCATTATAACAGCCTCCCTGTGCACTGCAGGGGTATTAAAAGATCCCTATAAATTTCAGTATCATCTACACCTGCTATTGGGGAGCTGGTATTGTGTTTGCATACTAATGAACATATGACTTTTCTACAATCTATGAATGTTTTTTTTTTTTGCAGTGTCTATTGCTAAAATCCTGGAGCAAGAATGAAAGACAGAAAAACAGTAGCAATAAGTCACTACCCCAAAGCAGCCATAAGTGATGGCAAGACTGTGGTTATAGGTAGCCCATCCATGCCGACTGCAGGACTCCTGACATCACAAGGGGTGACGGCTCCTAAGCAAAACACCTTTGGGTTGACTCCATCCCAGCACTTCCGAGCTAGTGTGCAACTCCAGAGGCTTAATACCCAATATCAAGGAGCGGCCGCCACTCAGCACTGGGCATTGAGCAGTCAGGTGTCCCTCGCAAGTGGAGCTGGAATATTTGACTTGGATCGGGTAGATGAAGACGTCCTCAAATCTTTGGTTTTGGAGATGGGTCTAGACACGGCCAACGAACTTCCAGAGCTTTGGTTGGGGCAAAATGAATTTGAATTTGCTCCAGAACAGTTGTTGATTTTAGAGCAATGAAATGTACCTGTAAGAATACTGCCATAAAACAACACAAACACACAATATTCATTATAGGGGCATAACTAGTGGGTGCACAGGTAGTGATGTCTGCAACGGCTTTATCACATGAATGAGTTTTATCAATTGTACACGGGAGCTGGGAGTCTGGTACAGATTCTGCATTGGGCCGAAAGCTAATTGCATATGTGTATTTTCAGATTATTCAAAAATAATCCATATATTTATTGTATACGTAAATTATCTCCTGTATAATGTAACGTTGTTATTAAATACTTAGAAATTGTTGTGAATGGAAGCAGTTTATTGTAATAGCTACCTACAGTCGGGAAAATACATATTTGATACGCTGCCAATTTTGCAAGTTTTCCCACCTACACAGAATGGAGATCTGTAATTTTTATCGTAGGTCACTTCACCTGTGAGAGACAGAATCTTAAAAAAAAAAAAAAAAACAGAAAATCACATTGCATGATTCCTACATAATTAATCTGCATTTTATTTCATGAAATAAGTATTTGATACAATAGAAAAACAGAACTTACTATTTGGTCCAGAAACCCTTGTTTGCAATTACAGAGGTCAGACGTTTCCTGTAGTTCTTGACCAGGTTTGCACACACTGCAGCAGGGATTTTGGCCCCCTCCTCCATTCAGATCTTCTTCAGATCTTTCAGGTTTGAGTTTCAACTCCCTCCAAATATTTTCTATTGGATTCAGGTCTGGAGACTGGCTAGGCCACTCCAGGACCTTGAAATGATTCTTACGGAGCCGCTCCTTAGTTGCCCTGGCGGTGTGGGTATCGGGTCATTGTCATGCTGGAAGACCCACCCATGTCCCATCTTCAATGCTCTTACTGAGAGGAGGTTGTTGGCCAAAATCCATGACCCCATCCATCCTCCCTTCAATACGGTGCAGTTGTCATGTCCCCTTTGCTGAAAAGCACCCCCAAAGTATGATGTTTCCCTCACCATGCTTCACGGTTAGGATGGTGTTCTTGGGGTTGCATTCATCCTTCTTCTTTCTCCAAACATGGCGAGTGGAGTTGATACATGTCACTGGTGTGTCAGGTGTAATAGACAGTCGCTCTGGATCTGGCTGTAGAAAGTCACTGCGCTTGGCATTGCAGACACCTTCTTAATCCTTCTTCCTTTAAGACCCAGCAGTGACCTCCCTCCTGCTGCTGCTTGACACACCCTTTCATGGGAATTAAAAACACTCAGTTTGCTCCAGGCAATCACCGGTGATACTTCTACTTTGTGCGTGCTTGGAGCACTAGCTGTTGGCTGGCTTCTTCTCTGCTGCTCTAGGAGGTCTGTTGGCGTTACTGACGTGCCCCCTGGGCCGTGGGGTACCCGGTGCTGGGCCGGTAGATGCTGGGGGTTGTAGTCACAGTGGCAGTGACCCGGTCCGTGACTCAGGGCGGTCAATCCAGGGGGTTCGTTGTATAGGTTTTTATAATGTCCGCCTACACCACCTGTGGAGTGCGGCTAATGAGGCTGCCGCTGCGGAACAGTCCTCTGAAGCAGGTGGTATTGCAGCACGAGTGATATAACTCCCCACAGGAACAGTGTAGCTTCAGGGCAGTGTGGGTGGATGATGGTGGTTGTAGTGCAGTTATACATGGCAGTTGAACAGGGCAGGAGACAGGTAAGGTGCATAAGATATTCATACTGCATTATGCATTAGTCTTATCAATCTGCTTTTTATTTGTTTTCACTTCTGCTTTCTCACAACTCGGCCGCCCTTTAACACATTCTGTGCACTCACTCTACATCAGCCCCTCCCTTCTCCCCTCTCCCATGTACAACTCTGAGGCTCTGCTGACATTCCTCACCCACTGCAAACCATCCTCTACCTCCATACAGCACTCAAAACGTTCATACAAATCATTGCACCACCTGCTCTTTCTCTTCTTTCTCCTTTTACTAGTCGCAGGCGACATCTCCCCTAACCCTGAGCCCCCCTCCACTAGCATACATTACTCTCCTCCAGCTGCATATAGAAACCCCGCTAATCTTATTAACGTTCAGTGCATGCCCTCTATCGATTTCCATTGTGCTCTCGGGAACGCATGGTCTGTGTCTAACAAACTAACTTACATCTATGATTTTTTCCTCTCTAATTCCCTTAAACTCTTGGCTATCACTGAAACCTGGATTCAGCAGCCAGACACCACCGCTGCTGCTGCACTCTCGTTTGGTGGGCTGAAATTTTCACATACCGCCAGACCTGGCAACAGACAGGGTGGAGGTGTTGGTCTGCTCCTTTCCTCACAATGTGCTTTCCAGGTCATCCCCCCGGTTCCCTCACTTATGTTTCCTTCCTTTGAAGTCCACACCATCAGACTCTTTAAACCCTTCTCCCTGCGAGTGGCAGTTGTGTATCGCCCTCCTGGCTCCTCCCACCAGTTCTTGGATCACTTTGCCACCTGGCTTCCTCACTTTCTATCCTGTGACATCCCCACCCTCATCATGGGCGACTTTAACATCCCCATCGATGATCCCCTCTCCCAATCTGCCTCTCACCTACTTTCTCTAACCTCTTCATTCCGTCTCTCACAGTTTACTAATTCTCCTACCCATGAAGACGGGAATACTCTGGACCTGTTTTTTTCCAGTCTCTGCTCACTGGATGACTTTCCCAACTCCCCTCTCCCGCTCTCGGACCACAACCTTCTTTCCTTCTCTGTTAAGAATTGTCTCCTGACCCGGGACACCCCCACTTACCACACTTATAGGGATACACGTACCATTAATACCCAGCAGCTTATGGACAATCTCCACACATCTTTAGCCCCCATCTCCTCCTTCTCCTGTCCAGACTTAGCATTGTCACACTACAATAATACACTGAAGAGCGCCCTAGATGAAGCAGCTCCTTCTACTCGCAGAAAGACCCGACACGGACAACGGCAGCCCTGGCACACAATGCAAATACGTTTTCTTCAACGTTGCTCAAGGTGTGCTGAGCGTCAGTGGAGAAAATCTCTTTTAGCAGAGGACTTCATCCACTATAAATTCATGCTCAAAACCTATAACTCTGCCCTTCATCTGGTCAAACAATCCTACTTCACCACTCTCATCACTTCAATGTCCAACAATCCAAAACGACTTTTCGAAACCTTAAACTCCCTCCTGAAACCTAAAGCACAGACCCCCACCACCAACCTCAGCGGGGAGGATCTGGCCACTTATTTACTAGAAAAAATCAACCACATCTATCAGGACATCTTAGCCCAATCTCCTCAGTGCCTGGATCCCCTTCCCTGCCGCACTTCAAGCTCACTTGCCATCTTTGAGCCTGTTACAGTAGAAGAAGTTACCCAGCTCCTCGCTTCTTCTCGACCTACAACCTGCAACAGTGACCCCATTCCTTCACATCTCCTGCAGTCTCTCTCACCGGTGGTCACCACTCACCTGACTAAAATATTTAACCTCTCTCCTTCTTCAGGTATCTTTCCCTCCTCATTTAAACATGCCATCATAACCCCTTTACTTAAAAAGCCACCCCTGGACCAGACCTGTCTCTAACCTTCCTTTCATCTCTAAACTCCTGGAACACTTGGTCCACTCCCATCTAATCCGCTATCTCTCAGATAACTCTCTCCTCGACCCTTTACAATCTGGTTTCCGCTCCTTAGGGTATGTGCACACGATGCAGAAATGAAGCAGAAAATTTCTGCATCATTTCTGCATCTCCCTGGCAGAAAAAACGCATGCAGATTGTGCATGCGTTTTTCCTGCAGAATACATGCGGATCCACATGCAGATTCACATGCGTTTCCGCATGCAGATTGACAAGCGCTTTCCAGGCGATGTTAGCATCACCTGGAAAGTGCTTGATAACTAGGTCACACTATATAAATCCATGCAAACAGCATGGATTTATACAGTGTGAACCGAGAGAGTGTATATACTTACCTCCGATGGCCCGCGCTGTCCTGCTCACTCCGTTCTCCCGGCTGCCGGCAACTTTGAATTGAAAGACCTGCCGACGTCAGCGTCACGTGACCCGTCACATGACTCTGACGTCACCGCAGGTCCTACAACTCACTGCAAGTGCCGGGAACCAAGCGGGAGCGCTGCGCGGGCCGACAGAAGGTAAGAATACATTTATTTTTTATTTTATTCTTCTTTTTACAGCTTTTTTAATGGTACCTGGGTGTGGATGAGACTCTCCTCTCCTCCACACCCGGGTACCATCCGCACATTAGAACGCACCAATTACGCAAGTACAAATGCTGTCTTGCGGAATTGGCGCGTTCTAATGCAAGTCAATGGCGGCGAAATCGCCGCGTTTCCGCAAAATTAATTGACATGCTGCGGATTTTTGACCGCAGCGTTAACGCTGCGGAAAAATCCGCATCATGGGCACAGCACATGCGGATTTCCATTGGGGAACATTGCTTCCCTTCTACCATGCGTTTTTCATGCGTTTCCGCGGCGTTTACGCAACTGCAAAAACGCCGCGGAAACGCATGAAATACGCATCGTGTGAACACAGCCTTAAACTCCACTGAAACTGCCCTCACTAAAGTCTCTAATGATCTACTAACAGCCAAATCCAAAGGTCACTGCTCCCTGCTGATTCTCCTGGATCTCTCTGCAGCATTTGACACTGTGGATCACCAGCTGCTCCTCACTATGCTCCGCTCTATAGGCTCAAGGACACCGTTCTCTCCTGGTTCTCCTCTCTGACCGCTCCTTCACTGTATCTTTTGCCGGCTCCTCTTCCTCTCCTCGTCCCCTTACTATCGGGGTTCCGCAGGGCTCAGTCCTAGGCCCCCTCCTCTTCTCTCTATACACTGCCCCTATTGGACAAACAATCAGCAGATTTGGGTTCCAGTATCATCTCTATGCTGACGACACCCAATTATACACTTCTTCCCCTGACATCACCCCTACCCTAATACAAAATACCAAGGATTGTCTGTCTGCTGTCTCTAACATGTCCTCCCTCTATCTTAAACTGAATCTCTCCAAAACTGAACTTCTTGTGTTTCCCCCCTCTACTAACCTAACTCTACCTAACATCGAAATTACCTTGGAGGGTTCAACCATAACTCCCAAGCAGCACGCCCGCTGCCTTGGGGTCATATTAGACACTAACCTTTCCTTTATTCCCTATATCCGATCACTCACTCGCTCTTGTCACCTGCATCTTAAAAACATCTCCAGAATCCGATCTTTTCTCACTTTTGAAACTGCTAAAACTCTTACTGTCGCTCTTATTCACTCTCGTCTGGACTACTGCAACTCTCTTCTGATCGTTCTCCCTCTTACCAAAATTTCCCCTCTCCAATCTGTCCTGAATGCGGCAGCCAGGGTCGTATTTCTGTCCAGCCGCTTCACTGATGCCTCCACCTTGTGCAGTCATTACACTGGTTACTCATTCGCTACAGGGTCCAATATAAACTCATCGCTCTCACCCACAATGCTCTCCACAGTTCTGCACCGCCTTATATCTCCTCTCTCATCTCTATCGCCCTACACGTGCCCTCTGTTCCACAAATGACCTAAGACTAACATCCCCCATAATCCGAACCTCGCACCTCCGTCTCCAAGACTTCTCTCGTGCTGCGCCAGTTCTCTGGAATGCTCTACCCCAGACAATCCGATTGATGCCTAGCCCCGATGTCTTCAAGCGCGCTTTAAAACCCCATCTCTTTAAACAAGCCTACCACCTCAACTACTCAGTAAACTAACTTTCCCCTGCTCCCTCCTAAATACTATTCAGAATCTGCTCCCTACTGTTCATCTGTCTCTACACCCTCCATGCACACGATAACTGCACTTGGTAATTGAGTATTGCACTTGAACATACGGGCTGATGACCGGATCATGCAGCATTATATGATAATCTCAATTTATTATAATTGTCAGACCTGAAATAACAAGCACTTTCCACCTATTGTCACCCAATTTCCTTGTAGAATGTAGCTTGTGAGCAGGGACCTCACTCCTGATGTAACTGTTTAAACTGTCCCACCTTGTATTTAATTTATTGTTTGTACATGTCCCCGCTTATTGTAAAGTGCTGCGGAATATGTTGGCGCTATATAAAAATTATTATTATTAGTGCAGGGAGTCAGTAATGAACACAGAGTCCGTGTGATGCAGTCCCAAGATCTTTACTCACAGTTATTGCAGTTCCGGTTACAGGGACCCATGTAACGGCCCTCGTCGTTCTGTGCTCACTCAGTGAGAGGTTCAGCCGACCCCCAGGTAACTCCGGAGTATTTAGCAGGACCCCCTTCTGTGTGTCCACTCTCTGGCCTTCTCTCTGCACCTCACACTCAGTGTCACTTCTATCCGGTACCCTCAGGCCTTGGCGGGCGACGTGTGTTCCGTCCCCTGGGTCCTATGTGGCTACCTTCTTAGTGGGACCGGTGTGGACTTTTAGCTTATGGTACATAAAGTGCTGCAGCCTCTGGTTTCTAGTTGAGCCTTGCTGTTTCTCCGCTAGTTGAGGGACCGGTTCCCCTTATCTGGCCTGACCCCTCTACCTCCTGGTAGCAGCGGGCGTACGGGTGGCTTTCTGCACGGCCCGTACCCCTAGGGTTCCTTCTCTTCTACTCCTGGAGCCTTACTGCTCCCTCTCGTCTCTTCTTCAGTCCTGGGCCTCATAGGCTAGGCCCGCTTCTGGAGCAGAGCTCATACAGAGCCTCTGCTCCTGTCACTTCTCCTCCTCTGACTGAACGAACTCTATTCCCCGACCTAAGATGGTGTCCCTATTTTATGCTGCTCCTACTCAAGTGCTCCCAGGATCTACTTCCTCCACCCCATCCACTACATGGTTCCCCCTCTCTAGGTGGTCCCCCCCCCACTCCAGCCAGGAATCAGGGACTGTGATCTCCCAAAGGAGCAATCTCGCCCTGTCCCCCGGAAATGTGTTGTAGTGGATAAAGGTGTTAGGGCCCTGAGCCATACTCCTTCCTTACCCGAGAGTGAGATACCACACCTCTGGGTGAGATGTAGTACCTCTGTGGCGACTAAACCCTCAGGGGCGCCACATTACTCCTCTGGTGTCTGCTTAAGCTAAGTTAATCCCCTTTGTTTGTCTACCTTGCTGTCTTTAGTTTGTAGTGGGGCCTGACCAGTGCTCATCCCTACCTATCTAGGGTCAAGCTCTAGGGACATACAGGGTTTAGAAGATGCCCCCTTGTCCCCGTCTCAGGCCTCAGAGTAAAATGATCAGTAGAAAGGTCTTTGTACTGTCCCCTCATATACTTGTACATAGTAATAAGATCCCCCCTAAGCCTTCGTTTTTCCACAATAAATAACCCCAAGTGTAATAATAACCTGTCTTGGTATTGCAGACCCCCCGTCCTCTAATAACCTGTCTTGGTATCGCAGACCCCCCAGTCCTGTAATAACCTGTCTTGGTATTGCAGACCCCCCAGTCCTCTAATAACCTGTCTTGGTATTGCCGATACCCCAGTCATCTAATAACATGTCTTGGTATTGCAGACCCCCCAGTCCTCTAATAACCTGTCTTGGTATTGCAGACCCCCCAGTCCTCTAATAACCTGTCTTGGTATTGCAGACCCCCCAGTCCTCTAATAACCTGTCTTGGTATTGCAGACCCCCCAGTCCTCTAATAACCTGTCTTGGTATTGCAGACCCCCCAGTCCTCTAATAACCTGTCTTGGTATTGCAGACCCCCCAGTCCTCTAATAACCTGTCTTGGTATTGCAGACCCCCCAGTCCTCTAATAACCTGTCTTGGTATTGCAGACCCCCCCGTCCTCTAATAACCTGTCTTGGTATTGCAGACCCCCCAGTCCTCTAAACCTGTCTTGGTATTGCAGACCCCCCAGTCCTCGAATAACCTGTCTTGGTATTGCAGACCCCCCAGTCCTCTAATAACCTGTCTTGGTATTGCAGACCCCCCAGTCCTCTAATAACCTGTCTTGGTATTGCAGAACCCCCGTCCTCTAATAACCTGTCTTGGTATTGCAGACCCCCCAGTCCTCTAATAACCTGTCTTGGTATTGCAGACCCCCCAGTCCTCTAATAACCTGTCTTGGTATTGCAGACCCCCCGTCCTCTAACAACCTGTCTTGGCATTGCAGACCCCCCGTCCTCTAATAACCTGTCTTGGTATTGCAGACCCCCCAGTCCTCTAATAACCTGTCTTGGTATTGCAGACCCCCCGTCCTCTAATAACCTGTCTTGGTATTGCAGACCCCCCGTCCTCTAATAACCTGTCTTGGTATTGCAGACCCCCCAGTCCTCTAATAACCTGTCTTGGTATTGCAGACCCCCCAGTCCTCTAATAACCTGTCTTGGTATTGCGGACCCCCCAGTCCTCTAATAACCTTGGTCGCTCTTCTCTGCACCCGCTCTAGTTCAGCTAGGTCTTTCTTATACACCGGAGACCAGAACTGTACACAGTATTCTAAGTGTGGTCGCACTAGTGACTTGTATAGAGGTAAAATTATCTTCTCCTCATGAGCATCTATGCCTCTTTTAATGCATCCCATTATTTTATTTGCCTTTGCAGCAGCTGCCTGACACTGGCCACTAAACGTGAGTGTAGCGCCGGCGTCCCTGCCCTCTGCTAGGCAGGGACGCTGTTCCCCTCACCCCTCTGCTCCGAGCCCGGCGTCCTCCTCCCGCTCTGCTGGCAGCGCGCGCTCCTTCCCGGCCACTGTGCTTAGGGCGCGCGCGCGCTCCCTCCCTCTTAAAGGGGCCGCGCGCGCCGTCCTAAGGAGTTCCCGGCCAATGGCCGGAGGACTTCACCATATATAAGGCACCTCCTCCAAAATGGAGGTGCCCGAGCAATGTTGTTGCACTGTTCACTACTCTGCTTCAGCCCTCAGGTCCCGTTGCCAGTTACCTGCCAGATTCCTGCCAGCTTGCTGTCTTATTCCTGCCTGATATTCTGCTACCTGCCTGCTAGCCTGAGGTCCGACGGTCTGCCTTACAACTCCTGTCAGTCTGTCTAAGGACCAGCTTGCCCGCTCACCTGGGAGCGCACATCAGCTACCTGCCTGCTTGCCTGAGGTCCGACGGTCTGCCTTCCAACTCCTGTCAGTCTGTCTATGGACCAGCTTGCCCGCTCACCTGGGAGCGCACATCTGCTACCTGCCTGCTAGCCTACCTGGAGGCTCCGCCGTCACGTGCAGTGACCACCTGCCTGTCCAGTGACTCCTGCCCGCTCACCTGGGAGCGCTCATCTGCTGCCTGTCTGCTAGCCTACCTGGAGGCTCTGCCGTCACGTGCTGTGACCACCCGCCTGTCCAGTGACTTCTGCCCGCTCACCTGGGAGCGCTCATCTGCCGCCTGTCTGTTGGTCTTCCTGGAGGCTCCGCCGTCACATGCTGTGACCACCCGTTTATCCAGAGACTTTCGCCTGCTCACCTGGGAGCTCACGTCTACCATCAGCCGCCACAGGTCGTACTTACCCTTTACCCAGAGACTGCCCCGGTCACTTGCCGTGACCTCCTGCCCGTTCATCCAGAGACTGCCCCGGTCACTTGCCGTGACCTCCTGCCCGTTCATCCAGAGACTGCCCCGGTCACTTGCCGTGACCTCCTGCCCGTTCATCCAGAGACTGCCCCGGTCACTTGCCGTGACCTCCAGCCCGTTCACTCAGAGACTGTCCCGGTCACCTGCTGTGACTGCCTGCCCGTCTTCCCTGGTCGCCACCCGCTCCCTTACTAGGACCACCCCCTTGTATAGTAGCTCAGAAGTTCCGCCTCCCAGACCCGTTACAGTTTGCTCGGGCCATGGAACCCGGTGGCACCCAAGCTCCCTCGCTTTCGGACCTATGTCATGAACTGTCCCGTCAGAGGTCCCAACAGGAGTCCATCCTGAGTCATCTGCGGAATGTCAACTCTTTCCTGGACACTCTGACTGCTCCACCAGCAACCACCGCTAGTGTCATGACTCGCAGCCCGGCAGCGCCGCTGCCCACCAATACCATGGCATCCTGCCCCGGACCCCGGCTTTCTACACCTCCACGCTTCAGAGGCGACCCCGCTCAAGCTAGGGGCTTCATAAACCAGTGCACCCTGCACTTTGAACTATTGTCCCACCAGTTTAACTCCGACCGGGCCAAAATTGCCTTCATCATGTCCCATCTCACCGGGGAGGCCCTGGCCTGGCTAAATCCTCTATGGGAGAGAGGAGACCCCCTGGTGTCCGACTTGCCTGCCTTTCTCACGGCTTTCCGGAAAGTCTTCGACGAACCCGGACGGAAGACCTCATCCGCATCATCTCTACTACGCCTCCGTCAGGGAAATCTCACCGTGGGCCAATATGCCATACGGTTCCGTACCCTTGCCTCGGAGCTGGCCTGGGATAACGACGCTCTGGTATCCGTCTTCTGGGAGGGTCTGTTCGGCCGTATTAAAGATGAACTTGCCGGTCGGGACATTCCTACCACTCTCGATGACCTAATAACTCTTGCCACCCGGATTGACCTACGGTTCCAGGAGCGTTCCAAAGAGGTCACCCGTGAGAGGAGGTTTCCACGTCTAGCTCCTACTCTTCAGAAACCCGTCACTCCCTCCGTCTCTCCCCAGGTACACTCTCCTGAGCCTATGCAGGTCGACCAGACCAAGATGGTCAAAACCCATCAGGACTTACGCCGTGCCGAGGGGAGCTGCTTCTACTGTGGCAGTAAGGAGCACCGGATCCGTACCTGTCCGGAGAGGTCGGGAAACGCCTGTGTCTAGGTTCGCTCAGAGAGGTCGACCTAGACAAGAATAAATCCTCTCCATCTCCGCTGCTGTCAGTCTCAATTATCTGCGGGGAGAATCGTTATTTCGAACTAGCCCAACTTGACTCTGGAGCGGCCGGGAATCTTATTTCACAGGCCCTGGTAGAAAAATACCGCATTCCCACCAAACCTCTGGCTATACCATTATCTGTCGCTGCTGTGGATGGGGGCCTCTTACCACGTCCCATCCAACTCATCACCGAATCCGTAACTCTGCAGGTGGGAATGCTGCATTCTGAGAGCATCTCTTTTCATGTTCTGCCTGGACTCTCTCACGCCCTCTTACTAGGTCTACCTTGGCTCCAGAGACATGCACCCATGCTTGACTGGCAGACCGGAGAAGTCCTTCGCTGGGGACAGGACTGTCATAAGACTTGTTTGGTTCCTGTTCATCCCGCCCGTCCTTCTCCTTCCCCAACTAATCTACCTGGACTTCCGATTCCCTATTGGTCATTTGCTGATTTCTTTAATAAAAAGGAGGCAGAGACATTACCCCCTCATAGACCATACGACTGTCCTATCGACCTGTTACCCGGTACTACGCCTCCCCGTGGGCGTATTTACCCATTGTCCGCTGCTGAGACCCGGTCGATGTCCGAATATATTGAGGAGAATTTGGCCAGAGGATTCATCCGGAAATCTACCTCCCCGGCGGGAGCAGGCTTCTTTTTCGTAAAAAAGAAGGACGGCTCTCTCCGTCCCTGTATAGACTATAGAGGCCTTAACCAGATCACGGTGAAGAATAAGTACCCCCTTCCGCTCATTCCAGAATTATTTGATCGTCTGAGGGGGGCTAGAATCTTCACCAAACTGGACCTCCGTGGGGCGTACAACCTGGTCCGTATCCGTCAAGGGGATGAATGGAAGACTGCATTCAACACCCGGGACGGCCACTATGAATATCTGGTAATGCCCTTTGGTCTCTGTAACGCTCCTGCCGTCTTTCAAGAGTTGGTCAATGACATCTTCCGGGACCTTCTCTACTCCTGCGTAGTGGTGTACCTGGACGACATCTTGGTCTTCTCTCCGGATCTCCAGACTCACCGGAGAGACGTTCGTCAGGTCCTGCTCAGGCTCAGGCAGAATCACCTCTTCGCTAAATATGAGAAGTGCCTCTTTGAGCAGACCTCGCTTCCGTTTTTGGGCTACATTATTTCTCAGACCGGCCTTCGAATAGATCCAGAGAAACTGTCTGCCATCGAGAAATGGCCCCGACCGGAGGGGTTGAAGGCCATTCAGCGGTTCCTGGGCTTCGCCAACTACTACCGCCTCTTCATTCCGCACTTCTCTTCCCGGACTGCCCCAATTTCCGCGCTCACCCGTAAGGGCACTAATCCCAGAGAGTGGCCGCCCGAAGCAGAGGAGGCCTTTCTTTCCTTAAAACAGGCCTTCTCTTCCGCCCCGGTGCTGCATAGCCCAGATGGCAACAAGCAGTTCTTCCTGGTGGTTGACGCCTCCTCCTCTGGAGCCGGAGCGGTACTTACCCAAAAATCATCTTCCGGGAGTATGGTAACTTGTGGCTTCTTCTCCAAACTCTTCTCCTCTTCTGAGCGCAACTATTCCATAGGAGATCGAGAGTTATTGGCCATTAAGCTGGCATTGGAGGAGTGGCGTTACCTGCTCGAAGGGGCTCTTCACCCGGTAATAATTTACACTGACCACAAGAACTTGGCTTACCTCCAGCATGCCCAGAGACTTAACCCGCGCCAAGCTCGGTGGTCCTTATTTTTTGCTCGCTTTGATTTTATTCTTCATTTTCGCCCGGCTGACAAAAACATTAAGGCGGACGCCTTGTCCCGATCCTTTCTGGTGTCTGATCTCGAGGAGGAACCGAAACACATCATCGATCCCGCCAGAGTAATGCAGGTGGCTCCCGTGAGTCTAAATCGTCTCCCTCCCGGTAAGACGTTCGTATCAGTACCTGATCGGGAGAAGATCCTACACTGGGGTCACTCGTCTAAACTAGCTGGCCACGCCGGTCAGAAAAAGACCCTCCAGCTTATTTCCCGGCACTACTGGTGGCCTACCCTGCACAAGGACGTAATAGACTTTGTTTCTGCCTGTGTGTCCTGCGCCCGCAACAAGGTTCCGAGACATCTGCCAGCCGGTCGCCTCCTTCCGCTCCCAGTACCTGCTGCCCCCTGGCAGCATATAGCAATGGATTTTATAACTGATCTTCCCGTCTCTGCCGGTTGTACGGTCATTTGGGTGGTCGCTGACCGCTTTTCCAAGATGGCTCATTTCGTTCCCCTGCCAGGCCTCCCGTCTGCACCCGAGCTGGCTAAAGACTTTATCCGCCACATCTTCCGTCTTCATGGCCTGCCCCTCCACATCGTGTCGGATCGTGGGGTACAGTTCACTTCACGCTTCTGGAGAGCCACTTGTAAACTGCTAGACGTCACCCTGGACTTCTCCTCCGCTTACCACCCACAGTCTAATGGTCAAGTGGAGCGGATCAATCAGAACCTGACCAGTTACCTCCGGCACTTCGTTAATGCCCACCATTCAGACTGGGTGGATCTCCTGCCATGGGCCGAATTTTCTTACAACAATCACGAGAGCGAATCTTCCTCCAAATCCCCGTTTTTTGTTGTCTTCGGTCAGCATCCTCGGATCCCATTTCCCGTCTCCACCTCGGTGGACAATCCGGCTGCGGAATCTCTTGTTAACAAATTTTCCTCCATATGGGAGAGTACCCGATCCGCACTCCTTCTGTCATCCGAGCGTATGAAAAGACATGCTGACAAAAAACGTCTGGATCCTCCTCAATTCCGTCCAGGGGATAAGGTCTGGCTCTCGTCCAAGTATGTCCGGCTCAAGATTCCTTCCTATAAGTTAGGGCCTCTGGAGGTCATCAGTCAGATCAACCCGGTGGCCTATAAATTGAAACTCCCGGCCAACTTGCGGATCCCTAACTCCTTCCATGTATCTCTCCTCAAACCTGTGGTACTTAACTCTTTTTCCAAGTCTACAGGTACGCCTCCTGCTCCGGTTTCCGCTGAAAACGAATTTGAGGTAGAGAACATTCTGGCCACCAAAAGGGTAAGAGGGAAGACCTTTTTTCTAGTAGATTGGAAGGGGTTTGGTCCTGAAGAGAGAACGTGGGAGCCCCGGGAGAACATCCATGCCCCTCTCATCCTAGCTAAATTTCTCTCTGGCCTAAAAAAGGGGGGGCCTAAAGGGGGGGGTACTGTAGCGCCGGCGTCCCTGCCCTCTGCTAGGCAGGGACGCTGTTCCCCTCAC